>NW_027184074.1:290000-890000 GCF_041296385.1 Aphelocoma coerulescens
GGCTCCTTCAGGGGCCGGGGCGGCACCGAGCCCTCGGGGCGGCTCCAAAGGGCCCCGCCCGCCGCCGCTGCCCGAGGCCTCCCCGCTGCTGCCGGGGATCGGACACCGCAGGCGGCCCCGGCCCCTTCCTCTTCTCCCTCTTCTCCCTCTTCTCCCTCTTCTCCCTCTTCTTCCTCTTCTTCCTCTTCTTCCTCTTCTTCCTCTTCTTCCTCCTCGCTGCTGCCGGGGTTCAGCCCCCGCCGCCGCCCGGCTCCTTCTGCCGCTCCTGCCCGGCACGAAGCGGCGCTGCCGCTGACGGGGCCGGAGCGCGGCTGCCCCGCGACTGCCCCGCGCCTCAGGGCCGGGCCGGGGAGTGACCGCACGGCTGGGGAGGGACCCCCCGCTGGCCAGGGCAGGGACTGAGCCCATGGGAGGGACCCCGCGCCGCAGCAGGGAAGGATTCCTGTCCCCGAGGGCGAAGCAGCGGCACGAACTGAGCGCGACTCCCATCCCTTCTCCCTGCCCCGCTGGGCACAGCAGGGAGGAGCCGGGCATAAAGTGAACTCCGGCAAGGAGAAAGAGGTCGGGGGAAGGTTCTGTACCAGGGTTTATTTTCCTCCTCACTCTCCTGTTCTGATCCGCTCCGTCCCAAATCCAGTTCATTCCCCACGTCGGGGCTCTTGTGGCCGCGATGGCGATCCCTCAGTGACTTCTCCCTGCCCTTAGCCGGAGCCACGAGGACTCGGATCTGTTCCAGTTCCGTACAATTCACGGGCATTTGGGGCAGCTGGAGCGAAGCAGCTGCAAACCCCAGCGGGCTCGAGAGGGACTCAAGCAGGGCAGGAGCCGGGGCTGCCCCGAGGGAGCTCTCCCGACACGAACCTTCCCGGGCTCTTTCGACGGGAATTGCGGCGAATGTTTCCATTCATCGCTACAGAGCAGAGTCACAAGTGGAGCTGAGCTTTCAGCTTGAAAGGAGGGAATCGAACGTGTGCGCGGGGACTGCTGGAACCTCCAGGTGTCCCTTGATACTCCAGTTTCGGAAATATTCAGCCCCTCAGCAGCGATGTCTCTCCCAGCCCGCCGGCTCCTGGCTCAGACCCAGCTCGGAGCTCGGAGAAGAGACCCAAAGTCCCAACAGAATCAGCTCTGCTGTTATTTTCTTTTTTTCCCCATTGTTATTTTATGCTATTTTACTGTAAAATCTATTTTACTTTTAGGGTTTTTTTTCCCTTTTTTCCTTCTATTACATCGTTTTTGTTCTCAATTCCACCTCACGCAGCCTTTTGTTCCCCACCCGGAGGTTTGTGGTGAGGTGCTGTCCCACCGGCTCTCCCCGGAAACCAACGAAATCAATTGAAATAATGATGAATTGTTGAACTCTTCCCGCTGCTGTTTCCAGAAGGCCCCGGGAGGAGCCGGGGGCGGGAGGGGGGTCCCGGTGCCGGGGGCAGTCACCGCTCGCCGGGCGGATCCCGGTGGCGCAGCTTGGGAGCCGCGGAAGTGCCCGAGGGAGCGCGGGGGCGGGGGAAGAGGGGGTGCGAGGGGGTATCGGTGCGGGATAAGGGGGCTCGGGGGGGTCTCAGCGCCGGGGATGGAGGTGCCGGGCGGTCCCCGTGCACGGGAGTGGGGGTTCAGACCTGGATATGGGGGTGCAAGGAGGTCCCGGTGCCCGGAATGGGGGGGTCAGGTGGTCCCGGTGCCGGGAACGGGGGGGGGACGGCGGAGTCCCCGGCCCGGAGATAGAGTTTCAGGGGGGGTCCCGGGACCCAGAAACGGTGGCTCAGGGGATTTTCCTGGGACGGGGAATATGGGTTCAGGGAAGTCGCCTTGCCGGGAATGGGGCTTCAGGGACGTCATCGTGCCAGCTAAGGGGAACAAGGGGTCCCGGTGCTAAGCAGGGGGATGCAGGGGGTCTCAGTATCGGGAAGAGTGGTCCAGGGGGTTTCGGGGAGGCCCCGGGGCCAGACAAGGGGGAACAGGGGGGTCCCGGTGCTGGGGAAGGGGATGCAGGGGGGTTACAGTGTCCGGAAATGGTGGTGGAGGGTGTTCTAGTACCCGGAAATGGGAGCTCAGGGGGAGCCCGTGCCCGGGAATTGCGGTTCAGGGGTTCCCGTGCCGGGGGTCCCACTCGCCCCTAACGGCGCCCAGGAGCGCCCCCGGCCCCAGCGCTGGAGCCACCGCGCTGCTCCGCTGGGCCCCGCCCCCAGCCCGGCCCCGCCCCCAGAGCCGCCTCCGGCCCGGCCATTGGCGCCGCTCTTTCCTGCCCGCCAATGGCAGCTCGGAATAAAAGTGACGTCACCTGTCGCCGGACCCTGAGGAGAGCAGGTGGCACATGGTGCGCTGGGCTGGGACAGCCAGCTGCAGAGCTCAAGGGAAGAAGCCCAAAGTGTCACAATGGCTCCTTGCCTTCCCATGCAACACCTGGGTCACAATGGTCTCCTTGATTCCATGAGGCCCCACTGTGTCACACTGGCTCCTTGGTTCCATCAGGTTCCGCAGTGTCACCATGGTCTCCTTTGATCCGCATTGTCATCATGGACAATTGGTTCCATGAGGCCCCGCAGTGTCACAATGGTCCCTTGCTTCCATAGGTTTGATGTTGTAACAATGGACTCCTTGCTTCTATGAGCTAGCCTGCTTTTTGCAGAGGTGTCTTTGGTTCCCACAAGGCCCCGCTGTGTCTCAGTGCACCCTGGCTTCCATGTGAATCTGGAGTATCACAAAGGCTCCTTGGTTCCACCAGGTCCTGCTGTGTCACAATGGGTCCTGTGGTCCCTGAGGCCCTCCAAAGTCATCATGGAGGCTTGCTTCCATGAGGTTCCATTATGTGCCAGTGGTCATCTTGGTTCCAGGAGTTTCCTTAGTGTCACAATGCTCTCCATGCTTCCATGATTCCCCACAATGTCACAATGCTCTCCAGGCTTCCATTAGGCCCTGCTTTGCCACAATGGTCCCCTTGTTTCCATGAGGCCCCGCTGTGTCACAATGGACGTACGGTTCCAGGATGTTGCGTGGTGTCACCGTGCTCTTCTTGAATCCGCCGTGTAACAATGGACCATTGGTTCCGTGCGGCCTGGCCGTGTCACAATGGGCTCCTTGATTCCATGATTCCCCACGGTGTCACAATGGAGCCTTGTTTCTAGGAGGTTCTGTACTGTCACAATTGCCTCCTTGATGCCATCAGCCCCTGCAGTGTCACAATGGCTCCTTGGTTCCATGAGGAACACAATAGCTTTGCATAAGCATTGAGCAACAGCTGCTGAACACACCTGGCAACATCTGCTTGCATCAAAAGAGGGCGTCAAGCTGAGAATGGCACCAGCAGCTTCCATCTGCAACAGAGACCCAGGGAAAGGACAGGCTGTGCCGGTTTGGACAAATGTGGAGGAAAATATCCTCTGATAGAAGGCAGGTTACACCCAGCCCTCCCCCACCAGGTTTGGGAAAAAAGAATTTTCCTGGGAAGAAAGTGAAAGAGATAAAAACTATTTTTTTAACAAACACACAGGAAAAGGATAACAATGCTAAATATTAAAAGCTCTCGCTGTGCAGAGAAAGCTGGGATAATTTGAGAGTCCTTCCGTGTTTCGGTGGGGTCTCCTGAAACATCCATAGACAGCGAGGCCCGTGCAAAGAAACAGGGAGCGATTCTTGAGAGAAGTTTCAGAGCTCTTTCTTCTCCAGCCACATGGGCGGGGCACTGCCAAAGAACTGAGCAATCAAGGGACAACCAGGGCCCTCCTGGCACAGGGCAACACAAAATAAGCAGTGCTGAACAGGATTAGGGCACATGTAAGCAGGGAGACCCCCGTGCCCAGGCCATGCCTCTACCCTAGGGTCCCCTCTCCCATGACCTCATGGCAGGGGGGAGGAACCCCAACACTTCCGTAGGTGTAGTCTCTCTCCTCCTCCTTGCAGCTGGCTCATGGGCCCACATTCAGGGCCCCCACCTCGGGAGAAAATTCTCCCAATGTGGTCTGATGTTGAAAGAGTCAAGAAGAGAAGAAGGGAAAAAAACCCCCAAAGTCCCAGGAAAACAAAGTTCAACTCTCCATCTCCCTCCAGAGAAAAGGAGCTGAAAACTGGCTCAAAAGAAACAAGGTTGCTTCCTTCGCTCTTGCTGCAAGCAGGATGCAGAGGAGTGTGTATGTGTGTCCTTGAACAAACGCTCTGAGAAGTTTGTCCGGTTTTTTTTCCTCTCCCCCCTCTCAGGCTCAGTTGAAAGGCACAGAAATGCACAAAGTTCACTTCTGGGCATAGAGCAGCGATAGGGGATACACATGATAAAGTCACCCCAAGACACAGGGACAGAGAATTCAGTGGAAAGACTCCGAGAATTCTGCTCCCAGAGATCATTCCTGCTCACACTGACCCTTGTAGAAAGGGGACATCGCTCCAGGCAGCCTGTACTGAGCATGTGGCTCCTGAGTGGGGTTTGTTGTTTAGGAAACCTGCTCCGGCTTTTCCATTCTTTCCTTCCAAACAGGAAAACTTCTCCTGGGGCTGTGTGCAGGCAGAGCCCTGAGGAGAGCAGGTGGCACATGGTGCGCTGGGCTGGGACAGCCAGCTGCAGAGATCAAGGGAAGAAGCCCAAAGTGTCACAATGGCTCCTTGCCTTCACATGCAACACCTGGGTCACAATGGTCTCCTTGATTCCATGAGGCCCCACTGTGTCACACTGGCTCCTTGGTTCCATCAGGTTCCGCAGTGTCACCATGGTCTCCTTTGATCCGCATTGTCATCATGGACAATTGGTTCCATGAGGCCCCGCAGTGTCACAATGGTCCCTTGCTTCCATAGGTTTGATGTTGTAACAATGGACTCCTTGCTTCTATGAGCTAGCCTGCTTTTTGCAGAGGTGTCTTTGGTTCCAACAAGGCCCCGCTGTGTCTCAGTGCACCCTGGCTTCCATGTGGATCTGGAGTATCACAAAGGCTCCTTGGTTCCACCAGGTCCTGCTGTGTCACAATGGGTCCTGTGGTCCCTGAGGCCCTCCAAAGTCATCATGGAGGCTTGCTTCCATGAGGTTCCATTATGTGCCAGTGGTCATCTTGGTTCCAGGAGTTTCCTTGGTGTCACAATGCTCTCCATGCTTCCATGATTCCCCACAATGTCACAATGCTCTCCATGCTTCCATTAGGCCCTGCTTTGCCACAATGGTCCCCTTGTTTCCATGAGGCCCTGCTGTGTCACAATGGACCTATGGTTCCATGATGTTGCGTGGTGTCACCGTGCTCGTCTTGAATCCGCAGTGTAACAATGGACCATTGGTTCCATGCGGCCTGGCCGTGTCACAATGGGCTCCTTGATTCCATGATTCCCCACGGTGTCACAATGGAGCCTTGTTTCTAGGAGGTTCTGTACTGTCACAATTGCCTCCTTGATGCCATCAGCCCCTGCAGTGTCACAATGGCTCCTTGGTTCCATGAGGAACACAATAGCTTGGCATAAGCATTGAGCAACAGCTGCTGAACACACCTGGCAACATCTGCTTGCATCAAAAGAGGGCTTCAAGCTGACAATGGCACCAGCAGCTTCCATCTGCAACAGAGACCCAGGAAAGGACAGGCTGTGCCGGTTTGGACAAATGTGGAGGAAAATATCCTCTGATAGAAGGCAGGTTACACCCAGCCCTCCCCCACCAGGTTTGGGAAAAAAGAATTTTCCTGGGAAGAAAGTGAAAGAGATAAAAACTATTTTTTTAACAAACACACAGGAAAAGGATAACAATGCTAAATATTAAAAGCTCTCGCTGTGCAGAGAAAGCTGGGATAATTTGAGAGTCCTTCCGTGTTTCGGTGGGGTCTCCTGAAACATCCATAGACAGCGAGGCCCGTGCAAAGAAACAGGGAGCGATTCTTGAGAGAAGTTTCAGAGCTCTTTCTTCTCCAGCCACATGGGCGGGGCACTGCCAAAGAACTGAGCAATCACGGCACAACCAGGGCCCTCCTGGCACAGGGCAACACAAAATAACCAGTGCTGAACAGGATTAGGGCACATGTGAGCAGGGAGACCCCCGTGCCCAGGCCATGCCTCTACCCCAGGGTCCCCTCTCCCATGACCTCATGGCAGGGGGGAGGAACCCCAACACTTCCGTAGGTGTAGTCTCTCTCCTCCTCCTTGCAGCTGGCTCATGGGCCCACATTCAGGGCCCCCACCTCGGGAGAAAATTCTCCCAATGCGGTCTGATGTTGAAAGAGTCAAGAAGAGAAGAAGGGAAAAAAACCCCCAAAGTCCCAGGAAAACAAAGTTCAACTCTCCATCTCCCCCCAGAGAAAAGGAGCTGAAAACTGGCTCAAAAGAAACAAAGTTGCTTCCTTCGCTCTTGCTGCAAGCAGGATGCAGAGGAGTGTGTATGTGTGTCCTTGAACAAACGCTCTGAGAAGTTTGTCCGGTTTTTTTTCCTCTCCCCCCTCTCAGGCTCAGTTGAAAGGCACAGAAATGCACAAAGTTCACTTCTGGGCATAGAGCAGCGATAGGGGATACACATGATAAAGTCACCCCAAGACACAGGGACAGAGAATTCAGCGGAAAGACTCCGAGAATTCTGCTCCCAGAGATCATTCCTGCTCACACTGACCCTTGTAGAAAGGGGACATCGTTCCAGGCAGCCTGTACTGAGCATGTGGCTCCTGAGTGGGGTTTGTTCTTTAGGAAACCTGCTCCGGCTTTTCCATTCTTTCCTTCCAAACAGGAAAACTTCTCCTGGGGCTGTGTGCAGGCAGAGCCCTGAGGAGAGCAGGTGGCACATGGTGCGCTGGGCTGGGACAGCCAGCTGCAGAGCTCAAGGGAAGAAGCCCAAAGTGTCACAATGGCTCCTTGCCTTCACATGCAACACCTGGGTCACAATGGTCTCCTTGATTCCATGAGGCCCCACTGTGTCACACTGGCTCCTTGGTTCCATCAGGTTCCGCAGTGTCACCATGGTCTCCTTTGATCCGCATTGTCATCATGGACAATTGGTTCCATGAGGCCCCGCAGTGTCACAATGGTCCCTTGCTTCCATAGGTTTGATGTTGTAACAATGGACTCCTTGCTTCTATGAGCTAGCCTGCTTTTTGCAGAGGTGTCTTTGGTTCCAACAAGGCCCCGCTGTGTCTCAGTGCACCCTGGCTTCCATGTGGATCTGGAGTATCACAAAGGCTCCTTGGTTCCACCAGGTCCTGCTGTGTCACAATGGGTCCTGTGGTCCCTGAGGCCCTCCAAAGTCATCATGGAGGCTTGCTTCCATGAGGTTCCATTATGTGCCAGTGGTCATCTTGGTTCCAGGAGTTTCCTTGGTGTCACAATGCTCTCCATGCTTCCATGATTCCCCACAATGTCACAATGCTCTCCATGCTTCCATTAGGCCCTGCTTTGCCACAATGGTCCCCTTGTTTCCATGAGGCCCTGCTGTGTCACAATGGACCTATGGTTCCATGATGTTGCGTGGTGTCACCGTGCTCGTCTTGAATCCGCAGTGTAACAATGGACCATTGGTTCCATGCGGCCTGGCCGTGTCACAATGGGCTCCTTGATTCCATGATTCCCCACGGTGTCACAATGGAGCCTTGTTTCTAGGAGGTTCTGTACTGTCACAATTGCCTCCTTGATGCCATCAGCCCCTGCAGTGTCACAATGGCTCCTTGGTTCCATGAGGAACACAATAGCTTGGCATAAGCATTGAGCAACAGCTGCTGAACACACCTGGCAACATCTGCTTGCATCAAAAGAGGGCTTCAAGCTGACAATGGCACCAGCAGCTTCCATCTGCAACAGAGACCCAGGAAAGGACAGGCTGTGCCGGTTTGGACAAATGTGGAGGAAAATATCCTCTGATAGAAGGCAGGTTACACCCAGCCCTCCCCCACCAGGTTTGGGAAAAAAGAATTTTCCTGGGAAGAAAGTGAAAGAGATAAAAACTATTTTTTTAACAAACACACAGGAAAAGGATAACAATGCTAAATATTAAAAGCTCTCGCTGTGCAGAGAAAGCTGGGATAATTTGAGAGTCCTTCCGTGTTTCGGTGGGGTCTCCTGAAACATCCATAGACAGCGAGGCCCGTGCAAAGAAACAGGGAGCGATTCTTGAGAGAAGTTTCAGAGCTCTTTCTTCTCCAGCCACATGGGCGGGGCACTGCCAAAGAACTGAGCAATCACGGCACAACCAGGGCCCTCCTGGCACAGGGCAACACAAAATAACCAGTGCTGAACAGGATTAGGGCACATGTCAGCAGGGAGACCCCCGTGCCCAGGCCATGCCTCTACCCCAGGGTCCCCTCTCCCATGACCTCATGGCAGGGGGGAGGAACCCCAACACTTCCGTAGGTGTAGTCTCTCTCCTCCTCCTTGCAGCTGGCTCATGGGCCCACATTCAGGGCCCCCACCTCGGGAGAAAATTCTCCCAATGCGGTCTGATGTTGAAAGAGTCAAGAAGAGAAGAAGGGAAAAAAACCCCCAAAGTCCCAGGAAAACAAAGTTCAACTCTCCATCTCCCCCCAGAGAAAAGGAGCTGAAAACTGGCTCAAAAGAAACAAAGTTGCTTCCTTCGCTCTTGCTGCAAGCAGGATGCAGAGGAGTGTGTATGTGTGTCCTTGAACAAACGCTCTGAGAAGTTTGTCCGGTTTTTTTTCCTCTCCCCCCTC
The DNA here is from genome assembly GCF_041296385.1 of Aphelocoma coerulescens. Classification (NCBI taxonomy): domain Eukaryota; kingdom Metazoa; phylum Chordata; class Aves; order Passeriformes; family Corvidae; genus Aphelocoma; species Aphelocoma coerulescens. The sequence continues at coordinate 298,607 of NW_027184074.1, forward strand.
TCAGGCTCAGTTGAAAGGCACAGAAATGCACAAAGTTCACTTCTGGGCATAGAGCAGCGATAGGGGATACACATGATAAAGTCACCCCAAGACACAGGGACAGAGAATTCAGCGGAAAGACTCCGAGAATTCTGCTCCCAGAGATCATTCCTGCTCACACTGACCCTTGTAGAAAGGGGACATCGTTCCAGGCAGCCTGTACTGAGCATGTGGCTCCTGAGTGGGGTTTGTTGTTTAGGAAACCTGCTCCGGCTTTTCCATTCTTTCCTTCCAAACAGGAAAACTTCTCCTGGGGCTGTGTGCAGGCAGAGCCCTGAGGAGAGCAGGTGGCACATGGTGCGCTGGGCTGGGACAGCCAGCTGCAGAGCTCAAGGGAAGAAGCCCAAAGTGTCACAATGGCTCCTTGCCTTCACATGCAACACCTGGGTCACAATGGTCTCCTTGATTCCATGAGGCCCCACTGTGTCACACTGGCTCCTTGGTTCCATCAGGTTCCGCAGTGTCACCATGGTCTCCTTTGATCCGCATTGTCATCATGGACAATTGGTTCCATGAGGCCCCGCAGTGTCACAATGGTCCCTTGCTTCCATAGGTTTGATGTTGTAACAATGGACTCCTTGCTTCTATGAGCTAGCCTGCTTTTTGCAGAGGTGTCTTTGGTTCCAACAAGGCCCCGCTGTGTCTCAGTGCACCCTGGCTTCCATGTGGATCTGGAGTATCACAAAGGCTCCTTGGTTCCACCAGGTCCTGCTGTGTCACAATGGGTCCTGTGGTCCCTGAGGCCCTCCAAAGTCATCATGGAGGCTTGCTTCCATGAGGTTCCATTATGTGCCAATGGTCATCTTGGTTCCAGGAGTTTCCTTGGTGTCACAATGCTCTCCATGCTTCCATGATTCCCCACAATGTCACAATGCTCTCCATGCTTCCATTAGGCCCTGCTTTGCCACAATGGTCCCCTTGTTTCCATGAGGCCCTGCTGTGTCACAATGGACCTATGGTTCCATGATGTTGCGTGGTGTCACCGTGCTCGTCTTGAATCCGCAGTGTAACAATGGACCATTGGTTCCATGCGGCCTGGCCGTGTCACAATGGGCTCCTTGATTCCATGATTCCCCACGGTGTCACAATGGAGCCTTGTTTCTAGGAGGTTCTGTACTGTCACAATTGCCTCCTTGATGCCATCAGCCCCTGCAGTGTCACAATGGCTCCTTGGTTCCATGAGGAACACAATAGCTTGGCATAAGCATTGAGCAACAGCTGCTGAACACACCTGGCAACATCTGCTTGCATCAAAAGAGGGCTTCAAGCTGACAATGGCACCAGCAGCTTCCATCTGCAACAGAGACCCAGGAAAGGACAGGCTGTGCCGGTTTGGACAAATGTGGAGGAAAATATCCTCTGATAGAAGGCAGGTTACACCCAGCCCTCCCCCACCAGGTTTGGGAAAAAAGAATTTTCCTGGGAAGAAAGTGAAAGAGATAAAAACTATTTTTTTAACAAACACACAGGAAAAGGATAACAATGCTAAATATTAAAAGCTCTCGCTGTGCAGAGAAAGCTGGGATAATTTGAGAGTCCTTCCGTGTTTCGGTGGGGTCTCCTGAAACATCCATAGACAGCGAGGCCCGTGCAAAGAAACAGGGAGCGATTCTTGAGAGAAGTTTCAGAGCTCTTTCTTCTCCAGCCACATGGGCGGGGCACTGCCAAAGAACTGAGCAATCACGGCACAACCAGGGCCCTCCTGGCACAGGGCAACACAAAATAACCAGTGCTGAACAGGATTAGGGCACATGTCAGCAGGGAGACCCCCGTGCCCAGGCCATGCCTCTACCCCAGGGTCCCCTCTCCCATGACCTCATGGCAGGGGGGAGGAACCCCAACACTTCCGTAGGTGTAGTCTCTCTCCTCCTCCTTGCAGCTGGCTCATGGGCCCACATTCAGGGCCCCCACCTCGGGAGAAAATTCTCCCAATGCGGTCTGATGTTGAAAGAGTCAAGAAGAGAAGAAGGGAAAAAAACCCCCAAAGTCCCAGGAAAACAAAGTTCAACTCTCCATCTCCCCCCAGAGAAAAGGAGCTGAAAACTGGCTCAAAAGAAACAAAGTTGCTTCCTTCGCTCTTGCTGCAAGCAGGATGCAGAGGAGTGTGTATGTGTGTCCTTGAACAAACGCTCTGAGAAGTTTGTCCGGTTTTTTTTCCTCTCCCCCCTCTCAGGCTCAGTTGAAAGGCACAGAAATGCACAAAGTTCACTTCTGGGCATAGAGCAGCGATAGGGGATACACATGATAAAGTCACCCCAAGACACAGGGACAGAGAATTCAGCGGAAAGACTCCGAGAATTCTGCTCCCAGAGATCATTCCTGCTCACACTGACCCTTGTAGAAAGGGGACATCGTTCCAGGCAGCCTGTACTGAGCATGTGGCTCCTGAGTGGGGTTTGTTGTTTAGGAAACCTGCTCCGGCTTTTCCATTCTTTCCTTCCAAACAGGAAAACTTCTCCTGGGGCTGTGTGCAGGCAGAGCCCTGAGGAGAGCAGGTGGCACATGGTGCGCTGGGCTGGGACAGCCAGCTGCAGAGCTCAAGGGAAGAAGCCCAAAGTGTCACAATGGCTCCTTGCCTTCACATGCAACACCTGGGTCACAATGGTCTCCTTGATTCCATGAGGCCCCACTGTGTCACACTGGCTCCTTGGTTCCATCAGGTTCCGCAGTGTCACCATGGTCTCCTTTGATCCGCATTGTCATCATGGACAATTGGTTCCATGAGGCCCCGCAGTGTCACAATGGTCCCTTGCTTCCATAGGTTTGATGTTGTAACAATGGACTCCTTGCTTCTATGAGCTAGCCTGCTTTTTGCAGAGGTGTCTTTGGTTCCAACAAGGCCCCGCTGTGTCTCAGTGCACCCTGGCTTCCATGTGGATCTGGAGTATCACAAAGGCTCCTTGGTTCCACCAGGTCCTGCTGTGTCACAATGGGTCCTGTGGTCCCTGAGGCCCTCCAAAGTCATCATGGAGGCTTGCTTCCATGAGGTTCCATTATGTGCCAATGGTCATCTTGGTTCCAGGAGTTTCCTTGGTGTCACAATGCTCTCCATGCTTCCATGATTCCCCACAATGTCACAATGCTCTCCATGCTTCCATTAGGCCCTGCTTTGCCACAATGGTCCCCTTGTTTCCATGAGGCCCTGCTGTGTCACAATGGACCTATGGTTCCATGATGTTGCGTGGTGTCACCGTGCTCGTCTTGAATCCGCAGTGTAACAATGGACCATTGGTTCCATGCGGCCTGGCCGTGTCACAATGGGCTCCTTGATTCCATGATTCCCCACGGTGTCACAATGGAGCCTTGTTTCTAGGAGGTTCTGTACTGTCACAATTGCCTCCTTGATGCCATCAGCCCCTGCAGTGTCACAATGGCTCCTTGGTTCCATGAGGAACACAATAGCTTGGCATAAGCATTGAGCAACAGCTGCTGAACACACCTGGCAACATCTGCTTGCATCAAAAGAGGGCTTCAAGCTGACAATGGCACCAGCAGCTTCCATCTGCAACAGAGACCCAGGAAAGGACAGGCTGTGCCGGTTTGGACAAATGTGGAGGAAAATATCCTCTGATAGAAGGCAGGTTACACCCAGCCCTCCCCCACCAGGTTTGGGAAAAAAGAATTTTCCTGGGAAGAAAGTGAAAGAGATAAAAACTATTTTTTTAACAAACACACAGGAAAAGGATAACAATGCTAAATATTAAAAGCTCTCGCTGTGCAGAGAAAGCTGGGATAATTTGAGAGTCCTTCCGTGTTTCGGTGGGGTCTCCTGAAACATCCATAGACAGCGAGGCCCGTGCAAAGAAACAGGGAGCGATTCTTGAGAGAAGTTTCAGAGCTCTTTCTTCTCCAGCCACATGGGCGGGGCACTGCCAAAGAACTGAGCAATCACGGCACAACCAGGGCCCTCCTGGCACAGGGCAACACAAAATAACCAGTGCTGAACAGGATTAGGGCACATGTCAGCAGGGAGACCCCCGTGCCCAGGCCATGCCTCTACCCCAGGGTCCCCTCTCCCATGACCTCATGGCAGGGGGGAGGAACCCCAACACTTCCGGAGGTGTAGCCTCTCTCCTCCTCCTTGCAGCTGGCTCATGGGCCCACATTCAGGGCCCCCACCTCGGGAGAAAATTCTCCCAATGCGGTCTGATGTTGAAAGAGTCAAGAAGAGAAGAAGGGAAAAAAACCCCCAAAGTCCCAGGAAAACAAAGTTCAACTCTCCATCTCCCCCCAGAGAAAAGGAGCTGAAAACTGGCTCAAAAGAAACAAAGTTGCTTCCTTCGCTCTTGCTGCAAGCAGGATGCAGAGGAGTGTGTATGTGTGTCCTTGAACAAACGCTCTGAGAAGTTTGTCCGGTTTTTTTTCCTCTCCCCCCTCTCAGGCTCAGTTGAAAGGCACAGAAATGCACAAAGTTCACTTCTGGGCATAGAGCAGCGATAGGGGATACACATGATAAAGTCACCCCAAGACACAGGGACAGAGAATTCAGCGGAAAGACTCCGAGAATTCTGCTCCCAGAGATCATTCCTGCTCACACTGACCCTTGTAGAAAGGGGACATCGTTCCAGGCAGCCTGTACTGAGCATGTGGCTCCTGAGTGGGGTTTGTTGTTTAGGAAACCTGCTCCGGCTTTTCCATTCTTTCCTTCCAAACAGGAAAACTTCTCCTGGGGCTGTGTGCAGGCAGAGCCCTGAGGAGAGCAGGTGGCACATGGTGCGCTGGGCTGGGACAGCCAGCTGCAGAGCTCAAGGGAAGAAGCCCAAAGTGTCACAATGGCTCCTTGCCTTCACATGCAACACCTGGGTCACAATGGTCTCCTTGATTCCATGAGGCCCCACTGTGTCACACTGGCTCCTTGGTTCCATCAGGTTCCGCAGTGTCACCATGGTCTCCTTTGATCCGCATTGTCATCATGGACAATTGGTTCCATGAGGCCCCGCAGTGTCACAATGGTCCCTTGCTTCCATAGGTTTGATGTTGTAACAATGGACTCCTTGCTTCTATGAGCTAGCCTGCTTTTTGCAGAGGTGTCTTTGGTTCCAACAAGGCCCCGCTGTGTCTCAGTGCACCCTGGCTTCCATGTGGATCTGGAGTATCACAAAGGCTCCTTGGTTCCACCAGGTCCTGCTGTGTCACAATGGGTCCTGTGGTCCCTGAGGCCCTCCAAAGTCATCATGGAGGCTTGCTTCCATGAGGTTCCATTATGTGCCAGTGGTCATCTTGGTTCCAGGAGTTTCCTTGGTGTCACAATGCTCTCCATGCTTCCATGATTCCCCACAATGTCACAATGCTCTCCATGCTTCCATTAGGCCCTGCTTTGCCACAATGGTCCCCTTGTTTCCATGAGGCCCTGCTGTGTCACAATGGACCTATGGTTCCATGATGTTGCGTGGTGTCACCGTGCTCGTCTTGAATCCGCAGTGTAACAATGGACCATTGGTTCCATGCGGCCTGGCCGTGTCACAATGGGCTCCTTGATTCCATGATTCCCCACGGTGTCACAATGGAGCCTTGTTTCTAGGAGGTTCTGTACTGTCACAATTGCCTCCTTGATGCCATCAGCCCCTGCAGTGTCACAATGGCTCCTTGGTTCCATGAGGAACACAATAGCTTGGCATAAGCATTGAGCAACAGCTGCTGAACACACCTGGCAACATCTGCTTGCATCAAAAGAGGGCTTCAAGCTGACAATGGCACCAGCAGCTTCCATCTGCAACAGAGACCCAGGAAAGGACAGGCTGTGCCGGTTTGGACAAATGTGGAGGAAAATATCCTCTGATAGAAGGCAGGTTACACCCAGCCCTCCCCCACCAGGTTTGGGAAAAAAGAATTTTCCTGGGAAGAAAGTGAAAGAGATAAAAACTATTTTTTTAACAAACACACAGGAAAAGGATAACAATGCTAAATATTAAAAGCTCTCGCTGTGCAGAGAAAGCTGGGATAATTTGAGAGTCCTTCCGTGTTTCGGTGGGGTCTCCTGAAACATCCATAGACAGCGAGGCCCGTGCAAAGAAACAGGGAGCGATTCTTGAGAGAAGTTTCAGAGCTCTTTCTTCTCCAGCCACATGGGCGGGGCACTGCCAAAGAACTGAGCAATCACGGCACAACCAGGGCCCTCCTGGCACAGGGCAACACAAAATAACCAGTGCTGAACAGGATTAGGGCACATGTCAGCAGGGAGACCCCCGTGCCCAGGCCATGCCTCTACCCCAGGGTCCCCTCTCCCATGACCTCATGGCAGGGGGGAGGAACCCCAACACTTCCGGAGGTGTAGCCTCTCTCCTCCTCCTTGCAGCTGGCTCATGGGCCCACATTCAGGGCCCCCACCTCGGGAGAAAATTCTCCCAATGCGGTCTGATGTTGAAAGAGTCAAGAAGAGAAGAAGGGAAAAAAACCCCCAAAGTCCCAGGAAAACAAAGTTCAACTCTCCATCTCCCCCCAGAGAAAAGGAGCTGAAAACTGGCTCAAAAGAAACAAAGTTGCTTCCTTCGCTCTTGCTGCAAGCAGGATGCAGAGGAGTGTGTATGTGTGTCCTTGAACAAACGCTCTGAGAAGTTTGTCCGGTTTTTTTTCCTCTCCCCCCTCTCAGGCTCAGTTGAAAGGCACAGAAATGCACAAAGTTCACTTCTGGGCATAGAGCAGCGATAGGGGATACACATGATAAAGTCACCCCAAGACACAGGGACAGAGAATTCAGCGGAAAGACTCCGAGAATTCTGCTCCCAGAGATCATTCCTGCTCACACTGACCCTTGTAGAAAGGGGACATCGTTCCAGGCAGCCTGTACTGAGCATGTGGCTCCTGAGTGGGGTTTGTTCTTTAGGAAACCTGCTCCGGCTTTTCCATTCTTTCCTTCCAAACAGGAAAACTTCTCCTGGGGCTGTGTGCAGGCAGAGCCCTGAGGAGAGCAGGTGGCACATGGTGCGCTGGGCTGGGACAGCCAGCTGCAGAGCTCAAGGGAAGAAGCCCAAAGTGTCACAATGGCTCCTTGCCTTCACATGCAACACCTGGGTCACAATGGTCTCCTTGATTCCATGAGGCCCCACTGTGTCACACTGGCTCCTTGGTTCCATCAGGTTCCGCAGTGTCACCATGGTCTCCTTTGATCCGCATTGTCATCATGGACAATTGGTTCCATGAGGCCCCGCAGTGTCACAATGGTCCCTTGCTTCCATAGGTTTGATGTTGTAACAATGGACTCCTTGCTTCTATGAGCTAGCCTGCTTTTTGCAGAGGTGTCTTTGGTTCCAACAAGGCCCCGCTGTGTCTCAGTGCACCCTGGCTTCCATGTGGATCTGGAGTATCACAAAGGCTCCTTGGTTCCACCAGGTCCTGCTGTGTCACAATGGGTCCTGTGGTCCCTGAGGCCCTCCAAAGTCATCATGGAGGCTTGCTTCCATGAGGTTCCATTATGTGCCAGTGGTCATCTTGGTTCCAGGAGTTTCCTTGGTGTCACAATGCTCTCCATGCTTCCATGATTCCCCACAATGTCACAATGCTCTCCATGCTTCCATTAGGCCCTGCTTTGCCACAATGGTCCCCTTGTTTCCATGAGGCCCTGCTGTGTCACAATGGACCTATGGTTCCATGATGTTGCGTGGTGTCACCGTGCTCGTCTTGAATCCGCAGTGTAACAATGGACCATTGGTTCCATGCGGCCTGGCCGTGTCACAATGGGCTCCTTGATTCCATGATTCCCCACGGTGTCACAATGGAGCCTTGTTTCTAGGAGGTTCTGTACTGTCACAATTGCCTCCTTGATGCCATCAGCCCCTGCAGTGTCACAATGGCTCCTTGGTTCCATGAGGAACACAATAGCTTGGCATAAGCATTGAGCAACAGCTGCTGAACACACCTGGCAACATCTGCTTGCATCAAAAGAGGGCTTCAAGCTGACAATGGCACCAGCAGCTTCCATCTGCAACAGAGACCCAGGAAAGGACAGGCTGTGCCGGTTTGGACAAATGTGGAGGAAAATATCCTCTGATAGAAGGCAGGTTACACCCAGCCCTCCCCCACCAGGTTTGGGAAAAAAGAATTTTCCTGGGAAGAAAGTGAAAGAGATAAAAACTATTTTTTTAACAAACACACAGGAAAAGGATAACAATGCTAAATATTAAAAGCTCTCGCTGTGCAGAGAAAGCTGGGATAATTTGAGAGTCCTTCCGTGTTTCGGTGGGGTCTCCTGAAACATCCATAGACAGCGAGGCCCGTGCAAAGAAACAGGGAGCGATTCTTGAGAGAAGTTTCAGAGCTCTTTCTTCTCCAGCCACATGGGCGGGGCACTGCCAAAGAACTGAGCAATCACGGCACAACCAGGGCCCTCCTGGCACAGGGCAACACAAAATAACCAGTGCTGAACAGGATTAGGGCACATGTCAGCAGGGAGACCCCCGTGCCCAGGCCATGCCTCTACCCCAGGGTCCCCTCTCCCATGACCTCATGGCAGGGGGGAGGAACCCCAACACTTCCGTAGGTGTAGTCTCTCTCCTCCTCCTTGCAGCTGGCTCATGGGCCCACATTCAGGGCCCCCACCTCGGGAGAAAATTCTCCCAATGCGGTCTGATGTTGAAAGAGTCAAGAAGAGAAGAAGGGAAAAAAACCCCCAAAGTCCCAGGAAAACAAAGTTCAACTCTCCATCTCCCCCCAGAGAAAAGGAGCTGAAAACTGGCTCAAAAGAAACAAAGTTGCTTCCTTCGCTCTTGCTGCAAGCAGGATGCAGAGGAGTGTGTATGTGTGTCCTTGAACAAACGCTCTGAGAAGTTTGTCCGGTTTTTTTTCCTCTCCCCCCTCTCAGGCTCAGTTGAAAGGCACAGAAATGCACAAAGTTCACTTCTGGGCATAGAGCAGCGATAGGGGATACACATGATAAAGTCACCCCAAGACACAGGGACAGAGAATTCAGCGGAAAGACTCCGAGAATTCTGCTCCCAGAGATCATTCCTGCTCACACTGACCCTTGTAGAAAGGGGACATCGTTCCAGGCAGCCTGTACTGAGCATGTGGCTCCTGAGTGGGGTTTGTTGTTTAGGAAACCTGCTCCGGCTTTTCCATTCTTTCCTTCCAAACAGGAAAACTTCTCCTGGGGCTGTGTGCAGGCAGAGCCCTGAGGAGAGCAGGTGGCACATGGTGCGCTGGGCTGGGACAGCCAGCTGCAGAGCTCAAGGGAAGAAGCCCAAAGTGTCACAATGGCTCCTTGCCTTCACATGCAACACCTGGGTCACAATGGTCTCCTTGATTCCATGAGGCCCCACTGTGTCACACTGGCTCCTTGGTTCCATCAGGTTCCGCAGTGTCACCATGGTCTCCTTTGATCCGCATTGTCATCATGGACAATTGGTTCCATGAGGCCCCGCAGTGTCACAATGGTCCCTTGCTTCCATAGGTTTGATGTTGTAACAATGGACTCCTTGCTTCTATGAGCTAGCCTGCTTTTTGCAGAGGTGTCTTTGGTTCCAACAAGGCCCCGCTGTGTCTCAGTGCACCCTGGCTTCCATGTGGATCTGGAGTATCACAAAGGCTCCTTGGTTCCACCAGGTCCTGCTGTGTCACAATGGGTCCTGTGGTCCCTGAGGCCCTCCAAAGTCATCATGGAGGCTTGCTTCCATGAGGTTCCATTATGTGCCAATGGTCATCTTGGTTCCAGGAGTTTCCTTGGTGTCACAATGCTCTCCATGCTTCCATGATTCCCCACAATGTCACAATGCTCTCCATGCTTCCATTAGGCCCTGCTTTGCCACAATGGTCCCCTTGTTTCCATGAGGCCCTGCTGTGTCACAATGGACCTATGGTTCCATGATGTTGCGTGGTGTCACCGTGCTCGTCTTGAATCCGCAGTGTAACAATGGACCATTGGTTCCATGCGGCCTGGCCGTGTCACAATGGGCTCCTTGATTCCATGATTCCCCACGGTGTCACAATGGAGCCTTGTTTCTAGGAGGTTCTGTACTGTCACAATTGCCTCCTTGATGCCATCAGCCCCTGCAGTGTCACAATGGCTCCTTGGTTCCATGAGGAACACAATAGCTTGGCATAAGCATTGAGCAACAGCTGCTGAACACACCTGGCAACATCTGCTTGCATCAAAAGAGGGCTTCAAGCTGACAATGGCACCAGCAGCTTCCATCTGCAACAGAGACCCAGGAAAGGACAGGCTGTGCCGGTTTGGACAAATGTGGAGGAAAATATCCTCTGATAGAAGGCAGGTTACACCCAGCCCTCCCCCACCAGGTTTGGGAAAAAAGAATTTTCCTGGGAAGAAAGTGAAAGAGATAAAAACTATTTTTTTAACAAACACACAGGAAAAGGATAACAATGCTAAATATTAAAAGCTCTCGCTGTGCAGAGAAAGCTGGGATAATTTGAGAGTCCTTCCGTGTTTCGGTGGGGTCTCCTGAAACATCCATAGACAGCGAGGCCCGTGCAAAGAAACAGGGAGCGATTCTTGAGAGAAGTTTCAGAGCTCTTTCTTCTCCAGCCACATGGGCGGGGCACTGCCAAAGAACTGAGCAATCACGGCACAACCAGGGCCCTCCTGGCACAGGGCAACACAAAATAACCAGTGCTGAACAGGATTAGGGCACATGTCAGCAGGGAGACCCCCGTGCCCAGGCCATGCCTCTACCCCAGGGTCCCCTCTCCCATGACCTCATGGCAGGGGGGAGGAACCCCAACACTTCCGGAGGTGTAGTCTCTCTCCTCCTCCTTGCAGCTGGCTCATGGGCCCACATTCAGGGCCCCCACCTCGGGAGAAAATTCTCCCAATGCGATCTGATGTTGAAAGAGTCAAGAAGAGAAGAAGGGAAAAAAACCCCCAAAGTCCCAGGAAAACAAAGTTCAACTCTCCATCTCCCCCCAGAGAAAAGGAGCTGAAAACTGGCTCAAAAGAAACAAAGTTGCTTCCTTCGCTCTTGCTGCAAGCAGGATGCAGAGGAGTGTGTATGTGTGTCCTTGAACAAACGCTCTGAGAAGTTTGTCCGGTTTTTTTTCCTCTCCCCCCTCTCAGGCTCAGTTGAAAGGCACAGAAATGCACAAAGTTCACTTCTGGGCATAGAGCAGCGATAGGGGATACACATGATAAAGTCACCCCAAGACACAGGGACAGAGAATTCAGCGGAAAGACTCCGAGAATTCTGCTCCCAGAGATCATTCCTGCTCACACTGACCCTTGTAGAAAGGGGACATCGTTCCAGGCAGCCTGTACTGAGCATGTGGCTCCTGAGTGGGGTTTGTTGTTTAGGAAACCTGCTCCGGCTTTTCCATTCTTTCCTTCCAAACAGGAAAACTTCTCCTGGGGCTGTGTGCAGGCAGAGCCCTGAGGAGAGCAGGTGGCACATGGTGCGCTGGGCTGGGACAGCCAGCTGCAGAGCTCAAGGGAAGAAGCCCAAAGTGTCACAATGGCTCCTTGCCTTCACATGCAACACCTGGGTCACAATGGTCTCCTTGATTCCATGAGGCCCCACTGTGTCACACTGGCTCCTTGGTTCCATCAGGTTCCGCAGTGTCACCATGGTCTCCTTTGATCCGCATTGTCATCATGGACAATTGGTTCCATGAGGCCCCGCAGTGTCACAATGGTCCCTTGCTTCCATAGGTTTGATGTTGTAACAATGGACTCCTTGCTTCTATGAGCTAGCCTGCTTTTTGCAGAGGTGTCTTTGGTTCCAACAAGGCCCCGCTGTGTCTCAGTGCACCCTGGCTTCCATGTGGATCTGGAGTATCACAAAGGCTCCTTGGTTCCACCAGGTCCTGCTGTGTCACAATGGGTCCTGTGGTCCCTGAGGCCCTCCAAAGTCATCATGGAGGCTTGCTTCCATGAGGTTCCATTATGTGCCAATGGTCATCTTGGTTCCAGGAGTTTCCTTGGTGTCACAATGCTCTCCATGCTTCCATGATTCCCCACAATGTCACAATGCTCTCCATGCTTCCATTAGGCCCTGCTTTGCCACAATGGTCCCCTTGTTTCCATGAGGCCCTGCTGTGTCACAATGGACCTATGGTTCCATGATGTTGCGTGGTGTCACCGTGCTCGTCTTGAATCCGCAGTGTAACAATGGACCATTGGTTCCATGCGGCCTGGCCGTGTCACAATGGGCTCCTTGATTCCATGATTCCCCACGGTGTCACAATGGAGCCTTGTTTCTAGGAGGTTCTGTACTGTCACAATTGCCTCCTTGATGCCATCAGCCCCTGCAGTGTCACAATGGCTCCTTGGTTCCATGAGGAACACAATAGCTTGGCATAAGCATTGAGCAACAGCTGCTGAACACACCTGGCAACATCTGCTTGCATCAAAAGAGGGCTTCAAGCTGACAATGGCACCAGCAGCTTCCATCTGCAACAGAGACCCAGGAAAGGACAGGCTGTGCCGGTTTGGACAAATGTGGAGGAAAATATCCTCTGATAGAAGGCAGGTTACACCCAGCCCTCCCCCACCAGGTTTGGGAAAAAAGAATTTTCCTGGGAAGAAAGTGAAAGAGATAAAAACTATTTTTTTAACAAACACACAGGAAAAGGATAACAATGCTAAATATTAAAAGCTCTCGCTGTGCAGAGAAAGCTGGGATAATTTGAGAGTCCTTCCGTGTTTCGGTGGGGTCTCCTGAAACATCCATAGACAGCGAGGCCCGTGCAAAGAAACAGGGAGCGATTCTTGAGAGAAGTTTCAGAGCTCTTTCTTCTCCAGCCACATGGGCGGGGCACTGCCAAAGAACTGAGCAATCACGGCACAACCAGGGCCCTCCTGGCACAGGGCAACACAAAATAACCAGTGCTGAACAGGATTAGGGCACATGTCAGCAGGGAGACCCCCGTGCCCAGGCCATGCCTCTACCCCAGGGTCCCCTCTCCCATGACCTCATGGCAGGGGGGAGGAACCCCAACACTTCCGGAGGTGTAGCCTCTCTCCTCCTCCTTGCAGCTGGCTCATGGGCCCACATTCAGGGCCCCCACCTCGGGAGAAAATTCTCCCAATGCGGTCTGATGTTGAAAGAGTCAAGAAGAGAAGAAGGGAAAAAAACCCCCAAAGTCCCAGGAAAACAAAGTTCAACTCTCCATCTCCCCCCAGAGAAAAGGAGCTGAAAACTGGCTCAAAAGAAACAAAGTTGCTTCCTTCGCTCTTGCTGCAAGCAGGATGCAGAGGAGTGTGTATGTGTGTCCTTGAACAAACGCTCTGAGAAGTTTGTCCGGTTTTTTTTCCTCTCCCCCCTCTCAGGCTCAGTTGAAAGGCACAGAAATGCACAAAGTTCACTTCTGGGCATAGAGCAGCGATAGGGGATACACATGATAAAGTCACCCCAAGACACAGGGACAGAGAATTCAGCGGAAAGACTCCGAGAATTCTGCTCCCAGAGATCATTCCTGCTCACACTGACCCTTGTAGAAAGGGGACATCGTTCCAGGCAGCCTGTACTGAGCATGTGGCTCCTGAGTGGGGTTTGTTGTTTAGGAAACCTGCTCCGGCTTTTCCATTCTTTCCTTCCAAACAGGAAAACTTCTCCTGGGGCTGTGTGCAGGCAGAGCCCTGAGGAGAGCAGGTGGCACATGGTGCGCTGGGCTGGGACAGCCAGCTGCAGAGCTCAAGGGAAGAAGCCCAAAGTGTCACAATGGCTCCTTGCCTTCACATGCAACACCTGGGTCACAATGGTCTCCTTGATTCCATGAGGCCCCACTGTGTCACACTGGCTCCTTGGTTCCATCAGGTTCCGCAGTGTCACCATGGTCTCCTTTGATCCGCATTGTCATCATGGACAATTGGTTCCATGAGGCCCCGCAGTGTCACAATGGTCCCTTGCTTCCATAGGTTTGATGTTGTAACAATGGACTCCTTGCTTCTATGAGCTAGCCTGCTTTTTGCAGAGGTGTCTTTGGTTCCAACAAGGCCCCGCTGTGTCTCAGTGCACCCTGGCTTCCATGTGGATCTGGAGTATCACAAAGGCTCCTTGGTTCCACCAGGTCCTGCTGTGTCACAATGGGTCCTGTGGTCCCTGAGGCCCTCCAAAGTCATCATGGAGGCTTGCTTCCATGAGGTTCCATTATGTGCCAGTGGTCATCTTGGTTCCAGGAGTTTCCTTGGTGTCACAATGCTCTCCATGCTTCCATGATTCCCCACAATGTCACAATGCTCTCCATGCTTCCATTAGGCCCTGCTTTGCCACAATGGTCCCCTTGTTTCCATGAGGCCCTGCTGTGTCACAATGGACCTATGGTTCCATGATGTTGCGTGGTGTCACCGTGCTCGTCTTGAATCCGCAGTGTAACAATGGACCATTGGTTCCATGCGGCCTGGCCGTGTCACAATGGGCTCCTTGATTCCATGATTCCCCACGGTGTCACAATGGAGCCTTGTTTCTAGGAGGTTCTGTACTGTCACAATTGCCTCCTTGATGCCATCAGCCCCTGCAGTGTCACAATGGCTCCTTGGTTCCATGAGGAACACAATAGCTTGGCATAAGCATTGAGCAACAGCTGCTGAACACACCTGGCAACATCTGCTTGCATCAAAAGAGGGCTTCAAGCTGACAATGGCACCAGCAGCTTCCATCTGCAACAGAGACCCAGGAAAGGACAGGCTGTGCCGGTTTGGACAAATGTGGAGGAAAATATCCTCTGATAGAAGGCAGGTTACACCCAGCCCTCCCCCACCAGGTTTGGGAAAAAAGAATTTTCCTGGGAAGAAAGTGAAAGAGATAAAAACTATTTTTTTAACAAACACACAGGAAAAGGATAACAATGCTAAATATTAAAAGCTCTCGCTGTGCAGAGAAAGCTGGGATAATTTGAGAGTCCTTCCGTGTTTCGGTGGGGTCTCCTGAAACATCCATAGACAGCGAGGCCCGTGCAAAGAAACAGGGAGCGATTCTTGAGAGAAGTTTCAGAGCTCTTTCTTCTCCAGCCACATGGGCGGGGCACTGCCAAAGAACTGAGCAATCACGGCACAACCAGGGCCCTCCTGGCACAGGGCAACACAAAATAACCAGTGCTGAACAGGATTAGGGCACATGTCAGCAGGGAGACCCCCGTGCCCAGGCCATGCCTCTACCCCAGGGTCCCCTCTCCCATGACCTCATGGCAGGGGGGAGGAACCCCAACACTTCCGTAGGTGTAGCCTCTCTCCTCCTCCTTGCAGCTGGCTCATGGGCCCACATTCAGGGCCCCCACCTCGGGAGAAAATTCTCCCAATGCGATCTGATGTTGAAAGAGTCAAGAAGAGAAGAAGGGAAAAAAACCCCCAAAGTCCCAGGAAAACAAAGTTCAACTCTCCATCTCCCCCCAGAGAAAAGGAGCTGAAAACTGGCTCAAAAGAAACAAAGTTGCTTCCTTCGCTCTTGCTGCAAGCAGGATGCAGAGGAGTGTGTATGTGTGTCCTTGAACAAACGCTCTGAGAAGTTTGTCCGGTTTTTTTTCCTCTCCCCCCTCTCAGGCTCAGTTGAAAGGCACAGAAATGCACAAAGTTCACTTCTGGGCATAGAGCAGCGATAGGGGATACACATGATAAAGTCACCCCAAGACACAGGGACAGAGAATTCAGCGGAAAGACTCCGAGAATTCTGCTCCCAGAGATCATTCCTGCTCACACTGACCCTTGTAGAAAGGGGACATCGTTCCAGGCAGCCTGTACTGAGCATGTGGCTCCTGAGTGGGGTTTGTTGTTTAGGAAACCTGCTCCGGCTTTTCCATTCTTTCCTTCCAAACAGGAAAACTTCTCCTGGGGCTGTGTGCAGGCAGAGCCCTGAGGAGAGCAGGTGGCACATGGTGCGCTGGGCTGGGACAGCCAGCTGCAGAGCTCAAGGGAAGAAGCCCAAAGTGTCACAATGGCTCCTTGCCTTCACATGCAACACCTGGGTCACAATGGTCTCCTTGATTCCATGAGGCCCCACTGTGTCACACTGGCTCCTTGGTTCCATCAGGTTCCGCAGTGTCACCATGGTCTCCTTTGATCCGCATTGTCATCATGGACAATTGGTTCCATGAGGCCCCGCAGTGTCACAATGGTCCCTTGCTTCCATAGGTTTGATGTTGTAACAATGGACTCCTTGCTTCTATGAGCTAGCCTGCTTTTTGCAGAGGTGTCTTTGGTTCCAACAAGGCCCCGCTGTGTCTCAGTGCACCCTGGCTTCCATGTGGATCTGGAGTATCACAAAGGCTCCTTGGTTCCACCAGGTCCTGCTGTGTCACAATGGGTCCTGTGGTCCCTGAGGCCCTCCAAAGTCATCATGGAGGCTTGCTTCCATGAGGTTCCATTATGTGCCAGTGGTCATCTTGGTTCCAGGAGTTTCCTTGGTGTCACAATGCTCTCCATGCTTCCATGATTCCCCACAATGTCACAATGCTCTCCATGCTTCCATTAGGCCCTGCTTTGCCACAATGGTCCCCTTGTTTCCATGAGGCCCTGCTGTGTCACAATGGACCTATGGTTCCATGATGTTGCGTGGTGTCACCGTGCTCTTCTTGAATCCGCAGTGTAACCATGGACCATTGGTTCCATGCGGCCTGGCCGTGTCACAATGGGCTCCTTGATTCCATGATTCCCCACGGTGTCACAATGGAGCCTTGTTTCTAGGAGGTTCTGTACTGTCACAATTGCCTCCTTGATGCCATCAGCCCCTGCAGTGTCACAATGGCTCCTTGGTTCCATGAGGAACACAATAGCTTGGCATAAGCATTGAGCAACAGCTGCTGAACACACCTGGCAACATCTGCTTGCATCAAAAGAGGGCTTCAAGCTGACAATGGCACCAGCAGCTTCCATCTGCAACAGAGACCCAGGAAAGGACAGGCTGTGCCGGTTTGGACAAATGTGGAGGAAAATATCCTCTGATAGAAGGCAGGTTACACCCAGCCCTCCCCCACCAGGTTTGGGAAAAAAGAATTTTCCTGGGAAGAAAGTGAAAGAGATAAAAACTATTTTTTTAACAAACACACAGGAAAAGGATAACAATGCTAAATATTAAAAGCTCTCGCTGTGCAGAGAAAGCTGGGATAATTTGAGAGTCCTTCCGTGTTTCGGTGGGGTCTCCTGAAACATCCATAGACAGCGAGGCCCGTGCAAAGAAACAGGGAGCGATTCTTGAGAGAAGTTTCAGAGCTCTTTCTTCTCCAGCCACATGGGCGGGGCACTGCCAAAGAACTGAGCAATCACGGCACAACCAGGGCCCTCCTGGCACAGGGCAACACAAAATAACCAGTGCTGAACAGGATTAGGGCACATGTCAGCAGGGAGACCCCCGTGCCCAGGCCATGCCTCTACCCCAGGGTCCCCTCTCCCATGACCTCATGGCAGGGGGGAGGAACCCCAACACTTCCGGAGGTGTAGTCTCTCTCCTCCTCCTTGCAGCTGGCTCATGGGCCCACATTCAGGGCCCCCACCTCGGGAGAAAATTCTCCCAATGTGGTCTGATGTTGAAAGAGTCAAGAAGAGAAGAAGGGAAAAAAACCCCCAAAGTCCCAGGAAAACAAAGTTCAACTCTCCATCTCCCCCCAGAGAAAAGGAGCTGAAAACTGGCTCAAAAGAAACAAAGTTGCTTCCTCCGCTCTTGCTGCAAGCAGGATGCAGAGGAGTGTGTATGTGTGT
Source organism: Aphelocoma coerulescens (assembly GCF_041296385.1). Classification (NCBI taxonomy): domain Eukaryota; kingdom Metazoa; phylum Chordata; class Aves; order Passeriformes; family Corvidae; genus Aphelocoma; species Aphelocoma coerulescens. The sequence goes on from NW_027184074.1 coordinate 316,218, forward strand.
CCTTGAACAAACGCTCTGAGAAGGTTGTCCGGTTTTTTTTCCTCTCCCCCCTCTCAGGCTCAGTTGAAAGGCACAGAAATGCACAAAGTTCACTTCTGGGCATAGAGCAGCGATAGGGGATACACATGATAAAGTCACCCCAAGACACAGGGACAGAGAATTCAGCGGAAAGACTCCGAGAATTCTGCTCCCAGAGATCATTCCTGCTCACACTGACCCTTGTAGAAAGGGGACATCGTTCCAGGCAGCCTGTACTGAGCATGTGGCTCCTGAGTGGGGTTTGTTCTTTAGGAAACCTGCTCCGGCTTTTCCATTCTTTCCTTCCAAACAGGAAAACTTCTCCTGGGGCTGTGTGCAGGCAGAGCCCTGAGGAGAGCAGGTGGCACATGGTGCGCTGGGCTGGGACAGCCAGCTGCAGAGCTCAAGGGAAGAAGCCCAAAGTGTCACAATGGCTCCTTGCCTTCACATGCAACACCTGGGTCACAATGGTCTCCTTGATTCCATGAGGCCCCACTGTGTCACACTGGCTCCTTGGTTCCATCAGGTTCCGCAGTGTCACCATGGTCTCCTTTGATCCGCATTGTCATCATGGACAATTGGTTCCATGAGGCCCCGCAGTGTCACAATGGTCCCTTGCTTCCATAGGTTTGATGTTGTAACAATGGACTCCTTGCTTCTATGAGCTAGCCTGCTTTTTGCAGAGGTGTCTTTGGTTCCAACAAGGCCCCGCTGTGTCTCAGTGCACCCTGGCTTCCATGTGGATCTGGAGTATCACAAAGGCTCCTTGGTTCCACCAGGTCCTGCTGTGTCACAATGGGTCCTGTGGTCCCTGAGGCCCTCCAAAGTCATCATGGAGGCTTGCTTCCATGAGGTTCCATTATGTGCCAGTGGTCATCTTGGTTCCAGGAGTTTCCTTGGTGTCACAATGCTCTCCATGCTTCCATGATTCCCCACAATGTCACAATGCTCTCCATGCTTCCATTAGGCCCTGCTTTGCCACAATGGTCCCCTTGTTTCCATGAGGCCCTGCTGTGTCACAATGGACCTATGGTTCCATGATGTTGCGTGGTGTCACCGTGCTCGTCTTGAATCCGCAGTGTAACAATGGACCATTGGTTCCATGCGGCCTGGCCGTGTCACAATGGGCTCCTTGATTCCATGATTCCCCACGGTGTCACAATGGAGCCTTGTTTCTAGGAGGTTCTGTACTGTCACAATTGCCTCCTTGATGCCATCAGCCCCTGCAGTGTCACAATGGCTCCTTGGTTCCATGAGGAACACAATAGCTTGGCATAAGCATTGAGCAACAGCTGCTGAACACACCTGGCAACATCTGCTTGCATCAAAAGAGGGCTTCAAGCTGACAATGGCACCAGCAGCTTCCATCTGCAACAGAGACCCAGGAAAGGACAGGCTGTGCCGGTTTGGACAAATGTGGAGGAAAATATCCTCTGATAGAAGGCAGGTTACACCCAGCCCTCCCCCACCAGGTTTGGGAAAAAAGAATTTTCCTGGGAAGAAAGTGAAAGAGATAAAAACTATTTTTTTAACAAACACACAGGAAAAGGATAACAATGCTAAATATTAAAAGCTCTCGCTGTGCAGAGAAAGCTGGGATAATTTGAGAGTCCTTCCGTGTTTCGGTGGGGTCTCCTGAAACATCCATAGACAGCGAGGCCCGTGCAAAGAAACAGGGAGCGATTCTTGAGAGAAGTTTCAGAGCTCTTTCTTCTCCAGCCACATGGGCGGGGCACTGCCAAAGAACTGAGCAATCACGGCACAACCAGGGCCCTCCTGGCACAGGGCAACACAAAATAACCAGTGCTGAACAGGATTAGGGCACATGTGAGCAGGGAGACCCCCGTGCCCAGGCCATGCCTCTACCCCAGGGTCCCCTCTCCCATGACCTCATGGCAGGGGGGAGGAACCCCAACACTTCCGGAGGTGTAGTCTCTCTCCTCCTCCTTGCAGCTGGCTCATGGGCCCACATTCAGGGCCCCCACCTCGGGAGAAAATTCTCCCAATGCGGTCTGATGTTGAAAGAGTCAAGAAGAGAAGAAGGGAAAAAAACCCCCAAAGTCCCAGGAAAACAAAGTTCAACTCTCCATCTCCCCCCAGAGAAAAGGAGCTGAAAACTGGCTCAAAAGAAACAAAGTTGCTTCCTTCGCTCTTGCTGCAAGCAGGATGCAGAGGAGTGTGTATGTGTGTCCTTGAACAAACGCTCTGAGAAGTTTGTCCGGTTTTTTTTCCTCTCCCCCCTCTCAGGCTCAGTTGAAAGGCACAGAAATGCACAAAGTTCACTTCTGGGCATAGAGCAGCGATAGGGGATACACATGATAAAGTCACCCCAAGACACAGGGACAGAGAATTCAGCGGAAAGACTCCGAGAATTCTGCTCCCAGAGATCATTCCTGCTCACACTGACCCTTGTAGAAAGGGGACATCGTTCCAGGCAGCCTGTACTGAGCATGTGGCTCCTGAGTGGGGTTTGTTGTTTAGGAAACCTGCTCCGGCTTTTCCATTCTTTCCTTCCAAACAGGAAAACTTCTCCTGGGGCTGTGTGCAGGCAGAGCCCTGAGGAGAGCAGGTGGCACATGGTGCGCTGGGCTGGGACAGCCAGCTGCAGAGCTCAAGGGAAGAAGCCCAAAGTGTCACAATGGCTCCTTGCCTTCACATGCAACACCTGGGTTACAATGGTCTCCTTGATTCCATGAGGCCCCACTGTGTCACACTGGCTCCTTGGTTCCATCAGGTTCCGCAGTGTCACCATGGTCTCCTTTGATCCGCATTGTCATCATGGACAATTGGTTCCATGAGGCCCCGCAGTGTCACAATGGTCCCTTGCTTCCATAGGTTTGATGTTGTAACAATGGACTCCTTGCTTCTATGAGCTAGCCTGCTTTTTGCAGAGGTGTCTTTGGTTCCAACAAGGCCCCGCTGTGTCTCAGTGCACCCTGGCTTCCATGTGGATCTGGAGTATCACAAAGGCTCCTTGGTTCCACCAGGTCCTGCTGTGTCACAATGGGTCCTGTGGTCCCTGAGGCCCTCCAAAGTCATCATGGAGGCTTGCTTCCATGAGGTTCCATTATGTGCCAGTGGTCATCTTGGTTCCAGGAGTTTCCTTGGTGTCACAATGCTCTCCATGCTTCCATGATTCCCCACAATGTCACAATGCTCTCCATGCTTCCATTAGGCCCTGCTTTGCCACAATGGTCCCCTTGTTTCCATGAGGCCCTGCTGTGTCACAATGGACCTATGGTTCCATGATGTTGCGTGGTGTCACCGTGCTCGTCTTGAATCCGCAGTGTAACAATGGACCATTGGTTCCATGCGGCCTGGCCGTGTCACAATGGGCTCCTTGATTCCATGATTCCCCACGGTGTCACAATGGAGCCTTGTTTCTAGGAGGTTCTGTACTGTCACAATTGCCTCCTTGATGCCATCAGCCCCTGCAGTGTCACAATGGCTCCTTGGTTCCATGAGGAACACAATAGCTTGGCATAAGCATTGAGCAACAGCTGCTGAACACACCTGGCAACATCTGCTTGCATCAAAAGAGGGCTTCAAGCTGACAATGGCACCAGCAGCTTCCATCTGCAACAGAGACCCAGGAAAGGACAGGCTGTGCCGGTTTGGACAAATGTGGAGGAAAATATCCTCTGATAGAAGGCAGGTTACACCCAGCCCTCCCCCACCAGGTTTGGGAAAAAAGAATTTTCCTGGGAAGAAAGTGAAAGAGATAAAAACTATTTTTTTAACAAACACACAGGAAAAGGATAACAATGCTAAATATTAAAAGCTCTCGCTGTGCAGAGAAAGCTGGGATAATTTGAGAGTCCTTCCGTGTTTCGGTGGGGTCTCCTGAAACATCCATAGACAGCGAGGCCCGTGCAAAGAAACAGGGAGCGATTCTTGAGAGAAGTTTCAGAGCTCTTTCTTCTCCAGCCACATGGGCGGGGCACTGCCAAAGAACTGAGCAATCACGGCACAACCAGGGCCCTCCTGGCACAGGGCAACACAAAATAACCAGTGCTGAACAGGATTAGGGCACATGTCAGCAGGGAGACCCCCGTGCCCAGGCCATGCCTCTACCCCAGGGTCCCCTCTCCCATGACCTCATGGCAGGGGGGAGGAACCCCAACACTTCCGGAGGTGTAGTCTCTCTCCTCCTCCTTGCAGCTGGCTCATGGGCCCACATTCAGGGCCCCCACCTCGGGAGAAAATTCTCCCAATGCGATCTGATGTTGAAAGAGTCAAGAAGAGAAGAAGGGAAAAAAACCCCCAAAGTCCCAGGAAAACAAAGTTCAACTCTCCATCTCCCCCCAGAGAAAAGGAGCTGAAAACTGGCTCAAAAGAAACAAAGTTGCTTCCTTCGCTCTTGCTGCAAGCAGGATGCAGAGGAGTGTGTATGTGTGTCCTTGAACAAACGCTCTGAGAAGTTTGTCCGGTTTTTTTTCCTCTCCCCCCTCTCAGGCTCAGTTGAAAGGCACAGAAATGCACAAAGTTCACTTCTGGGCATAGAGCAGCGATAGGGGATACACATGATAAAGTCACCCCAAGACACAGGGACAGAGAATTCAGCGGAAAGACTCCGAGAATTCTGCTCCCAGAGATCATTCCTGCTCACACTGACCCTTGTAGAAAGGGGACATCGTTCCAGGCAGCCTGTACTGAGCATGTGGCTCCTGAGTGGGGTTTGTTGTTTAGGAAACCTGCTCCGGCTTTTCCATTCTTTCCTTCCAAACAGGAAAACTTCTCCTGGGGCTGTGTGCAGGCAGAGCCCTGAGGAGAGCAGGTGGCACATGGTGCGCTGGGCTGGGACAGCCAGCTGCAGAGCTCAAGGGAAGAAGCCCAAAGTGTCACAATGGCTCCTTGCCTTCACATGCAACACCTGGGTCACAATGGTCTCCTTGATTCCATGAGGCCCCACTGTGTCACACTGGCTCCTTGGTTCCATCAGGTTCCGCAGTGTCACCATGGTCTCCTTTGATCCGCATTGTCATCATGGACAATTGGTTCCATGAGGCCCCGCAGTGTCACAATGGTCCCTTGCTTCCATAGGTTTGATGTTGTAACAATGGACTCCTTGCTTCTATGAGCTAGCCTGCTTTTTGCAGAGGTGTCTTTGGTTCCAACAAGGCCCCGCTGTGTCTCAGTGCACCCTGGCTTCCATGTGGATCTGGAGTATCACAAAGGCTCCTTGGTTCCACCAGGTCCTGCTGTGTCACAATGGGTCCTGTGGTCCCTGAGGCCCTCCAAAGTCATCATGGAGGCTTGCTTCCATGAGGTTCCATTATGTGCCAATGGTCATCTTGGTTCCAGGAGTTTCCTTGGTGTCACAATGCTCTCCATGCTTCCATGATTCCCCACAATGTCACAATGCTCTCCATGCTTCCATTAGGCCCTGCTTTGCCACAATGGTCCCCTTGTTTCCATGAGGCCCTGCTGTGTCACAATGGACCTATGGTTCCATGATGTTGCGTGGTGTCACCGTGCTCGTCTTGAATCCGCAGTGTAACAATGGACCATTGGTTCCATGCGGCCTGGCCGTGTCACAATGGGCTCCTTGATTCCATGATTCCCCACGGTGTCACAATGGAGCCTTGTTTCTAGGAGGTTCTGTACTGTCACAATTGCCTCCTTGATGCCATCAGCCCCTGCAGTGTCACAATGGCTCCTTGGTTCCATGAGGAACACAATAGCTTGGCATAAGCATTGAGCAACAGCTGCTGAACACACCTGGCAACATCTGCTTGCATCAAAAGAGGGCTTCAAGCTGACAATGGCACCAGCAGCTTCCATCTGCAACAGAGACCCAGGAAAGGACAGGCTGTGCCGGTTTGGACAAATGTGGAGGAAAATATCCTCTGATAGAAGGCAGGTTACACCCAGCCCTCCCCCACCAGGTTTGGGAAAAAAGAATTTTCCTGGGAAGAAAGTGAAAGAGATAAAAACTATTTTTTTAACAAACACACAGGAAAAGGATAACAATGCTAAATATTAAAAGCTCTCGCTGTGCAGAGAAAGCTGGGATAATTTGAGAGTCCTTCCGTGTTTCGGTGGGGTCTCCTGAAACATCCATAGACAGCGAGGCCCGTGCAAAGAAACAGGGAGCGATTCTTGAGAGAAGTTTCAGAGCTCTTTCTTCTCCAGCCACATGGGCGGGGCACTGCCAAAGAACTGAGCAATCACGGCACAACCAGGGCCCTCCTGGCACAGGGCAACACAAAATAACCAGTGCTGAACAGGATTAGGGCACATGTCAGCAGGGAGACCCCCGTGCCCAGGCCATGCCTCTACCCCAGGGTCCCCTCTCCCATGACCTCATGGCAGGGGGGAGGAACCCCAACACTTCCGGAGGTGTAGCCTCTCTCCTCCTCCTTGCAGCTGGCTCATGGGCCCACATTCAGGGCCCCCACCTCGGGAGAAAATTCTCCCAATGCGGTCTGATGTTGAAAGAGTCAAGAAGAGAAGAAGGGAAAAAAACCCCCAAAGTCCCAGGAAAACAAAGTTCAACTCTCCATCTCCCCCCAGAGAAAAGGAGCTGAAAACTGGCTCAAAAGAAACAAAGTTGCTTCCTTCGCTCTTGCTGCAAGCAGGATGCAGAGGAGTGTGTATGTGTGTCCTTGAACAAACGCTCTGAGAAGTTTGTCCGGTTTTTTTTCCTCTCCCCCCTCTCAGGCTCAGTTGAAAGGCACAGAAATGCACAAAGTTCACTTCTGGGCATAGAGCAGCGATAGGGGATACACATGATAAAGTCACCCCAAGACACAGGGACAGAGAATTCAGCGGAAAGACTCCGAGAATTCTGCTCCCAGAGATCATTCCTGCTCACACTGACCCTTGTAGAAAGGGGACATCGTTCCAGGCAGCCTGTACTGAGCATGTGGCTCCTGAGTGGGGTTTGTTGTTTAGGAAACCTGCTCCGGCTTTTCCATTCTTTCCTTCCAAACAGGAAAACTTCTCCTGGGGCTGTGTGCAGGCAGAGCCCTGAGGAGAGCAGGTGGCACATGGTGCGCTGGGCTGGGACAGCCAGCTGCAGAGCTCAAGGGAAGAAGCCCAAAGTGTCACAATGGCTCCTTGCCTTCACATGCAACACCTGGGTCACAATGGTCTCCTTGATTCCATGAGGCCCCACTGTGTCACACTGGCTCCTTGGTTCCATCAGGTTCCGCAGTGTCACCATGGTCTCCTTTGATCCGCATTGTCATCATGGACAATTGGTTCCATGAGGCCCCGCAGTGTCACAATGGTCCCTTGCTTCCATAGGTTTGATGTTGTAACAATGGACTCCTTGCTTCTATGAGCTAGCCTGCTTTTTGCAGAGGTGTCTTTGGTTCCAACAAGGCCCCGCTGTGTCTCAGTGCACCCTGGCTTCCATGTGGATCTGGAGTATCACAAAGGCTCCTTGGTTCCACCAGGTCCTGCTGTGTCACAATGGGTCCTGTGGTCCCTGAGGCCCTCCAAAGTCATCATGGAGGCTTGCTTCCATGAGGTTCCATTATGTGCCAATGGTCATCTTGGTTCCAGGAGTTTCCTTGGTGTCACAATGCTCTCCATGCTTCCATGATTCCCCACAATGTCACAATGCTCTCCATGCTTCCATTAGGCCCTGCTTTGCCACAATGGTCCCCTTGTTTCCATGAGGCCCTGCTGTGTCACAATGGACCTATGGTTCCATGATGTTGCGTGGTGTCACCGTGCTCGTCTTGAATCCGCAGTGTAACAATGGACCATTGGTTCCATGCGGCCTGGCCGTGTCACAATGGGCTCCTTGATTCCATGATTCCCCACGGTGTCACAATGGAGCCTTGTTTCTAGGAGGTTCTGTACTGTCACAATTGCCTCCTTGATGCCATCAGCCCCTGCAGTGTCACAATGGCTCCTTGGTTCCATGAGGAACACAATAGCTTGGCATAAGCATTGAGCAACAGCTGCTGAACACACCTGGCAACATCTGCTTGCATCAAAAGAGGGCTTCAAGCTGACAATGGCACCAGCAGCTTCCATCTGCAACAGAGACCCAGGAAAGGACAGGCTGTGCCGGTTTGGACAAATGTGGAGGAAAATATCCTCTGATAGAAGGCAGGTTACACCCAGCCCTCCCCCACCAGGTTTGGGAAAAAAGAATTTTCCTGGGAAGAAAGTGAAAGAGATAAAAACTATTTTTTTAACAAACACACAGGAAAAGGATAACAATGCTAAATATTAAAAGCTCTCGCTGTGCAGAGAAAGCTGGGATAATTTGAGAGTCCTTCCGTGTTTCGGTGGGGTCTCCTGAAACATCCATAGACAGCGAGGCCCGTGCAAAGAAACAGGGAGCGATTCTTGAGAGAAGTTTCAGAGCTCTTTCTTCTCCAGCCACATGGGCGGGGCACTGCCAAAGAACTGAGCAATCACGGCACAACCAGGGCCCTCCTGGCACAGGGCAACACAAAATAACCAGTGCTGAACAGGATTAGGGCACATGTCAGCAGGGAGACCCCCGTGCCCAGGCCATGCCTCTACCCCAGGGTCCCCTCTCCCATGACCTCATGGCAGGGGGGAGGAACCCCAACACTTCCGTAGGTGTAGTCTCTCTCCTCCTCCTTGCAGCTGGCTCATGGGCCCACATTCAGGGCCCCCACCTCGGGAGAAAATTCTCCCAATGCGATCTGATGTTGAAAGAGTCAAGAAGAGAAGAAGGGAAAAAAACCCCCAAAGTCCCAGGAAAACAAAGTTCAACTCTCCATCTCCCCCCAGAGAAAAGGAGCTGAAAACTGGCTCAAAAGAAACAAAGTTGCTTCCTTCGCTCTTGCTGCAAGCAGGATGCAGAGGAGTGTGTATGTGTGTCCTTGAACAAACGCTCTGAGAAGTTTGTCCGGTTTTTTTTCCTCTCCCCCCTCTCAGGCTCAGTTGAAAGGCACAGAAATGCACAAAGTTCACTTCTGGGCATAGAGCAGCGATAGGGGATACACATGATAAAGTCACCCCAAGACACAGGGACAGAGAATTCAGCGGAAAGACTCCGAGAATTCTGCTCCCAGAGATCATTCCTGCTCACACTGACCCTTGTAGAAAGGGGACATCGTTCCAGGCAGCCTGTACTGAGCATGTGGCTCCTGAGTGGGGTTTGTTGTTTAGGAAACCTGCTCCGGCTTTTCCATTCTTTCCTTCCAAACAGGAAAACTTCTCCTGGGGCTGTGTGCAGGCAGAGCCCTGAGGAGAGCAGGTGGCACATGGTGCGCTGGGCTGGGACAGCCAGCTGCAGAGCTCAAGGGAAGAAGCCCAAAGTGTCACAATGGCTCCTTGCCTTCACATGCAACACCTGGGTCACAATGGTCTCCTTGATTCCATGAGGCCCCACTGTGTCACACTGGCTCCTTGGTTCCATCAGGTTCCGCAGTGTCACCATGGTCTCCTTTGATCCGCATTGTCATCATGGACAATTGGTTCCATGAGGCCCCGCAGTGTCACAATGGTCCCTTGCTTCCATAGGTTTGATGTTGTAACAATGGACTCCTTGCTTCTATGAGCTAGCCTGCTTTTTGCAGAGGTGTCTTTGGTTCCAACAAGGCCCCGCTGTGTCTCAGTGCACCCTGGCTTCCATGTGGATCTGGAGTATCACAAAGGCTCCTTGGTTCCACCAGGTCCTGCTGTGTCACAATGGGTCCTGTGGTCCCTGAGGCCCTCCAAAGTCATCATGGAGGCTTGCTTCCATGAGGTTCCATTATGTGCCAGTGGTCATCTTGGTTCCAGGAGTTTCCTTGGTGTCACAATGCTCTCCATGCTTCCATGATTCCCCACAATGTCACAATGCTCTCCATGCTTCCATTAGGCCCTGCTTTGCCACAATGGTCCCCTTGTTTCCATGAGGCCCTGCTGTGTCACAATGGACCTATGGTTCCATGATGTTGCGTGGTGTCACCGTGCTCGTCTTGAATCCGCAGTGTAACAATGGACCATTGGTTCCATGCGGCCTGGCCGTGTCACAATGGGCTCCTTGATTCCATGATTCCCCACGGTGTCACAATGGAGCCTTGTTTCTAGGAGGTTCTGTACTGTCACAATTGCCTCCTTGATGCCATCAGCCCCTGCAGTGTCACAATGGCTCCTTGGTTCCATGAGGAACACAATAGCTTGGCATAAGCATTGAGCAACAGCTGCTGAACACACCTGGCAACATCTGCTTGCATCAAAAGAGGGCTTCAAGCTGACAATGGCACCAGCAGCTTCCATCTGCAACAGAGACCCAGGAAAGGACAGGCTGTGCCGGTTTGGACAAATGTGGAGGAAAATATCCTCTGATAGAAGGCAGGTTACACCCAGCCCTCCCCCACCAGGTTTGGGAAAAAAGAATTTTCCTGGGAAGAAAGTGAAAGAGATAAAAACTATTTTTTTAACAAACACACAGGAAAAGGATAACAATGCTAAATATTAAAAGCTCTCGCTGTGCAGAGAAAGCTGGGATAATTTGAGAGTCCTTCCGTGTTTCGGTGGGGTCTCCTGAAACATCCATAGACAGCGAGGCCCGTGCAAAGAAACAGGGAGCGATTCTTGAGAGAAGTTTCAGAGCTCTTTCTTCTCCAGCCACATGGGCGGGGCACTGCCAAAGAACTGAGCAATCACGGCACAACCAGGGCCCTCCTGGCACAGGGCAACACAAAATAACCAGTGCTGAACAGGATTAGGGCACATGTCAGCAGGGAGACCCCCGTGCCCAGGCCATGCCTCTACCCCAGGGTCCCCTCTCCCATGACCTCATGGCAGGGGGGAGGAACCCCAACACTTCCGTAGGTGTAGCCTCTCTCCTCCTCCTTGCAGCTGGCTCATGGGCCCACATTCAGGGCCCCCACCTCGGGAGAAAATTCTCCCAATGCGATCTGATGTTGAAAGAGTCAAGAAGAGAAGAAGGGAAAAAAACCCCCAAAGTCCCAGGAAAACAAAGTTCAACTCTCCATCTCCCCCCAGAGAAAAGGAGCTGAAAACTGGCTCAAAAGAAACAAAGTTGCTTCCTTCGCTCTTGCTGCAAGCAGGATGCAGAGGAGTGTGTATGTGTGTCCTTGAACAAACGCTCTGAGAAGTTTGTCCGGTTTTTTTTCCTCTCCCCCCTCTCAGGCTCAGTTGAAAGGCACAGAAATGCACAAAGTTCACTTCTGGGCATAGAGCAGCGATAGGGGATACACATGATAAAGTCACCCCAAGACACAGGGACAGAGAATTCAGCGGAAAGACTCCGAGAATTCTGCTCCCAGAGATCATTCCTGCTCACACTGACCCTTGTAGAAAGGGGACATCGTTCCAGGCAGCCTGTACTGAGCATGTGGCTCCTGAGTGGGGTTTGTTGTTTAGGAAACCTGCTCCGGCTTTTCCATTCTTTCCTTCCAAACAGGAAAACTTCTCCTGGGGCTGTGTGCAGGCAGAGCCCTGAGGAGAGCAGGTGGCACATGGTGCGCTGGGCTGGGACAGCCAGCTGCAGAGCTCAAGGGAAGAAGCCCAAAGTGTCACAATGGCTCCTTGCCTTCACATGCAACACCTGGGTCACAATGGTCTCCTTGATTCCATGAGGCCCCACTGTGTCACACTGGCTCCTTGGTTCCATCAGGTTCCGCAGTGTCACCATGGTCTCCTTTGATCCGCATTGTCATCATGGACAATTGGTTCCATGAGGCCCCGCAGTGTCACAATGGTCCCTTGCTTCCATAGGTTTGATGTTGTAACAATGGACTCCTTGCTTCTATGAGCTAGCCTGCTTTTTGCAGAGGTGTCTTTGGTTCCAACAAGGCCCCGCTGTGTCTCAGTGCACCCTGGCTTCCATGTGGATCTGGAGTATCACAAAGGCTCCTTGGTTCCACCAGGTCCTGCTGTGTCACAATGGGTCCTGTGGTCCCTGAGGCCCTCCAAAGTCATCATGGAGGCTTGCTTCCATGAGGTTCCATTATGTGCCAGTGGTCATCTTGGTTCCAGGAGTTTCCTTGGTGTCACAATGCTCTCCATGCTTCCATGATTCCCCACAATGTCACAATGCTCTCCATGCTTCCATTAGGCCCTGCTTTGCCACAATGGTCCCCTTGTTTCCATGAGGCCCTGCTGTGTCACAATGGACCTATGGTTCCATGATGTTGCGTGGTGTCACCGTGCTCTTCTTGAATCCGCAGTGTAACCATGGACCATTGGTTCCATGCGGCCTGGCCGTGTCACAATGGGCTCCTTGATTCCATGATTCCCCACGGTGTCACAATGGAGCCTTGTTTCTAGGAGGTTCTGTACTGTCACAATTGCCTCCTTGATGCCATCAGCCCCTGCAGTGTCACAATGGCTCCTTGGTTCCATGAGGAACACAATAGCTTGGCATAAGCATTGAGCAACAGCTGCTGAACACACCTGGCAACATCTGCTTGCATCAAAAGAGGGCTTCAAGCTGACAATGGCACCAGCAGCTTCCATCTGCAACAGAGACCCAGGAAAGGACAGGCTGTGCCGGTTTGGACAAATGTGGAGGAAAATATCCTCTGATAGAAGGCAGGTTACACCCAGCCCTCCCCCACCAGGTTTGGGAAAAAAGAATTTTCCTGGGAAGAAAGTGAAAGAGATAAAAACTATTTTTTTAACAAACACACAGGAAAAGGATAACAATGCTAAATATTAAAAGCTCTCGCTGTGCAGAGAAAGCTGGGATAATTTGAGAGTCCTTCCGTGTTTCGGTGGGGTCTCCTGAAACATCCATAGACAGCAAGGCCCGTGCAAAGAAACAGGGAGCGATTCTTGAGAGAAGTTTCAGAGCTCTTTCTTCTCCAGCCACATGGGCGGGGCACTGCCAAAGAACTGAGCAATCACGGCACAACCAGGGCCCTCCTGGCACAGGGCAACACAAAATAACCAGTGCTGAACAGGATTAGGGCACATGTCAGCAGGGAGACCCCCGTGCCCAGGCCATGCCTCTACCCCAGGGTCCCCTCTCCCATGACCTCATGGCAGGGGGGAGGAACCCCAACACTTCCGGAGGTGTAGTCTCTCTCCTCCTCCTTGCAGCTGGCTCATGGGCCCACATTCAGGGCCCCCACCTCGGGAGAAAATTCTCCCAATGTGGTCTGATGTTGAAAGAGTCAAGAAGAGAAGAAGGGAAAAAAACCCCCAAAGTCCCAGGAAAACAAAGTTCAACTCTCCATCTCCCCCCAGAGAAAAGGAGCTGAAAACTGGCTCAAAAGAAACAAAGTTGCTTCCTCCGCTCTTGCTGCAAGCAGGATGCAGAGGAGTGTGTATGTGTGTCCTTGAACAAACGCTCTGAGAAGGTTGTCCGGTTTTTTTTCCTCTCCCCCCTCTCAGGCTCAGTTGAAAGGCACAGAAATGCACAAAGTTCACTTCTGGGCATAGAGCAGCGATAGGGGATACACATGATAAAGTCACCCCAAGACACAGGGACAGAGAATTCAGCGGAAAGACTCCGAGAATTCTGCTCCCAGAGATCATTCCTGCTCACACTGACCCTTGTAGAAAGGGGACATCGTTCCAGGCAGCCTGTACTGAGCATGTGGCTCCTGAGTGGGGTTTGTTCTTTAGGAAACCTGCTCCGGCTTTTCCATTCTTTCCTTCCAAACAGGAAAACTTCTCCTGGGGCTGTGTGCAGGCAGAGCCCTGAGGAGAGCAGGTGGCACATGGTGCGCTGGGCTGGGACAGCCAGCTGCAGAGCTCAAGGGAAGAAGCCCAAAGTGTCACAATGGCTCCTTGCCTTCACATGCAACACCTGGGTCACAATGGTCTCCTTGATTCCATGAGGCCCCACTGTGTCACACTGGCTCCTTGGTTCCATCAGGTTCCGCAGTGTCACCATGGTCTCCTTTGATCCGCATTGTCATCATGGACAATTGGTTCCATGAGGCCCCGCAGTGTCACAATGGTCCCTTGCTTCCATAGGTTTGATGTTGTAACAATGGACTCCTTGCTTCTATGAGCTAGCCTGCTTTTTGCAGAGGTGTCTTTGGTTCCAACAAGGCCCCGCTGTGTCTCAGTGCACCCTGGCTTCCATGTGGATCTGGAGTATCACAAAGGCTCCTTGGTTCCACCAGGTCCTGCTGTGTCACAATGGGTCCTGTGGTCCCTGAGGCCCTCCAAAGTCATCATGGAGGCTTGCTTCCATGAGGTTCCATTATGTGCCAGTGGTCATCTTGGTTCCAGGAGTTTCCTTGGTGTCACAATGCTCTCCATGCTTCCATGATTCCCCACAATGTCACAATGCTCTCCATGCTTCCATTAGGCCCTGCTTTGCCACAATGGTCCCCTTGTTTCCATGAGGCCCTGCTGTGTCACAATGGACCTATGGTTCCATGATGTTGCGTGGTGTCACCGTGCTCGTCTTGAATCCGCAGTGTAACAATGGACCATTGGTTCCATGCGGCCTGGCCGTGTCACAATGGGCTCCTTGATTCCATGATTCCCCACGGTGTCACAATGGAGCCTTGTTTCTAGGAGGTTCTGTACTGTCACAATTGCCTCCTTGATGCCATCAGCCCCTGCAGTGTCACAATGGCTCCTTGGTTCCATGAGGAACACAATAGCTTGGCATAAGCATTGAGCAACAGCTGCTGAACACACCTGGCAACATCTGCTTGCATCAAAAGAGGGCTTCAAGCTGACAATGGCACCAGCAGCTTCCATCTGCAACAGAGACCCAGGAAAGGACAGGCTGTGCCGGTTTGGACAAATGTGGAGGAAAATATCCTCTGATAGAAGGCAGGTTACACCCAGCCCTCCCCCACCAGGTTTGGGAAAAAAGAATTTTCCTGGGAAGAAAGTGAAAGAGATAAAAACTATTTTTTTAACAAACACACAGGAAAAGGATAACAATGCTAAATATTAAAAGCTCTCGCTGTGCAGAGAAAGCTGGGATAATTTGAGAGTCCTTCCGTGTTTCGGTGGGGTCTCCTGAAACATCCATAGACAGCGAGGCCCGTGCAAAGAAACAGGGAGCGATTCTTGAGAGAAGTTTCAGAGCTCTTTCTTCTCCAGCCACATGGGCGGGGCACTGCCAAAGAACTGAGCAATCACGGCACAACCAGGGCCCTCCTGGCACAGGGCAACACAAAATAACCAGTGCTGAACAGGATTAGGGCACATGTGAGCAGGGAGACCCCCGTGCCCAGGCCATGCCTCTACCCCAGGGTCCCCTCTCCCATGACCTCATGGCAGGGGGGAGGAACCCCAACACTTCCGGAGGTGTAGTCTCTCTCCTCCTCCTTGCAGCTGGCTCATGGGCCCACATTCAGGGCCCCCACCTCGGGAGAAAATTCTCCCAATGCGGTCTGATGTTGAAAGAGTCAAGAAGAGAAGAAGGGAAAAAAACCCCCAAAGTCCCAGGAAAACAAAGTTCAACTCTCCATCTCCCCCCAGAGAAAAGGAGCTGAAAACTGGCTCAAAAGAAACAAAGTTGCTTCCTTCGCTCTTGCTGCAAGCAGGATGCAGAGGAGTGTGTATGTGTGTCCTTGAACAAACGCTCTGAGAAGTTTGTCCGGTTTTTTTTCCTCTCCCCCCTCTCAGGCTCAGTTGAAAGGCACAGAAATGCACAAAGTTCACTTCTGGGCATAGAGCAGCGATAGGGGATACACATGATAAAGTCACCCCAAGACACAGGGACAGAGAATTCAGCGGAAAGACTCCGAGAATTCTGCTCCCAGAGATCATTCCTGCTCACACTGACCCTTGTAGAAAGGGGACATCGTTCCAGGCAGCCTGTACTGAGCATGTGGCTCCTGAGTGGGGTTTGTTGTTTAGGAAACCTGCTCCGGCTTTTCCATTCTTTCCTTCCAAACAGGAAAACTTCTCCTGGGGCTGTGTGCAGGCAGAGCCCTGAGGAGAGCAGGTGGCACATGGTGCGCTGGGCTGGGACAGCCAGCTGCAGAGCTCAAGGGAAGAAGCCCAAAGTGTCACAATGGCTCCTTGCCTTCACATGCAACACCTGGGTTACAATGGTCTCCTTGATTCCATGAGGCCCCACTGTGTCACACTGGCTCCTTGGTTCCATCAGGTTCCGCAGTGTCACCATGGTCTCCTTTGATCCGCATTGTCATCATGGACAATTGGTTCCATGAGGCCCCGCAGTGTCACAATGGTCCCTTGCTTCCATAGGTTTGATGTTGTAACAATGGACTCCTTGCTTCTATGAGCTAGCCTGCTTTTTGCAGAGGTGTCTTTGGTTCCAACAAGGCCCCGCTGTGTCTCAGTGCACCCTGGCTTCCATGTGGATCTGGAGTATCACAAAGGCTCCTTGGTTCCACCAGGTCCTGCTGTGTCACAATGGGTCCTGTGGTCCCTGAGGCCCTCCAAAGTCATCATGGAGGCTTGCTTCCATGAGGTTCCATTATGTGCCAGTGGTCATCTTGGTTCCAGGAGTTTCCTTGGTGTCACAATGCTCTCCATGCTTCCATGATTCCCCACAATGTCACAATGCTCTCCATGCTTCCATTAGGCCCTGCTTTGCCACAATGGTCCCCTTGTTTCCATGAGGCCCTGCTGTGTCACAATGGACCTATGGTTCCATGATGTTGCGTGGTGTCACCGTGCTCGTCTTGAATCCGCAGTGTAACAATGGACCATTGGTTCCATGCGGCCTGGCCGTGTCACAATGGGCTCCTTGATTCCATGATTCCCCACGGTGTCACAATGGAGCCTTGTTTCTAGGAGGTTCTGTACTGTCACAATTGCCTCCTTGATGCCATCAGCCCCTGCAGTGTCACAATGGCTCCTTGGTTCCATGAGGAACACAATAGCTTGGCATAAGCATTGAGCAACAGCTGCTGAACACACCTGGCAACATCTGCTTGCATCAAAAGAGGGCTTCAAGCTGACAATGGCACCAGCAGCTTCCATCTGCAACAGAGACCCAGGAAAGGACAGGCTGTGCCGGTTTGGACAAATGTGGAGGAAAATATCCTCTGATAGAAGGCAGGTTACACCCAGCCCTCCCCCACCAGGTTTGGGAAAAAAGAATTTTCCTGGGAAGAAAGTGAAAGAGATAAAAACTATTTTTTTAACAAACACACAGGAAAAGGATAACAATGCTAAATATTAAAAGCTCTCGCTGTGCAGAGAAAGCTGGGATAATTTGAGAGTCCTTCCGTGTTTCGGTGGGGTCTCCTGAAACATCCATAGACAGCGAGGCCCGTGCAAAGAAACAGGGAGCGATTCTTGAGAGAAGTTTCAGAGCTCTTTCTTCTCCAGCCACATGGGCGGGGCACTGCCAAAGAACTGAGCAATCACGGCACAACCAGGGCCCTCCTGGCACAGGGCAACACAAAATAACCAGTGCTGAACAGGATTAGGGCACATGTCAGCAGGGAGACCCCCGTGCCCAGGCCATGCCTCTACCCCAGGGTCCCCTCTCCCATGACCTCATGGCAGGGGGGAGGAACCCCAACACTTCCGTAGGTGTAGCCTCTCTCCTCCTCCTTGCAGCTGGCTCATGGGCCCACATTCAGGGCCCCCACCTCGGGAGAAAATTCTCCCAATGCGATCTGATGTTGAAAGAGTCAAGAAGAGAAGAAGGGAAAAAAACCCCCAAAGTCCCAGGAAAACAAAGTTCAACTCTCCATCTCCCCCCAGAGAAAAGGAGCTGAAAACTGGCTCAAAAGAAACAAAGTTGCTTCCTCCGCTCTTGCTGCAAGCAGGATGCAGAGGAGTGTGTATGTGTGGCCTTGAACAAACGCTCTGAGAAGGTTGTCCGGTTTTTTTTCCTCTCCCCCCTCTCAGGCTCAGTTGAAAGGCACAGAAATGCACAAAGTTCACTTCTGGGCATAGAGCAGCGATAGGGGATACACATGATAAAGTCACCCCAAGACACAGGGACAGAGAATTCAGCGGAAAGACTCCGAGAATTCTGCTCCCAGAGATCATTCCTGCTCACACTGACCCTTGTAGAAAGGGGACATCGTTCCAGGCAGCCTGTACTGAGCATGTGGCTCCTGAGTGGGGTTTGTTGTTTAGGAAACCTGCTCCGGCTTTTCCATTCTTTCCTTCCAAACAGGAAAACTTCTCCTGGGGCTGTGTGCAGGCAGAGCCCTGAGGAGAGCAGGTGGCACATGGTGCGCTGGGCTGGGACAGCCAGCTGCAGAGCTCAAGGGAAGAAGCCCAAAGTGTCACAATGGCTCCTTGCCTTCACATGCAACACCTGGGTCACAATGGTCTCCTTGATTCCATGAGGCCCCACTGTGTCACACTGGCTCCTTGGTTCCATCAGGTTCCGCAGTGTCACCATGGTCTCCTTTGATCCGCATTGTCATCATGGACAATTGGTTCCATGAGGCCCCGCAGTGTCACAATGGTCCCTTGCTTCCATAGGTTTGATGTTGTAACAATGGACTCCTTGCTTCTATGAGCTAGCCTGCTTTTTGCAGAGGTGTCTTTGGTTCCAACAAGGCCCCGCTGTGTCTCAGTGCACCCTGGCTTCCATGTGGATCTGGAGTATCACAAAGGCTCCTTGGTTCCACCAGGTCCTGCTGTGTCACAATGGGTCCTGTGGTCCCTGAGGCCCTCCAAAGTCATCATGGAGGCTTGCTTCCATGAGGTTCCATTATGTGCCAGTGGTCATCTTGGTTCCAGGAGTTTCCTTGGTGTCACAATGCTCTCCATGCTTCCATGATTCCCCACAATGTCACAATGCTCTCCATGCTTCCATTAGGCCCTGCTTTGCCACAATGGTCCCCTTGTTTCCATGAGGCCCTGCTGTGTCACAATGGACCTATGGTTCCATGATGTTGCGTGGTGTCACCGTGCTCGTCTTGAATCCGCAGTGTAACAATGGACCATTGGTTCCATGCGGCCTGGCCGTGTCACAATGGGCTCCTTGATTCCATGATTCCCCACGGTGTCACAATGGAGCCTTGTTTCTAGGAGGTTCTGTACTGTCACAATTGCCTCCTTGATGCCATCAGCCCCTGCAGTGTCACAATGGCTCCTTGGTTCCATGAGGAACACAATAGCTTGGCATAAGCATTGAGCAACAGCTGCTGAACACACCTGGCAACATCTGCTTGCATCAAAAGAGGGCTTCAAGCTGACAATGGCACCAGCAGCTTCCATCTGCAACAGAGACCCAGGAAAGGACAGGCTGTGCCGGTTTGGACAAATGTGGAGGAAAATATCCTCTGATAGAAGGCAGGTTACACCCAGCCCTCCCCCACCAGGTTTGGGAAAAAAGAATTTTCCTGGGAAGAAAGTGAAAGAGATAAAAACTATTTTTTTAACAAACACACAGGAAAAGGATAACAATGCTAAATATTAAAAGCTCTCGCTGTGCAGAGAAAGCTGGGATAATTTGAGAGTCCTTCCGTGTTTCGGTGGGGTCTCCTGAAACATCCATAGACAGCGAGGCCCGTGCAAAGAAACAGGGAGCGATTCTTGAGAGAAGTTTCAGAGCTCTTTCTTCTCCAGCCACATGGGCGGGGCACTGCCAAAGAACTGAGCAATCAAGGGACAACCAGGGCCCTCCTGGCACAGGGCAACACAAAATAACCAGTGCTGAACAGGATTAGGGCACATGTCAGCAGGGAGACCCCCGTGCCCAGGCCATGCCTCTACCCCAGGGTCCCCTCTCCCATGACCTCATGGCAGGGGGGAGGAACCCCAACACTTCCGTAGGTGTAGTCTCTCTCCTCCTCCTTGCAGCTGGCTCATGGGCCCACATTCAGGGCCCCCACCTCGGGAGAAAATTCTCCCAATGCGGTCTGATGTTGAAAGAGTCAAGAAGAGAAGAAGGGAAAAAAACCCCCAAAGTCCCAGGAAAACAAAGTTCAACTCTCCATCTCCCCCCAGAGAAAAGGAGCTGAAAACTGGCTCAAAAGAAACAAAGTTGCTTCCTTCGCTCTTGCTGCAAGCAGGATGCAGAGGAGTGTGTATGTGTGTCCTTGAACAAACGCTCTGAGAAGTTTGTCCGGTTTTTTTTCCTCTCCCCCCTCTCAGGCTCAGTTGAAAGGCACAGAAATGCACAAAGTTCACTTCTGGGCATAGAGCAGCGATAGGGGATACACATGATAAAGTCACCCCAAGACACAGGGACAGAGAATTCAGCGGAAAGACTCCGAGAATTCTGCTCCCAGAGATCATTCCTGCTCACACTGACCCTTGTAGAAAGGGGACATCGTTCCAGGCAGCCTGTACTGAGCATGTGGCTCCTGAGTGGGGTTTGTTGTTTAGGAAACCTGCTCCGGCTTTTCCATTCTTTCCTTCCAAACAGGAAAACTTCTCCTGGGGCTGTGTGCAGGCAGAGCCCTGAGGAGAGCAGGTGGCACATGGTGCGCTGGGCTGGGACAGCCAGCTGCAGAGCTCAAGGGAAGAAGCCCAAAGTGTCACAATGGCTCCTTGCCTTCACATGCAACACCTGGGTCACAATGGTCTCCTTGATTCCATGAGGCCCCACTGTGTCACACTGGCTCCTTGGTTCCATCAGGTTCCGCAGTGTCACCATGGTCTCCTTTGATCCGCATTGTCATCATGGACAATTGGTTCCATGAGGCCCCGCAGTGTCACAATGGTCCCTTGCTTCCATAGGTTTGATGTTGTAACAATGGACTCCTTGCTTCTATGAGCTAGCCTGCTTTTTGCAGAGGTGTCTTTGGTTCCAACAAGGCCCCGCTGTGTCTCAGTGCACCCTGGCTTCCATGTGGATCTGGAGTATCACAAAGGCTCCTTGGTTCCACCAGGTCCTGCTGTGTCACAATGGGTCCTGTGGTCCCTGAGGCCCTCCAAAGTCATCATGGAGGCTTGCTTCCATGAGGTTCCATTATGTGCCAATGGTCATCTTGGTTCCAGGAGTTTCCTTGGTGTCACAATGCTCTCCATGCTTCCATGATTCCCCACAATGTCACAATGCTCTCCATGCTTCCATTAGGCCCTGCTTTGCCACAATGGTCCCCTTGTTTCCATGAGGCCCTGCTGTGTCACAATGGACCTATGGTTCCATGATGTTGCGTGGTGTCACCGTGCTCGTCTTGAATCCGCAGTGTAACAATGGACCATTGGTTCCATGCGGCCTGGCCGTGTCACAATGGGCTCCTTGATTCCATGATTCCCCACGGTGTCACAATGGAGCCTTGTTTCTAGGAGGTTCTGTACTGTCACAATTGCCTCCTTGATGCCATCAGCCCCTGCAGTGTCACAATGGCTCCTTGGTTCCATGAGGAACACAATAGCTTGGCATAAGCATTGAGCAACAGCTGCTGAACACACCTGGCAACATCTGCTTGCATCAAAAGAGGGCTTCAAGCTGACAATGGCACCAGCAGCTTCCATCTGCAACAGAGACCCAGGAAAGGACAGGCTGTGCCGGTTTGGACAAATGTGGAGGAAAATATCCTCTGATAGAAGGCAGGTTACACCCAGCCCTCCCCCACCAGGTTTGGGAAAAAAGAATTTTCCTGGGAAGAAAGTGAAAGAGATAAAAACTATTTTTTTAACAAACACACAGGAAAAGGATAACAATGCTAAATATTAAAAGCTCTCGCTGTGCAGAGAAAGCTGGGATAATTTGAGAGTCCTTCCGTGTTTCGGTGGGGTCTCCTGAAACATCCATAGACAGCGAGGCCCGTGCAAAGAAACAGGGAGCGATTCTTGAGAGAAGTTTCAGAGCTCTTTCTTCTCCAGCCACATGGGCGGGGCACTGCCAAAGAACTGAGCAATCACGGCACAACCAGGGCCCTCCTGGCACAGGGCAACACAAAATAACCAGTGCTGAACAGGATTAGGGCACATGTCAGCAGGGAGACCCCCGTGCCCAGGCCATGCCTCTACCCCAGGGTCCCCTCTCCCATGACCTCATGGCAGGGGGGAGGAACCCCAACACTTCCGGAGGTGTAGTCTCTCTCCTCCTCCTTGCAGCTGGCTCATGGGCCCACATTCAGGGCCCCCACCTCGGGAGAAAATTCTCCCAATGCGGTCTGATGTTGAAAGAGTCAAGAAGAGAAGAAGGGAAAAAAACCCCCAAAGTCCCAGGAAAACAAAGTTCAACTCTCCATCTCCCCCCAGAGAAAAGGAGCTGAAAACTGGCTCAAAAGAAACAAAGTTGCTTCCTTCGCTCTTGCTGCAAGCAGGATGCAGAGGAGTGTGTATGTGTGTCCTTGAACAAACGCTCTGAGAAGTTTGTCCGGTTTTTTTTCCTCTCCCCCCTCTCAGGCTCAGTTGAAAGGCACAGAAATGCACAAAGTTCACTTCTGGGCATAGAGCAGCGATAGGGGATACACATGATAAAGTCACCCCAAGACACAGGGACAGAGAATTCAGCGGAAAGACTCCGAGAATTCTGCTCCCAGAGATCATTCCTGCTCACACTGACCCTTGTAGAAAGGGGACATCGTTCCAGGCAGCCTGTACTGAGCATGTGGCTCCTGAGTGGGGTTTGTTGTTTAGGAAACCTGCTCCGGCTTTTCCATTCTTTCCTTCCAAACAGGAAAACTTCTCCTGGGGCTGTGTGCAGGCAGAGCCCTGAGGAGAGCAGGTGGCACATGGTGCGCTGGGCTGGGACAGCCAGCTGCAGAGCTCAAGGGAAGAAGCCCAAAGTGTCACAATGGCTCCTTGCCTTCACATGCAACACCTGGGTCACAATGGTCTCCTTGATTCCATGAGGCCCCACTGTGTCACACTGGCTCCTTGGTTCCATCAGGTTCCGCAGTGTCACCATGGTCTCCTTTGATCCGCATTGTCATCATGGACAATTGGTTCCATGAGGCCCCGCAGTGTCACAATGGTCCCTTGCTTCCATAGGTTTGATGTTGTAACAATGGACTCCTTGCTTCTATGAGCTAGCCTGCTTTTTGCAGAGGTGTCTTTGGTTCCAACAAGGCCCCGCTGTGTCTCAGTGCACCCTGGCTTCCATGTGGATCTGGAGTATCACAAAGGCTCCTTGGTTCCACCAGGTCCTGCTGTGTCACAATGGGTCCTGTGGTCCCTGAGGCCCTCCAAAGTCATCATGGAGGCTTGCTTCCATGAGGTTCCATTATGTGCCAATGGTCATCTTGGTTCCAGGAGTTTCCTTGGTGTCACAATGCTCTCCATGCTTCCATGATTCCCCACAATGTCACAATGCTCTCCATGCTTCCATTAGGCCCTGCTTTGCCACAATGGTCCCCTTGTTTCCATGAGGCCCTGCTGTGTCACAATGGACCTATGGTTCCATGATGTTGCGTGGTGTCACCGTGCTCGTCTTGAATCCGCAGTGTAACAATGGACCATTGGTTCCATGCGGCCTGGCCGTGTCACAATGGGCTCCTTGATTCCATGATTCCCCACGGTGTCACAATGGAGCCTTGTTTCTAGGAGGTTCTGTACTGTCACAATTGCCTCCTTGATGCCATCAGCCCCTGCAGTGTCACAATGGCTCCTTGGTTCCATGAGGAACACAATAGCTTGGCATAAGCATTGAGCAACAGCTGCTGAACACACCTGGCAACATCTGCTTGCATCAAAAGAGGGCTTCAAGCTGACAATGGCACCAGCAGCTTCCATCTGCAACAGAGACCCAGGAAAGGACAGGCTGTGCCGGTTTGGACAAATGTGGAGGAAAATATCCTCTGATAGAAGGCAGGTTACACCCAGCCCTCCCCCACCAGGTTTGGGAAAAAAGAATTTTCCTGGGAAGAAAGTGAAAGAGATAAAAACTATTTTTTTAACAAACACACAGGAAAAGGATAACAATGCTAAATATTAAAAGCTCTCGCTGTGCAGAGAAAGCTGGGATAATTTGAGAGTCCTTCCGTGTTTCGGTGGGGTCTCCTGAAACATCCATAGACAGCGAGGCCCGTGCAAAGAAACAGGGAGCGATTCTTGAGAGAAGTTTCAGAGCTCTTTCTTCTCCAGCCACATGGGCGGGGCACTGCCAAAGAACTGAGCAATCACGGCACAACCAGGGCCCTCCTGGCACAGGGCAACACAAAATAACCAGTGCTGAACAGGATTAGGGCACATGTCAGCAGGGAGACCCCCGTGCCCAGGCCATGCCTCTACCCCAGGGTCCCCTCTCCCATGACCTCATGGCAGGGGGGAGGAACCCCAACACTTCCGTAGGTGTAGTCTCTCTCCTCCTCCTTGCAGCTGGCTCATGGGCCCACATTCAGGGCCCCCACCTCGGGAGAAAATTCTCCCAATGCGATCTGATGTTGAAAGAGTCAAGAAGAGAAGAAGGGAAAAAAACCCCCAAAGTCCCAGGAAAACAAAGTTCAACTCTCCATCTCCCCCCAGAGAAAAGGAGCTGAAAACTGGCTCAAAAGAAACAAAGTTGCTTCCTTCGCTCTTGCTGCAAGCAGGATGCAGAGGAGTGTGTATGTGTGTCCTTGAACAAACGCTCTGAGAAGTTTGTCCGGTTTTTTTTCCTCTCCCCCCTCTCAGGCTCAGTTGAAAGGCACAGAAATGCACAAAGTTCACTTCTGGGCATAGAGCAGCGATAGGGGATACACATGATAAAGTCACCCCAAGACACAGGGACAGAGAATTCAGCGGAAAGACTCCGAGAATTCTGCTCCCAGAGATCATTCCTGCTCACACTGACCCTTGTAGAAAGGGGACATCGTTCCAGGCAGCCTGTACTGAGCATGTGGCTCCTGAGTGGGGTTTGTTCTTTAGGAAACCTGCTCCGGCTTTTCCATTCTTTCCTTCCAAACAGGAAAACTTCTCCTGGGGCTGTGTGCAGGCAGAGCCCTGAGGAGAGCAGGTGGCACATGGTGCGCTGGGCTGGGACAGCCAGCTGCAGAGCTCAAGGGAAGAAGCCCAAAGTGTCACAATGGCTCCTTGCCTTCACATGCAACACCTGGGTCACAATGGTCTCCTTGATTCCATGAGGCCCCACTGTGTCACACTGGCTCCTTGGTTCCATCAGGTTCCGCAGTGTCACCATGGTCTCCTTTGATCCGCATTGTCATCATGGACAATTGGTTCCATGAGGCCCCGCAGTGTCACAATGGTCCCTTGCTTCCATAGGTTTGATGTTGTAACAATGGACTCCTTGCTTCTATGAGCTAGCCTGCTTTTTGCAGAGATGTCTTTGGTTCCAACAAGGCCCCGCTGTGTCTCAGTGCACCCTGGCTTCCATGTGGATCTGGAGTATCACAAAGGCTCCTTGGTTCCACCAGGTCCTGCTGTGTCACAATGGGTCCTGTGGTCCCTGAGGCCCTCCAAAGTCATCATGGAGGCTTGCTTCCATGAGGTTCCATTATGTGCCAGTGGTCATCTTGGTTCCAGGAGTTTCCTTGGTGTCACAATGCTCTCCATGCTTCCATGATTCCCCACAATGTCACAATGCTCTCCATGCTTCCATTAGGCCCTGCTTTGCCACAATGGTCCCCTTGTTTCCATGAGGCCCTGCTGTGTCACAATGGACCTATGGTTCCATGATGTTGCGTGGTGTCACCGTGCTCGTCTTGAATCCGCAGTGTAACAATGGACCATTGGTTCCATGCGGCCTGGCCGTGTCACAATGGGCTCCTTGATTCCATGATTCCCCACGGTGTCACAATGGAGCCTTGTTTCTAGGAGGTTCTGTACTGTCACAATTGCCTCCTTGATGCCATCAGCCCCTGCAGTGTCACAATGGCTCCTTGGTTCCATGAGGAACACAATAGCTTGGCATAAGCATTGAGCAACAGCTGCTGAACACACCTGGCAACATCTGCTTGCATCAAAAGAGGGCTTCAAGCTGACAATGGCACCAGCAGCTTCCATCTGCAACAGAGACCCAGGAAAGGACAGGCTGTGCCGGTTTGGACAAATGTGGAGGAAAATATCCTCTGATAGAAGGCAGGTTACACCCAGCCCTCCCCCACCAGGTTTGGGAAAAAAGAATTTTCCTGGGAAGAAAGTGAAAGAGATAAAAACTATTTTTTTAACAAACACACAGGAAAAGGATAACAATGCTAAATATTAAAAGCTCTCGCTGTGCAGAGAAAGCTGGGATAATTTGAGAGTCCTTCCGTGTTTCGGTGGGGTCTCCTGAAACATCCATAGACAGCGAGGCCCGTGCAAAGAAACAGGGAGCGATTCTTGAGAGAAGTTTCAGAGCTCTTTCTTCTCCAGCCACATGGGCGGGGCACTGCCAAAGAACTGAGCAATCACGGCACAACCAGGGCCCTCCTGGCACAGGGCAACACAAAATAACCAGTGCTGAACAGGATTAGGGCACATGTGAGCAGGGAGACCCCCGTGCCCAGGCCATGCCTCTACCCCAGGGTCCCCTCTCCCATGACCTCATGGCAGGGGGGAGGAACCCCAACACTTCCGTAGGTGTAGCCTCTCTCCTCCTCCTTGCAGCTGGCTCATGGGCCCACATTCAGGGCCCCCACCTCGGGAGAAAATTCTCCCAATGCGATCTGATGTTGAAAGAGTCAAGAAGAGAAGAAGGGAAAAAAACCCCCAAAGTCCCAGGAAAACAAAGTTCAACTCTCCATCTCCCCCCAGAGAAAAGGAGCTGAAAACTGGCTCAAAAGAAACAAAGTTGCTTCCTTCGCTCTTGCTGCAAGCAGGATGCAGAGGAGTGTGTATGTGTGTCCTTGAACAAACGCTCTGAGAAGTTTGTCCGGTTTTTTTTCCTCTCCCCCCTCTCAGGCTCAGTTGAAAGGCACAGAAATGCACAAAGTTCACTTCTGGGCATAGAGCAGCGATAGGGGATACACATGATAAAGTCACCCCAAGACACAGGGACAGAGAATTCAGCGGAAAGACTCCGAGAATTCTGCTCCCAGAGATCATTCCTGCTCACACTGACCCTTGTAGAAAGGGGACATCGTTCCAGGCAGCCTGTACTGAGCATGTGGCTCCTGAGTGGGGTTTGTTGTTTAGGAAACCTGCTCCGGCTTTTCCATTCTTTCCTTCCAAACAGGAAAACTTCTCCTGGGGCTGTGTGCAGGCAGAGCCCTGAGGAGAGCAGGTGGCACATGGTGCGCTGGGCTGGGACAGCCAGCTGCAGAGCTCAAGGGAAGAAGCCCAAAGTGTCACAATGGCTCCTTGCCTTCACATGCAACACCTGGGTCACAATGGTCTCCTTGATTCCATGAGGCCCCACTGTGTCACACTGGCTCCTTGGTTCCATCAGGTTCCGCAGTGTCACCATGGTCTCCTTTGATCCGCATTGTCATCATGGACAATTGGTTCCATGAGGCCCCGCAGTGTCACAATGGTCCCTTGCTTCCATAGGTTTGATGTTGTAACAATGGACTCCTTGCTTCTATGAGCTAGCCTGCTTTTTGCAGAGGTGTCTTTGGTTCCAACAAGGCCCCGCTGTGTCTCAGTGCACCCTGGCTTCCATGTGGATCTGGAGTATCACAAAGGCTCCTTGGTTCCACCAGGTCCTGCTGTGTCACAATGGGTCCTGTGGTCCCTGAGGCCCTCCAAAGTCATCATGGAGGCTTGCTTCCATGAGGTTCCATTATGTGCCAGTGGTCATCTTGGTTCCAGGAGTTTCCTTGGTGTCACAATGCTCTCCATGCTTCCATGATTCCCCACAATGTCACAATGCTCTCCATGCTTCCATTAGGCCCTGCTTTGCCACAATGGTCCCCTTGTTTCCATGAGGCCCTGCTGTGTCACAATGGACCTATGGTTCCATGATGTTGCGTGGTGTCACCGTGCTCGTCTTGAATCCGCAGTGTAACAATGGACCATTGGTTCCATGCGGCCTGGCCGTGTCACAATGGGCTCCTTGATTCCATGATTCCCCACGGTGTCACAATGGAGCCTTGTTTCTAGGAGGTTCTGTACTGTCACAATTGCCTCCTTGATGCCATCAGCCCCTGCAGTGTCACAATGGCTCCTTGGTTCCATGAGGAACACAATAGCTTGGCATAAGCATTGAGCAACAGCTGCTGAACACACCTGGCAACATCTGCTTGCATCAAAAGAGGGCTTCAAGCTGACAATGGCACCAGCAGCTTCCATCTGCAACAGAGACCCAGGAAAGGACAGGCTGTGCCGGTTTGGACAAATGTGGAGGAAAATATCCTCTGATAGAAGGCAGGTTACACCCAGCCCTCCCCCACCAGGTTTGGGAAAAAAGAATTTTCCTGGGAAGAAAGTGAAAGAGATAAAAACTATTTTTTTAACAAACACACAGGAAAAGGATAACAATGCTAAATATTAAAAGCTCTCGCTGTGCAGAGAAAGCTGGGATAATTTGAGAGTCCTTCCGTGTTTCGGTGGGGTCTCCTGAAACATCCATAGACAGCGAGGCCCGTGCAAAGAAACAGGGAGCGATTCTTGAGAGAAGTTTCAGAGCTCTTTCTTCTCCAGCCACATGGGCGGGGCACTGCCAAAGAACTGAGCAATCACGGCACAACCAGGGCCCTCCTGGCACAGGGCAACACAAAATAACCAGTGCTGAACAGGATTAGGGCACATGTGAGCAGGGAGACCCCCGTGCCCAGGCCATGCCTCTACCCCAGGGTCCCCTCTCCCATGACCTCATGGCAGGGGGGAGGAACCCCAACACTTCCGGAGGTGTAGTCTCTCTCCTCCTCCTTGCAGCTGGCTCATGGGCCCACATTCAGGGCCCCCACCTCGGGAGAAAATTCTCCCAATGCGGTCTGATGTTGAAAGAGTCAAGAAGAGAAGAAGGGAAAAAAACCCCCAAAGTCCCAGGAAAACAAAGTTCAACTCTCCATCTCCCCCCAGAGAAAAGGAGCTGAAAACTGGCTCAAAAGAAACAAAGTTGCTTCCTTCGCTCTTGCTGCAAGCAGGATGCAGAGGAGTGTGTATGTGTGTCCTTGAACAAACGCTCTGAGAAGTTTGTCCGGTTTTTTTTCCTCTCCCCCCTCTCAGGCTCAGTTGAAAGGCACAGAAATGCACAAAGTTCACTTCTGGGCATAGAGCAGCGATAGGGGATACACATGATAAAGTCACCCCAAGACACAGGGACAGAGAATTCAGCGGAAAGACTCCGAGAATTCTGCTCCCAGAGATCATTCCTGCTCACACTGACCCTTGTAGAAAGGGGACATCGTTCCAGGCAGCCTGTACTGAGCATGTGGCTCCTGAGTGGGGTTTGTTCTTTAGGAAACCTGCTCCGGCTTTTCCATTCTTTCCTTCCAAACAGGAAAACTTCTCCTGGGGCTGTGTGCAGGCAGAGCCCTGAGGAGAGCAGGTGGCACATGGTGCGCTGGGCTGGGACAGCCAGCTGCAGAGCTCAAGGGAAGAAGCCCAAAGTGTCACAATGGCTCCTTGCCTTCACATGCAACACCTGGGTCACAATGGTCTCCTTGATTCCATGAGGCCCCACTGTGTCACACTGGCTCCTTGGTTCCATCAGGTTCCGCAGTGTCACCATGGTCTCCTTTGATCCGCATTGTCATCATGGACAATTGGTTCCATGAGGCCCCGCAGTGTCACAATGGTCCCTTGCTTCCATAGGTTTGATGTTGTAACAATGGACTCCTTGCTTCTATGAGCTAGCCTGCTTTTTGCAGAGGTGTCTTTGGTTCCAACAAGGCCCCGCTGTGTCTCAGTGCACCCTGGCTTCCATGTGGATCTGGAGTATCACAAAGGCTCCTTGGTTCCACCAGGTCCTGCTGTGTCACAATGGGTCCTGTGGTCCCTGAGGCCCTCCAAAGTCATCATGGAGGCTTGCTTCCATGAGGTTCCATTATGTGCCAATGGTCATCTTGGTTCCAGGAGTTTCCTTGGTGTCACAATGCTCTCCATGCTTCCATGATTCCCCACAATGTCACAATGCTCTCCATGCTTCCATTAGGCCCTGCTTTGCCACAATGGTCCCCTTGTTTCCATGAGGCCCTGCTGTGTCACAATGGACCTATGGTTCCATGATGTTGCGTGGTGTCACCGTGCTCGTCTTGAATCCGCAGTGTAACAATGGACCATTGGTTCCATGCGGCCTGGCCGTGTCACAATGGGCTCCTTGATTCCATGATTCCCCACGGTGTCACAATGGAGCCTTGTTTCTAGGAGGTTCTGTACTGTCACAATTGCCTCCTTGATGCCATCAGCCCCTGCAGTGTCACAATGGCTCCTTGGTTCCATGAGGAACACAATAGCTTGGCATAAGCATTGAGCAACAGCTGCTGAACACACCTGGCAACATCTGCTTGCATCAAAAGAGGGCTTCAAGCTGACAATGGCACCAGCAGCTTCCATCTGCAACAGAGACCCAGGAAAGGACAGGCTGTGCCGGTTTGGACAAATGTGGAGGAAAATATCCTCTGATAGAAGGCAGGTTACACCCAGCCCTCCCCCACCAGGTTTGGGAAAAAAGAATTTTCCTGGGAAGAAAGTGAAAGAGATAAAAACTATTTTTTTAACAAACACACAGGAAAAGGATAACAATGCTAAATATTAAAAGCTCTCGCTGTGCAGAGAAAGCTGGGATAATTTGAGAGTCCTTCCGTGTTTCGGTGGGGTCTCCTGAAACATCCATAGACAGCGAGGCCCGTGCAAAGAAACAGGGAGCGATTCTTGAGAGAAGTTTCAGAGCTCTTTCTTCTCCAGCCACATGGGCGGGGCACTGCCAAAGAACTGAGCAATCACGGCACAACCAGGGCCCTCCTGGCACAGGGCAACACAAAATAACCAGTGCTGAACAGGATTAGGGCACATGTCAGCAGGGAGACCCCCGTGCCCAGGCCATGCCTCTACCCCAGGGTCCCCTCTCCCATGACCTCATGGCAGGGGGGAGGAACCCCAACACTTCCGGAGGTGTAGCCTCTCTCCTCCTCCTTGCAGCTGGCTCATGGGCCCACATTCAGGGCCCCCACCTCGGGAGAAAATTCTCCCAATGCGGTCTGATGTTGAAAGAGTCAAGAAGAGAAGAAGGGAAAAAAACCCCCAAAGTCCCAGGAAAACAAAGTTCAACTCTCCATCTCCCCCCAGAGAAAAGGAGCTGAAAACTGGCTCAAAAGAAACAAAGTTGCTTCCTTCGCTCTTGCTGCAAGCAGGATGCAGAGGAGTGTGTATGTGTGTCCTTGAACAAACGCTCTGAGAAGTTTGTCCGGTTTTTTTTCCTCTCCCCCCTCTCAGGCTCAGTTGAAAGGCACAGAAATGCACAAAGTTCACTTCTGGGCATAGAGCAGCGATAGGGGATACACATGATAAAGTCACCCCAAGACACAGGGACAGAGAATTCAGCGGAAAGACTCCGAGAATTCTGCTCCCAGAGATCATTCCTGCTCACACTGACCCTTGTAGAAAGGGGACATCGTTCCAGGCAGCCTGTACTGAGCATGTGGCTCCTGAGTGGGGTTTGTTGTTTAGGAAACCTGCTCCGGCTTTTCCATTCTTTCCTTCCAAACAGGAAAACTTCTCCTGGGGCTGTGTGCAGGCAGAGCCCTGAGGAGAGCAGGTGGCACATGGTGCGCTGGGCTGGGACAGCCAGCTGCAGAGCTCAAGGGAAGAAGCCCAAAGTGTCACAATGGCTCCTTGCCTTCACATGCAACACCTGGGTCACAATGGTCTCCTTGATTCCATGAGGCCCCACTGTGTCACACTGGCTCCTTGGTTCCATCAGGTTCCGCAGTGTCACCATGGTCTCCTTTGATCCGCATTGTCATCATGGACAATTGGTTCCATGAGGCCCCGCAGTGTCACAATGGTCCCTTGCTTCCATAGGTTTGATGTTGTAACAATGGACTCCTTGCTTCTATGAGCTAGCCTGCTTTTTGCAGAGGTGTCTTTGGTTCCAACAAGGCCCCGCTGTGTCTCAGTGCACCCTGGCTTCCATGTGGATCTGGAGTATCACAAAGGCTCCTTGGTTCCACCAGGTCCTGCTGTGTCACAATGGGTCCTGTGGTCCCTGAGGCCCTCCAAAGTCATCATGGAGGCTTGCTTCCATGAGGTTCCATTATGTGCCAGTGGTCATCTTGGTTCCAGGAGTTTCCTTGGTGTCACAATGCTCTCCATGCTTCCATGATTCCCCACAATGTCACAATGCTCTCCATGCTTCCATTAGGCCCTGCTTTGCCACAATGGTCCCCTTGTTTCCATGAGGCCCTGCTGTGTCACAATGGACCTATGGTTCCATGATGTTGCGTGGTGTCACCGTGCTCGTCTTGAATCCGCAGTGTAACAATGGACCATTGGTTCCATGCGGCCTGGCCGTGTCACAATGGGCTCCTTGATTCCATGATTCCCCACGGTGTCACAATGGAGCCTTGTTTCTAGGAGGTTCTGTACTGTCACAATTGCCTCCTTGATGCCATCAGCCCCTGCAGTGTCACAATGGCTCCTTGGTTCCATGAGGAACACAATAGCTTGGCATAAGCATTGAGCAACAGCTGCTGAACACACCTGGCAACATCTGCTTGCATCAAAAGAGGGCTTCAAGCTGACAATGGCACCAGCAGCTTCCATCTGCAACAGAGACCCAGGAAAGGACAGGCTGTGCCGGTTTGGACAAATGTGGAGGAAAATATCCTCTGATAGAAGGCAGGTTACACCCAGCCCTCCCCCACCAGGTTTGGGAAAAAAGAATTTTCCTGGGAAGAAAGTGAAAGAGATAAAAACTATTTTTTTAACAAACACACAGGAAAAGGATAACAATGCTAAATATTAAAAGCTCTCGCTGTGCAGAGAAAGCTGGGATAATTTGAGAGTCCTTCCGTGTTTCGGTGGGGTCTCCTGAAACATCCATAGACAGCGAGGCCCGTGCAAAGAAACAGGGAGCGATTCTTGAGAGAAGTTTCAGAGCTCTTTCTTCTCCAGCCACATGGGCGGGGCACTGCCAAAGAACTGAGCAATCACGGCACAACCAGGGCCCTCCTGGCACAGGGCAACACAAAATAACCAGTGCTGAACAGGATTAGGGCACATGTGAGCAGGGAGACCCCCGTGCCCAGGCCATGCCTCTACCCCAGGGTCCCCTCTCCCATGACCTCATGGCAGGGGGGAGGAACCCCAACACTTCCGGAGGTGTAGTCTCTCTCCTCCTCCTTGCAGCTGGCTCATGGGCCCACATTCAGGGCCCCCACCTCGGGAGAAAATTCTCCCAATGCGGTCTGATGTTGAAAGAGTCAAGAAGAGAAGAAGGGAAAAAAACCCCCAAAGTCCCAGGAAAACAAAGTTCAACTCTCCATCTCCCCCCAGAGAAAAGGAGCTGAAAACTGGCTCAAAAGAAACAAAGTTGCTTCCTTCGCTCTTGCTGCAAGCAGGATGCAGAGGAGTGTGTATGTGTGTCCTTGAACAAACGCTCTGAGAAGTTTGTCCGGTTTTTTTTCCTCTCCCCCCTCTCAGGCTCAGTTGAAAGGCACAGAAATGCACAAAGTTCACTTCTGGGCATAGAGCAGCGATAGGGGATACACATGATAAAGTCACCCCAAGACACAGGGACAGAGAATTCAGCGGAAAGACTCCGAGAATTCTGCTCCCAGAGATCATTCCTGCTCACACTGACCCTTGTAGAAAGGGGACATCGTTCCAGGCAGCCTGTACTGAGCATGTGGCTCCTGAGTGGGGTTTGTTCTTTAGGAAACCTGCTCCGGCTTTTCCATTCTTTCCTTCCAAACAGGAAAACTTCTCCTGGGGCTGTGTGCAGGCAGAGCCCTGAGGAGAGCAGGTGGCACATGGTGCGCTGGGCTGGGACAGCCAGCTGCAGAGCTCAAGGGAAGAAGCCCAAAGTGTCACAATGGCTCCTTGCCTTCACATGCAACACCTGGGTCACAATGGTCTCCTTGATTCCATGAGGCCCCACTGTGTCACACTGGCTCCTTGGTTCCATCAGGTTCCGCAGTGTCACCATGGTCTCCTTTGATCCGCATTGTCATCATGGACAATTGGTTCCATGAGGCCCCGCAGTGTCACAATGGTCCCTTGCTTCCATAGGTTTGATGTTGTAACAATGGACTCCTTGCTTCTATGAGCTAGCCTGCTTTTTGCAGAGGTGTCTTTGGTTCCAACAAGGCCCCGCTGTGTCTCAGTGCACCCTGGCTTCCATGTGGATCTGGAGTATCACAAAGGCTCCTTGGTTCCACCAGGTCCTGCTGTGTCACAATGGGTCCTGTGGTCCCTGAGGCCCTCCAAAGTCATCATGGAGGCTTGCTTCCATGAGGTTCCATTATGTGCCAATGGTCATCTTGGTTCCAGGAGTTTCCTTGGTGTCACAATGCTCTCCATGCTTCCATGATTCCCCACAATGTCACAATGCTCTCCATGCTTCCATTAGGCCCTGCTTTGCCACAATGGTCCCCTTGTTTCCATGAGGCCCTGCTGTGTCACAATGGACCTATGGTTCCATGATGTTGCGTGGTGTCACCGTGCTCGTCTTGAATCCGCAGTGTAACAATGGACCATTGGTTCCATGCGGCCTGGCCGTGTCACAATGGGCTCCTTGATTCCATGATTCCCCACGGTGTCACAATGGAGCCTTGTTTCTAGGAGGTTCTGTACTGTCACAATTGCCTCCTTGATGCCATCAGCCCCTGCAGTGTCACAATGGCTCCTTGGTTCCATGAGGAACACAATAGCTTGGCATAAGCATTGAGCAACAGCTGCTGAACACACCTGGCAACATCTGCTTGCATCAAAAGAGGGCTTCAAGCTGACAATGGCACCAGCAGCTTCCATCTGCAACAGAGACCCAGGAAAGGACAGGCTGTGCCGGTTTGGACAAATGTGGAGGAAAATATCCTCTGATAGAAGGCAGGTTACACCCAGCCCTCCCCCACCAGGTTTGGGAAAAAAGAATTTTCCTGGGAAGAAAGTGAAAGAGATAAAAACTATTTTTTTAACAAACACACAGGAAAAGGATAACAATGCTAAATATTAAAAGCTCTCGCTGTGCAGAGAAAGCTGGGATAATTTGAGAGTCCTTCCGTGTTTCGGTGGGGTCTCCTGAAACATCCATAGACAGCGAGGCCCGTGCAAAGAAACAGGGAGCGATTCTTGAGAGAAGTTTCAGAGCTCTTTCTTCTCCAGCCACATGGGCGGGGCACTGCCAAAGAACTGAGCAATCACGGCACAACCAGGGCCCTCCTGGCACAGGGCAACACAAAATAACCAGTGCTGAACAGGATTAGGGCACATGTCAGCAGGGAGACCCCCGTGCCCAGGCCATGCCTCTACCCCAGGGTCCCCTCTCCCATGACCTCATGGCAGGGGGGAGGAACCCCAACACTTCCGGAGGTGTAGCCTCTCTCCTCCTCCTTGCAGCTGGCTCATGGGCCCACATTCAGGGCCCCCACCTCGGGAGAAAATTCTCCCAATGCGGTCTGATGTTGAAAGAGTCAAGAAGAGAAGAAGGGAAAAAAACCCCCAAAGTCCCAGGAAAACAAAGTTCAACTCTCCATCTCCCCCCAGAGAAAAGGAGCTGAAAACTGGCTCAAAAGAAACAAAGTTGCTTCCTTCGCTCTTGCTGCAAGCAGGATGCAGAGGAGTGTGTATGTGTGTCCTTGAACAAACGCTCTGAGAAGTTTGTCCGGTTTTTTTTCCTCTCCCCCCTCTCAGGCTCAGTTGAAAGGCACAGAAATGCACAAAGTTCACTTCTGGGCATAGAGCAGCGATAGGGGATACACATGATAAAGTCACCCCAAGACACAGGGACAGAGAATTCAGCGGAAAGACTCCGAGAATTCTGCTCCCAGAGATCATTCCTGCTCACACTGACCCTTGTAGAAAGGGGACATCGTTCCAGGCAGCCTGTACTGAGCATGTGGCTCCTGAGTGGGGTTTGTTGTTTAGGAAACCTGCTCCGGCTTTTCCATTCTTTCCTTCCAAACAGGAAAACTTCTCCTGGGGCTGTGTGCAGGCAGAGCCCTGAGGAGAGCAGGTGGCACATGGTGCGCTGGGCTGGGACAGCCAGCTGCAGAGCTCAAGGGAAGAAGCCCAAAGTGTCACAATGGCTCCTTGCCTTCACATGCAACACCTGGGTCACAATGGTCTCCTTGATTCCATGAGGCCCCACTGTGTCACACTGGCTCCTTGGTTCCATCAGGTTCCGCAGTGTCACCATGGTCTCCTTTGATCCGCATTGTCATCATGGACAATTGGTTCCATGAGGCCCCGCAGTGTCACAATGGTCCCTTGCTTCCATAGGTTTGATGTTGTAACAATGGACTCCTTGCTTCTATGAGCTAGCCTGCTTTTTGCAGAGGTGTCTTTGGTTCCAACAAGGCCCCGCTGTGTCTCAGTGCACCCTGGCTTCCATGTGGATCTGGAGTATCACAAAGGCTCCTTGGTTCCACCAGGTCCTGCTGTGTCACAATGGGTCCTGTGGTCCCTGAGGCCCTCCAAAGTCATCATGGAGGCTTGCTTCCATGAGGTTCCATTATGTGCCAGTGGTCATCTTGGTTCCAGGAGTTTCCTTGGTGTCACAATGCTCTCCATGCTTCCATGATTCCCCACAATGTCACAATGCTCTCCATGCTTCCATTAGGCCCTGCTTTGCCACAATGGTCCCCTTGTTTCCATGAGGCCCTGCTGTGTCACAATGGACCTATGGTTCCATGATGTTGCGTGGTGTCACCGTGCTCGTCTTGAATCCGCAGTGTAACAATGGACCATTGGTTCCATGCGGCCTGGCCGTGTCACAATGGGCTCCTTGATTCCATGATTCCCCACGGTGTCACAATGGAGCCTTGTTTCTAGGAGGTTCTGTACTGTCACAATTGCCTCCTTGATGCCATCAGCCCCTGCAGTGTCACAATGGCTCCTTGGTTCCATGAGGAACACAATAGCTTGGCATAAGCATTGAGCAACAGCTGCTGAACACACCTGGCAACATCTGCTTGCATCAAAAGAGGGCTTCAAGCTGACAATGGCACCAGCAGCTTCCATCTGCAACAGAGACCCAGGAAAGGACAGGCTGTGCCGGTTTGGACAAATGTGGAGGAAAATATCCTCTGATAGAAGGCAGGTTACACCCAGCCCTCCCCCACCAGGTTTGGGAAAAAAGAATTTTCCTGGGAAGAAAGTGAAAGAGATAAAAACTATTTTTTTAACAAACACACAGGAAAAGGATAACAATGCTAAATATTAAAAGCTCTCGCTGTGCAGAGAAAGCTGGGATAATTTGAGAGTCCTTCCGTGTTTCGGTGGGGTCTCCTGAAACATCCATAGACAGCGAGGCCCGTGCAAAGAAACAGGGAGCGATTCTTGAGAGAAGTTTCAGAGCTCTTTCTTCTCCAGCCACATGGGCGGGGCACTGCCAAAGAACTGAGCAATCACGGCACAACCAGGGCCCTCCTGGCACAGGGCAACACAAAATAACCAGTGCTGAACAGGATTAGGGCACATGTCAGCAGGGAGACCCCCGTGCCCAGGCCATGCCTCTACCCCAGGGTCCCCTCTCCCATGACCTCATGGCAGGGGGGAGGAACCCCAACACTTCCGTAGGTGTAGCCTCTCTCCTCCTCCTTGCAGCTGGCTCATGGGCCCACATTCAGGGCCCCCACCTCGGGAGAAAATTCTCCCAATGCGATCTGATGTTGAAAGAGTCAAGAAGAGAAGAAGGGAAAAAAACCCCCAAAGTCCCAGGAAAACAAAGTTCAACTCTCCATCTCCCCCCAGAGAAAAGGAGCTGAAAACTGGCTCAAAAGAAACAAAGTTGCTTCCTTCGCTCTTGCTGCAAGCAGGATGCAGAGGAGTGTGTATGTGTGTCCTTGAACAAACGCTCTGAGAAGTTTGTCCGGTTTTTTTTCCTCTCCCCCCTCTCAGGCTCAGTTGAAAGGCACAGAAATGCACAAAGTTCACTTCTGGGCATAGAGCAGCGATAGGGGATACACATGATAAAGTCACCCCAAGACACAGGGACAGAGAATTCAGCGGAAAGACTCCGAGAATTCTGCTCCCAGAGATCATTCCTGCTCACACTGACCCTTGTAGAAAGGGGACATCGTTCCAGGCAGCCTGTACTGAGCATGTGGCTCCTGAGTGGGGTTTGTTGTTTAGGAAACCTGCTCCGGCTTTTCCATTCTTTCCTTCCAAACAGGAAAACTTCTCCTGGGGCTGTGTGCAGGCAGAGCCCTGAGGAGAGCAGGTGGCACATGGTGCGCTGGGCTGGGACAGCCAGCTGCAGAGCTCAAGGGAAGAAGCCCAAAGTGTCACAATGGCTCCTTGCCTTCACATGCAACACCTGGGTCACAATGGTCTCCTTGATTCCATGAGGCCCCACTGTGTCACACTGGCTCCTTGGTTCCATCAGGTTCCGCAGTGTCACCATGGTCTCCTTTGATCCGCATTGTCATCATGGACAAT
This sequence comes from Aphelocoma coerulescens, assembly GCF_041296385.1. Taxonomy (NCBI): domain Eukaryota; kingdom Metazoa; phylum Chordata; class Aves; order Passeriformes; family Corvidae; genus Aphelocoma; species Aphelocoma coerulescens. The sequence continues at coordinate 354,351 of NW_027184074.1, forward strand.
TGGTTCCATGAGGCCCCGCAGTGTCACAATGGTCCCTTGCTTCCATAGGTTTGATGTTGTAACAATGGACTCCTTGCTTCTATGAGCTAGCCTGCTTTTTGCAGAGGTGTCTTTGGTTCCAACAAGGCCCCGCTGTGTCTCAGTGCACCCTGGCTTCCATGTGGATCTGGAGTATCACAAAGGCTCCTTGGTTCCACCAGGTCCTGCTGTGTCACAATGGGTCCTGTGGTCCCTGAGGCCCTCCAAAGTCATCATGGAGGCTTGCTTCCATGAGGTTCCATTATGTGCCAGTGGTCATCTTGGTTCCAGGAGTTTCCTTGGTGTCACAATGCTCTCCATGCTTCCATGATTCCCCACAATGTCACAATGCTCTCCATGCTTCCATTAGGCCCTGCTTTGCCACAATGGTCCCCTTGTTTCCATGAGGCCCTGCTGTGTCACAATGGACCTATGGTTCCATGATGTTGCGTGGTGTCACCGTGCTCTTCTTGAATCCGCAGTGTAACCATGGACCATTGGTTCCATGCGGCCTGGCCGTGTCACAATGGGCTCCTTGATTCCATGATTCCCCACGGTGTCACAATGGAGCCTTGTTTCTAGGAGGTTCTGTACTGTCACAATTGCCTCCTTGATGCCATCAGCCCCTGCAGTGTCACAATGGCTCCTTGGTTCCATGAGGAACACAATAGCTTGGCATAAGCATTGAGCAACAGCTGCTGAACACACCTGGCAACATCTGCTTGCATCAAAAGAGGGCTTCAAGCTGACAATGGCACCAGCAGCTTCCATCTGCAACAGAGACCCAGGAAAGGACAGGCTGTGCCGGTTTGGACAAATGTGGAGGAAAATATCCTCTGATAGAAGGCAGGTTACACCCAGCCCTCCCCCACCAGGTTTGGGAAAAAAGAATTTTCCTGGGAAGAAAGTGAAAGAGATAAAAACTATTTTTTTAACAAACACACAGGAAAAGGATAACAATGCTAAATATTAAAAGCTCTCGCTGTGCAGAGAAAGCTGGGATAATTTGAGAGTCCTTCCGTGTTTCGGTGGGGTCTCCTGAAACATCCATAGACAGCGAGGCCCGTGCAAAGAAACAGGGAGCGATTCTTGAGAGAAGTTTCAGAGCTCTTTCTTCTCCAGCCACATGGGCGGGGCACTGCCAAAGAACTGAGCAATCACGGCACAACCAGGGCCCTCCTGGCACAGGGCAACACAAAATAACCAGTGCTGAACAGGATTAGGGCACATGTCAGCAGGGAGACCCCCGTGCCCAGGCCATGCCTCTACCCCAGGGTCCCCTCTCCCATGACCTCATGGCAGGGGGGAGGAACCCCAACACTTCCGGAGGTGTAGTCTCTCTCCTCCTCCTTGCAGCTGGCTCATGGGCCCACATTCAGGGCCCCCACCTCGGGAGAAAATTCTCCCAATGCGATCTGATGTTGAAAGAGTCAAGAAGAGAAGAAGGGAAAAAAACCCCCAAAGTCCCAGGAAAACAAAGTTCAACTCTCCATCTCCCCCCAGAGAAAAGGAGCTGAAAACTGGCTCAAAAGAAACAAAGTTGCTTCCTTCGCTCTTGCTGCAAGCAGGATGCAGAGGAGTGTGTATGTGTGTCCTTGAACAAACGCTCTGAGAAGGTTGTCCGGTTTTTTTTCCTCTCCCCCCTCTCAGGCTCAGTTGAAAGGCACAGAAATGCACAAAGTTCACTTCTGGGCATAGAGCAGCGATAGGGGATACACATGATAAAGTCACCCCAAGACACAGGGACAGAGAATTCAGCGGAAAGACTCCGAGAATTCTGCTCCCAGAGATCATTCCTGCTCACACTGACCCTTGTAGAAAGGGGACATCGTTCCAGGCAGCCTGTACTGAGCATGTGGCTCCTGAGTGGGGTTTGTTCTTTAGGAAACCTGCTCCGGCTTTTCCATTCTTTCCTTCCAAACAGGAAAACTTCTCCTGGGGCTGTGTGCAGGCAGAGCCCTGAGGAGAGCAGGTGGCACATGGTGCGCTGGGCTGGGACAGCCAGCTGCAGAGCTCAAGGGAAGAAGCCCAAAGTGTCACAATGGCTCCTTGCCTTCACATGCAACACCTGGGTCACAATGGTCTCCTTGATTCCATGAGGCCCCACTGTGTCACACTGGCTCCTTGGTTCCATCAGGTTCCGCAGTGTCACCATGGTCTCCTTTGATCCGCATTGTCATCATGGACAATTGGTTCCATGAGGCCCCGCAGTGTCACAATGGTCCCTTGCTTCCATAGGTTTGATGTTGTAACAATGGACTCCTTGCTTCTATGAGCTAGCCTGCTTTTTGCAGAGGTGTCTTTGGTTCCAACAAGGCCCCGCTGTGTCTCAGTGCACCCTGGCTTCCATGTGGATCTGGAGTATCACAAAGGCTCCTTGGTTCCACCAGGTCCTGCTGTGTCACAATGGGTCCTGTGGTCCCTGAGGCCCTCCAAAGTCATCATGGAGGCTTGCTTCCATGAGGTTCCATTATGTGCCAGTGGTCATCTTGGTTCCAGGAGTTTCCTTGGTGTCACAATGCTCTCCATGCTTCCATGATTCCCCACAATGTCACAATGCTCTCCATGCTTCCATTAGGCCCTGCTTTGCCACAATGGTCCCCTTGTTTCCATGAGGCCCTGCTGTGTCACAATGGACCTATGGTTCCATGATGTTGCGTGGTGTCACCGTGCTCGTCTTGAATCCGCAGTGTAACAATGGACCATTGGTTCCATGCGGCCTGGCCGTGTCACAATGGGCTCCTTGATTCCATGATTCCCCACGGTGTCACAATGGAGCCTTGTTTCTAGGAGGTTCTGTACTGTCACAATTGCCTCCTTGATGCCATCAGCCCCTGCAGTGTCACAATGGCTCCTTGGTTCCATGAGGAACACAATAGCTTGGCATAAGCATTGAGCAACAGCTGCTGAACACACCTGGCAACATCTGCTTGCATCAAAAGAGGGCTTCAAGCTGACAATGGCACCAGCAGCTTCCATCTGCAACAGAGACCCAGGAAAGGACAGGCTGTGCCGGTTTGGACAAATGTGGAGGAAAATATCCTCTGATAGAAGGCAGGTTACACCCAGCCCTCCCCCACCAGGTTTGGGAAAAAAGAATTTTCCTGGGAAGAAAGTGAAAGAGATAAAAACTATTTTTTTAACAAACACACAGGAAAAGGATAACAATGCTAAATATTAAAAGCTCTCGCTGTGCAGAGAAAGCTGGGATAATTTGAGAGTCCTTCCGTGTTTCGGTGGGGTCTCCTGAAACATCCATAGACAGCGAGGCCCGTGCAAAGAAACAGGGAGCGATTCTTGAGAGAAGTTTCAGAGCTCTTTCTTCTCCAGCCACATGGGCGGGGCACTGCCAAAGAACTGAGCAATCACGGCACAACCAGGGCCCTCCTGGCACAGGGCAACACAAAATAACCAGTGCTGAACAGGATTAGGGCACATGTCAGCAGGGAGACCCCCGTGCCCAGGCCATGCCTCTACCCCAGGGTCCCCTCTCCCATGACCTCATGGCAGGGGGGAGGAACCCCAACACTTCCGGAGGTGTAGTCTCTCTCCTCCTCCTTGCAGCTGGCTCATGGGCCCACATTCAGGGCCCCCACCTCGGGAGAAAATTCTCCCAATGCGGTCTGATGTTGAAAGAGTCAAGAAGAGAAGAAGGGAAAAAAACCCCCAAAGTCCCAGGAAAACAAAGTTCAACTCTCCATCTCCCCCCAGAGAAAAGGAGCTGAAAACTGGCTCAAAAGAAACAAAGTTGCTTCCTTCGCTCTTGCTGCAAGCAGGATGCAGAGGAGTGTGTATGTGTGTCCTTGAACAAACGCTCTGAGAAGTTTGTCCGGTTTTTTTTCCTCTCCCCCCTCTCAGGCTCAGTTGAAAGGCACAGAAATGCACAAAGTTCACTTCTGGGCATAGAGCAGCGATAGGGGATACACATGATAAAGTCACCCCAAGACACAGGGACAGAGAATTCAGCGGAAAGACTCCGAGAATTCTGCTCCCAGAGATCATTCCTGCTCACACTGACCCTTGTAGAAAGGGGACATCGTTCCAGGCAGCCTGTACTGAGCATGTGGCTCCTGAGTGGGGTTTGTTCTTTAGGAAACCTGCTCCGGCTTTTCCATTCTTTCCTTCCAAACAGGAAAACTTCTCCTGGGGCTGTGTGCAGGCAGAGCCCTGAGGAGAGCAGGTGGCACATGGTGCGCTGGGCTGGGACAGCCAGCTGCAGAGCTCAAGGGAAGAAGCCCAAAGTGTCACAATGGCTCCTTGCCTTCACATGCAACACCTGGGTTACAATGGTCTCCTTGATTCCATGAGGCCCCACTGTGTCACACTGGCTCCTTGGTTCCATCAGGTTCCGCAGTGTCACCATGGTCTCCTTTGATCCGCATTGTCATCATGGACAATTGGTTCCATGAGGCCCCGCAGTGTCACAATGGTCCCTTGCTTCCATAGCTTTGATGTTGTAACAATGGACTCCTTGCTTCTATGAGCTAGCCTGCTTTTTGCAGAGGTGTCTTTGGTTCCAACAAGGCCCCGCTGTGTCTCAGTGCACCCTGGCTTCCATGTGGATCTGGAGTATCACAAAGGCTCCTTGGTTCCACCAGGTCCTGCTGTGTCACAATGGGTCCTGTGGTCCCTGAGGCCCTCCAAAGTCATCATGGAGGCTTGCTTCCATGAGGTTCCATTATGTGCCAGTGGTCATCTTGGTTCCAGGAGTTTCCTTGGTGTCACAATGCTCTCCATGCTTCCATGATTCCCCACAATGTCACAATGCTCTCCATGCTTCCATTAGGCCCTGCTTTGCCACAATGGTCCCCTTGTTTCCATGAGGCCCTGCTGTGTCACAATGGACCTATGGTTCCATGATGTTGCGTGGTGTCACCGTGCTCGTCTTGAATCCGCAGTGTAACCATGGACCATTGGTTCCATGCGGCCTGGCCGTGTCACAATGGGCTCCTTGATTCCATGATTCCCCACGGTGTCACAATGGAGCCTTGTTTCTAGGAGGTTCTGTACTGTCACAATTGCCTCCTTGATGCCATCAGCCCCTGCAGTGTCACAATGGCTCCTTGGTTCCATGAGGAACACAATAGCTTGGCATAAGCATTGAGCAACAGCTGCTGAACACACCTGGCAACATCTGCTTGCATCAAAAGAGGGCTTCAAGCTGACAATGGCACCAGCAGCTTCCATCTGCAACAGAGACCCAGGAAAGGACAGGCTGTGCCGGTTTGGACAAATGTGGAGGAAAATATCCTCTGATAGAAGGCAGGTTACACCCAGCCCTCCCCCACCAGGTTTGGGAAAAAAGAATTTTCCTGGGAAGAAAGTGAAAGAGATAAAAACTATTTTTTTAACAAACACACAGGAAAAGGATAACAATGCTAAATATTAAAAGCTCTCGCTGTGCAGAGAAAGCTGGGATAATTTGAGAGTCCTTCCGTGTTTCGGTGGGGTCTCCTGAAACATCCATAGACAGCGAGGCCCGTGCAAAGAAACAGGGAGCGATTCTTGAGAGAAGTTTCAGAGCTCTTTCTTCTCCAGCCACATGGGCGGGGCACTGCCAAAGAACTGAGCAATCACGGCACAACCAGGGCCCTCCTGGCACAGGGCAACACAAAATAACCAGTGCTGAACAGGATTAGGGCACATGTCAGCAGGGAGACCCCCGTGCCCAGGCCATGCCTCTACCCCAGGGTCCCCTCTCCCATGACCTCATGGCAGGGGGGAGGAACCCCAACACTTCCGGAGGTGTAGTCTCTCTCCTCCTCCTTGCAGCTGGCTCATGGGCCCACATTCAGGGCCCCCACCTCGGGAGAAAATTCTCCCAATGTGGTCTGATGTTGAAAGAGTCAAGAAGAGAAGAAGGGAAAAAAACCCCCAAAGTCCCAGGAAAACAAAGTTCAACTCTCCATCTCCCCCCAGAGAAAAGGAGCTGAAAACTGGCTCAAAAGAAACAAAGTTGCTTCCTCCGCTCTTGCTGCAAGCAGGATGCAGAGGAGTGTGTATGTGTGGCCTTGAACAAACGCTCTGAGAAGGTTGTCCGGTTTTTTTTCCTCTCCCCCCTCTCAGGCTCAGTTGAAAGGCACAGAAATGCACAAAGTTCACTTCTGGGCATAGAGCAGCGATAGGGGATACACATGATAAAGTCACCCCAAGACACAGGGACAGAGAATTCAGCGGAAAGACTCCGAGAATTCTGCTCCCAGAGATCATTCCTGCTCACACTGACCCTTGTAGAAAGGGGACATCGTTCCAGGCAGCCTGTACTGAGCATGTGGCTCCTGAGTGGGGTTTGTTGTTTAGGAAACCTGCTCCGGCTTTTCCATTCTTTCCTTCCAAACAGGAAAACTTCTCCTGGGGCTGTGTGCAGGCAGAGCCCTGAGGAGAGCAGGTGGCACATGGTGCGCTGGGCTGGGACAGCCAGCTGCAGAGCTCAAGGGAAGAAGCCCAAAGTGTCACAATGGCTCCTTGCCTTCACATGCAACACCTGGGTCACAATGGTCTCCTTGATTCCATGAGGCCCCACTGTGTCACACTGGCTCCTTGGTTCCATCAGGTTCCGCAGTGTCACCATGGTCTCCTTTGATCCGCATTGTCATCATGGACAATTGGTTCCATGAGGCCCCGCAGTGTCACAATGGTCCCTTGCTTCCATAGGTTTGATGTTGTAACAATGGACTCCTTGCTTCTATGAGCTAGCCTGCTTTTTGCAGAGGTGTCTTTGGTTCCAACAAGGCCCCGCTGTGTCTCAGTGCACCCTGGCTTCCATGTGGATCTGGAGTATCACAAAGGCTCCTTGGTTCCACCAGGTCCTGCTGTGTCACAATGGGTCCTGTGGTCCCTGAGGCCCTCCAAAGTCATCATGGAGGCTTGCTTCCATGAGGTTCCATTATGTGCCAGTGGTCATCTTGGTTCCAGGAGTTTCCTTGGTGTCACAATGCTCTCCATGCTTCCATGATTCCCCACAATGTCACAATGCTCTCCATGCTTCCATTAGGCCCTGCTTTGCCACAATGGTCCCCTTGTTTCCATGAGGCCCTGCTGTGTCACAATGGACCTATGGTTCCATGATGTTGCGTGGTGTCACCGTGCTCGTCTTGAATCCGCAGTGTAACAATGGACCATTGGTTCCATGCGGCCTGGCCGTGTCACAATGGGCTCCTTGATTCCATGATTCCCCACGGTGTCACAATGGAGCCTTGTTTCTAGGAGGTTCTGTACTGTCACAATTGCCTCCTTGATGCCATCAGCCCCTGCAGTGTCACAATGGCTCCTTGGTTCCATGAGGAACACAATAGCTTGGCATAAGCATTGAGCAACAGCTGCTGAACACACCTGGCAACATCTGCTTGCATCAAAAGAGGGCTTCAAGCTGACAATGGCACCAGCAGCTTCCATCTGCAACAGAGACCCAGGAAAGGACAGGCTGTGCCGGTTTGGACAAATGTGGAGGAAAATATCCTCTGATAGAAGGCAGGTTACACCCAGCCCTCCCCCACCAGGTTTGGGAAAAAAGAATTTTCCTGGGAAGAAAGTGAAAGAGATAAAAACTATTTTTTTAACAAACACACAGGAAAAGGATAACAATGCTAAATATTAAAAGCTCTCGCTGTGCAGAGAAAGCTGGGATAATTTGAGAGTCCTTCCGTGTTTCGGTGGGGTCTCCTGAAACATCCATAGACAGCGAGGCCCGTGCAAAGAAACAGGGAGCGATTCTTGAGAGAAGTTTCAGAGCTCTTTCTTCTCCAGCCACATGGGCGGGGCACTGCCAAAGAACTGAGCAATCACGGCACAACCAGGGCCCTCCTGGCACAGGGCAACACAAAATAACCAGTGCTGAACAGGATTAGGGCACATGTCAGCAGGGAGACCCCCGTGCCCAGGCCATGCCTCTACCCCAGGGTCCCCTCTCCCATGACCTCATGGCAGGGGGGAGGAACCCCAACACTTCCGGAGGTGTAGTCTCTCTCCTCCTCCTTGCAGCTGGCTCATGGGCCCACATTCAGGGCCCCCACCTCGGGAGAAAATTCTCCCAATGCGGTCTGATGTTGAAAGAGTCAAGAAGAGAAGAAGGGAAAAAAACCCCCAAAGTCCCAGGAAAACAAAGTTCAACTCTCCATCTCCCCCCAGAGAAAAGGAGCTGAAAACTGGCTCAAAAGAAACAAAGTTGCTTCCTTCGCTCTTGCTGCAAGCAGGATGCAGAGGAGTGTGTATGTGTGTCCTTGAACAAACGCTCTGAGAAGTTTGTCCGGTTTTTTTTCCTCTCCCCCCTCTCAGGCTCAGTTGAAAGGCACAGAAATGCACAAAGTTCACTTCTGGGCATAGAGCAGCGATAGGGGATACACATGATAAAGTCACCCCAAGACACAGGGACAGAGAATTCAGCGGAAAGACTCCGAGAATTCTGCTCCCAGAGATCATTCCTGCTCACACTGACCCTTGTAGAAAGGGGACATCGTTCCAGGCAGCCTGTACTGAGCATGTGGCTCCTGAGTGGGGTTTGTTCTTTAGGAAACCTGCTCCGGCTTTTCCATTCTTTCCTTCCAAACAGGAAAACTTCTCCTGGGGCTGTGTGCAGGCAGAGCCCTGAGGAGAGCAGGTGGCACATGGTGCGCTGGGCTGGGACAGCCAGCTGCAGAGCTCAAGGGAAGAAGCCCAAAGTGTCACAATGGCTCCTTGCCTTCACATGCAACACCTGGGTCACAATGGTCTCCTTGATTCCATGAGGCCCCACTGTGTCACACTGGCTCCTTGGTTCCATCAGGTTCCGCAGTGTCACCATGGTCTCCTTTGATCCGCATTGTCATCATGGACAATTGGTTCCATGAGGCCCCGCAGTGTCACAATGGTCCCTTGCTTCCATAGGTTTGATGTTGTAACAATGGACTCCTTGCTTCTATGAGCTAGCCTGCTTTTTGCAGAGGTGTCTTTGGTTCCAACAAGGCCCCGCTGTGTCTCAGTGCACCCTGGCTTCCATGTGGATCTGGAGTATCACAAAGGCTCCTTGGTTCCACCAGGTCCTGCTGTGTCACAATGGGTCCTGTGGTCCCTGAGGCCCTCCAAAGTCATCATGGAGGCTTGCTTCCATGAGGTTCCATTATGTGCCAATGGTCATCTTGGTTCCAGGAGTTTCCTTGGTGTCACAATGCTCTCCATGCTTCCATGATTCCCCACAATGTCACAATGCTCTCCATGCTTCCATTAGGCCCTGCTTTGCCACAATGGTCCCCTTGTTTCCATGAGGCCCTGCTGTGTCACAATGGACCTATGGTTCCATGATGTTGCGTGGTGTCACCGTGCTCGTCTTGAATCCGCAGTGTAACAATGGACCATTGGTTCCATGCGGCCTGGCCGTGTCACAATGGGCTCCTTGATTCCATGATTCCCCACGGTGTCACAATGGAGCCTTGTTTCTAGGAGGTTCTGTACTGTCACAATTGCCTCCTTGATGCCATCAGCCCCTGCAGTGTCACAATGGCTCCTTGGTTCCATGAGGAACACAATAGCTTGGCATAAGCATTGAGCAACAGCTGCTGAACACACCTGGCAACATCTGCTTGCATCAAAAGAGGGCTTCAAGCTGACAATGGCACCAGCAGCTTCCATCTGCAACAGAGACCCAGGAAAGGACAGGCTGTGCCGGTTTGGACAAATGTGGAGGAAAATATCCTCTGATAGAAGGCAGGTTACACCCAGCCCTCCCCCACCAGGTTTGGGAAAAAAGAATTTTCCTGGGAAGAAAGTGAAAGAGATAAAAACTATTTTTTTAACAAACACACAGGAAAAGGATAACAATGCTAAATATTAAAAGCTCTCGCTGTGCAGAGAAAGCTGGGATAATTTGAGAGTCCTTCCGTGTTTCGGTGGGGTCTCCTGAAACATCCATAGACAGCGAGGCCCGTGCAAAGAAACAGGGAGCGATTCTTGAGAGAAGTTTCAGAGCTCTTTCTTCTCCAGCCACATGGGCGGGGCACTGCCAAAGAACTGAGCAATCACGGCACAACCAGGGCCCTCCTGGCACAGGGCAACACAAAATAACCAGTGCTGAACAGGATTAGGGCACATGTCAGCAGGGAGACCCCCGTGCCCAGGCCATGCCTCTACCCCAGGGTCCCCTCTCCCATGACCTCATGGCAGGGGGGAGGAACCCCAACACTTCCGGAGGTGTAGTCTCTCTCCTCCTCCTTGCAGCTGGCTCATGGGCCCACATTCAGGGCCCCCACCTCGGGAGAAAATTCTCCCAATGCGGTCTGATGTTGAAAGAGTCAAGAAGAGAAGAAGGGAAAAAAACCCCCAAAGTCCCAGGAAAACAAAGTTCAACTCTCCATCTCCCCCCAGAGAAAAGGAGCTGAAAACTGGCTCAAAAGAAACAAAGTTGCTTCCTTCGCTCTTGCTGCAAGCAGGATGCAGAGGAGTGTGTATGTGTGTCCTTGAACAAACGCTCTGAGAAGTTTGTCCGGTTTTTTTTCCTCTCCCCCCTCTCAGGCTCAGTTGAAAGGCACAGAAATGCACAAAGTTCACTTCTGGGCATAGAGCAGCGATAGGGGATACACATGATAAAGTCACCCCAAGACACAGGGACAGAGAATTCAGCGGAAAGACTCCGAGAATTCTGCTCCCAGAGATCATTCCTGCTCACACTGACCCTTGTAGAAAGGGGACATCGTTCCAGGCAGCCTGTACTGAGCATGTGGCTCCTGAGTGGGGTTTGTTCTTTAGGAAACCTGCTCCGGCTTTTCCATTCTTTCCTTCCAAACAGGAAAACTTCTCCTGGGGCTGTGTGCAGGCAGAGCCCTGAGGAGAGCAGGTGGCACATGGTGCGCTGGGCTGGGACAGCCAGCTGCAGAGCTCAAGGGAAGAAGCCCAAAGTGTCACAATGGCTCCTTGCCTTCACATGCAACACCTGGGTCACAATGGTCTCCTTGATTCCATGAGGCCCCACTGTGTCACACTGGCTCCTTGGTTCCATCAGGTTCCGCAGTGTCACCATGGTCTCCTTTGATCCGCATTGTCATCATGGACAATTGGTTCCATGAGGCCCCGCAGTGTCACAATGGTCCCTTGCTTCCATAGGTTTGATGTTGTAACAATGGACTCCTTGCTTCTATGAGCTAGCCTGCTTTTTGCAGAGGTGTCTTTGGTTCCAACAAGGCCCCGCTGTGTCTCAGTGCACCCTGGCTTCCATGTGGATCTGGAGTATCACAAAGGCTCCTTGGTTCCACCAGGTCCTGCTGTGTCACAATGGGTCCTGTGGTCCCTGAGGCCCTCCAAAGTCATCATGGAGGCTTGCTTCCATGAGGTTCCATTATGTGCCAATGGTCATCTTGGTTCCAGGAGTTTCCTTGGTGTCACAATGCTCTCCATGCTTCCATGATTCCCCACAATGTCACAATGCTCTCCATGCTTCCATTAGGCCCTGCTTTGCCACAATGGTCCCCTTGTTTCCATGAGGCCCTGCTGTGTCACAATGGACCTATGGTTCCATGATGTTGCGTGGTGTCACCGTGCTCGTCTTGAATCCGCAGTGTAACAATGGACCATTGGTTCCATGCGGCCTGGCCGTGTCACAATGGGCTCCTTGATTCCATGATTCCCCACGGTGTCACAATGGAGCCTTGTTTCTAGGAGGTTCTGTACTGTCACAATTGCCTCCTTGATGCCATCAGCCCCTGCAGTGTCACAATGGCTCCTTGGTTCCATGAGGAACACAATAGCTTGGCATAAGCATTGAGCAACAGCTGCTGAACACACCTGGCAACATCTGCTTGCATCAAAAGAGGGCTTCAAGCTGACAATGGCACCAGCAGCTTCCATCTGCAACAGAGACCCAGGAAAGGACAGGCTGTGCCGGTTTGGACAAATGTGGAGGAAAATATCCTCTGATAGAAGGCAGGTTACACCCAGCCCTCCCCCACCAGGTTTGGGAAAAAAGAATTTTCCTGGGAAGAAAGTGAAAGAGATAAAAACTATTTTTTTAACAAACACACAGGAAAAGGATAACAATGCTAAATATTAAAAGCTCTCGCTGTGCAGAGAAAGCTGGGATAATTTGAGAGTCCTTCCGTGTTTCGGTGGGGTCTCCTGAAACATCCATAGACAGCGAGGCCCGTGCAAAGAAACAGGGAGCGATTCTTGAGAGAAGTTTCAGAGCTCTTTCTTCTCCAGCCACATGGGCGGGGCACTGCCAAAGAACTGAGCAATCACGGCACAACCAGGGCCCTCCTGGCACAGGGCAACACAAAATAACCAGTGCTGAACAGGATTAGGGCACATGTCAGCAGGGAGACCCCCGTGCCCAGGCCATGCCTCTACCCCAGGGTCCCCTCTCCCATGACCTCATGGCAGGGGGGAGGAACCCCAACACTTCCGTAGGTGTAGCCTCTCTCCTCCTCCTTGCAGCTGGCTCATGGGCCCACATTCAGGGCCCCCACCTCGGGAGAAAATTCTCCCAATGCGATCTGATGTTGAAAGAGTCAAGAAGAGAAGAAGGGAAAAAAACCCCCAAAGTCCCAGGAAAACAAAGTTCAACTCTCCATCTCCCCCCAGAGAAAAGGAGCTGAAAACTGGCTCAAAAGAAACAAAGTTGCTTCCTTCGCTCTTGCTGCAAGCAGGATGCAGAGGAGTGTGTATGTGTGTCCTTGAACAAACGCTCTGAGAAGTTTGTCCGGTTTTTTTTCCTCTCCCCCCTCTCAGGCTCAGTTGAAAGGCACAGAAATGCACAAAGTTCACTTCTGGGCATAGAGCAGCGATAGGGGATACACATGATAAAGTCACCCCAAGACACAGGGACAGAGAATTCAGCGGAAAGACTCCGAGAATTCTGCTCCCAGAGATCATTCCTGCTCACACTGACCCTTGTAGAAAGGGGACATCGTTCCAGGCAGCCTGTACTGAGCATGTGGCTCCTGAGTGGGGTTTGTTCTTTAGGAAACCTGCTCCGGCTTTTCCATTCTTTCCTTCCAAACAGGAAAACTTCTCCTGGGGCTGTGTGCAGGCAGAGCCCTGAGGAGAGCAGGTGGCACATGGTGCGCTGGGCTGGGACAGCCAGCTGCAGAGCTCAAGGGAAGAAGCCCAAAGTGTCACAATGGCTCCTTGCCTTCACATGCAACACCTGGGTCACAATGGTCTCCTTGATTCCATGAGGCCCCACTGTGTCACACTGGCTCCTTGGTTCCATCAGGTTCCGCAGTGTCACCATGGTCTCCTTTGATCCGCATTGTCATCATGGACAATTGGTTCCATGAGGCCCCGCAGTGTCACAATGGTCCCTTGCTTCCATAGGTTTGATGTTGTAACAATGGACTCCTTGCTTCTATGAGCTAGCCTGCTTTTTGCAGAGGTGTCTTTGGTTCCAACAAGGCCCCGCTGTGTCTCAGTGCACCCTGGCTTCCATGTGGATCTGGAGTATCACAAAGGCTCCTTGGTTCCACCAGGTCCTGCTGTGTCACAATGGGTCCTGTGGTCCCTGAGGCCCTCCAAAGTCATCATGGAGGCTTGCTTCCATGAGGTTCCATTATGTGCCAGTGGTCATCTTGGTTCCAGGAGTTTCCTTGGTGTCACAATGCTCTCCATGCTTCCATGATTCCCCACAATGTCACAATGCTCTCCATGCTTCCATTAGGCCCTGCTTTGCCACAATGGTCCCCTTGTTTCCATGAGGCCCTGCTGTGTCACAATGGACCTATGGTTCCATGATGTTGCGTGGTGTCACCGTGCTCTTCTTGAATCCGCAGTGTAACCATGGACCATTGGTTCCATGCGGCCTGGCCGTGTCACAATGGGCTCCTTGATTCCATGATTCCCCACGGTGTCACAATGGAGCCTTGTTTCTAGGAGGTTCTGTACTGTCACAATTGCCTCCTTGATGCCATCAGCCCCTGCAGTGTCACAATGGCTCCTTGGTTCCATGAGGAACACAATAGCTTGGCATAAGCATTGAGCAACAGCTGCTGAACACACCTGGCAACATCTGCTTGCATCAAAAGAGGGCTTCAAGCTGACAATGGCACCAGCAGCTTCCATCTGCAACAGAGACCCAGGAAAGGACAGGCTGTGCCGGTTTGGACAAATGTGGAGGAAAATATCCTCTGATAGAAGGCAGGTTACACCCAGCCCTCCCCCACCAGGTTTGGGAAAAAAGAATTTTCCTGGGAAGAAAGTGAAAGAGATAAAAACTATTTTTTTAACAAACACACAGGAAAAGGATAACAATGCTAAATATTAAAAGCTCTCGCTGTGCAGAGAAAGCTGGGATAATTTGAGAGTCCTTCCGTGTTTCGGTGGGGTCTCCTGAAACATCCATAGACAGCAAGGCCCGTGCAAAGAAACAGGGAGCGATTCTTGAGAGAAGTTTCAGAGCTCTTTCTTCTCCAGCCACATGGGCGGGGCACTGCCAAAGAACTGAGCAATCACGGGACAACCAGGGCCCTCCTGGCACAGGGCAACACAAAATAACCAGTGCTGAACAGGATTAGGGCACATGTCAGCAGGGAGACCCCCGTGCCCAGGCCATGCCTCTACCCCAGGGTCCCCTCTCCCATGACCTCATGGCAGGGGGGAGGAACCCCAACACTTCCGGAGGTGTAGTCTCTCTCCTCCTCCTTGCAGCTGGCTCATGGGCCCACATTCAGGGCCCCCACCTCGGGAGAAAATTCTCCCAATGTGGTCTGATGTTGAAAGAGTCAAGAAGAGAAGAAGGGAAAAAAACCCCCAAAGTCCCAGGAAAACAAAGTTCAACTCTCCATCTCCCCCCAGAGAAAAGGAGCTGAAAACTGGCTCAAAAGAAACAAAGTTGCTTCCTCCGCTCTTGCTGCAAGCAGGATGCAGAGGAGTGTGTATGTGTGTCCTTGAACAAACGCTCTGAGAAGGTTGTCCGGTTTTTTTTCCTCTCCCCCCTCTCAGGCTCAGTTGAAAGGCACAGAAATGCACAAAGTTCACTTCTGGGCATAGAGCAGCGATAGGGGATACACATGATAAAGTCACCCCAAGACACAGGGACAGAGAATTCAGCGGAAAGACTCCGAGAATTCTGCTCCCAGAGATCATTCCTGCTCACACTGACCCTTGTAGAAAGGGGACATCGTTCCAGGCAGCCTGTACTGAGCATGTGGCTCCTGAGTGGGGTTTGTTCTTTAGGAAACCTGCTCCGGCTTTTCCATTCTTTCCTTCCAAACAGGAAAACTTCTCCTGGGGCTGTGTGCAGGCAGAGCCCTGAGGAGAGCAGGTGGCACATGGTGCGCTGGGCTGGGACAGCCAGCTGCAGAGCTCAAGGGAAGAAGCCCAAAGTGTCACAATGGCTCCTTGCCTTCACATGCAACACCTGGGTCACAATGGTCTCCTTGATTCCATGAGGCCCCACTGTGTCACACTGGCTCCTTGGTTCCATCAGGTTCCGCAGTGTCACCATGGTCTCCTTTGATCCGCATTGTCATCATGGACAATTGGTTCCATGAGGCCCCGCAGTGTCACAATGGTCCCTTGCTTCCATAGGTTTGATGTTGTAACAATGGACTCCTTGCTTCTATGAGCTAGCCTGCTTTTTGCAGAGGTGTCTTTGGTTCCAACAAGGCCCCGCTGTGTCTCAGTGCACCCTGGCTTCCATGTGGATCTGGAGTATCACAAAGGCTCCTTGGTTCCACCAGGTCCTGCTGTGTCACAATGGGTCCTGTGGTCCCTGAGGCCCTCCAAAGTCATCATGGAGGCTTGCTTCCATGAGGTTCCATTATGTGCCAGTGGTCATCTTGGTTCCAGGAGTTTCCTTGGTGTCACAATGCTCTCCATGCTTCCATGATTCCCCACAATGTCACAATGCTCTCCATGCTTCCATTAGGCCCTGCTTTGCCACAATGGTCCCCTTGTTTCCATGAGGCCCTGCTGTGTCACAATGGACCTATGGTTCCATGATGTTGCGTGGTGTCACCGTGCTCGTCTTGAATCCGCAGTGTAACAATGGACCATTGGTTCCATGCGGCCTGGCCGTGTCACAATGGGCTCCTTGATTCCATGATTCCCCACGGTGTCACAATGGAGCCTTGTTTCTAGGAGGTTCTGTACTGTCACAATTGCCTCCTTGATGCCATCAGCCCCTGCAGTGTCACAATGGCTCCTTGGTTCCATGAGGAACACAATAGCTTGGCATAAGCATTGAGCAACAGCTGCTGAACACACCTGGCAACATCTGCTTGCATCAAAAGAGGGCTTCAAGCTGACAATGGCACCAGCAGCTTCCATCTGCAACAGAGACCCAGGAAAGGACAGGCTGTGCCGGTTTGGACAAATGTGGAGGAAAATATCCTCTGATAGAAGGCAGGTTACACCCAGCCCTCCCCCACCAGGTTTGGGAAAAAAGAATTTTCCTGGGAAGAAAGTGAAAGAGATAAAAACTATTTTTTTAACAAACACACAGGAAAAGGATAACAATGCTAAATATTAAAAGCTCTCGCTGTGCAGAGAAAGCTGGGATAATTTGAGAGTCCTTCCGTGTTTCGGTGGGGTCTCCTGAAACATCCATAGACAGCGAGGCCCGTGCAAAGAAACAGGGAGCGATTCTTGAGAGAAGTTTCAGAGCTCTTTCTTCTCCAGCCACATGGGCGGGGCACTGCCAAAGAACTGAGCAATCACGGCACAACCAGGGCCCTCCTGGCACAGGGCAACACAAAATAACCAGTGCTGAACAGGATTAGGGCACATGTGAGCAGGGAGACCCCCGTGCCCAGGCCATGCCTCTACCCCAGGGTCCCCTCTCCCATGACCTCATGGCAGGGGGGAGGAACCCCAACACTTCCGGAGGTGTAGTCTCTCTCCTCCTCCTTGCAGCTGGCTCATGGGCCCACATTCAGGGCCCCCACCTCGGGAGAAAATTCTCCCAATGCGGTCTGATGTTGAAAGAGTCAAGAAGAGAAGAAGGGAAAAAAACCCCCAAAGTCCCAGGAAAACAAAGTTCAACTCTCCATCTCCCCCCAGAGAAAAGGAGCTGAAAACTGGCTCAAAAGAAACAAAGTTGCTTCCTTCGCTCTTGCTGCAAGCAGGATGCAGAGGAGTGTGTATGTGTGTCCTTGAACAAACGCTCTGAGAAGTTTGTCCGGTTTTTTTTCCTCTCCCCCCTCTCAGGCTCAGTTGAAAGGCACAGAAATGCACAAAGTTCACTTCTGGGCATAGAGCAGCGATAGGGGATACACATGATAAAGTCACCCCAAGACACAGGGACAGAGAATTCAGCGGAAAGACTCCGAGAATTCTGCTCCCAGAGATCATTCCTGCTCACACTGACCCTTGTAGAAAGGGGACATCGTTCCAGGCAGCCTGTACTGAGCATGTGGCTCCTGAGTGGGGTTTGTTGTTTAGGAAACCTGCTCCGGCTTTTCCATTCTTTCCTTCCAAACAGGAAAACTTCTCCTGGGGCTGTGTGCAGGCAGAGCCCTGAGGAGAGCAGGTGGCACATGGTGCGCTGGGCTGGGACAGCCAGCTGCAGAGCTCAAGGGAAGAAGCCCAAAGTGTCACAATGGCTCCTTGCCTTCACATGCAACACCTGGGTTACAATGGTCTCCTTGATTCCATGAGGCCCCACTGTGTCACACTGGCTCCTTGGTTCCATCAGGTTCCGCAGTGTCACCATGGTCTCCTTTGATCCGCATTGTCATCATGGACAATTGGTTCCATGAGGCCCCGCAGTGTCACAATGGTCCCTTGCTTCCATAGGTTTGATGTTGTAACAATGGACTCCTTGCTTCTATGAGCTAGCCTGCTTTTTGCAGAGGTGTCTTTGGTTCCAACAAGGCCCCGCTGTGTCTCAGTGCACCCTGGCTTCCATGTGGATCTGGAGTATCACAAAGGCTCCTTGGTTCCACCAGGTCCTGCTGTGTCACAATGGGTCCTGTGGTCCCTGAGGCCCTCCAAAGTCATCATGGAGGCTTGCTTCCATGAGGTTCCATTATGTGCCAGTGGTCATCTTGGTTCCAGGAGTTTCCTTGGTGTCACAATGCTCTCTATGCTTCCATGATTCCCCACAATGTCACAATGCTCTCCATGCTTCCATTAGGCCCTGCTTTGCCACAATGGTCCCCTTGTTTCCATGAGGCCCTGCTGTGTCACAATGGACCTATGGTTCCATGATGTTGCGTGGTGTCACCGTGCTCGTCTTGAATCCGCAGTGTAACAATGGACCATTGGTTCCATGCGGCCTGGCCGTGTCACAATGGGCTCCTTGATTCCATGATTCCCCACGGTGTCACAATGGAGCCTTGTTTCTAGGAGGTTCTGTACTGTCACAATTGCCTCCTTGATGCCATCAGCCCCTGCAGTGTCACAATGGCTCCTTGGTTCCATGAGGAACACAATAGCTTGGCATAAGCATTGAGCAACAGCTGCTGAACACACCTGGCAACATCTGCTTGCATCAAAAGAGGGCTTCAAGCTGACAATGGCACCAGCAGCTTCCATCTGCAACAGAGACCCAGGAAAGGACAGGCTGTGCCGGTTTGGACAAATGTGGAGGAAAATATCCTCTGATAGAAGGCAGGTTACACCCAGCCCTCCCCCACCAGGTTTGGGAAAAAAGAATTTTCCTGGGAAGAAAGTGAAAGAGATAAAAACTATTTTTTTAACAAACACACAGGAAAAGGATAACAATGCTAAATATTAAAAGCTCTCGCTGTGCAGAGAAAGCTGGGATAATTTGAGAGTCCTTCCGTGTTTCGGTGGGGTCTCCTGAAACATCCATAGACAGCGAGGCCCGTGCAAAGAAACAGGGAGCGATTCTTGAGAGAAGTTTCAGAGCTCTTTCTTCTCCAGCCACATGGGCGGGGCACTGCCAAAGAACTGAGCAATCACGGCACAACCAGGGCCCTCCTGGCACAGGGCAACACAAAATAACCAGTGCTGAACAGGATTAGGGCACATGTCAGCAGGGAGACCCCCGTGCCCAGGCCATGCCTCTACCCCAGGGTCCCCTCTCCCATGACCTCATGGCAGGGGGGAGGAACCCCAACACTTCCGTAGGTGTAGCCTCTCTCCTCCTCCTTGCAGCTGGCTCATGGGCCCACATTCAGGGCCCCCACCTCGGGAGAAAATTCTCCCAATGCGATCTGATGTTGAAAGAGTCAAGAAGAGAAGAAGGGAAAAAAACCCCCAAAGTCCCAGGAAAACAAAGTTCAACTCTCCATCTCCCCCCAGAGAAAAGGAGCTGAAAACTGGCTCAAAAGAAACAAAGTTGCTTCCTTCGCTCTTGCTGCAAGCAGGATGCAGAGGAGTGTGTATGTGTGTCCTTGAACAAACGCTCTGAGAAGGTTGTCCGGTTTTTTTTCCTCTCCCCCCTCTCAGGCTCAGTTGAAAGGCACAGAAATGCACAAAGTTCACTTCTGGGCATAGAGCAGCGATAGGGGATACACATGATAAAGTCACCCCAAGACACAGGGACAGAGAATTCAGCGGAAAGACTCCGAGAATTCTGCTCCCAGAGATCATTCCTGCTCACACTGACCCTTGTAGAAAGGGGACATCGTTCCAGGCAGCCTGTACTGAGCATGTGGCTCCTGAGTGGGGTTTGTTCTTTAGGAAACCTGCTCCGGCTTTTCCATTCTTTCCTTCCAAACAGGAAAACTTCTCCTGGGGCTGTGTGCAGGCAGAGCCCTGAGGAGAGCAGGTGGCACATGGTGCGCTGGGCTGGGACAGCCAGCTGCAGAGATCAAGGGAAGAAGCCCAAAGTGTCACAATGGCTCCTTGCCTTCACATGCAACACCTGGGTCACAATGGTCTCCTTGATTCCATGAGGCCCCACTGTGTCACACTGGCTCCTTGGTTCCATCAGGTTCCGCAGTGTCACCATGGTCTCCTTTGATCCGCACTGTCATCATGGACAATTGGTTCCATGAGGCCCCGCAGTGTCACAATGGTCCCTTGCTTCCATAGGTTTGATGTTGTAACAATGGACTCCTTGCTTCTATGAGCTAGCCTGCTTTTTGCAGAGGTGTCTTTGGTTCCAACAAGGCCCCGCTGTGTCTCAGTGCACCCTGGCTTCCATGTGGATCTGGAGTATCACAAAGGCTCCTTGGTTCCACCAGGTCCTGCTGTGTCACAATGGGTCCTGTGGTCCCTGAGGCCCTCCAAAGTCATCATGGAGGCTTGCTTCCATGAGGTTCCATTATGTGCCAATGGTCATCTTGGTTCCAGGAGTTTCCTTGGTGTCACAATGCTCTCCATGCTTCCATGATTCCCCACAATGTCACAATGCTCTCCATGCTTCCATTAGGCCCTGCTTTGCCACAATGGTCCCCTTGTTTCCATGAGGCCCTGCTGTGTCACAATGGACCTATGGTTCCATGATGTTGCGTGGTGTCACCGTGCTCTTCTTGAATCCGCAGTGTAACCATGGACCATTGGTTCCATGCGGCCTGGCCGTGTCACAATGGGCTCCTTGATTCCATGATTCCCCACGGTGTCACAATGGAGCCTTGTTTCTAGGAGGTTCTGTACTGTCACAATTGCCTCCTTGATGCCATCAGCCCCTGCAGTGTCACAATGGCTCCTTGGTTCCATGAGGAACACAATAGCTTGGCATAAGCATTGAGCAACAGCTGCTGAACACACCTGGCAACATCTGCTTGCATCAAAAGAGGGCTTCAAGCTGACAATGGCACCAGCAGCTTCCATCTGCAACAGAGACCCAGGAAAGGACAGGCTGTGCCGGTTTGGACAAATGTGGAGGAAAATATCCTCTGATAGAAGGCAGGTTACACCCAGCCCTCCCCCACCAGGTTTGGGAAAAAAGAATTTTCCTGGGAAGAAAGTGAAAGAGATAAAAACTATTTTTTTAACAAACACACAGGAAAAGGATAACAATGCTAAATATTAAAAGCTCTCGCTGTGCAGAGAAAGCTGGGATAATTTGAGAGTCCTTCCGTGTTTCGGTGGGGTCTCCTGAAACATCCATAGACAGCGAGGCCCGTGCAAAGAAACAGGGAGCGATTCTTGAGAGAAGTTTCAGAGCTCTTTCTTCTCCAGCCACATGGGCGGGGCACTGCCAAAGAACTGAGCAATCACGGCACAACCAGGGCCCTCCTGGCACAGGGCAACACAAAATAACCAGTGCTGAACAGGATTAGGGCACATGTGAGCAGGGAGACCCCCGTGCCCAGGCCATGCCTCTACCCCAGGGTCCCCTCTCCCATGACCTCATGGCAGGGGGGAGGAACCCCAACACTTCCGGAGGTGTAGTCTCTCTCCTCCTCCTTGCAGCTGGCTCATGGGCCCACATTCAGGGCCCCCACCTCGGGAGAAAATTCTCCCAATGTGGTCTGATGTTGAAAGAGTCAAGAAGAGAAGAAGGGAAAAAAACCCCCAAAGTCCCAGGAAAACAAAGTTCAACTCTCCATCTCCCCCCAGAGAAAAGGAGCTGAAAACTGGCTCAAAAGAAACAAAGTTGCTTCCTCCGCTCTTGCTGCAAGCAGGATGCAGAGGAGTGTGTATGTGTGGCCTTGAACAAACGCTCTGAGAAGGTTGTCCGGTTTTTTTTCCTCTCCCCCCTCTCAGGCTCAGTTGAAAGGCACAGAAATGCACAAAGTTCACTTCTGGGCATAGAGCAGCGATAGGGGATACACATGATAAAGTCACCCCAAGACACAGGGACAGAGAATTCAGCGGAAAGACTCCGAGAATTCTGCTCCCAGAGATCATTCCTGCTCACACTGACCCTTGTAGAAAGGGGACATCGTTCCAGGCAGCCTGTACTGAGCATGTGGCTCCTGAGTGGGGTTTGTTGTTTAGGAAACCTGCTCCGGCTTTTCCATTCTTTCCTTCCAAACAGGAAAACTTCTCCTGGGGCTGTGTGCAGGCAGAGCCCTGAGGAGAGCAGGTGGCACATGGTGCGCTGGGCTGGGACAGCCAGCTGCAGAGCTCAAGGGAAGAAGCCCAAAGTGTCACAATGGCTCCTTGCCTTCACATGCAACACCTGGGTCACAATGGTCTCCTTGATTCCATGAGGCCCCACTGTGTCACACTGGCTCCTTGGTTCCATCAGGTTCCGCAGTGTCACCATGGTCTCCTTTGATCCGCATTGTCATCATGGACAATTGGTTCCATGAGGCCCCGCAGTGTCACAATGGTCCCTTGCTTCCATAGGTTTGATGTTGTAACAATGGACTCCTTGCTTCTATGAGCTAGCCTGCTTTTTGCAGAGGTGTCTTTGGTTCCAACAAGGCCCCGCTGTGTCTCAGTGCACCCTGGCTTCCATGTGGATCTGGAGTATCACAAAGGCTCCTTGGTTCCACCAGGTCCTGCTGTGTCACAATGGGTCCTGTGGTCCCTGAGGCCCTCCAAAGTCATCATGGAGGCTTGCTTCCATGAGGTTCCATTATGTGCCAGTGGTCATCTTGGTTCCAGGAGTTTCCTTGGTGTCACAATGCTCTCCATGCTTCCATGATTCCCCACAATGTCACAATGCTCTCCATGCTTCCATTAGGCCCTGCTTTGCCACAATGGTCCCCTTGTTTCCATGAGGCCCTGCTGTGTCACAATGGACCTATGGTTCCATGATGTTGCGTGGTGTCACCGTGCTCGTCTTGAATCCGCAGTGTAACAATGGACCATTGGTTCCATGCGGCCTGGCCGTGTCACAATGGGCTCCTTGATTCCATGATTCCCCACGGTGTCACAATGGAGCCTTGTTTCTAGGAGGTTCTGTACTGTCACAATTGCCTCCTTGATGCCATCAGCCCCTGCAGTGTCACAATGGCTCCTTGGTTCCATGAGGAACACAATAGCTTGGCATAAGCATTGAGCAACAGCTGCTGAACACACCTGGCAACATCTGCTTGCATCAAAAGAGGGCTTCAAGCTGACAATGGCACCAGCAGCTTCCATCTGCAACAGAGACCCAGGAAAGGACAGGCTGTGCCGGTTTGGACAAATGTGGAGGAAAATATCCTCTGATAGAAGGCAGGTTACACCCAGCCCTCCCCCACCAGGTTTGGGAAAAAAGAATTTTCCTGGGAAGAAAGTGAAAGAGATAAAAACTATTTTTTTAACAAACACACAGGAAAAGGATAACAATGCTAAATATTAAAAGCTCTCGCTGTGCAGAGAAAGCTGGGATAATTTGAGAGTCCTTCCGTGTTTCGGTGGGGTCTCCTGAAACATCCATAGACAGCGAGGCCCGTGCAAAGAAACAGGGAGCGATTCTTGAGAGAAGTTTCAGAGCTCTTTCTTCTCCAGCCACATGGGCGGGGCACTGCCAAAGAACTGAGCAATCACGGCACAACCAGGGCCCTCCTGGCACAGGGCAACACAAAATAACCAGTGCTGAACAGGATTAGGGCACATGTGAGCAGGGAGACCCCCGTGCCCAGGCCATGCCTCTACCCCAGGGTCCCCTCTCCCATGACCTCATGGCAGGGGGGAGGAACCCCAACACTTCCGTAGGTGTAGTCTCTCTCCTCCTCCTTGCAGCTGGCTCATGGGCCCACATTCAGGGCCCCCACCTCGGGAGAAAATTCTCCCAATGCGGTCTGATGTTGAAAGAGTCAAGAAGAGAAGAAGGGAAAAAAACCCCCAAAGTCCCAGGAAAACAAAGTTCAACTCTCCATCTCCCCCCAGAGAAAAGGAGCTGAAAACTGGCTCAAAAGAAACAAAGTTGCTTCCTTCGCTCTTGCTGCAAGCAGGATGCAGAGGAGTGTGTATGTGTGTCCTTGAACAAACGCTCTGAGAAGTTTGTCCGGTTTTTTTTCCTCTCCCCCCTCTCAGGCTCAGTTGAAAGGCACAGAAATGCACAAAGTTCACTTCTGGGCATAGAGCAGCGATAGGGGATACACATGATAAAGTCACCCCAAGACACAGGGACAGAGAATTCAGCGGAAAGACTCCGAGAATTCTGCTCCCAGAGATCATTCCTGCTCACACTGACCCTTGTAGAAAGGGGACATCGTTCCAGGCAGCCTGTACTGAGCATGTGGCTCCTGAGTGGGGTTTGTTGTTTAGGAAACCTGCTCCGGCTTTTCCATTCTTTCCTTCCAAACAGGAAAACTTCTCCTGGGGCTGTGTGCAGGCAGAGCCCTGAGGAGAGCAGGTGGCACATGGTGCGCTGGGCTGGGACAGCCAGCTGCAGAGCTCAAGGGAAGAAGCCCAAAGTGTCACAATGGCTCCTTGCCTTCACATGCAACACCTGGGTCACAATGGTCTCCTTGATTCCATGAGGCCCCACTGTGTCACACTGGCTCCTTGGTTCCATCAGGTTCCGCAGTGTCACCATGGTCTCCTTTGATCCGCATTGTCATCATGGACAATTGGTTCCATGAGGCCCCGCAGTGTCACAATGGTCCCTTGCTTCCATAGGTTTGATGTTGTAACAATGGACTCCTTGCTTCTATGAGCTAGCCTGCTTTTTGCAGAGGTGTCTTTGGTTCCAACAAGGCCCCGCTGTGTCTCAGTGCACCCTGGCTTCCATGTGGATCTGGAGTATCACAAAGGCTCCTTGGTTCCACCAGGTCCTGCTGTGTCACAATGGGTCCTGTGGTCCCTGAGGCCCTCCAAAGTCATCATGGAGGCTTGCTTCCATGAGGTTCCATTATGTGCCAATGGTCATCTTGGTTCCAGGAGTTTCCTTGGTGTCACAATGCTCTCCATGCTTCCATGATTCCCCACAATGTCACAATGCTCTCCATGCTTCCATTAGGCCCTGCTTTGCCACAATGGTCCCCTTGTTTCCATGAGGCCCTGCTGTGTCACAATGGACCTATGGTTCCATGATGTTGCGTGGTGTCACCGTGCTCGTCTTGAATCCGCAGTGTAACAATGGACCATTGGTTCCATGCGGCCTGGCCGTGTCACAATGGGCTCCTTGATTCCATGATTCCCCACGGTGTCACAATGGAGCCTTGTTTCTAGGAGGTTCTGTACTGTCACAATTGCCTCCTTGATGCCATCAGCCCCTGCAGTGTCACAATGGCTCCTTGGTTCCATGAGGAACACAATAGCTTGGCATAAGCATTGAGCAACAGCTGCTGAACACACCTGGCAACATCTGCTTGCATCAAAAGAGGGCTTCAAGCTGACAATGGCACCAGCAGCTTCCATCTGCAACAGAGACCCAGGAAAGGACAGGCTGTGCCGGTTTGGACAAATGTGGAGGAAAATATCCTCTGATAGAAGGCAGGTTACACCCAGCCCTCCCCCACCAGGTTTGGGAAAAAAGAATTTTCCTGGGAAGAAAGTGAAAGAGATAAAAACTATTTTTTTAACAAACACACAGGAAAAGGATAACAATGCTAAATATTAAAAGCTCTCGCTGTGCAGAGAAAGCTGGGATAATTTGAGAGTCCTTCCGTGTTTCGGTGGGGTCTCCTGAAACATCCATAGACAGCGAGGCCCGTGCAAAGAAACAGGGAGCGATTCTTGAGAGAAGTTTCAGAGCTCTTTCTTCTCCAGCCACATGGGCGGGGCACTGCCAAAGAACTGAGCAATCACGGCACAACCAGGGCCCTCCTGGCACAGGGCAACACAAAATAACCAGTGCTGAACAGGATTAGGGCACATGTCAGCAGGGAGACCCCCGTGCCCAGGCCATGCCTCTACCCCAGGGTCCCCTCTCCCATGACCTCATGGCAGGGGGGAGGAACCCCAACACTTCCGGAGGTGTAGTCTCTCTCCTCCTCCTTGCAGCTGGCTCATGGGCCCACATTCAGGGCCCCCACCTCGGGAGAAAATTCTCCCAATGCGGTCTGATGTTGAAAGAGTCAAGAAGAGAAGAAGGGAAAAAAACCCCCAAAGTCCCAGGAAAACAAAGTTCAACTCTCCATCTCCCCCCAGAGAAAAGGAGCTGAAAACTGGCTCAAAAGAAACAAAGTTGCTTCCTTCGCTCTTGCTGCAAGCAGGATGCAGAGGAGTGTGTATGTGTGTCCTTGAACAAACGCTCTGAGAAGTTTGTCCGGTTTTTTTTCCTCTCCCCCCTCTCAGGCTCAGTTGAAAGGCACAGAAATGCACAAAGTTCACTTCTGGGCATAGAGCAGCGATAGGGGATACACATGATAAAGTCACCCCAAGACACAGGGACAGAGAATTCAGCGGAAAGACTCCGAGAATTCTGCTCCCAGAGATCATTCCTGCTCACACTGACCCTTGTAGAAAGGGGACATCGTTCCAGGCAGCCTGTACTGAGCATGTGGCTCCTGAGTGGGGTTTGTTGTTTAGGAAACCTGCTCCGGCTTTTCCATTCTTTCCTTCCAAACAGGAAAACTTCTCCTGGGGCTGTGTGCAGGCAGAGCCCTGAGGAGAGCAGGTGGCACATGGTGCGCTGGGCTGGGACAGCCAGCTGCAGAGCTCAAGGGAAGAAGCCCAAAGTGTCACAATGGCTCCTTGCCTTCACATGCAACACCTGGGTCACAATGGTCTCCTTGATTCCATGAGGCCCCACTGTGTCACACTGGCTCCTTGGTTCCATCAGGTTCCGCAGTGTCACCATGGTCTCCTTTGATCCGCATTGTCATCATGGACAATTGGTTCCATGAGGCCCCGCAGTGTCACAATGGTCCCTTGCTTCCATAGGTTTGATGTTGTAACAATGGACTCCTTGCTTCTATGAGCTAGCCTGCTTTTTGCAGAGGTGTCTTTGGTTCCAACAAGGCCCCGCTGTGTCTCAGTGCACCCTGGCTTCCATGTGGATCTGGAGTATCACAAAGGCTCCTTGGTTCCACCAGGTCCTGCTGTGTCACAATGGGTCCTGTGGTCCCTGAGGCCCTCCAAAGTCATCATGGAGGCTTGCTTCCATGAGGTTCCATTATGTGCCAGTGGTCATCTTGGTTCCAGGAGTTTCCTTGGTGTCACAATGCTCTCCATGCTTCCATGATTCCCCACAATGTCACAATGCTCTCCATGCTTCCATTAGGCCCTGCTTTGCCACAATGGTCCCCTTGTTTCCATGAGGCCCTGCTGTGTCACAATGGACCTATGGTTCCATGATGTTGCGTGGTGTCACCGTGCTCGTCTTGAATCCGCAGTGTAACAATGGACCATTGGTTCCATGCGGCCTGGCCGTGTCACAATGGGCTCCTTGATTCCATGATTCCCCACGGTGTCACAATGGAGCCTTGTTTCTAGGAGGTTCTGTACTGTCACAATTGCCTCCTTGATGCCATCAGCCCCTGCAGTGTCACAATGGCTCCTTGGTTCCATGAGGAACACAATAGCTTGGCATAAGCATTGAGCAACAGCTGCTGAACACACCTGGCAACATCTGCTTGCATCAAAAGAGGGCTTCAAGCTGACAATGGCACCAGCAGCTTCCATCTGCAACAGAGACCCAGGAAAGGACAGGCTGTGCCGGTTTGGACAAATGTGGAGGAAAATATCCTCTGATAGAAGGCAGGTTACACCCAGCCCTCCCCCACCAGGTTTGGGAAAAAAGAATTTTCCTGGGAAGAAAGTGAAAGAGATAAAAACTATTTTTTTAACAAACACACAGGAAAAGGATAACAATGCTAAATATTAAAAGCTCTCGCTGTGCAGAGAAAGCTGGGATAATTTGAGAGTCCTTCCGTGTTTCGGTGGGGTCTCCTGAAACATCCATAGACAGCGAGGCCCGTGCAAAGAAACAGGGAGCGATTCTTGAGAGAAGTTTCAGAGCTCTTTCTTCTCCAGCCACATGGGCGGGGCACTGCCAAAGAACTGAGCAATCACGGCACAACCAGGGCCCTCCTGGCACAGGGCAACACAAAATAACCAGTGCTGAACAGGATTAGGGCACATGTCAGCAGGGAGACCCCCGTGCCCAGGCCATGCCTCTACCCCAGGGTCCCCTCTCCCATGACCTCATGGCAGGGGGGAGGAACCCCAACACTTCCGTAGGTGTAGCCTCTCTCCTCCTCCTTGCAGCTGGCTCATGGGCCCACATTCAGGGCCCCCACCTCGGGAGAAAATTCTCCCAATGCGATCTGATGTTGAAAGAGTCAAGAAGAGAAGAAGGGAAAAAAACCCCCAAAGTCCCAGGAAAACAAAGTTCAACTCTCCATCTCCCCCCAGAGAAAAGGAGCTGAAAACTGGCTCAAAAGAAACAAAGTTGCTTCCTTCGCTCTTGCTGCAAGCAGGATGCAGAGGAGTGTGTATGTGTGTCCTTGAACAAACGCTCTGAGAAGTTTGTCCGGTTTTTTTTCCTCTCCCCCCTCTCAGGCTCAGTTGAAAGGCACAGAAATGCACAAAGTTCACTTCTGGGCATAGAGCAGCGATAGGGGATACACATGATAAAGTCACCCCAAGACACAGGGACAGAGAATTCAGCGGAAAGACTCCGAGAATTCTGCTCCCAGAGATCATTCCTGCTCACACTGACCCTTGTAGAAAGGGGACATCGTTCCAGGCAGCCTGTACTGAGCATGTGGCTCCTGAGTGGGGTTTGTTGTTTAGGAAACCTGCTCCGGCTTTTCCATTCTTTCCTTCCAAACAGGAAAACTTCTCCTGGGGCTGTGTGCAGGCAGAGCCCTGAGGAGAGCAGGTGGCACATGGTGCGCTGGGCTGGGACAGCCAGCTGCAGAGCTCAAGGGAAGAAGCCCAAAGTGTCACAATGGCTCCTTGCCTTCACATGCAACACCTGGGTCACAATGGTCTCCTTGATTCCATGAGGCCCCACTGTGTCACACTGGCTCCTTGGTTCCATCAGGTTCCGCAGTGTCACCATGGTCTCCTTTGATCCGCATTGTCATCATGGACAATTGGTTCCATGAGGCCCCGCAGTGTCACAATGGTCCCTTGCTTCCATAGGTTTGATGTTGTAACAATGGACTCCTTGCTTCTATGAGCTAGCCTGCTTTTTGCAGAGGTGTCTTTGGTTCCAACAAGGCCCCGCTGTGTCTCAGTGCACCCTGGCTTCCATGTGGATCTGGAGTATCACAAAGGCTCCTTGGTTCCACCAGGTCCTGCTGTGTCACAATGGGTCCTGTGGTCCCTGAGGCCCTCCAAAGTCATCATGGAGGCTTGCTTCCATGAGGTTCCATTATGTGCCAGTGGTCATCTTGGTTCCAGGAGTTTCCTTGGTGTCACAATGCTCTCCATGCTTCCATGATTCCCCACAATGTCACAATGCTCTCCATGCTTCCATTAGGCCCTGCTTTGCCACAATGGTCCCCTTGTTTCCATGAGGCCCTGCTGTGTCACAATGGACCTATGGTTCCATGATGTTGCGTGGTGTCACCGTGCTCGTCTTGAATCCGCAGTGTAACAATGGACCATTGGTTCCATGCGGCCTGGCCGTGTCACAATGGGCTCCTTGATTCCATGATTCCCCACGGTGTCACAATGGAGCCTTGTTTCTAGGAGGTTCTGTACTGTCACAATTGCCTCCTTGATGCCATCAGCCCCTGCAGTGTCACAATGGCTCCTTGGTTCCATGAGGAACACAATAGCTTGGCATAAGCATTGAGCAACAGCTGCTGAACACACCTGGCAACATCTGCTTGCATCAAAAGAGGGCTTCAAGCTGACAATGGCACCAGCAGCTTCCATCTGCAACAGAGACCCAGGAAAGGACAGGCTGTGCCGGTTTGGACAAATGTGGAGGAAAATATCCTCTGATAGAAGGCAGGTTACACCCAGCCCTCCCCCACCAGGTTTGGGAAAAAAGAATTTTCCTGGGAAGAAAGTGAAAGAGATAAAAACTATTTTTTTAACAAACACACAGGAAAAGGATAACAATGCTAAATATTAAAAGCTCTCGCTGTGCAGAGAAAGCTGGGATAATTTGAGAGTCCTTCCGTGTTTCGGTGGGGTCTCCTGAAACATCCATAGACAGCGAGGCCCGTGCAAAGAAACAGGGAGCGATTCTTGAGAGAAGTTTCAGAGCTCTTTCTTCTCCAGCCACATGGGCGGGGCACTGCCAAAGAACTGAGCAATCACGGCACAACCAGGGCCCTCCTGGCACAGGGCAACACAAAATAACCAGTGCTGAACAGGATTAGGGCACATGTGAGCAGGGAGACCCCCGTGCCCAGGCCATGCCTCTACCCCAGGGTCCCCTCTCCCATGACCTCATGGCAGGGGGGAGGAACCCCAACACTTCCGGAGGTGTAGTCTCTCTCCTCCTCCTTGCAGCTGGCTCATGGGCCCACATTCAGGGCCCCCACCTCGGGAGAAAATTCTCCCAATGCGGTCTGATGTTGAAAGAGTCAAGAAGAGAAGAAGGGAAAAAAACCCCCAAAGTCCCAGGAAAACAAAGTTCAACTCTCCATCTCCCCCCAGAGAAAAGGAGCTGAAAACTGGCTCAAAAGAAACAAAGTTGCTTCCTTCGCTCTTGCTGCAAGCAGGATGCAGAGGAGTGTGTATGTGTGTCCTTGAACAAACGCTCTGAGAAGTTTGTCCGGTTTTTTTTCCTCTCCCCCCTCTCAGGCTCAGTTGAAAGGCACAGAAATGCACAAAGTTCACTTCTGGGCATAGAGCAGCGATAGGGGATACACATGATAAAGTCACCCCAAGACACAGGGACAGAGAATTCAGCGGAAAGACTCCGAGAATTCTGCTCCCAGAGATCATTCCTGCTCACACTGACCCTTGTAGAAAGGGGACATCGTTCCAGGCAGCCTGTACTGAGCATGTGGCTCCTGAGTGGGGTTTGTTCTTTAGGAAACCTGCTCCGGCTTTTCCATTCTTTCCTTCCAAACAGGAAAACTTCTCCTGGGGCTGTGTGCAGGCAGAGCCCTGAGGAGAGCAGGTGGCACATGGTGCGCTGGGCTGGGACAGCCAGCTGCAGAGCTCAAGGGAAGAAGCCCAAAGTGTCACAATGGCTCCTTGCCTTCACATGCAACACCTGGGTTACAATGGTCTCCTTGATTCCATGAGGCCCCACTGTGTCACACTGGCTCCTTGGTTCCATCAGGTTCCGCAGTGTCACCATGGTCTCCTTTGATCCGCATTGTCATCATGGACAATTGGTTCCATGAGGCCCCGCAGTGTCACAATGGTCCCTTGCTTCCATAGGTTTGATGTTGTAACAATGGACTCCTTGCTTCTATGAGCTAGCCTGCTTTTTGCAGAGGTGTCTTTGGTTCCAACAAGGCCCCGCTGTGTCTCAGTGCACCCTGGCTTCCATGTGGATCTGGAGTATCACAAAGGCTCCTTGGTTCCACCAGGTCCTGCTGTGTCACAATGGGTCCTGTGGTCCCTGAGGCCCTCCAAAGTCATCATGGAGGCTTGCTTCCATGAGGTTCCATTATGTGCCAGTGGTCATCTTGGTTCCAGGAGTTTCCTTGGTGTCACAATGCTCTCCATGCTTCCATGATTCCCCACAATGTCACAATGCTCTCCATGCTTCCATTAGGCCCTGCTTTGCCACAATGGTCCCCTTGTTTCCATGAGGCCCTGCTGTGTCACAATGGACCTATGGTTCCATGATGTTGCGTGGTGTCACCGTGCTCGTCTTGAATCCGCAGTGTAACAATGGACCATTGGTTCCATGCGGCCTGGCCGTGTCACAATGGGCTCCTTGATTCCATGATTCCCCACGGTGTCACAATGGAGCCTTGTTTCTAGGAGGTTCTGTACTGTCACAATTGCCTCCTTGATGCCATCAGCCCCTGCAGTGTCACAATGGCTCCTTGGTTCCATGAGGAACACAATAGCTTGGCATAAGCATTGAGCAACAGCTGCTGAACACACCTGGCAACATCTGCTTGCATCAAAAGAGGGCTTCAAGCTGACAATGGCACCAGCAGCTTCCATCTGCAACAGAGACCCAGGAAAGGACAGGCTGTGCCGGTTTGGACAAATGTGGAGGAAAATATCCTCTGATAGAAGGCAGGTTACACCCAGCCCTCCCCCACCAGGTTTGGGAAAAAAGAATTTTCCTGGGAAGAAAGTGAAAGAGATAAAAACTATTTTTTTAACAAACACACAGGAAAAGGATAACAATGCTAAATATTAAAAGCTCTCGCTGTGCAGAGAAAGCTGGGATAATTTGAGAGTCCTTCCGTGTTTCGGTGGGGTCTCCTGAAACATCCATAGACAGCGAGGCCCGTGCAAAGAAACAGGGAGCGATTCTTGAGAGAAGTTTCAGAGCTCTTTCTTCTCCAGCCACATGGGCGGGGCACTGCCAAAGAACTGAGCAATCACGGCACAACCAGGGCCCTCCTGGCACAGGGCAACACAAAATAACCAGTGCTGAACAGGATTAGGGCACATGTGAGCAGGGAGACCCCCGTGCCCAGGCCATGCCTCTACCCCAGGGTCCCCTCTCCCATGACCTCATGGCAGGGGGGAGGAACCCCAACACTTCCGTAGGTGTAGCCTCTCTCCTCCTCCTTGCAGCTGGCTCATGGGCCCACATTCAGGGCCCCCACCTCGGGAGAAAATTCTCCCAATGCGATCTGATGTTGAAAGAGTCAAGAAGAGAAGAAGGGAAAAAAACCCCCAAAGTCCCAGGAAAACAAAGTTCAACTCTCCATCTCCCCCCAGAGAAAAGGAGCTGAAAACTGGCTCAAAAGAAACAAAGTTGCTTCCTTCGCTCTTGCTGCAAGCAGGATGCAGAGGAGTGTGTATGTGTGTCCTTGAACAAACGCTCTGAGAAGGTTGTCCGGTTTTTTTTCCTCTCCCCCCTCTCAGGCTCAGTTGAAAGGCACAGAAATGCACAAAGTTCACTTCTGGGCATAGAGCAGCAATAGGGGGATACACATGATAAAGTCACCCCAAGACACAGGGACAGAGAATTCAGCGGAAAGACTCCGAGAATTCTGCTCCCAGAGATCATTCCTGCTCACACTGACCCTTGTAGAAAGGGGACATCGTTCCAGGCAGCCTGTACTGAGCATGTGGCTCCTGAGTGGGGTTTGTTCTTTAGGAAACCTGCTCCGGCTTTTCCATTCTTTCCTTCCAAACAGGAAAACTTCTCCTGGGGCTGTGTGCAGGCAGAGCCCTGAGGAGAGCAGGTGGCACATGGTGCGCTGGGCTGGGACAGCCAGCTGCAGAGCTCAAGGGAAGAAGCCCAAAGTGTCACAATGGCTCCTTGCCTTCACATGCAACACCTGGGTCACAATGGTCTCCTTGATTCCATGAGGCCCCACTGTGTCACACTGGCTCCTTGGTTCCATCAGGTTCCGCAGTGTCACCATGGTCTCCTTTGATCCGCATTGTCATCATGGACAATTGGTTCCATGAGGCCCCGCAGTGTCACAATGGTCCCTTGCTTCCATAGGTTTGATGTTGTAACAATGGACTCCTTGCTTCTATGAGCTAGCCTGCTTTTTGCAGAGGTGTCTTTGGTTCCAACAAGGCCCCGCTGTGTCTCAGTGCACCCTGGCTTCCATGTGGATCTGGAGTATCACAAAGGCTCCTTGGTTCCACCAGGTCCTGCTGTGTCACAATGGGTCCTGTGGTCCCTGAGGCCCTCCAAAGTCATCATGGAGGCTTGCTTCCATGAGGTTCCATTATGTGCCAGTGGTCATCTTGGTTCCAGGAGTTTCCTTGGTGTCACAATGCTCTCCATGCTTCCATGATTCCCCACAATGTCACAATGCTCTCCATGCTTCCATTAGGCCCTGCTTTGCCACAATGGTCCCCTTGTTTCCATGAGGCCCTGCTGTGTCACAATGGACCTATGGTTCCATGATGTTGCGTGGTGTCACCGTGCTCGTCTTGAATCCGCAGTGTAACAATGGACCATTGGTTCCATGCGGCCTGGCCGTGTCACAATGGGCTCCTTGATTCCATGATTCCCCACGGTGTCACAATGGAGCCTTGTTTCTAGGAGGTTCTGTACTGTCACAATTGCCTCCTTGATGCCATCAGCCCCTGCAGTGTCACAATGGCTCCTTGGTTCCATGAGGAACACAATAGCTTGGCATAAGCATTGAGCAACAGCTGCTGAACACACCTGGCAACATCTGCTTGCATCAAAAGAGGGCTTCAAGCTGACAATGGCACCAGCAGCTTCCATCTGCAACAGAGACCCAGGAAAGGACAGGCTGTGCCGGTTTGGACAAATGTGGAGGAAAATATCCTCTGATAGAAGGCAGGTTACACCCAGCCCTCCCCCACCAGGTTTGGGAAAAAAGAATTTTCCTGGGAAGAAAGTGAAAGAGATAAAAACTATTTTTTTAACAAACACACAGGAAAAGGATAACAATGCTAAATATTAAAAGCTCTCGCTGTGCAGAGAAAGCTGGGATAATTTGAGAGTCCTTCCGTGTTTCGGTGGGGTCTCCTGAAACATCCATAGACAGCGAGGCCCGTGCAAAGAAACAGGGAGCGATTCTTGAGAGAAGTTTCAGAGCTCTTTCTTCTCCAGCCACATGGGCGGGGCACTGCCAAAGAACTGAGCAATCACGGCACAACCAGGGCCCTCCTGGCACAGGGCAACACAAAATAACCAGTGCTGAACAGGATTAGGGCACATGTCAGCAGGGAGACCCCCGTGCCCAGGCCATGCCTCTACCCCAGGGTCCCCTCTCCCATGACCTCATGGCAGGGGGGAGGAACCCCAACACTTCCGTAGGTGTAGCCTCTCTCCTCCTCCTTGCAGCTGGCTCATGGGCCCACATTCAGGGCCCCCACCTCGGGAGAAAATTCTCCCAATGCGATCTGATGTTGAAAGAGTCAAGAAGAGAAGAAGGGAAAAAAACCCCCAAAGTCCCAGGAAAACAAAGTTCAACTCTCCATCTCCCCCCAGAGAAAAGGAGCTGAAAACTGGCTCAAAAGAAACAAAGTTGCTTCCTTCGCTCTTGCTGCAAGCAGGATGCAGAGGAGTGTGTATGTGTGTCCTTGAACAAACGCTCTGAGAAGTTTGTCCGGTTTTTTTTCCTCTCCCCCCTCTCAGGCTCAGTTGAAAGGCACAGAAATGCACAAAGTTCACTTCTGGGCATAGAGCAGCGATAGGGGATACACATGATAAAGTCACCCCAAGACACAGGGACAGAGAATTCAGCGGAAAGACTCCGAGAATTCTGCTCCCAGAGATCATTCCTGCTCACACTGACCCTTGTAGAAAGGGGACATCGTTCCAGGCAGCCTGTACTGAGCATGTGGCTCCTGAGTGGGGTTTGTTCTTTAGGAAACCTGCTCCGGCTTTTCCATTCTTTCCTTCCAAACAGGAAAACTTCTCCTGGGGCTGTGTGCAGGCAGAGCCCTGAGGAGAGCAGGTGGCACATGGTGCGCTGGGCTGGGACAGCCAGCTGCAGAGCTCAAGGGAAGAAGCCCAAAGTGTCACAATGGCTCCTTGCCTTCACATGCAACACCTGGGTCACAATGGTCTCCTTGATTCCATGAGGCCCCACTGTGTCACACTGGCTCCTTGGTTCCATCAGGTTCCGCAGTGTCACCATGGTCTCCTTTGATCCGCATTGTCATCATGGACAATTGGTTCCATGAGGCCCCGCAGTGTCACAATGGTCCCTTGCTTCCATAGGTTTGATGTTGTAACAATGGACTCCTTGCTTCTATGAGCTAGCCTGCTTTTTGCAGAGGTGTCTTTGGTTCCAACAAGGCCCCGCTGTGTCTCAGTGCACCCTGGCTTCCATGTGGATCTGGAGTATCACAAAGGCTCCTTGGTTCCACCAGGTCCTGCTGTGTCACAATGGGTCCTGTGGTCCCTGAGGCCCTCCAAAGTCATCATGGAGGCTTGCTTCCATGAGGTTCCATTATGTGCCAGTGGTCATCTTGGTTCCAGGAGTTTCCTTGGTGTCACAATGCTCTCCATGCTTCCATGATTCCCCACAATGTCACAATGCTCTCCATGCTTCCATTAGGCCCTGCTTTGCCACAATGGTCCCCTTGTTTCCATGAGGCCCTGCTGTGTCACAATGGACCTATGGTTCCATGATGTTGCGTGGTGTCACCGTGCTCTTCTTGAATCCGCAGTGTAACCATGGACCATTGGTTCCATGCGGCCTGGCCGTGTCACAATGGGCTCCTTGATTCCATGATTCCCCACGGTGTCACAATGGAGCCTTGTTTCTAGGAGGTTCTGTACTGTAACAATTGCCTCCTTGATGCCATCAGCCCCTGCAGTGTCACAATGGCTCCTTGGTTCCATGAGGAACACAATAGCTTGGCATAAGCATTGAGCAACAGCTGCTGAACACACCTGGCAACATCTGCTTGCATCAAAAGAGGGCTTCAAGCTGACAATGGCACCAGCAGCTTCCATCTGCAACAGAGACCCAGGAAAGGACAGGCTGTGCCGGTTTGGACAAATGTGGAGGAAAATATCCTCTGATAGAAGGCAGGTTACACCCAGCCCTCCCCCACCAGGTTTGGGAAAAAAGAATTTTCCTGGGAAGAAAGTGAAAGAGATAAAAACTATTTTTTTAACAAACACACAGGAAAAGGATAACAATGCTAAATATTAAAAGCTCTCGCTGTGCAGAGAAAGCTGGGATAATTTGAGAGTCCTTCCGTGTTTCGGTGGGGTCTCCTGAAACATCCATAGACAGCGAGGCCCGTGCAAAGAAACAGGGAGCGATTCTTGAGAGAAGTTTCAGAGCTCTTTCTTCTCCAGCCACATGGGCGGGGCACTGCCAAAGAACTGAGCAATCACGGCACAACCAGGGCCCTCCTGGCACAGGGCAACACAAAATAACCAGTGCTGAACAGGATTAGGGCACATGTCAGCAGGGAGACCCCCGTGCCCAGGCCATGCCTCTACCCCAGGGTCCCCTCTCCCATGACCTCATGGCAGGGGGGAGGAACCCCAACACTTCCGTAGGTGTAGCCTCTCTCCTCCTCCTTGCAGCTGGCTCATGGGCCCACATTCAGGGCCCCCACCTCGGGAGAAAATTCTCCCAATGCGATCTGATGTTGAAAGAGTCAAGAAGAGAAGAAGGGAAAAAAACCCCCAAAGTCCCAGGAAAACAAAGTTCAACTCTCCATCTCCCCCCAGAGAAAAGGAGCTGAAAACTGGCTCAAAAGAAACAAAGTTGCTTCCTTCGCTCTTGCTGCAAGCAGGATGCAGAGGAGTGTGTATGTGTGTCCTTGAACAAACGCTCTGAGAAGTTTGTCCGGTTTTTTTTCCTCTCCCCCCTCTCAGGCTCAGTTGAAAGGCACAGAAATGCACAAAGTTCACTTCTGGGCATAGAGCAGCGATAGGGGATACACATGATAAAGTCACCCCAAGACACAGGGACAGAGAATTCAGCGGAAAGACTCCGAGAATTCTGCTCCCAGAGATCATTCCTGCTCACACTGACCCTTGTAGAAAGGGGACATCGTTCCAGGCAGCCTGTACTGAGCATGTGGCTCCTGAGTGGGGTTTGTTGTTTAGGAAACCTGCTCCGGCTTTTCCATTCTTTCCTTCCAAACAGGAAAACTTCTCCTGGGGCTGTGTGCAGGCAGAGCCCTGAGGAGAGCAGGTGGCACATGGTGCGCTGGGCTGGGACAGCCAGCTGCAGAGCTCAAGGGAAGAAGCCCAAAGTGTCACAATGGCTCCTTGCCTTCACATGCAACACCTGGGTCACAATGGTCTCCTTGATTCCATGAGGCCCCACTGTGTCACACTGGCTCCTTGGTTCCATCAGGTTCCGCAGTGTCACCATGGTCTCCTTTGATCCGCATTGTCATCATGGACAATTGGTTCCATGAGGCCCCGCAGTGTCACAATGGTCCCTTGCTTCCATAGGTTTGATGTTGTAACAATGGACTCCTTGCTTCTATGAGCTAGCCTGCTTTTTGCAGAGGTGTCTTTGGTTCCAACAAGGCCCCGCTGTGTCTCAGTGCACCCTGGCTTCCATGTGGATCTGGAGTATCACAAAGGCTCCTTGGTTCCACCAGGTCCTGCTGTGTCACAATGGGTCCTGTGGTCCCTGAGGCCCTCCAAAGTCATCATGGAGGCTTGCTTCCATGAGGTTCCATTATGTGCCAGTGGTCATCTTGGTTCCAGGAGTTTCCTTGGTGTCACAATGCTCTCCATGCTTCCATGATTCCCCACAATGTCACAATGCTCTCCATGCTTCCATTAGGCCCTGCTTTGCCACAATGGTCCCCTTGTTTCCATGAGGCCCTGCTGTGTCACAATGGACCTATAGTTCCATGATGTTGAGTGGTGTCACCGTGCTCTTCTTGAATCCGCAGTGTAACCATGGACCATTGGTTCCATGCGGCCTGGCCGTGTCACAATGGGCTCCTTGATTCCATGATTCCCCACGGTGTCACAATGGAGCCTTGTTTCTAGGAGGTTCTGTACTGTAACAATTGCCTCCTTGATGCCATCAGCCCCTGCAGTGTCACAATGGCTCCTTGGTTCCATGAGGAACACAATAGCTTGGCATAAGCATTGAGCAACAGCTGCTGAACACACCTGGCAACATCTGCTTGCATCAAAAGAGGGCTTCAAGCTGACAATGGCACCAGCAGCTTCCATCTGCAACAGAGACCCAGGAAAGGACAGGCTGTGCCGGTTTGGACAAATGTGGAGGAAAATATCCTCTGATAGAAGGCAGGTTACACCCAGCCCTCCCCCACCAGGTTTGGGAAAAAAGAATTTTCCTGGGAAGAAAGTGAAAGAGATAAAAACTATTTTTTTAACAAACACACAGGAAAAGGATAACAATGCTAAATATTAAAAGCTCTCGCTGTGCAGAGAAAGCTGGGATAATTTGAGAGTCCTTCCGTGTTTCGGTGGGGTCTCCTGAAACATCCATAGACAGCAAGGCCCGTGCAAAGAAACAGGGAGCGATTCTTGAGAGAAGTTTCAGAGCTCTTTCTTCTCCAGCCACATGGGCGGGGCACTGCCAAAGAACTGAGCAATCACGGCACAACCAGGGCCCTCCTGGCACAGGGCAACACAAAATAACCAGTGCTGAACAGGATTAGGGCACATGTGAGCAGGGAGACCCCCGTGCCCAGGCCATGCCTCTACCCCAGGGTCCCCTCTCCCATGACCTCATGGCAGGGGGGAGGAACCCCAACACTTCCGTAGGTGTAGCCTCTCTCCTCCTCCTTGCAGCTGGCTCATGGGCCCACATTCAGGGCCCCCACCTCGGGAGAAAATTCTCCCAATGCGATCTGATGTTGAAAGAGTCAAGAAGAGAAGAAGGGAAAAAAACCCCCAAAGTCCCAGGAAAACAAAGTTCAACTCTCCATCTCCCCCCAGAGAAAAGGAGCTGAAAACTGGCTCAAAAGAAACAAAGTTGCTTCCTTCGCTCTTGCTGCAAGCAGGATGCAGAGGAGTGTGTATGTGTGTCCTTGAACAAACGCTCTGAGAAGTTTGTCCGGTTTTTTTTCCTCTCCCCCCTCTCAGGCTCAGTTGAAAGGCACAGAAATGCACAAAGTTCACTTCTGGGCATAGAGCAGCGATAGGGGATACACATGATAAAGTCACCCCAAGACACAGGGACAGAGAATTCAGCGGAAAGACTCCGAGAATTCTGCTCCCAGAGATCATTCCTGCTCACACTGACCCTTGTAGAAAGGGGACATCGTTCCAGGCAGCCTGTACTGAGCATGTGGCTCCTGAGTGGGGTTTGTTGTTTAGGAAACCTGCTCCGGCTTTTCCATTCTTTCCTTCCAAACAGGAAAACTTCTCCTGGGGCTGTGTGCAGGCAGAGCCCTGAGGAGAGCAGGTGGCACATGGTGCGCTGGGCTGGGACAGCCAGCTGCAGAGATCAAGGGAAGAAGCCCAAAGTGTCACAATGGCTCCTTGCCTTCACATGCAACACCTGGGTCACAATGGTCTCCTTGATTCCATGAGGCCCCACTGTGTCACACTGGCTCCTTGGTTCCATCAGGTTCCGCAGTGTCACCATGGTCTCCTTTGATCCGCATTGTCATCATGGACAATTGGTTCCATGAGGCCCCGCAGTGTCACAATGGTCCCTTGCTTCCATAGGTTTGATGTTGTAACAATGGACTCCTTGCTTCTATGAGCTAGCCTGCTTTTTGCAGAGGTGTCTTTGGTTCCAACAAGGCCCCGCTGTGTCTCAGTGCACCCTGGCTTCCATGTGGATCTGGAGTATCACAAAGGCTCCTTGGTTCCACCAGGTCCTGCTGTGTCACAATGGGTCCTGTGGTCCCTGAGGCCCTCCAAAGTCATCATGGAGGCTTGCTTCCATGAGGTTCCATTATGTGCCAGTGGTCATCTTGGTTCCAGGAGTTTCCTTGGTGTCACAATGCTCTCCATGCTTCCATGATTCCCCACAATGTCACAATGCTCTCCATGCTTCCATTAGGCCCTGCTTTGCCACAATGGTCCCCTTGTTTCCATGAGGCCCTGCTGTGTCACAATGGACCTATGGTTCCATGATGTTGAGTGGTGTCACCGTGCTCTTCTTGAATCCGCAGTGTAACCATGGACCATTGGTTCCATGCGGCCTGGCCGTGTCACAATGGGCTCCTTGATTCCATGATTCCCCACGGTGTCACAATGGAGCCTTGTTTCTAGGAGGTTCTGTACTGTAACAATTGCCTCCTTGATGCCATCAGCCCCTGCAGTGTCACAATGGCTCCTTGGTTCCATGAGGAACACAATAGCTTGGCATAAGCATTGAGCAACAGCTGCTGAACACACCTGGCAACATCTGCTTGCATCAAAAGAGGGCTTCAAGCTGACAATGGCACCAGCAGCTTCCATCTGCAACAGAGACCCAGGAAAGGACAGGCTGTGCCGGTTTGGACAAATGTGGAGGAAAATATCCTCTGATAGAAGGCAGGTTACACCCAGCCCTCCCCCACCAGGTTTGGGAAAAAAGAATTTTCCTGGGAAGAAAGTGAAAGAGATAAAAACTATTTTTTTAACAAACACACAGGAAAAGGATAACAATGCTAAATATTAAAAGCTCTCGCTGTGCAGAGAAAGCTGGGATAATTTGAGAGTCCTTCCGTGTTTCGGTGGGGTCTCCTGAAACATCCATAGACAGCAAGGCCCGTGCAAAGAAACAGGGAGCGATTCTTGAGAGAAGTTTCAGAGCTCTTTCTTCTCCAGCCACATGGGCGGGGCACTGCCAAAGAACTGAGCAATCACGGCACAACCAGGGCCCTCCTGGCACAGGGCAACACAAAATAACCAGTGCTGAACAGGATTAGGGCACATGTGAGCAGGGAGACCCCCGTGCCCAGGCCATGCCTCTACCCCAGGGTCCCCTCTCCCATGACCTCATGGCAGGGGGGAGGAACCCCAACACTTCCGGAGGTGTAGTCTCTCTCCTCCTCCTTGCAGCTGGCTCATGGGCCCACATTCAGGGCCCCCACCTCGGGAGAAAATTCTCCCAATGTGGTCTGATGTTGAAAGAGTCAAGAAGAGAAGAAGGGAAAAAAACCCCCAAAGTCCCAGGAAAACAAAGTTCAACTCTCCATCTCCCCCCAGAGAAAAGGAGCTGAAAACTGGCTCAAAAGAAACAAAGTTGCTTCCTCCGCTCTTGCTGCAAGCAGGATGCAGAGGAGTGTGTATGTGTGTCCTTGAACAAACGCTCTGAGAAGGTTGTCCGGTTTTTTTTCCTCTCCCCCCTCTCAGGCTCAGTTGAAAGGCACAGAAATGCACAAAGTTCACTTCTGGGCATAGAGCAGCGATAGGGGATACACATGATAAAGTCACCCCAAGACACAGGGACAGAGAATTCAGCGGAAAGACTCCGAGAATTCTGCTCCCAGAGATCATTCCTGCTCACACTGACCCTTGTAGAAAGGGGACATCGTTCCAGGCAGCCTGTACTGAGCATGTGGCTCCTGAGTGGGGTTTGTTCTTTAGGAAACCTGCTCCGGCTTTTCCATTCTTTCCTTCCAAACAGGAAAACTTCTCCTGGGGCTGTGTGCAGGCAGAGCCCTGAGGAGAGCAGGTGGCACATGGTGCGCTGGGCTGGGACAGCCAGCTGCAGAGATCAAGGGAAGAAGCCCAAAGTGTCACAATGGCTCCTTGCCTTCACATGCAACACCTGGGTCACAATGGTCTCCTTGATTCCATGAGGCCCCACTGTGTCACACTGGCTCCTTGGTTCCATCAGGTTCCGCAGTGTCACCATGGTCTCCTTTGATCCGCATTGTCATCATGGACAATTGGTTCCATGAGGCCCCGCAGTGTCACAATGGTCCCTTGCTTCCATAGGTTTGATGTTGTAACAATGGACTCCTTGCTTCTATGAGCTAGCCTGCTTTTTGCAGAGGTGTCTTTGGTTCCAACAAGGCCCCGCTGTGTCTCAGTGCACCCTGGCTTCCATGTGGATCTGGAGTATCCCAAAGGCTCCTTGGTTCCACCAGGTCCTGCTGTGTCACAATGGGTCCTGTGGTCCCTGAGGCCCTCCAAAGTCATCATGGAGGCTTGCTTCCATGAGGTTCCATTATGTGCCAGTGGTCATCTTGGTTCCAGGAGTTTCCTTGGTGTCACAATGCTCTCCATGCTTCCATGATTCCCCACAATGTCACAATGCTCTCCATGCTTCCATTAGGCCCTGCTTTGCCACAATGGTCCCCTTGTTTCCATGAGGCCCTGCTGTGTCACAATGGACCTATGGTTCCATGATGTTGCGTGGTGTCACCGTGCTCTTCTTGAATCCGCAGTGTAACCATGGACCATTGGTTCCATGCGGCCTGGCCGTGTCACAATGGGCTCCTTGATTCCATGATTCCCCACGGTGTCACAATGGAGCCTTGTTTCTAGGAGGTTCTGTACTGTCACAATTGCCTCCTTGATGCCATCAGCCCCTGCAGTGTCACAATGGCTCCTTGGTTCCATGAGGAACACAATAGCTTGGCATAAGCATTGAGCAACAGCTGCTGAACACACCTGGCAACATCTGCTTGCATCAAAAGAGGGCTTCAAGCTGACAATGGCACCAGCAGCTTCCATCTGCAACAGAGACCCAGGAAAGGACAGGCTGTGCCGGTTTGGACAAATGTGGAGGAAAATATCCTCTGATAGAAGGCAGGTTACACCCAGCCCTCCCCCACCAGGTTTGGGAAAAAAGAATTTTCCTGGGAAGAAAGTGAAAGAGATAAAAACTATTTTTTTAACAAACACACAGGAAAAGGATAACAATGCTAAATATTAAAAGCTCTCGCTGTGCAGAGAAAGCTGGGATAATTTGAGAGTCCTTCCGTGTTTCGGTGGGGTCTCCTGAAACATCCATAGACAGCAAGGCCCGTGCAAAGAAACAGGGAGCGATTCTTGAGAGAAGTTTCAGAGCTCTTTCTTCTCCAGCCACATGGGCGGGGCACTGCCAAAGAACTGAGCAATCACGGCACAACCAGGGCCCTCCTGGCACAGGGCAACACAAAATAACCAGTGCTGAACAGGATTAGGGCACATGTCAGCAGGGAGACCCCCGTGCCCAGGCCATGCCTCTACCCCAGGGTCCCCTCTCCCATGACCTCATGGCAGGGGGGAGGAACCCCAACACT
Source organism: Aphelocoma coerulescens (assembly GCF_041296385.1). NCBI lineage: Eukaryota > Metazoa > Chordata > Aves > Passeriformes > Corvidae > Aphelocoma > Aphelocoma coerulescens. The sequence goes on from NW_027184074.1 coordinate 397,644, forward strand.
TCCGGAGGTGTAGTCTCTCTCCTCCTCCTTGCAGCTGGCTCATGGGCCCACATTCAGGGCCCCCACCTCGGGAGAAAATTCTCCCAATGTGGTCTGATGTTGAAAGAGTCAAGAAGAGAAGAAGGGAAAAAAACCCCCAAAGTCCCAGGAAAACAAAGTTCAACTCTCCATCTCCCCCCAGAGAAAAGGAGCTGAAAACTGGCTCAAAAGAAACAAAGTTGCTTCCTCCGCTCTTGCTGCAAGCAGGATGCAGAGGAGTGTGTATGTGTGTCCTTGAACAAACGCTCTGAGAAGGTTGTCCGGTTTTTTTTCCTCTCCCCCCTCTCAGGCTCAGTTGAAAGGCACAGAAATGCACAAAGTTCACTTCTGGGCATAGAGCAGCGATAGGGGATACACATGATAAAGTCACCCCAAGACACAGGGACAGAGAATTCAGCGGAAAGACTCCGAGAATTCTGCTCCCAGAGATCATTCCTGCTCACACTGACCCTTGTAGAAAGGGGACATCGTTCCAGGCAGCCTGTACTGAGCATGTGGCTCCTGAGTGGGGTTTGTTCTTTAGGAAACCTGCTCCGGCTTTTCCATTCTTTCCTTCCAAACAGGAAAACTTCTCCTGGGGCTGTGTGCAGGCAGAGCCCTGAGGAGAGCAGGTGGCACATGGTGCGCTGGGCTGGGACAGCCAGCTGCAGAGCTCAAGGGAAGAAGCCCAAAGTGTCACAATGGCTCCTTGCCTTCACATGCAACACCTGGGTCACAATGGTCTCCTTGATTCCATGAGGCCCCACTGTGTCACACTGGCTCCTTGGTTCCATCAGGTTCCGCAGTGTCACCATGGTCTCCTTTGATCCGCATTGTCATCATGGACAATTGGTTCCATGAGGCCCCGCAGTGTCACAATGGTCCCTTGCTTCCATAGGTTTGATGTTGTAACAATGGACTCCTTGCTTCTATGAGCTAGCCTGCTTTTTGCAGAGGTGTCTTTGGTTCCAACAAGGCCCCGCTGTGTCTCAGTGCACCCTGGCTTCCATGTGGATCTGGAGTATCACAAAGGCTCCTTGGTTCCACCAGGTCCTGCTGTGTCACAATGGGTCCTGTGGTCCCTGAGGCCCTCCAAAGTCATCATGGAGGCTTGCTTCCATGAGGTTCCATTATGTGCCAGTGGTCATCTTGGTTCCAGGAGTTTCCTTGGTGTCACAATGCTCTCCATGCTTCCATGATTCCCCACAATGTCACAATGCTCTCCATGCTTCCATTAGGCCCTGCTTTGCCACAATGGTCCCCTTGTTTCCATGAGGCCCTGCTGTGTCACAATGGACCTATGGTTCCATGATGTTGAGTGGTGTCACCGTGCTCTTCTTGAATCCGCAGTGTAACCATGGACCATTGGTTCCATGCGGCCTGGCCGTGTCACAATGGGCTCCTTGATTCCATGATTCCCCACGGTGTCACAATGGAGCCTTGTTTCTAGGAGGTTCTGTACTGTAACAATTGCCTCCTTGATGCCATCAGCCCCTGCAGTGTCACAATGGCTCCTTGGTTCCATGAGGAACACAATAGCTTGGCATAAGCATTGAGCAACAGCTGCTGAACACACCTGGCAACATCTGCTTGCATCAAAAGAGGGCTTCAAGCTGACAATGGCACCAGCAGCTTCCATCTGCAACAGAGACCCAGGAAAGGACAGGCTGTGCCGGTTTGGACAAATGTGGAGGAAAATATCCTCTGATAGAAGGCAGGTTACACCCAGCCCTCCCCCACCAGGTTTGGGAAAAAAGAATTTTCCTGGGAAGAAAGTGAAAGAGATAAAAACTATTTTTTTAACAAACACACAGGAAAAGGATAACAATGCTAAATATTAAAAGCTCTCGCTGTGCAGAGAAAGCTGGGATAATTTGAGAGTCCTTCCGTGTTTCGGTGGGGTCTCCTGAAACATCCATAGACAGCAAGGCCCGTGCAAAGAAACAGGGAGCGATTCTTGAGAGAAGTTTCAGAGCTCTTTCTTCTCCAGCCACATGGGCGGGGCACTGCCAAAGAACTGAGCAATCACGGCACAACCAGGGCCCTCCTGGCACAGGGCAACACAAAATAACCAGTGCTGAACAGGATTAGGGCACATGTGAGCAGGGAGACCCCCGTGCCCAGGCCATGCCTCTACCCCAGGGTCCCCTCTCCCATGACCTCATGGCAGGGGGGAGGAACCCCAACACTTCCGGAGGTGTAGTCTCTCTCCTCCTCCTTGCAGCTGGCTCATGGGCCCACATTCAGGGCCCCCACCTCGGGAGAAAATTCTCCCAATGTGGTCTGATGTTGAAAGAGTCAAGAAGAGAAGAAGGGAAAAAAACCCCCAAAGTCCCAGGAAAACAAAGTTCAACTCTCCATCTCCCCCCAGAGAAAAGGAGCTGAAAACTGGCTCAAAAGAAACAAAGTTGCTTCCTCCGCTCTTGCTGCAAGCAGGATGCAGAGGAGTGTGTATGTGTGTCCTTGAACAAACGCTCTGAGAAGGTTGTCCGGTTTTTTTTCCTCTCCCCCCTCTCAGGCTCAGTTGAAAGGCACAGAAATGCACAAAGTTCACTTCTGGGCATAGAGCAGCGATAGGGGATACACATGATAAAGTCACCCCAAGACACAGGGACAGAGAATTCAGCGGAAAGACTCCGAGAATTCTGCTCCCAGAGATCATTCCTGCTCACACTGACCCTTGTAGAAAGGGGACATCGTTCCAGGCAGCCTGTACTGAGCATGTGGCTCCTGAGTGGGGTTTGTTCTTTAGGAAACCTGCTCCGGCTTTTCCATTCTTTCCTTCCAAACAGGAAAACTTCTCCTGGGGCTGTGTGCAGGCAGAGCCCTGAGGAGAGCAGGTGGCACATGGTGCGCTGGGCTGGGACAGCCAGCTGCAGAGATCAAGGGAAGAAGCCCAAAGTGTCACAATGGCTCCTTGCCTTCACATGCAACACCTGGGTCACAATGGTCTCCTTGATTCCATGAGGCCCCACTGTGTCACACTGGCTCCTTGGTTCCATCAGGTTCCGCAGTGTCACCATGGTCTCCTTTGATCCGCATTGTCATCATGGACAATTGGTTCCATGAGGCCCCGCAGTGTCACAATGGTCCCTTGCTTCCATAGGTTTGATGTTGTAACAATGGACTCCTTGCTTCTATGAGCTAGCCTGCTTTTTGCAGAGGTGTCTTTGGTTCCAACAAGGCCCCGCTGTGTCTCAGTGCACCCTGGCTTCCATGTGGATCTGGAGTATCCCAAAGGCTCCTTGGTTCCACCAGGTCCTGCTGTGTCACAATGGGTCCTGTGGTCCCTGAGGCCCTCCAAAGTCATCATGGAGGCTTGCTTCCATGAGGTTCCATTATGTGCCAGTGGTCATCTTGGTTCCAGGAGTTTCCTTGGTGTCACAATGCTCTCCATGCTTCCATGATTCCCCACAATGTCACAATGCTCTCCATGCTTCCATTAGGCCCTGCTTTGCCACAATGGTCCCCTTGTTTCCATGAGGCCCTGCTGTGTCACAATGGACCTATGGTTCCATGATGTTGCGTGGTGTCACCGTGCTCTTCTTGAATCCGCAGTGTAACCATGGACCATTGGTTCCATGCGGCCTGGCCGTGTCACAATGGGCTCCTTGATTCCATGATTCCCCACGGTGTCACAATGGAGCCTTGTTTCTAGGAGGTTCTGTACTGTCACAATTGCCTCCTTGATGCCATCAGCCCCTGCAGTGTCACAATGGCTCCTTGGTTCCATGAGGAACACAATAGCTTGGCATAAGCATTGAGCAACAGCTGCTGAACACACCTGGCAACATCTGCTTGCATCAAAAGAGGGCTTCAAGCTGACAATGGCACCAGCAGCTTCCATCTGCAACAGAGACCCAGGAAAGGACAGGCTGTGCCGGTTTGGACAAATGTGGAGGAAAATATCCTCTGATAGAAGGCAGGTTACACCCAGCCCTCCCCCACCAGGTTTGGGAAAAAAGAATTTTCCTGGGAAGAAAGTGAAAGAGATAAAAACTATTTTTTTAACAAACACACAGGAAAAGGATAACAATGCTAAATATTAAAAGCTCTCGCTGTGCAGAGAAAGCTGGGATAATTTGAGAGTCCTTCCGTGTTTCGGTGGGGTCTCCTGAAACATCCATAGACAGCAAGGCCCGTGCAAAGAAACAGGGAGCGATTCTTGAGAGAAGTTTCAGAGCTCTTTCTTCTCCAGCCACATGGGCGGGGCACTGCCAAAGAACTGAGCAATCACGGCACAACCAGGGCCCTCCTGGCACAGGGCAACACAAAATAACCAGTGCTGAACAGGATTAGGGCACATGTCAGCAGGGAGACCCCCGTGCCCAGGCCATGCCTCTACCCCAGGGTCCCCTCTCCCATGACCTCATGGCAGGGGGGAGGAACCCCAACACTTCCGGAGGTGTAGTCTCTCTCCTCCTCCTTGCAGCTGGCTCATGGGCCCACATTCAGGGCCCCCACCTCGGGAGAAAATTCTCCCAATGTGGTCTGATGTTGAAAGAGTCAAGAAGAGAAGAAGGGAAAAAAACCCCCAAAGTCCCAGGAAAACAAAGTTCAACTCTCCATCTCCCCCCAGAGAAAAGGAGCTGAAAACTGGCTCAAAAGAAACAAAGTTGCTTCCTCCGCTCTTGCTGCAAGCAGGATGCAGAGGAGTGTGTATGTGTGTCCTTGAACAAACGCTCTGAGAAGGTTGTCCGGTTTTTTTTCCTCTCCCCCCTCTCAGGCTCAGTTGAAAGGCACAGAAATGCACAAAGTTCACTTCTGGGCATAGAGCAGCGATAGGGGATACACATGATAAAGTCACCCCAAGACACAGGGACAGAGAATTCAGCGGAAAGACTCCGAGAATTCTGCTCCCAGAGATCATTCCTGCTCACACTGACCCTTGTAGAAAGGGGACATCGTTCCAGGCAGCCTGTACTGAGCATGTGGCTCCTGAGTGGGGTTTGTTCTTTAGGAAACCTGCTCCGGCTTTTCCATTCTTTCCTTCCAAACAGGAAAACTTCTCCTGGGGCTGTGTGCAGGCAGAGCCCTGAGGAGAGCAGGTGGCACATGGTGCGCTGGGCTGGGACAGCCAGCTGCAGAGCTCAAGGGAAGAAGCCCAAAGTGTCACAATGGCTCCTTGCCTTCACATGCAACACCTGGGTCACAATGGTCTCCTTGATTCCATGAGGCCCCACTGTGTCACACTGGCTCCTTGGTTCCATCAGGTTCCGCAGTGTCACCATGGTCTCCTTTGATCCGCATTGTCATCATGGACAATTGGTTCCATGAGGCCCCGCAGTGTCACAATGGTCCCTTGCTTCCATAGGTTTGATGTTGTAACAATGGACTCCTTGCTTCTATGAGCTAGCCTGCTTTTTGCAGAGGTGTCTTTGGTTCCAACAAGGCCCCGCTGTGTCTCAGTGCACCCTGGCTTCCATGTGGATCTGGAGTATCACAAAGGCTCCTTGGTTCCACCAGGTCCTGCTGTGTCACAATGGGTCCTGTGGTCCCTGAGGCCCTCCAAAGTCATCATGGAGGCTTGCTTCCATGAGGTTCCATTATGTGCCAGTGGTCATCTTGGTTCCAGGAGTTTCCTTGGTGTCACAATGCTCTCCATGCTTCCATGATTCCCCACAATGTCACAATGCTCTCCATGCTTCCATTAGGCCCTGCTTTGCCACAATGGTCCCCTTGTTTCCATGAGGCCCTGCTGTGTCACAATGGACCTATGGTTCCATGATGTTGAGTGGTGTCACCGTGCTCTTCTTGAATCCGCAGTGTAACCATGGACCATTGGTTCCATGCGGCCTGGCCGTGTCACAATGGGCTCCTTGATTCCATGATTCCCCACGGTGTCACAATGGAGCCTTGTTTCTAGGAGGTTCTGTACTGTAACAATTGCCTCCTTGATGCCATCAGCCCCTGCAGTGTCACAATGGCTCCTTGGTTCCATGAGGAACACAATAGCTTGGCATAAGCATTGAGCAACAGCTGCTGAACACACCTGGCAACATCTGCTTGCATCAAAAGAGGGCTTCAAGCTGACAATGGCACCAGCAGCTTCCATCTGCAACAGAGACCCAGGAAAGGACAGGCTGTGCCGGTTTGGACAAATGTGGAGGAAAATATCCTCTGATAGAAGGCAGGTTACACCCAGCCCTCCCCCACCAGGTTTGGGAAAAAAGAATTTTCCTGGGAAGAAAGTGAAAGAGATAAAAACTATTTTTTTAACAAACACACAGGAAAAGGATAACAATGCTAAATATTAAAAGCTCTCGCTGTGCAGAGAAAGCTGGGATAATTTGAGAGTCCTTCCGTGTTTCGGTGGGGTCTCCTGAAACATCCATAGACAGCAAGGCCCGTGCAAAGAAACAGGGAGCGATTCTTGAGAGAAGTTTCAGAGCTCTTTCTTCTCCAGCCACATGGGCGGGGCACTGCCAAAGAACTGAGCAATCACGGCACAACCAGGGCCCTCCTGGCACAGGGCAACACAAAATAACCAGTGCTGAACAGGATTAGGGCACATGTGAGCAGGGAGACCCCCGTGCCCAGGCCATGCCTCTACCCCAGGGTCCCCTCTCCCATGACCTCATGGCAGGGGGGAGGAACCCCAACACTTCCGTAGGTGCAGTCTCTCTCCTCCTCCTTGCAGCTGGCTCATGGGCCCACATTCAGGGCCCCCACCTCGGGAGAAAATTCTCCCAATGTGGTCTGATGTTGAAAGAGTCAAGAAGAGAAGAAGGGAAAAAAACCCCCAAAGTCCCAGGAAAACAAAGTTCAACTCTCCATCTCCCCCCAGAGAAAAGGAGCTGAAAACTGGCTCAAAAGAAACAAAGTTGCTTCCTCCGCTCTTGCTGCAAGCAGGATGCAGAGGAGTGTGTATGTGTGTCCTTGAACAAACGCTCTGAGAAGGTTGTCCGGTTTTTTTTCCTCTCCCCCCTCTCAGGCTCAGTTGAAAGGCACAGAAATGCACAAAGTTCACTTCTGGGCATAGAGCAGCGATAGGGGATACACATGATAAAGTCACCCCAAGACACAGGGACAGAGAATTCAGCGGAAAGACTCCGAGAATTCTGCTCCCAGAGATCATTCCTGCTCACACTGACCCTTGTAGAAAGGGGACATCGTTCCAGGCAGCCTGTACTGAGCATGTGGCTCCTGAGTGGGGTTTGTTCTTTAGGAAACCTGCTCCGGCTTTTCCATTCTTTCCTTCCAAACAGGAAAACTTCTCCTGGGGCTGTGTGCAGGCAGAGCCCTGAGGAGAGCAGGTGGCACATGGTGCGCTGGGCTGGGACAGCCAGCTGCAGAGATCAAGGGAAGAAGCCCAAAGTGTCACAATGGCTCCTTGCCTTCACATGCAACACCTGGGTCACAATGGTCTCCTTGATTCCATGAGGCCCCACTGTGTCACACTGGCTCCTTGGTTCCATCAGGTTCCGCAGTGTCACCATGGTCTCCTTTGATCCGCATTGTCATCATGGACAATTGGTTCCATGAGGCCCCGCAGTGTCACAATGGTCCCTTGCTTCCATAGGTTTGATGTTGTAACAATGGACTCCTTGCTTCTATGAGCTAGCCTGCTTTTTGCAGAGGTGTCTTTGGTTCCAACAAGGCCCCGCTGTGTCTCAGTGCACCCTGGCTTCCATGTGGATCTGGAGTATCCCAAAGGCTCCTTGGTTCCACCAGGTCCTGCTGTGTCACAATGGGTCCTGTGGTCCCTGAGGCCCTCCAAAGTCATCATGGAGGCTTGCTTCCATGAGGTTCCATTATGTGCCAGTGGTCATCTTGGTTCCAGGAGTTTCCTTGGTGTCACAATGCTCTCCATGCTTCCATGATTCCCCACAATGTCACAATGCTCTCCATGCTTCCATTAGGCCCTGCTTTGCCACAATGGTCCCCTTGTTTCCATGAGGCCCTGCTGTGTCACAATGGACCTATGGTTCCATGATGTTGCGTGGTGTCACCGTGCTCTTCTTGAATCCGCAGTGTAACCATGGACCATTGGTTCCATGCGGCCTGGCCGTGTCACAATGGGCTCCTTGATTCCATGATTCCCCACGGTGTCACAATGGAGCCTTGTTTCTAGGAGGTTCTGTACTGTCACAATTGCCTCCTTGATGCCATCAGCCCCTGCAGTGTCACAATGGCTCCTTGGTTCCATGAGGAACACAATAGCTTGGCATAAGCATTGAGCAACAGCTGCTGAACACACCTGGCAACATCTGCTTGCATCAAAAGAGGGCTTCAAGCTGACAATGGCACCAGCAGCTTCCATCTGCAACAGAGACCCAGGAAAGGACAGGCTGTGCCGGTTTGGACAAATGTGGAGGAAAATATCCTCTGATAGAAGGCAGGTTACACCCAGCCCTCCCCCACCAGGTTTGGGAAAAAAGAATTTTCCTGGGAAGAAAGTGAAAGAGATAAAAACTATTTTTTTAACAAACACACAGGAAAAGGATAACAATGCTAAATATTAAAAGCTCTCGCTGTGCAGAGAAAGCTGGGATAATTTGAGAGTCCTTCCGTGTTTCGGTGGGGTCTCCTGAAACATCCATAGACAGCAAGGCCCGTGCAAAGAAACAGGGAGCGATTCTTGAGAGAAGTTTCAGAGCTCTTTCTTCTCCAGCCACATGGGCGGGGCACTGCCAAAGAACTGAGCAATCACGGCACAACCAGGGCCCTCCTGGCACAGGGCAACACAAAATAACCAGTGCTGAACAGGATTAGGGCACATGTCAGCAGGGAGACCCCCGTGCCCAGGCCATGCCTCTACCCCAGGGTCCCCTCTCCCATGACCTCATGGCAGGGGGGAGGAACCCCAACACTTCCGGAGGTGTAGTCTCTCTCCTCCTCCTTGCAGCTGGCTCATGGGCCCACATTCAGGGCCCCCACCTCGGGAGAAAATTCTCCCAATGTGGTCTGATGTTGAAAGAGTCAAGAAGAGAAGAAGGGAAAAAAACCCCCAAAGTCCCAGGAAAACAAAGTTCAACTCTCCATCTCCCCCCAGAGAAAAGGAGCTGAAAACTGGCTCAAAAGAAACAAAGTTGCTTCCTCCGCTCTTGCTGCAAGCAGGATGCAGAGGAGTGTGTATGTGTGTCCTTGAACAAACGCTCTGAGAAGGTTGTCCGGTTTTTTTTCCTCTCCCCCCTCTCAGGCTCAGTTGAAAGGCACAGAAATGCACAAAGTTCACTTCTGGGCATAGAGCAGCGATAGGGGATACACATGATAAAGTCACCCCAAGACACAGGGACAGAGAATTCAGCGGAAAGACTCCGAGAATTCTGCTCCCAGAGATCATTCCTGCTCACACTGACCCTTGTAGAAAGGGGACATCGTTCCAGGCAGCCTGTACTGAGCATGTGGCTCCTGAGTGGGGTTTGTTGTTTAGGAAACCTGCTCCGGCTTTTCCATTCTTTCCTTCCAAACAGGAAAACTTCTCCTGGGGCTGTGTGCAGGCAGAGCCCTGAGGAGAGCAGGTGGCACATGGTGCGCTGGGCTGGGACAGCCAGCTGCAGAGCTCAAGGGAAGAAGCCCAAAGTGTCACAATGGCTCCTTGCCTTCACATGCAACACCTGGGTCACAATGGTCTCCTTGATTCCATGAGGCCCCACTGTGTCACACTGGCTCCTTGGTTCCATCAGGTTCCGCAGTGTCACCATGGTCTCCTTTGATCCGCATTGTCATCATGGACAATTGGTTCCATGAGGCCCCGCAGTGTCACAATGGTCCCTTGCTTCCATAGGTTTGATGTTGTAACAATGGACTCCTTGCTTCTATGAGCTAGCCTGCTTTTTGCAGAGGTGTCTTTGGTTCCAACAAGGCCCCGCTGTGTCTCAGTGCACCCTGGCTTCCATGTGGATCTGGAGTATCACAAAGGCTCCTTGGTTCCACCAGGTCCTGCTGTGTCACAATGGGTCCTGTGGTCCCTGAGGCCCTCCAAAGTCATCATGGAGGCTTGCTTCCATGAGGTTCCATTATGTGCCAGTGGTCATCTTGGTTCCAGGAGTTTCCTTGGTGTCACAATGCTCTCCATGCTTCCATGATTCCCCACAATGTCACAATGCTCTCCATGCTTCCATTAGGCCCTGCTTTGCCACAATGGTCCCCTTGTTTCCATGAGGCCCTGCTGTGTCACAATGGACCTATGGTTCCATGATGTTGCGTGGTGTCACCGTGCTCGTCTTGAATCCGCAGTGTAACAATGGACCATTGGTTCCATGCGGCCTGGCCGTGTCACAATGGGCTCCTTGATTCCATGATTCCCCACGGTGTCACAATGGAGCCTTGTTTCTAGGAGGTTCTGTACTGTCACAATTGCCTCCTTGATGCCATCAGCCCCTGCAGTGTCACAATGGCTCCTTGGTTCCATGAGGAACACAATAGCTTGGCATAAGCATTGAGCAACAGCTGCTGAACACACCTGGCAACATCTGCTTGCATCAAAAGAGGGCTTCAAGCTGACAATGGCACCAGCAGCTTCCATCTGCAACAGAGACCCAGGAAAGGACAGGCTGTGCCGGTTTGGACAAATGTGGAGGAAAATATCCTCTGATAGAAGGCAGGTTACACCCAGCCCTCCCCCACCAGGTTTGGGAAAAAAGAATTTTCCTGGGAAGAAAGTGAAAGAGATAAAAACTATTTTTTTAACAAACACACAGGAAAAGGATAACAATGCTAAATATTAAAAGCTCTCGCTGTGCAGAGAAAGCTGGGATAATTTGAGAGTCCTTCCGTGTTTCGGTGGGGTCTCCTGAAACATCCATAGACAGCAAGGCCCGTGCAAAGAAACAGGGAGCGATTCTTGAGAGAAGTTTCAGAGCTCTTTCTTCTCCAGCCACATGGGCGGGGCACTGCCAAAGAACTGAGCAATCACGGCACAACCAGGGCCCTCCTGGCACAGGGCAACACAAAATAACCAGTGCTGAACAGGATTAGGGCACATGTGAGCAGGGAGACCCCCGTGCCCAGGCCATGCCTCTACCCCAGGGTCCCCTCTCCCATGACCTCATGGCAGGGGGGAGGAACCCCAACACTTCCGGAGGTGTAGTCTCTCTCCTCCTCCTTGCAGCTGGCTCATGGGCCCACATTCAGGGCCCCCACCTCGGGAGAAAATTCTCCCAATGTGGTCTGATGTTGAAAGAGTCAAGAAGAGAAGAAGGGAAAAAAACCCCCAAAGTCCCAGGAAAACAAAGTTCAACTCTCCATCTCCCCCCAGAGAAAAGGAGCTGAAAACTGGCTCAAAAGAAACAAAGTTGCTTCCTCCGCTCTTGCTGCAAGCAGGATGCAGAGGAGTGTGTATGTGTGTCCTTGAACAAACGCTCTGAGAAGGTTGTCCGGTTTTTTTTCCTCTCCCCCCTCTCAGGCTCAGTTGAAAGGCACAGAAATGCACAAAGTTCACTTCTGGGCATAGAGCAGCGATAGGGGATACACATGATAAAGTCACCCCAAGACACAGGGACAGAGAATTCAGCGGAAAGACTCCGAGAATTCTGCTCCCAGAGATCATTCCTGCTCACACTGACCCTTGTAGAAAGGGGACATCGTTCCAGGCAGCCTGTACTGAGCATGTGGCTCCTGAGTGGGGTTTGTTCTTTAGGAAACCTGCTCCGGCTTTTCCATTCTTTCCTTCCAAACAGGAAAACTTCTCCTGGGGCTGTGTGCAGGCAGAGCCCTGAGGAGAGCAGGTGGCACATGGTGCGCTGGGCTGGGACAGCCAGCTGCAGAGCTCAAGGGAAGAAGCCCAAAGTGTCACAATGGCTCCTTGCCTTCACATGCAACACCTGGGTCACAATGGTCTCCTTGATTCCATGAGGCCCCACTGTGTCACACTGGCTCCTTGGTTCCATCAGGTTCCGCAGTGTCACCATGGTCTCCTTTGATCCGCATTGTCATCATGGACAATTGGTTCCATGAGGCCCCGCAGTGTCACAATGGTCCCTTGCTTCCATAGGTTTGATGTTGTAACAATGGACTCCTTGCTTCTATGAGCTAGCCTGCTTTTTGCAGAGGTGTCTTTGGTTCCAACAAGGCCCCGCTGTGTCTCAGTGCACCCTGGCTTCCATGTGGATCTGGAGTATCACAAAGGCTCCTTGGTTCCACCAGGTCCTGCTGTGTCACAATGGGTCCTGTGGTCCCTGAGGCCCTCCAAAGTCATCATGGAGGCTTGCTTCCATGAGGTTCCATTATGTGCCAGTGGTCATCTTGGTTCCAGGAGTTTCCTTGGTGTCACAATGCTCTCCATGCTTCCATGATTCCCCACAATGTCACAATGCTCTCCATGCTTCCATTAGGCCCTGCTTTGCCACAATGGTCCCCTTGTTTCCATGAGGCCCTGCTGTGTCACAATGGACCTATGGTTCCATGATGTTGCGTGGTGTCACCGTGCTCTTCTTGAATCCGCAGTGTAACCATGGACCATTGGTTCCATGCGGCCTGGCCGTGTCACAATGGGCTCCTTGATTCCATGATTCCCCACGGTGTCACAATGGAGCCTTGTTTCTAGGAGGTTCTGTACTGTCACAATTGCCTCCTTGATGCCATCAGCCCCTGCAGTGTCACAATGGCTCCTTGGTTCCATGAGGAACACAATAGCTTGGCATAAGCATTGAGCAACAGCTGCTGAACACACCTGGCAACATCTGCTTGCATCAAAAGAGGGCTTCAAGCTGACAATGGCACCAGCAGCTTCCATCTGCAACAGAGACCCAGGAAAGGACAGGCTGTGCCGGTTTGGACAAATGTGGAGGAAAATATCCTCTGATAGAAGGCAGGTTACACCCAGCCCTCCCCCACCAGGTTTGGGAAAAAAGAATTTTCCTGGGAAGAAAGTGAAAGAGATAAAAACTATTTTTTTAACAAACACACAGGAAAAGGATAACAATGCTAAATATTAAAAGCTCTCGCTGTGCAGAGAAAGCTGGGATAATTTGAGAGTCCTTCCGTGTTTCGGTGGGGTCTCCTGAAACATCCATAGACAGCAAGGCCCGTGCAAAGAAACAGGGAGCGATTCTTGAGAGAAGTTTCAGAGCTCTTTCTTCTCCAGCCACATGGGCGGGGCACTGCCAAAGAACTGAGCAATCACGGCACAACCAGGGCCCTCCTGGCACAGGGCAACACAAAATAACCAGTGCTGAACAGGATTAGGGCACATGTGAGCAGGGAGACCCCCGTGCCCAGGCCATGCCTCTACCCCAGGGTCCCCTCTCCCATGACCTCATGGCAGGGGGGAGGAACCCCAACACTTCCGGAGGTGTAGTCTCTCTCCTCCTCCTTGCAGCTGGCTCATGGGCCCACATTCAGGGCCCCCACCTCGGGAGAAAATTCTCCCAATGTGGTCTGATGTTGAAAGAGTCAAGAAGAGAAGAAGGGAAAAAAACCCCCAAAGTCCCAGGAAAACAAAGTTCAACTCTCCATCTCCCCCCAGAGAAAAGGAGCTGAAAACTGGCTCAAAAGAAACAAAGTTGCTTCCTCCGCTCTTGCTGCAAGCAGGATGCAGAGGAGTGTGTATGTGTGTCCTTGAACAAACGCTCTGAGAAGGTTGTCCGGTTTTTTTTCCTCTCCCCCCTCTCAGGCTCAGTTGAAAGGCACAGAAATGCACAAAGTTCACTTCTGGGCATAGAGCAGCGATAGGGGATACACATGATAAAGTCACCCCAAGACACAGGGACAGAGAATTCAGCGGAAAGACTCCGAGAATTCTGCTCCCAGAGATCATTCCTGCTCACACTGACCCTTGTAGAAAGGGGACATCGTTCCAGGCAGCCTGTACTGAGCATGTGGCTCCTGAGTGGGGTTTGTTCTTTAGGAAACCTGCTCCGGCTTTTCCATTCTTTCCTTCCAAACAGGAAAACTTCTCCTGGGGCTGTGTGCAGGCAGAGCCCTGAGGAGAGCAGGTGGCACATGGTGCGCTGGGCTGGGACAGCCAGCTGCAGAGATCAAGGGAAGAAGCCCAAAGTGTCACAATGGCTCCTTGCCTTCACATGCAACACCTGGGTCACAATGGTCTCCTTGATTCCATGAGGCCCCACTGTGTCACACTGGCTCCTTGGTTCCATCAGGTTCCGCAGTGTCACCATGGTCTCCTTTGATCCGCATTGTCATCATGGACAATTGGTTCCATGAGGCCCCGCAGTGTCACAATGGTCCCTTGCTTCCATAGGTTTGATGTTGTAACAATGGACTCCTTGCTTCTATGAGCTAGCCTGCTTTTTGCAGAGGTGTCTTTGGTTCCAACAAGGCCCCGCTGTGTCTCAGTGCACCCTGGCTTCCATGTGGATCTGGAGTATCCCAAAGGCTCCTTGGTTCCACCAGGTCCTGCTGTGTCACAATGGGTCCTGTGGTCCCTGAGGCCCTCCAAAGTCATCATGGAGGCTTGCTTCCATGAGGTTCCATTATGTGCCAGTGGTCATCTTGGTTCCAGGAGTTTCCTTGGTGTCACAATGCTCTCCATGCTTCCATGATTCCCCACAATGTCACAATGCTCTCCATGCTTCCATTAGGCCCTGCTTTGCCACAATGGTCCCCTTGTTTCCATGAGGCCCTGCTGTGTCACAATGGACCTATGGTTCCATGATGTTGCGTGGTGTCACCGTGCTCTTCTTGAATCCGCAGTGTAACCATGGACCATTGGTTCCATGCGGCCTGGCCGTGTCACAATGGGCTCCTTGATTCCATGATTCCCCACGGTGTCACAATGGAGCCTTGTTTCTAGGAGGTTCTGTACTGTCACAATTGCCTCCTTGATGCCATCAGCCCCTGCAGTGTCACAATGGCTCCTTGGTTCCATGAGGAACACAATAGCTTGGCATAAGCATTGAGCAACAGCTGCTGAACACACCTGGCAACATCTGCTTGCATCAAAAGAGGGCTTCAAGCTGACAATGGCACCAGCAGCTTCCATCTGCAACAGAGACCCAGGAAAGGACAGGCTGTGCCGGTTTGGACAAATGTGGAGGAAAATATCCTCTGATAGAAGGCAGGTTACACCCAGCCCTCCCCCACCAGGTTTGGGAAAAAAGAATTTTCCTGGGAAGAAAGTGAAAGAGATAAAAACTATTTTTTTAACAAACACACAGGAAAAGGATAACAATGCTAAATATTAAAAGCTCTCGCTGTGCAGAGAAAGCTGGGATAATTTGAGAGTCCTTCCGTGTTTCGGTGGGGTCTCCTGAAACATCCATAGACAGCAAGGCCCGTGCAAAGAAACAGGGAGCGATTCTTGAGAGAAGTTTCAGAGCTCTTTCTTCTCCAGCCACATGGGCGGGGCACTGCCAAAGAACTGAGCAATCACGGCACAACCAGGGCCCTCCTGGCACAGGGCAACACAAAATAACCAGTGCTGAACAGGATTAGGGCACATGTCAGCAGGGAGACCCCCGTGCCCAGGCCATGCCTCTACCCCAGGGTCCCCTCTCCCATGACCTCATGGCAGGGGGGAGGAACCCCAACACTTCCGGAGGTGTAGTCTCTCTCCTCCTCCTTGCAGCTGGCTCATGGGCCCACATTCAGGGCCCCCACCTCGGGAGAAAATTCTCCCAATGTGGTCTGATGTTGAAAGAGTCAAGAAGAGAAGAAGGGAAAAAAACCCCCAAAGTCCCAGGAAAACAAAGTTCAACTCTCCATCTCCCCCCAGAGAAAAGGAGCTGAAAACTGGCTCAAAAGAAACAAAGTTGCTTCCTCCGCTCTTGCTGCAAGCAGGATGCAGAGGAGTGTGTATGTGTGTCCTTGAACAAACGCTCTGAGAAGGTTGTCCGGTTTTTTTTCCTCTCCCCCCTCTCAGGCTCAGTTGAAAGGCACAGAAATGCACAAAGTTCACTTCTGGGCATAGAGCAGCGATAGGGGATACACATGATAAAGTCACCCCAAGACACAGGGACAGAGAATTCAGCGGAAAGACTCCGAGAATTCTGCTCCCAGAGATCATTCCTGCTCACACTGACCCTTGTAGAAAGGGGACATCGTTCCAGGCAGCCTGTACTGAGCATGTGGCTCCTGAGTGGGGTTTGTTCTTTAGGAAACCTGCTCCGGCTTTTCCATTCTTTCCTTCCAAACAGGAAAACTTCTCCTGGGGCTGTGTGCAGGCAGAGCCCTGAGGAGAGCAGGTGGCACATGGTGCGCTGGGCTGGGACAGCCAGCTGCAGAGCTCAAGGGAAGAAGCCCAAAGTGTCACAATGGCTCCTTGCCTTCACATGCAACACCTGGGTCACAATGGTCTCCTTGATTCCATGAGGCCCCACTGTGTCACACTGGCTCCTTGGTTCCATCAGGTTCCGCAGTGTCACCATGGTCTCCTTTGATCCGCATTGTCATCATGGACAATTGGTTCCATGAGGCCCCGCAGTGTCACAATGGTCCCTTGCTTCCATAGGTTTGATGTTGTAACAATGGACTCCTTGCTTCTATGAGCTAGCCTGCTTTTTGCAGAGGTGTCTTTGGTTCCAACAAGGCCCCGCTGTGTCTCAGTGCACCCTGGCTTCCATGTGGATCTGGAGTATCACAAAGGCTCCTTGGTTCCACCAGGTCCTGCTGTGTCACAATGGGTCCTGTGGTCCCTGAGGCCCTCCAAAGTCATCATGGAGGCTTGCTTCCATGAGGTTCCATTATGTGCCAGTGGTCATCTTGGTTCCAGGAGTTTCCTTGGTGTCACAATGCTCTCCATGCTTCCATGATTCCCCACAATGTCACAATGCTCTCCATGCTTCCATTAGGCCCTGCTTTGCCACAATGGTCCCCTTGTTTCCATGAGGCCCTGCTGTGTCACAATGGACCTATGGTTCCATGATGTTGAGTGGTGTCACCGTGCTCTTCTTGAATCCGCAGTGTAACCATGGACCATTGGTTCCATGCGGCCTGGCCGTGTCACAATGGGCTCCTTGATTCCATGATTCCCCACGGTGTCACAATGGAGCCTTGTTTCTAGGAGGTTCTGTACTGTAACAATTGCCTCCTTGATGCCATCAGCCCCTGCAGTGTCACAATGGCTCCTTGGTTCCATGAGGAACACAATAGCTTGGCATAAGCATTGAGCAACAGCTGCTGAACACACCTGGCAACATCTGCTTGCATCAAAAGAGGGCTTCAAGCTGACAATGGCACCAGCAGCTTCCATCTGCAACAGAGACCCAGGAAAGGACAGGCTGTGCCGGTTTGGACAAATGTGGAGGAAAATATCCTCTGATAGAAGGCAGGTTACACCCAGCCCTCCCCCACCAGGTTTGGGAAAAAAGAATTTTCCTGGGAAGAAAGTGAAAGAGATAAAAACTATTTTTTTAACAAACACACAGGAAAAGGATAACAATGCTAAATATTAAAAGCTCTCGCTGTGCAGAGAAAGCTGGGATAATTTGAGAGTCCTTCCGTGTTTCGGTGGGGTCTCCTGAAACATCCATAGACAGCAAGGCCCGTGCAAAGAAACAGGGAGCGATTCTTGAGAGAAGTTTCAGAGCTCTTTCTTCTCCAGCCACATGGGCGGGGCACTGCCAAAGAACTGAGCAATCACGGCACAACCAGGGCCCTCCTGGCACAGGGCAACACAAAATAACCAGTGCTGAACAGGATTAGGGCACATGTGAGCAGGGAGACCCCCGTGCCCAGGCCATGCCTCTACCCCAGGGTCCCCTCTCCCATGACCTCATGGCAGGGGGGAGGAACCCCAACACTTCCGGAGGTGTAGTCTCTCTCCTCCTCCTTGCAGCTGGCTCATGGGCCCACATTCAGGGCCCCCACCTCGGGAGAAAATTCTCCCAATGTGGTCTGATGTTGAAAGAGTCAAGAAGAGAAGAAGGGAAAAAAACCCCCAAAGTCCCAGGAAAACAAAGTTCAACTCTCCATCTCCCCCCAGAGAAAAGGAGCTGAAAACTGGCTCAAAAGAAACAAAGTTGCTTCCTCCGCTCTTGCTGCAAGCAGGATGCAGAGGAGTGTGTATGTGTGTCCTTGAACAAACGCTCTGAGAAGGTTGTCCGGTTTTTTTTCCTCTCCCCCCTCTCAGGCTCAGTTGAAAGGCACAGAAATGCACAAAGTTCACTTCTGGGCATAGAGCAGCGATAGGGGATACACATGATAAAGTCACCCCAAGACACAGGGACAGAGAATTCAGCGGAAAGACTCCGAGAATTCTGCTCCCAGAGATCATTCCTGCTCACACTGACCCTTGTAGAAAGGGGACATCGTTCCAGGCAGCCTGTACTGAGCATGTGGCTCCTGAGTGGGGTTTGTTCTTTAGGAAACCTGCTCCGGCTTTTCCATTCTTTCCTTCCAAACAGGAAAACTTCTCCTGGGGCTGTGTGCAGGCAGAGCCCTGAGGAGAGCAGGTGGCACATGGTGCGCTGGGCTGGGACAGCCAGCTGCAGAGATCAAGGGAAGAAGCCCAAAGTGTCACAATGGCTCCTTGCCTTCACATGCAACACCTGGGTCACAATGGTCTCCTTGATTCCATGAGGCCCCACTGTGTCACACTGGCTCCTTGGTTCCATCAGGTTCCGCAGTGTCACCATGGTCTCCTTTGATCCGCATTGTCATCATGGACAATTGGTTCCATGAGGCCCCGCAGTGTCACAATGGTCCCTTGCTTCCATAGGTTTGATGTTGTAACAATGGACTCCTTGCTTCTATGAGCTAGCCTGCTTTTTGCAGAGGTGTCTTTGGTTCCAACAAGGCCCCGCTGTGTCTCAGTGCACCCTGGCTTCCATGTGGATCTGGAGTATCCCAAAGGCTCCTTGGTTCCACCAGGTCCTGCTGTGTCACAATGGGTCCTGTGGTCCCTGAGGCCCTCCAAAGTCATCATGGAGGCTTGCTTCCATGAGGTTCCATTATGTGCCAGTGGTCATCTTGGTTCCAGGAGTTTCCTTGGTGTCACAATGCTCTCCATGCTTCCATGATTCCCCACAATGTCACAATGCTCTCCATGCTTCCATTAGGCCCTGCTTTGCCACAATGGTCCCCTTGTTTCCATGAGGCCCTGCTGTGTCACAATGGACCTATGGTTCCATGATGTTGCGTGGTGTCACCGTGCTCTTCTTGAATCCGCAGTGTAACCATGGACCATTGGTTCCATGCGGCCTGGCCGTGTCACAATGGGCTCCTTGATTCCATGATTCCCCACGGTGTCACAATGGAGCCTTGTTTCTAGGAGGTTCTGTACTGTCACAATTGCCTCCTTGATGCCATCAGCCCCTGCAGTGTCACAATGGCTCCTTGGTTCCATGAGGAACACAATAGCTTGGCATAAGCATTGAGCAACAGCTGCTGAACACACCTGGCAACATCTGCTTGCATCAAAAGAGGGCTTCAAGCTGACAATGGCACCAGCAGCTTCCATCTGCAACAGAGACCCAGGAAAGGACAGGCTGTGCCGGTTTGGACAAATGTGGAGGAAAATATCCTCTGATAGAAGGCAGGTTACACCCAGCCCTCCCCCACCAGGTTTGGGAAAAAAGAATTTTCCTGGGAAGAAAGTGAAAGAGATAAAAACTATTTTTTTAACAAACACACAGGAAAAGGATAACAATGCTAAATATTAAAAGCTCTCGCTGTGCAGAGAAAGCTGGGATAATTTGAGAGTCCTTCCGTGTTTCGGTGGGGTCTCCTGAAACATCCATAGACAGCAAGGCCCGTGCAAAGAAACAGGGAGCGATTCTTGAGAGAAGTTTCAGAGCTCTTTCTTCTCCAGCCACATGGGCGGGGCACTGCCAAAGAACTGAGCAATCACGGCACAACCAGGGCCCTCCTGGCACAGGGCAACACAAAATAACCAGTGCTGAACAGGATTAGGGCACATGTCAGCAGGGAGACCCCCGTGCCCAGGCCATGCCTCTACCCCAGGGTCCCCTCTCCCATGACCTCATGGCAGGGGGGAGGAACCCCAACACTTCCGTAGGTGTAGTCTCTCTCCTCCTCCTTGCAGCTGGCTCATGGGCCCACATTCAGGGCCCCCACCTCGGGAGAAAATTCTCCCAATGTGGTCTGATGTTGAAAGAGTCAAGAAGAGAAGAAGGGAAAAAAACCCCCAAAGTCCCAGGAAAACAAAGTTCAACTCTCCATCTCCCCCCAGAGAAAAGGAGCTGAAAACTGGCTCAAAAGAAACAAAGTTGCTTCCTCCGCTCTTGCTGCAAGCAGGATGCAGAGGAGTGTGTATGTGTGTCCTTGAACAAACGCTCTGAGAAGGTTGTCCGGTTTTTTTTCCTCTCCCCCCTCTCAGGCTCAGTTGAAAGGCACAGAAATGCACAAAGTTCACTTCTGGGCATAGAGCAGCGATAGGGGATACACATGATAAAGTCACCCCAAGACACAGGGACAGAGAATTCAGCGGAAAGACTCCGAGAATTCTGCTCCCAGAGATCATTCCTGCTCACACTGACCCTTGTAGAAAGGGGACATCGTTCCAGGCAGCCTGTACTGAGCATGTGGCTCCTGAGTGGGGTTTGTTGTTTAGGAAACCTGCTCCGGCTTTTCCATTCTTTCCTTCCAAACAGGAAAACTTCTCCTGGGGCTGTGTGCAGGCAGAGCCCTGAGGAGAGCAGGTGGCACATGGTGCGCTGGGCTGGGACAGCCAGCTGCAGAGCTCAAGGGAAGAAGCCCAAAGTGTCACAATGGCTCCTTGCCTTCACATGCAACACCTGGGTCACAATGGTCTCCTTGATTCCATGAGGCCCCACTGTGTCACACTGGCTCCTTGGTTCCATCAGGTTCCGCAGTGTCACCATGGTCTCCTTTGATCCGCATTGTCATCATGGACAATTGGTTCCATGAGGCCCCGCAGTGTCACAATGGTCCCTTGCTTCCATAGGTTTGATGTTGTAACAATGGACTCCTTGCTTCTATGAGCTAGCCTGCTTTTTGCAGAGGTGTCTTTGGTTCCAACAAGGCCCCGCTGTGTCTCAGTGCACCCTGGCTTCCATGTGGATCTGGAGTATCACAAAGGCTCCTTGGTTCCACCAGGTCCTGCTGTGTCACAATGGGTCCTGTGGTCCCTGAGGCCCTCCAAAGTCATCATGGAGGCTTGCTTCCATGAGGTTCCATTATGTGCCAGTGGTCATCTTGGTTCCAGGAGTTTCCTTGGTGTCACAATGCTCTCCATGCTTCCATGATTCCCCACAATGTCACAATGCTCTCCATGCTTCCATTAGGCCCTGCTTTGCCACAATGGTCCCCTTGTTTCCATGAGGCCCTGCTGTGTCACAATGGACCTATGGTTCCATGATGTTGCGTGGTGTCACCGTGCTCGTCTTGAATCCGCAGTGTAACAATGGACCATTGGTTCCATGCGGCCTGGCCGTGTCACAATGGGCTCCTTGATTCCATGATTCCCCACGGTGTCACAATGGAGCCTTGTTTCTAGGAGGTTCTGTACTGTCACAATTGCCTCCTTGATGCCATCAGCCCCTGCAGTGTCACAATGGCTCCTTGGTTCCATGAGGAACACAATAGCTTGGCATAAGCATTGAGCAACAGCTGCTGAACACACCTGGCAACATCTGCTTGCATCAAAAGAGGGCTTCAAGCTGACAATGGCACCAGCAGCTTCCATCTGCAACAGAGACCCAGGAAAGGACAGGCTGTGCCGGTTTGGACAAATGTGGAGGAAAATATCCTCTGATAGAAGGCAGGTTACACCCAGCCCTCCCCCACCAGGTTTGGGAAAAAAGAATTTTCCTGGGAAGAAAGTGAAAGAGATAAAAACTATTTTTTTAACAAACACACAGGAAAAGGATAACAATGCTAAATATTAAAAGCTCTCGCTGTGCAGAGAAAGCTGGGATAATTTGAGAGTCCTTCCGTGTTTCGGTGGGGTCTCCTGAAACATCCATAGACAGCAAGGCCCGTGCAAAGAAACAGGGAGCGATTCTTGAGAGAAGTTTCAGAGCTCTTTCTTCTCCAGCCACATGGGCGGGGCACTGCCAAAGAACTGAGCAATCACGGCACAACCAGGGCCCTCCTGGCACAGGGCAACACAAAATAACCAGTGCTGAACAGGATTAGGGCACATGTGAGCAGGGAGACCCCCGTGCCCAGGCCATGCCTCTACCCCAGGGTCCCCTCTCCCATGACCTCATGGCAGGGGGGAGGAACCCCAACACTTCCGGAGGTGTAGTCTCTCTCCTCCTCCTTGCAGCTGGCTCATGGGCCCACATTCAGGGCCCCCACCTCGGGAGAAAATTCTCCCAATGTGGTCTGATGTTGGAAGAGTCAAGAAGAGAAGAAGGGAAAAAAACCCCCAAAGTCCCAGGAAAACAAAGTTCAACTCTCCATCTCCCCCCAGAGAAAAGGAGCTGAAAACTGGCTCAAAAGAAACAAAGTTGCTTCCTCCGCTCTTGCTGCAAGCAGGATGCAGAGGAGTGTGTATGTGTGTCCTTGAACAAACGCTCTGAGAAGGTTGTCCGGTTTTTTTTCCTCTCCCCCCTCTCAGGCTCAGTTGAAAGGCACAGAAATGCACAAAGTTCACTTCTGGGCATAGAGCAGCGATAGGGGATACACATGATAAAGTCACCCCAAGACACAGGGACAGAGAATTCAGCGGAAAGACTCCGAGAATTCTGCTCCCAGAGATCATTCCTGCTCACACTGACCCTTGTAGAAAGGGGACATCGTTCCAGGCAGCCTGTACTGAGCATGTGGCTCCTGAGTGGGGTTTGTTCTTTAGGAAACCTGCTCCGGCTTTTCCATTCTTTCCTTCCAAACAGGAAAACTTCTCCTGGGGCTGTGTGCAGGCAGAGCCCTGAGGAGAGCAGGTGGCACATGGTGCGCTGGGCTGGGACAGCCAGCTGCAGAGCTCAAGGGAAGAAGCCCAAAGTGTCACAATGGCTCCTTGCCTTCACATGCAACACCTGGGTCACAATGGTCTCCTTGATTCCATGAGGCCCCACTGTGTCACACTGGCTCCTTGGTTCCATCAGGTTCCGCAGTGTCACCATGGTCTCCTTTGATCCGCATTGTCATCATGGACAATTGGTTCCATGAGGCCCCGCAGTGTCACAATGGTCCCTTGCTTCCATAGGTTTGATGTTGTAACAATGGACTCCTTGCTTCTATGAGCTAGCCTGCTTTTTGCAGAGGTGTCTTTGGTTCCAACAAGGCCCCGCTGTGTCTCAGTGCACCCTGGCTTCCATGTGGATCTGGAGTATCACAAAGGCTCCTTGGTTCCACCAGGTCCTGCTGTGTCACAATGGGTCCTGTGGTCCCTGAGGCCCTCCAAAGTCATCATGGAGGCTTGCTTCCATGAGGTTCCATTATGTGCCAGTGGTCATCTTGGTTCCAGGAGTTTCCTTGGTGTCACAATGCTCTCCATGCTTCCATGATTCCCCACAATGTCACAATGCTCTCCATGCTTCCATTAGGCCCTGCTTTGCCACAATGGTCCCCTTGTTTCCATGAGGCCCTGCTGTGTCACAATGGACCTATGGTTCCATGATGTTGCGTGGTGTCACCGTGCTCTTCTTGAATCCGCAGTGTAACCATGGACCATTGGTTCCATGCGGCCTGGCCGTGTCACAATGGGCTCCTTGATTCCATGATTCCCCACGGTGTCACAATGGAGCCTTGTTTCTAGGAGGTTCTGTACTGTAACAATTGCCTCCTTGATGCCATCAGCCCCTGCAGTGTCACAATGGCTCCTTGGTTCCATGAGGAACACAATAGCTTGGCATAAGCATTGAGCAACAGCTGCTGAACACACCTGGCAACATCTGCTTGCATCAAAAGAGGGCTTCAAGCTGACAATGGCACCAGCAGCTTCCATCTGCAACAGAGACCCAGGAAAGGACAGGCTGTGCCGGTTTGGACAAATGTGGAGGAAAATATCCTCTGATAGAAGGCAGGTTACACCCAGCCCTCCCCCACCAGGTTTGGGAAAAAAGAATTTTCCTGGGAAGAAAGTGAAAGAGATAAAAACTATTTTTTTAACAAACACACAGGAAAAGGATAACAATGCTAAATATTAAAAGCTCTCGCTGTGCAGAGAAAGCTGGGATAATTTGAGAGTCCTTCCGTGTTTCGGTGGGGTCTCCTGAAACATCCATAGACAGCGAGGCCCGTGCAAAGAAACAGGGAGCGATTCTTGAGAGAAGTTTCAGAGCTCTTTCTTCTCCAGCCACATGGGCGGGGCACTGCCAAAGAACTGAGCAATCACGGCACAACCAGGGCCCTCCTGGCACAGGGCAACACAAAATAACCAGTGCTGAACAGGATTAGGGCACATGTGAGCAGGGAGACCCCCGTGCCCAGGCCATGCCTCTACCCCAGGGTCCCCTCTCCCATGACCTCATGGCAGGGGGGAGGAACCCCAACACTTCCGGAGGTGTAGTCTCTCTCCTCCTCCTTGCAGCTGGCTCATGGGCCCACATTCAGGGCCCCCACCTCGGGAGAAAATTCTCCCAATGCGGTCTGATGTTGAAAGAGTCAAGAAGAGAAGAAGGGAAAAAAACCCCCAAAGTCCCAGGAAAACAAAGTTCAACTCTCCATCTCCCCCCAGAGAAAAGGAGCTGAAAACTGGCTCAAAAGAAACAAAGTTGCTTCCTTCGCTCTTGCTGCAAGCAGGATGCAGAGGAGTGTGTATGTGTGTCCTTGAACAAACGCTCTGAGAAGTTTGTCCGGTTTTTTTTCCTCTCCCCCCTCTCAGGCTCAGTTGAAAGGCACAGAAATGCACAAAGTTCACTTCTGGGCATAGAGCAGCGATAGGGGATACACATGATAAAGTCACCCCAAGACACAGGGACAGAGAATTCAGCGGAAAGACTCCGAGAATTCTGCTCCCAGAGATCATTCCTGCTCACACTGACCCTTGTAGAAAGGGGACATCGTTCCAGGCAGCCTGTACTGAGCATGTGGCTCCTGAGTGGGGTTTGTTCTTTAGGAAACCTGCTCCGGCTTTTCCATTCTTTCCTTCCAAACAGGAAAACTTCTCCTGGGGCTGTGTGCAGGCAGAGCCCTGAGGAGAGCAGGTGGCACATGGTGCGCTGGGCTGGGACAGCCAGCTGCAGAGCTCAAGGGAAGAAGCCCAAAGTGTCACAATGGCTCCTTGCCTTCACATGCAACACCTGGGTCACAATGGTCTCCTTGATTCCATGAGGCCCCACTGTGTCACACTGGCTCCTTGGTTCCATCAGGTTCCGCAGTGTCACCATGGTCTCCTTTGATCCGCATTGTCATCATGGACAATTGGTTCCATGAGGCCCCGCAGTGTCACAATGGTCCCTTGCTTCCATAGGTTTGATGTTGTAACAATGGACTCCTTGCTTCTATGAGCTAGCCTGCTTTTTGCAGAGGTGTCTTTGGTTCCAACAAGGCCCCGCTGTGTCTCAGTGCACCCTGGCTTCCATGTGGATCTGGAGTATCACAAAGGCTCCTTGGTTCCACCAGGTCCTGCTGTGTCACAATGGGTCCTGTGGTCCCTGAGGCCCTCCAAAGTCATCATGGAGGCTTGCTTCCATGAGGTTCCATTATGTGCCAGTGGTCATCTTGGTTCCAGGAGTTTCCTTGGTGTCACAATGCTCTCCATGCTTCCATGATTCCCCACAATGTCACAATGCTCTCCATGCTTCCATTAGGCCCTGCTTTGCCACAATGGTCCCCTTGTTTCCATGAGGCCCTGCTGTGTCACAATGGACCTATGGTTCCATGATGTTGCGTGGTGTCACCGTGCTCTTCTTGAATCCGCAGTGTAACCATGGACCATTGGTTCCATGCGGCCTGGCCGTGTCACAATGGGCTCCTTGATTCCATGATTCCCCACGGTGTCACAATGGAGCCTTGTTTCTAGGAGGTTCTGTACTGTAACAATTGCCTCCTTGATGCCATCAGCCCCTGCAGTGTCACAATGGCTCCTTGGTTCCATGAGGAACACAATAGCTTGGCATAAGCATTGAGCAACAGCTGCTGAACACACCTGGCAACATCTGCTTGCATCAAAAGAGGGCTTCAAGCTGACAATGGCACCAGCAGCTTCCATCTGCAACAGAGACCCAGGAAAGGACAGGCTGTGCTGGTTTGGACAAATGTGGAGGAAAATATCCTCTGATAGAAGGCAGGTTACACCCAGCCCTCCCCCACCAGGTTTGGGAAAAAAGAATTTTCCTGGGAAGAAAGTGAAAGAGATAAAAACTATTTTTTTAACAAACACACAGGAAAAGGATAACAATGCTAAATATTAAAAGCTCTCGCTGTGCAGAGAAAGCTGGGATAATTTGAGAGTCCTTCCGTGTTTCGGTGGGGTCTCCTGAAACATCCATAGACAGCAAGGCCCGTGCAAAGAAACAGGGAGCGATTCTTGAGAGAAGTTTCAGAGCTCTTTCTTCTCCAGCCACATGGGCGGGGCACTGCCAAAGAACTGAGCAATCACGGGACAACCAGGGCCCTCCTGGCACAGGGCAACACAAAATAACCAGTGCTGAACAGGATTAGGGCACATGTCAGCAGGGAGACCCCCGTGCCCAGGCCATGCCTCTACCCCAGGGTCCCCTCTCCCATGACCTCATGGCAGGGGGGAGGAACCCCAACACTTCCGGAGGTGTAGTCTCTCTCCTCCTCCTTGCAGCTGGCTCATGGGCCCACATTCAGGGCCCCCACCTCGGGAGAAAATTCTCCCAATGTGGTCTGATGTTGAAAGAGTCAAGAAGAGAAGAAGGGAAAAAAACCCCCAAAGTCCCAGGAAAACAAAGTTCAACTCTCCATCTCCCCCCAGAGAAAAGGAGCTGAAAACTGGCTCAAAAGAAACAAAGTTGCTTCCTCCGCTCTTGCTGCAAGCAGGATGCAGAGGAGTGTGTATGTGTGTCCTTGAACAAACGCTCTGAGAAGGTTGTCCGGTTTTTTTTCCTCTCCCCCCTCTCAGGCTCAGTTGAAAGGCACAGAAATGCACAAAGTTCACTTCTGGGCATAGAGCAGCGATAGGGGATACACATGATAAAGTCACCCCAAGACACAGGGACAGAGAATTCAGCGGAAAGACTCCGAGAATTCTGCTCCCAGAGATCATTCCTGCTCACACTGACCCTTGTAGAAAGGGGACATCGTTCCAGGCAGCCTGTACTGAGCATGTGGCTCCTGAGTGGGGTTTGTTCTTTAGGAAACCTGCTCCGGCTTTTCCATTCTTTCCTTCCAAACAGGAAAACTTCTCCTGGGGCTGTGTGCAGGCAGAGCCCTGAGGAGAGCAGGTGGCACATGGTGCGCTGGGCTGGGACAGCCAGCTGCAGAGCTCAAGGGAAGAAGCCCAAAGTGTCACAATGGCTCCTTGCCTTCACATGCAACACCTGGGTCACAATGGTCTCCTTGATTCCATGAGGCCCCACTGTGTCACACTGGCTCCTTGGTTCCATCAGGTTCCGCAGTGTCACCATGGTCTCCTTTGATCCGCATTGTCATCATGGACAATTGGTTCCATGAGGCCCCGCAGTGTCACAATGGTCCCTTGCTTCCATAGGTTTGATGTTGTAACAATGGACTCCTTGCTTCTATGAGCTAGCCTGCTTTTTGCAGAGGTGTCTTTGGTTCCAACAAGGCCCCGCTGTGTCTCAGTGCACCCTGGCTTCCATGTGGATCTGGAGTATCACAAAGGCTCCTTGGTTCCACCAGGTCCTGCTGTGTCACAATGGGTCCTGTGGTCCCTGAGGCCCTCCAAAGTCATCATGGAGGCTTGCTTCCATGAGGTTCCATTATGTGCCAGTGGTCATCTTGGTTCCAGGAGTTTCCTTGGTGTCACAATGCTCTCCATGCTTCCATGATTCCCCACAATGTCACAATGCTCTCCATGCTTCCATTAAGCCCTGCTTTGCCACAATGGTCCCCTTGTTTCCATGAGGCCCTGCTGTGTCACAATGGACCTATGGTTCCATGATGTTGCGTGGTGTCACCGTGCTCGTCTTGAATCCGCAGTGTAACAATGGACCATTGGTTCCATGCGGCCTGGCCGTGTCACAATGGGCTCCTTGATTCCATGATTCCCCACGGTGTCACAATGGAGCCTTGTTTCTAGGAGGTTCTGTACTGTCACAATTGCCTCCTTGATGCCATCAGCCCCTGCAGTGTCACAATGGCTCCTTGGTTCCATGAGGAACACAATAGCTTGGCATAAGCATTGAGCAACAGCTGCTGAACACACCTGGCAACATCTGCTTGCATCAAAAGAGGGCTTCAAGCTGACAATGGCACCAGCAGCTTCCATCTGCAACAGAGACCCAGGAAAGGACAGGCTGTGCCGGTTTGGACAAATGTGGAGGAAAATATCCTCTGATAGAAGGCAGGTTACACCCAGCCCTCCCCCACCAGGTTTGGGAAAAAAGAATTTTCCTGGGAAGAAAGTGAAAGAGATAAAAACTATTTTTTTAACAAACACACAGGAAAAGGATAACAATGCTAAATATTAAAAGCTCTCGCTGTGCAGAGAAAGCTGGGATAATTTGAGAGTCCTTCCGTGTTTCGGTGGGGTCTCCTGAAACATCCATAGACAGCGAGGCCCGTGCAAAGAAACAGGGAGCGATTCTTGAGAGAAGTTTCAGAGCTCTTTCTTCTCCAGCCACATGGGCGGGGCACTGCCAAAGAACTGAGCAATCACGGCACAACCAGGGCCCTCCTGGCACAGGGCAACACAAAATAACCAGTGCTGAACAGGATTAGGGCACATGTGAGCAGGGAGACCCCCGTGCCCAGGCCATGCCTCTACCCCAGGGTCCCCTCTCCCATGACCTCATGGCAGGGGGGAGGAACCCCAACACTTCCGGAGGTGTAGTCTCTCTCCTCCTCCTTGCAGCTGGCTCATGGGCCCACATTCAGGGCCCCCACCTCGGGAGAAAATTCTCCCAATGCGGTCTGATGTTGAAAGAGTCAAGAAGAGAAGAAGGGAAAAAAACCCCCAAAGTCCCAGGAAAACAAAGTTCAACTCTCCATCTCCCCCCAGAGAAAAGGAGCTGAAAACTGGCTCAAAAGAAACAAAGTTGCTTCCTTCGCTCTTGCTGCAAGCAGGATGCAGAGGAGTGTGTATGTGTGTCCTTGAACAAACGCTCTGAGAAGTTTGTCCGGTTTTTTTCCTCTCCCCCCTCTCAGGCTCAGTTGAAAGGCACAGAAATGCACAAAGTTCACTTCTGGGCATAGAGCAGCGATAGGGGATACACATGATAAAGTCACCCCAAGACACAGGGACAGAGAATTCAGCGGAAAGACTCCGAGAATTCTGCTCCCAGAGATCATTCCTGCTCACACTGACCCTTGTAGAAAGGGGACATCGTTCCAGGCAGCCTGTACTGAGCATGTGGCTCCTGAGTGGGGTTTGTTGTTTAGGAAACCTGCTCCGGCTTTTCCATTCTTTCCTTCCAAACAGGAAAACTTCTCCTGGGGCTGTGTGCAGGCAGAGCCCTGAGGAGAGCAGGTGGCACATGGTGCGCTGGGCTGGGACAGCCAGCTGCAGAGCTCAAGGGAAGAAGCCCAAAGTGTCACAATGGCTCCTTGCCTTCACATGCAACACCTGGGTCACAATGGTCTCCTTGATTCCATGAGGCCCCACTGTGTCACACTGGCTCCTTGGTTCCATCAGGTTCCGCAGTGTCACCATGGTCTCCTTTGATCCGCATTGTCATCATGGACAATTGGTTCCATGAGGCCCCGCAGTGTCACAATGGTCCCTTGCTTCCATAGGTTTGATGTTGTAACAATGGACTCCTTGCTTCTATGAGCTAGCCTGCTTTTTGCAGAGGTGTCTTTGGTTCCAACAAGGCCCCGCTGTGTCTCAGTGCACCCTGGCTTCCATGTGGATCTGGAGTATCACAAAGGCTCCTTGGTTCCACCAGGTCCTGCTGTGTCACAATGGGTCCTGTGGTCCCTGAGGCCCTCCAAAGTCATCATGGAGGCTTGCTTCCATGAGGTTCCATTATGTGCCAGTGGTCATCTTGGTTCCAGGAGTTTCCTTGGTGTCACAATGCTCTCCATGCTTCCATGATTCCCCACAATGTCACAATGCTCTCCATGCTTCCATTAGGCCCTGCTTTGCCACAATGGTCCCCTTGTTTCCATGAGGCCCTGCTGTGTCACAATGGACCTATGGTTCCATGATGTTGCGTGGTGTCACCGTGCTCGTCTTGAATCCGCAGTGTAACAATGGACCATTGGTTCCATGCGGCCTGGCCGTGTCACAATGGGCTCCTTGATTCCATGATTCCCCACGGTGTCACAATGGAGCCTTGTTTCTAGGAGGTTCTGTACTGTCACAATTGCCTCCTTGATGCCATCAGCCCCTGCAGTGTCACAATGGCTCCTTGGTTCCATGAGGAACACAATAGCTTGGCATAAGCATTGAGCAACAGCTGCTGAACACACCTGGCAACATCTGCTTGCATCAAAAGAGGGCTTCAAGCTGACAATGGCACCAGCAGCTTCCATCTGCAACAGAGACCCAGGAAAGGACAGGCTGTGCCGGTTTGGACAAATGTGGAGGAAAATATCCTCTGATAGAAGGCAGGTTACACCCAGCCCTCCCCCACCAGGTTTGGGAAAAAAGAATTTTCCTGGGAAGAAAGTGAAAGAGATAAAAACTATTTTTTTAACAAACACACAGGAAAAGGATAACAATGCTAAATATTAAAAGCTCTCGCTGTGCAGAGAAAGCTGGGATAATTTGAGAGTCCTTCCGTGTTTCGGTGGGGTCTCCTGAAACATCCATAGACAGCAAGGCCCGTGCAAAGAAACAGGGAGCGATTCTTGAGAGAAGTTTCAGAGCTCTTTCTTCTCCAGCCACATGGGCGGGGCACTGCCAAAGAACTGAGCAATCACGGCACAACCAGGGCCCTCCTGGCACAGGGCAACACAAAATAACCAGTGCTGAACAGGATTAGGGCACATGTGAGCAGGGAGACCCCCGTGCCCAGGCCATGCCTCTACCCCAGGGTCCCCTCTCCCATGACCTCATGGCAGGGGGGAGGAACCCCAACACTTCCATAGGTGTAGTCTCTCTCCTCCTCCTTGCAGCTGGCTCATGGGCCCACATTCAGGGCCCCCACCTCGGGAGAAAATTCTCCCAATGTGGTCTGATGTTGAAAGAGTCAAGAAGAGAAGAAGGGAAAAAAACCCCCAAAGTCCCAGGAAAACAAAGTTCAACTCTCCATCTCCCCCCAGAGAAAAGGAGCTGAAAACTGGCTCAAAAGAAACAAAGTTGCTTCCTCCGCTCTTGCTGCAAGCAGGATGCAGAGGAGTGTGTATGTGTGTCCTTGAACAAACGCTCTGAGAAGTTTGTCCGGTTTTTTTTCCTCTCCCCCCTCTCAGGCTCAGTTGAAAGGCACAGAAATGCACAAAGTTCACTTCTGGGCATAGAGCAGCGATAGGGGATACACATGATAAAGTCACCCCAAGACACAGGGACAGAGAATTCAGCGGAAAGACTCCGAGAATTCTGCTCCCAGAGATCATTCCTGCTCACACTGACCCTTGTAGAAAGGGGACATCATTCCAGGCAGCCTGTACTGAGCATGTGGCTCCTGAGTGGGGTTTGTTGTTTAGGAAACCTGCTCCGGCTTTTCCATTCTTTCCTTCCAAACAGGAAAACTTCTCCTGGGGCTGTGTGCAGGCAGAGCCCTGAGGAGAGCAGGTGGCACATGGTGCGCTGGGCTGGGACAGCCAGCTGCAGAGCTCAAGGGAAGAAGCCCAAAGTGTCACAATGGCTCCTTGCCTTCACATGCAACACCTGGGTCACAATGGTCTCCTTGATTCCATGAGGCCCCACTGTGTCACACTGGCTCCTTGGTTCCATCAGGTTCCGCAGTGTCACCATGGTCTCCTTTGATCCGCATTGTCATCATGGACAATTGGTTCCATGAGGCCCCGCAGTGTCACAATGGTCCCTTGCTTCCATAGGTTTGATGTTGTAACAATGGACTCCTTGCTTCTATGAGCTAGCCTGCTTTTTGCAGAGGTGTCTTTGGTTCCAACAAGGCCCCGCTGTGTCTCAGTGCACCCTGGCTTCCATGTGGATCTGGAGTATCACAAAGGCTCCTTGGTTCCACCAGGTCCTGCTGTGTCACAATGGGTCCTGTGGTCCCTGAGGCCCTCCAAAGTCATCATGGAGGCTTGCTTCCATGAGGTTCCATTATGTGCCAGTGGTCATCTTGGTTCCAGGAGTTTCCTTGGTGTCACAATGCTCTCCATGCTTCCATGATTCCCCACAATGTCACAATGCTCTCCATGCTTCCATTAGGCCCTGCTTTGCCACAATGGTCCCCTTGTTTCCATGAGGCCCTGCTGTGTCACAATGGACCTATGGTTCCATGATGTTGCGTGGTGTCACCGTGCTCGTCTTGAATCCGCAGTGTAACAATGGACCATTGGTTCCATGCGGCCTGGCCGTGTCACAATGGGCTCCTTGATTCCATGATTCCCCACGGTGTCACAATGGAGCCTTGTTTCTAGGAGGTTCTGTACTGTCACAATTGCCTCCTTGATGCCATCAGCCCCTGCAGTGTCACAATGGCTCCTTGGTTCCATGAGGAACACAATAGCTTGGCATAAGCATTGAGCAACAGCTGCTGAACACACCTGGCAACATCTGCTTGCATCAAAAGAGGGCTTCAAGCTGACAATGGCACCAGCAGCTTCCATCTGCAACAGAGACCCAGGAAAGGACAGGCTGTGCCGGTTTGGACAAATGTGGAGGAAAATATCCTCTGATAGAAGGCAGGTTACACCCAGCCCTCCCCCACCAGGTTTGGGAAAAAAGAATTTTCCTGGGAAGAAAGTGAAAGAGATAAAAACTATTTTTTTAACAAACACACAGGAAAAGGATAACAATGCTAAATATTAAAAGCTCTCGCTGTGCAGAGAAAGCTGGGATAATTTGAGAGTCCTTCCGTGTTTCGGTGGGGTCTCCTGAAACATCCATAGACAGCGAGGCCCGTGCAAAGAAACAGGGAGCGATTCTTGAGAGAAGTTTCAGAGCTCTTTCTTCTCCAGCCACATGGGCGGGGCACTGCCAAAGAACTGAGCAATCACGGCACAACCAGGGCCCTCCTGGCACAGGGCAACACAAAATAACCAGTGCTGAACAGGATTAGGGCACATGTGAGCAGGGAGACCCCCGTGCCCAGGCCATGCCTCTACCCCAGGGTCCCCTCTCCCATGACCTCATGGCAGGGGGGAGGAACCCCAACACTTCCGTAGGTGTAGTCTCTCTCCTCCTCCTTGCAGCTGGCTCATGGGCCCACATTCAGGGCCCCCACCTCGGGAGAAAATTCTCCCAATGCGGTCTGATGTTGAAAGAGTCAAGAAGAGAAGAAGGGAAAAAAACCCCCAAAGTCCCAGGAAAACAAAGTTCAACTCTCCATCTCCCCCCAGAGAAAAGGAGCTGAAAACTGGCTAAAAAGAAACCAAGTTGCTTCCTCTGCTCTTGCTGCAAGCAGGATGCAGAGGAGTGTGTATGTGTGTCCTTGAACAAACGCTCTGAGAAGTTTGTCCGGTTTTTTTTCCTCTCCCCCCTCTCAGGCTCAGTTGAAAGGCACAGAAATGCACAAAGTTCACTTCTGGGCATAGAGCAGCGATAGGGGATACACATGATAAAGTCACCCCAAGACACAGGGACAGAGAATTCAGCGGAAAGACTCCGAGAATTCTGCTCCCAGAGATCATTCCTGCTCACACTGACCCTTGTAGAAAGGGGACATCGTTCCAGGCAGCCTGTACTGAGCATGTGGCTCCTGAGTGGGGTTTGTTCTTTAGGAAACCTGCTCCGGCTTTTCCATTCTTTCCTTCCAAACAGGAAAACTTCTCCTGGGGCTGTGTGCAGGCAGAGCCCTGAGGAGAGCAGGTGGCACATGGTGCGCTGGGCTGGGACAGCCAGCTGCAGAGCTCAAGGGAAGAAGCCCAAAGTGTCACAATGGCTCCTTGCCTTCACATGCAACACCTGGGTCACAATGGTCTCCTTGATTCCATGAGGCCCCACTGTGTCACACTGGCTCCTTGGTTCCATCAGGTTCCGCAGTGTCACCATGGTCTCCTTTGATCCGCATTGTCATCATGGACAATTGGTTCCATGAGGCCCCGCAGTGTCACAATGGTCCCTTGCTTCCATAGGTTTGATGTTGTAACAATGGACTCCTTGCTTCTATGAGCTAGCCTGCTTTTTGCAGAGGTGTCTTTGGTTCCAACAAGGCCCCGCTGTGTCTCAGTGCACCCTGGCTTCCATGTGGATCTGGAGTATCACAAAGGCTCCTTGGTTCCACCAGGTCCTGCTGTGTCACAATGGGTCCTGTGGTCCCTGAGGCCCTCCAAAGTCATCATGGAGGCTTGCTTCCATGAGGTTCCATTATGTGCCAGTGGTCATCTTGGTTCCAGGAGTTTCCTTGGTGTCACAATGCTCTCCATGCTTCCATGATTCCCCACAATGTCACAATGCTCTCCATGCTTCCATTAGGCCCTGCTTTGCCACAATGGTCCCCTTGTTTCCATGAGGCCCTGCTGTGTCACAATGGACCTATGGTTCCATGATGTTGCGTGGTGTCACCGTGCTCGTCTTGAATCCGCAGTGTAACAATGGACCATTGGTTCCATGCGGCCTGGCCGTGTCACAATGGGCTCCTTGATTCCATGATTCCCCACGGTGTCACAATGGAGCCTTGTTTCTAGGAGGTTCTGTACTGTCACAATTGCCTCCTTGATGCCATCAGCCCCTGCAGTGTCACAATGGCTCCTTGGTTCCATGAGGAACACAATAGCTTGGCATAAGCATTGAGCAACAGCTGCTGAACACACCTGGCAACATCTGCTTGCATCAAAAGAGGGCTTCAAGCTGACAATGGCACCAGCAGCTTCCATCTGCAACAGAGACCCAGGAAAGGACAGGCTGTGCCGGTTTGGACAAATGTGGAGGAAAATATCCTCTGATAGAAGGCAGGTTACACCCAGCCCTCCCCCACCAGGTTTGGGAAAAAAGAATTTTCCTGGGAAGAAAGTGAAAGAGATAAAAACTATTTTTTTAACAAACACACAGGAAAAGGATAACAATGCTAAATATTAAAAGCTCTCGCTGTGCAGAGAAAGCTGGGATAATTTGAGAGTCCTTCCGTGTTTCGGTGGGGTCTCCTGAAACATCCATAGACAGCAAGGCCCGTGCAAAGAAACAGGGAGCGATTCTTGAGAGAAGTTTCAGAGCTCTTTCTTCTCCAGCCACATGGGCGGGGCACTGCCAAAGAACTGAGCAATCACGGCACAACCAGGGCCCTCCTGGCACAGGGCAACACAAAATAACCAGTGCTGAACAGGATTAGGGCACATGTCAGCAGGGAGACCCCCGTGCCCAGGCCATGCCTCTACCCCAGGGTCCCCTCTCCCATGACCTCATGGCAGGGGGGAGGAACCCCAACACTTCCGGAGGTGTAGTCTCTCTCCTCCTCCTTGCAGCTGGCTCATGGGCCCACATTCAGGGCCCCCACCTCGGGAGAAAATTCTCCCAATGTGGTCTGATGTTGAAAGAGTCAAGAAGAGAAGAAGGGAAAAAAACCCCCAAAGTCCCAGGAAAACAAAGTTCAACTCTCCATCTCCCCCCAGAGAAAAGGAGCTGAAAACTGGCTCAAAAGAAACAAAGTTGCTTCCTCCGCTCTTGCTGCAAGCAGGATGCAGAGGAGTGTGTATGTGTGTCCTTGAACAAACGCTCTGAGAAGGTTGTCCGGTTTTTTTTCCTCTCCCCCCTCTCAGGCTCAGTTGAAAGGCACAGAAATGCACAAAGTTCACTTCTGGGCATAGAGCAGCGATAGGGGATACACATGATAAAGTCACCCCAAGACACAGGGACAGAGAATTCAGCGGAAAGACTCCGAGAATTCTGCTCCCAGAGATCATTCCTGCTCACACTGACCCTTGTAGAAAGGGGACATCGTTCCAGGCAGCCTGTACTGAGCATGTGGCTCCTGAGTGGGGTTTGTTCTTTAGGAAACCTGCTCCGGCTTTTCCATTCTTTCCTTCCAAACAGGAAAACTTCTCCTGGGGCTGTGTGCAGGCAGAGCCCTGAGGAGAGCAGGTGGCACATGGTGCGCTGGGCTGGGACAGCCAGCTGCAGAGATCAAGGGAAGAAGCCCAAAGTGTCACAATGGCTCCTTGCCTTCACATGCAACACCTGGGTCGCAATGGTCTCCTTGATTCCATGAGGCCCCACTGTGTCACACTGGCTCCTTGGTTCCATCAGGTTCCGCAGTGTCACCATGGTCTCCTTTGATCCGCATTGTCATCATGGACAATTGGTTCCATGAGGCCCCGCAGTGTCACAATGGTCCCTTGCTTCCATAGGTTTGATGTTGTAACAATGGACTCCTTGCTTCTATGAGCTAGCCTGCTTTTTGCAGAGGTGTCTTTGGTTCCAACAAGGCCCCGCTGTGTCTCAGTGCACCCTGGCTTCCATGTGGATCTGGAGTATCCCAAAGGCTCCTTGGTTCCACCAGGTCCTGCTGTGTCACAATGGGTCCTGTGGTCCCTGAGGCCCTCCAAAGTCATCATGGAGGCTTGCTTCCATGAGGTTCCATTATGTGCCAGTGGTCATCTTGGTTCCAGGAGTTTCCTTGGTGTCACAATGCTCTCCATGCTTCCATGATTCCCCACAATGTCACAATGCTCTCCATGCTTCCATTAGGCCCTGCTTTGCCACAATGGTCCCCTTGTTTCCATGAGGCCCTGCTGTGTCACAATGGACCTATGGTTCCATGATGTTGCGTGGTGTCACCGTGCTCTTCTTGAATCCGCAGTGTAACCATGGACCATTGGTTCCATGCGGCCTGGCCGTGTCACAATGGGCTCCTTGATTCCATGATTCCCCACGGTGTCACAATGGAGCCTTGTTTCTAGGAGGTTCTGTACTGTCACAATTGCCTCCTTGATGCCATCAGCCCCTGCAGTGTCACAATGGCTCCTTGGTTCCATGAGGAACACAATAGCTTGGCATAAGCATTGAGCAACAGCTGCTGAACACACCTGGCAACATCTGCTTGCATCAAAAGAGGGCTTCAAGCTGACAATGGCACCAGCAGCTTCCATCTGCAACAGAGACCCAGGAAAGGACAGGCTGTGCCGGTTTGGACAAATGTGGAGGAAAATATCCTCTGATAGAAGGCAGGTTACACCCAGCCCTCCCCCACCAGGTTTGGGAAAAAAGAATTTTCCTGGGAAGAAAGTGAAAGAGATAAAAACTATTTTTTTAACAAACACACAGGAAAAGGATAACAATGCTAAATATTAAAAGCTCTCGCTGTGCAGAGAAAGCTGGGATAATTTGAGAGTCCTTCCGTGTTTCGGTGGGGTCTCCTGAAACATCCATAGACAGCAAGGCCCGTGCAAAGAAACAGGGAGCGATTCTTGAGAGAAGTTTCAGAGCTCTTTCTTCTCCAGCCACATGGGCGGGGCACTGCCAAAGAACTGAGCAATCACGGCACAACCAGGGCCCTCCTGGCACAGGGCAACACAAAATAACCAGTGCTGAACAGGATTAGGGCACATGTCAGCAGGGAGACCCCCGTGCCCAGGCCATGCCTCTACCCCAGGGTCCCCTCTCCCATGACCTCATGGCAGGGGGGAGGAACCCCAACACTTCCGTAGGTGTAGTCTCTCTCCTCCTCCTTGCAGCTGGCTCATGGGCCCACATTCAGGGCCCCCACCTCGGGAGAAAATTCTCCCAATGTGGTCTGATGTTGAAAGAGTCAAGAAGAGAAGAAGGGAAAAAAACCCCCAAAGTCCCAGGAAAACAAAGTTCAACTCTCCATCTCCCCCCAGAGAAAAGGAGCTGAAAACTGGCTCAAAAGAAACAAAGTTGCTTCCTCCGCTCTTGCTGCAAGCAGGATGCAGAGGAGTGTGTATGTGTGTCCTTGAACAAACGCTCTGAGAAGGTTGTCCGGTTTTTTTTCCTCTCCCCCCTCTCAGGCTCAGTTGAAAGGCACAGAAATGCACAAAGTTCACTTCTGGGCATAGAGCAGCGATAGGGGATACACATGATAAAGTCACCCCAAGACACAGGGACAGAGAATTCAGCGGAAAGACTCCGAGAATTCTGCTCCCAGAGATCATTCCTGCTCACACTGACCCTTGTAGAAAGGGGACATCGTTCCAGGCAGCCTGTACTGAGCATGTGGCTCCTGAGTGGGGTTTGTTGTTTAGGAAACCTGCTCCGGCTTTTCCATTCTTTCCTTCCAAACAGGAAAACTTCTCCTGGGGCTGTGTGCAGGCAGAGCCCTGAGGAGAGCAGGTGGCACATGGTGCGCTGGGCTGGGACAGCCAGCTGCAGAGCTCAAGGGAAGAAGCCCAAAGTGTCACAATGGCTCCTTGCCTTCACATGCAACACCTGGGTCACAATGGTCTCCTTGATTCCATGAGGCCCCACTGTGTCACACTGGCTCCTTGGTTCCATCAGGTTCCGCAGTGTCACCATGGTCTCCTTTGATCCGCATTGTCATCATGGACAATTGGTTCCATGAGGCCCCGCAGTGTCACAATGGTCCCTTGCTTCCATAGGTTTGATGTTGTAACAATGGACTCCTTGCTTCTATGAGCTAGCCTGCTTTTTGCAGAGGTGTCTTTGGTTCCAACAAGGCCCCGCTGTGTCTCAGTGCACCCTGGCTTCCATGTGGATCTGGAGTATCACAAAGGCTCCTTGGTTCCACCAGGTCCTGCTGTGTCACAATGGGTCCTGTGGTCCCTGAGGCCCTCCAAAGTCATCATGGAGGCTTGCTTCCATGAGGTTCCATTATGTGCCAGTGGTCATCTTGGTTCCAGGAGTTTCCTTGGTGTCACAATGCTCTCCATGCTTCCATGATTCCCCACAATGTCACAATGCTCTCCATGCTTCCATTAGGCCCTGCTTTGCCACAATGGTCCCCTTGTTTCCATGAGGCCCTGCTGTGTCACAATGGACCTATGGTTCCATGATGTTGCGTGGTGTCACCGTGCTCGTCTTGAATCCGCAGTGTAACAATGGACCATTGGTTCCATGCGGCCTGGCCGTGTCACAATGGGCTCCTTGATTCCATGATTCCCCACGGTGTCACAATGGAGCCTTGTTTCTAGGAGGTTCTGTACTGTCACAATTGCCTCCTTGATGCCATCAGCCCCTGCAGTGTCACAATGGCTCCTTGGTTCCATGAGGAACACAATAGCTTGGCATAAGCATTGAGCAACAGCTGCTGAACACACCTGGCAACATCTGCTTGCATCAAAAGAGGGCTTCAAGCTGACAATGGCACCAGCAGCTTCCATCTGCAACAGAGACCCAGGAAAGGACAGGCTGTGCCGGTTTGGACAAATGTGGAGGAAAATATCCTCTGATAGAAGGCAGGTTACACCCAGCCCTCCCCCACCAGGTTTGGGAAAAAAGAATTTTCCTGGGAAGAAAGTGAAAGAGATAAAAACTATTTTTTTAACAAACACACAGGAAAAGGATAACAATGCTAAATATTAAAAGCTCTCGCTGTGCAGAGAAAGCTGGGATAATTTGAGAGTCCTTCCGTGTTTCGGTGGGGTCTCCTGAAACATCCATAGACAGCAAGGCCCGTGCAAAGAAACAGGGAGCGATTCTTGAGAGAAGTTTCAGAGCTCTTTCTTCTCCAGCCACATGGGCGGGGCACTGCCAAAGAACTGAGCAATCACGGCACAACCAGGGCCCTCCTGGCACAGGGCAACACAAAATAACCAGTGCTGAACAGGATTAGGGCACATGTGAGCAGGGAGACCCCCGTGCCCAGGCCATGCCTCTACCCCAGGGTCCCCTCTCCCATGACCTCATGGCAGGGGGGAGGAACCCCAACACTTCCGGAGGTGTAGTCTCTCTCCTCCTCCTTGCAGCTGGCTCATGGGCCCACATTCAGGGCCCCCACCTCGGGAGAAAATTCTCCCAATGTGGTCTGATGTTGGAAGAGTCAAGAAGAGAAGAAGGGAAAAAAACCCCCAAAGTCCCAGGAAAACAAAGTTCAACTCTCCATCTCCCCCCAGAGAAAAGGAGCTGAAAACTGGCTCAAAAGAAACAAAGTTGCTTCCTCCGCTCTTGCTGCAAGCAGGATGCAGAGGAGTGTGTATGTGTGTCCTTGAACAAACGCTCTGAGAAGGTTGTCCGGTTTTTTTTCCTCTCCCCCCTCTCAGGCTCAGTTGAAAGGCACAGAAATGCACAAAGTTCACTTCTGGGCATAGAGCAGCGATAGGGGATACACATGATAAAGTCACCCCAAGACACAGGGACAGAGAATTCAGCGGAAAGACTCCGAGAATTCTGCTCCCAGAGATCATTCCTGCTCACACTGACCCTTGTAGAAAGGGGACATCGTTCCAGGCAGCCTGTACTGAGCATGTGGCTCCTGAGTGGGGTTTGTTCTTTAGGAAACCTGCTCCGGCTTTTCCATTCTTTCCTTCCAAACAGGAAAACTTCTCCTGGGGCTGTGTGCAGGCAGAGCCCTGAGGAGAGCAGGTGGCACATGGTGCGCTGGGCTGGGACAGCCAGCTGCAGAGCTCAAGGGAAGAAGCCCAAAGTGTCACAATGGCTCCTTGCCTTCACATGCAACACCTGGGTCACAATGGTCTCCTTGATTCCATGAGGCCCCACTGTGTCACACTGGCTCCTTGGTTCCATCAGGTTCCGCAGTGTCACCATGGTCTCCTTTGATCCGCATTGTCATCATGGACAATTGGTTCCATGAGGCCCCGCAGTGTCACAATGGTCCCTTGCTTCCATAGGTTTGATGTTGTAACAATGGACTCCTTGCTTCTATGAGCTAGCCTGCTTTTTGCAGAGGTGTCTTTGGTTCCAACAAGGCCCCGCTGTGTCTCAGTGCACCCTGGCTTCCATGTGGATCTGGAGTATCACAAAGGCTCCTTGGTTCCACCAGGTCCTGCTGTGTCACAATGGGTCCTGTGGTCCCTGAGGCCCTCCAAAGTCATCATGGAGGCTTGCTTCCATGAGGTTCCATTATGTGCCAGTGGTCATCTTGGTTCCAGGAGTTTCCTTGGTGTCACAATGCTCTCCATGCTTCCATGATTCCCCACAATGTCACAATGCTCTCCATGCTTCCATTAGGCCCTGCTTTGCCACAATGGTCCCCTTGTTTCCATGAGGCCCTGCTGTGTCACAATGGACCTATGGTTCCATGATGTTGCGTGGTGTCACCGTGCTCTTCTTGAATCCGCAGTGTAACCATGGACCATTGGTTCCATGCGGCCTGGCCGTGTCACAATGGGCTCCTTGATTCCATGATTCCCCACGGTGTCACAATGGAGCCTTGTTTCTAGGAGGTTCTGTACTGTAACAATTGCCTCCTTGATGCCATCAGCCCCTGCAGTGTCACAATGGCTCCTTGGTTCCATGAGGAACACAATAGCTTGGCATAAGCATTGAGCAACAGCTGCTGAACACACCTGGCAACATCTGCTTGCATCAAAAGAGGGCTTCAAGCTGACAATGGCACCAGCAGCTTCCATCTGCAACAGAGACCCAGGAAAGGACAGGCTGTGCCGGTTTGGACAAATGTGGAGGAAAATATCCTCTGATAGAAGGCAGGTTACACCCAGCCCTCCCCCACCAGGTTTGGGAAAAAAGAATTTTCCTGGGAAGAAAGTGAAAGAGATAAAAACTATTTTTTTAACAAACACACAGGAAAAGGATAACAATGCTAAATATTAAAAGCTCTCGCTGTGCAGAGAAAGCTGGGATAATTTGAGAGTCCTTCCGTGTTTCGGTGGGGTCTCCTGAAACATCCATAGACAGCGAGGCCCGTGCAAAGAAACAGGGAGCGATTCTTGAGAGAAGTTTCAGAGCTCTTTCTTCTCCAGCCACATGGGCGGGGCACTGCCAAAGAACTGAGCAATCACGGCACAACCAGGGCCCTCCTGGCACAGGGCAACACAAAATAACCAGTGCTGAACAGGATTAGGGCACATGTGAGCAGGGAGACCCCCGTGCCCAGGCCATGCCTCTACCCCAGGGTCCCCTCTCCCATGACCTCATGGCAGGGGGGAGGAACCCCAACACTTCCGGAGGTGTAGTCTCTCTCCTCCTCCTTGCAGCTGGCTCATGGGCCCACATTCAGGGCCCCCACCTCGGGAGAAAATTCTCCCAATGCGGTCTGATGTTGAAAGAGTCAAGAAGAGAAGAAGGGAAAAAAACCCCCAAAGTCCCAGGAAAACAAAGTTCAACTCTCCATCTCCCCCCAGAGAAAAGGAGCTGAAAACTGGCTCAAAAGAAACAAAGTTGCTTCCTTCGCTCTTGCTGCAAGCAGGATGCAGAGGAGTGTGTATGTGTGTCCTTGAACAAACGCTCTGAGAAGTTTGTCCGGTTTTTTTTCCTCTCCCCCCTCTCAGGCTCAGTTGAAAGGCACAGAAATGCACAAAGTTCACTTCTGGGCATAGAGCAGCGATAGGGGATACACATGATAAAGTCACCCCAAGACACAGGGACAGAGAATTCAGCGGAAAGACTCCGAGAATTCTGCTCCCAGAGATCATTCCTGCTCACACTGACCCTTGTAGAAAGGGGACATCGTTCCAGGCAGCCTGTACTGAGCATGTGGC
Organism: Aphelocoma coerulescens; assembly: GCF_041296385.1. NCBI lineage: Eukaryota > Metazoa > Chordata > Aves > Passeriformes > Corvidae > Aphelocoma > Aphelocoma coerulescens. Next base: position 440,133 of record NW_027184074.1, read on the forward strand.
TCCTGAGTGGGGTTTGTTGTTTAGGAAACCTGCTCCGGCTTTTCCATTCTTTCCTTCCAAACAGGAAAACTTCTCCTGGGGCTGTGTGCAGGCAGAGCCCTGAGGAGAGCAGGTGGCACATGGTGCGCTGGGCTGGGACAGCCAGCTGCAGAGCTCAAGGGAAGAAGCCCAAAGTGTCACAATGGCTCCTTGCCTTCACATGCAACACCTGGGTCACAATGGTCTCCTTGATTCCATGAGGCCCCACTGTGTCACACTGGCTCCTTGGTTCCATCAGGTTCCGCAGTGTCACCATGGTCTCCTTTGATCCGCATTGTCATCATGGACAATTGGTTCCATGAGGCCCCGCAGTGTCACAATGGTCCCTTGCTTCCATAGGTTTGATGTTGTAACAATGGACTCCTTGCTTCTATGAGCTAGCCTGCTTTTTGCAGAGGTGTCTTTGGTTCCAACAAGGCCCCGCTGTGTCTCAGTGCACCCTGGCTTCCATGTGGATCTGGAGTATCACAAAGGCTCCTTGGTTCCACCAGGTCCTGCTGTGTCACAATGGGTCCTGTGGTCCCTGAGGCCCTCCAAAGTCATCATGGAGGCTTGCTTCCATGAGGTTCCATTATGTGCCAGTGGTCATCTTGGTTCCAGGAGTTTCCTTGGTGTCACAATGCTCTCCATGCTTCCATGATTCCCCACAATGTCACAATGCTCTCCATGCTTCCATTAGGCCCTGCTTTGCCACAATGGTCCCCTTGTTTCCATGAGGCCCTGCTGTGTCACAATGGACCTATGGTTCCATGATGTTGCGTGGTGTCACCGTGCTCTTCTTGAATCCGCAGTGTAACCATGGACCATTGGTTCCATGCGGCCTGGCCGTGTCACAATGGGCTCCTTGATTCCATGATTCCCCACGGTGTCACAATGGAGCCTTGTTTCTAGGAGGTTCTGTACTGTAACAATTGCCTCCTTGATGCCATCAGCCCCTGCAGTGTCACAATGGCTCCTTGGTTCCATGAGGAACACAATAGCTTGGCATAAGCATTGAGCAACAGCTGCTGAACACACCTGGCAACATCTGCTTGCATCAAAAGAGGGCTTCAAGCTGACAATGGCACCAGCAGCTTCCATCTGCAACAGAGACCCAGGAAAGGACAGGCTGTGCTGGTTTGGACAAATGTGGAGGAAAATATCCTCTGATAGAAGGCAGGTTACACCCAGCCCTCCCCCACCAGGTTTGGGAAAAAAGAATTTTCCTGGGAAGAAAGTGAAAGAGATAAAAACTATTTTTTTAACAAACACACAGGAAAAGGATAACAATGCTAAATATTAAAAGCTCTCGCTGTGCAGAGAAAGCTGGGATAATTTGAGAGTCCTTCCGTGTTTCGGTGGGGTCTCCTGAAACATCCATAGACAGCAAGGCCCGTGCAAAGAAACAGGGAGCGATTCTTGAGAGAAGTTTCAGAGCTCTTTCTTCTCCAGCCACATGGGCGGGGCACTGCCAAAGAACTGAGCAATCACGGCACAACCAGGGCCCTCCTGGCACAGGGCAACACAAAATAACCAGTGCTGAACAGGATTAGGGCACATGTCAGCAGGGAGACCCCCGTGCCCAGGCCATGCCTCTACCCCAGGGTCCCCTCTCCCATGACCTCATGGCAGGGGGGAGGAACCCCAACACTTCCGGAGGTGTAGTCTCTCTCCTCCTCCTTGCAGCTGGCTCATGGGCCCACATTCAGGGCCCCCACCTCGGGAGAAAATTCTCCCAATGTGGTCTGATGTTGAAAGAGTCAAGAAGAGAAGAAGGGAAAAAAACCCCCAAAGTCCCAGGAAAACAAAGTTCAACTCTCCATCTCCCCCCAGAGAAAAGGAGCTGAAAACTGGCTCAAAAGAAACAAAGTTGCTTCCTCCGCTCTTGCTGCAAGCAGGATGCAGAGGAGTGTGTATGTGTGTCCTTGAACAAACGCTCTGAGAAGGTTGTCCGGTTTTTTTTCCTCTCCCCCCTCTCAGGCTCAGTTGAAAGGCACAGAAATGCACAAAGTTCACTTCTGGGCATAGAGCAGCGATAGGGGATACACATGATAAAGTCACCCCAAGACACAGGGACAGAGAATTCAGCGGAAAGACTCCGAGAATTCTGCTCCCAGAGATCATTCCTGCTCACACTGACCCTTGTAGAAAGGGGACATCGTTCCAGGCAGCCTGTACTGAGCATGTGGCTCCTGAGTGGGGTTTGTTCTTTAGGAAACCTGCTCCGGCTTTTCCATTCTTTCCTTCCAAACAGGAAAACTTCTCCTGGGGCTGTGTGCAGGCAGAGCCCTGAGGAGAGCAGGTGGCACATGGTGCGCTGGGCTGGGACAGCCAGCTGCAGAGCTCAAGGGAAGAAGCCCAAAGTGTCACAATGGCTCCTTGCCTTCACATGCAACACCTGGGTCACAATGGTCTCCTTGATTCCATGAGGCCCCACTGTGTCACACTGGCTCCTTGGTTCCATCAGGTTCCGCAGTGTCACCATGGTCTCCTTTGATCCGCATTGTCATCATGGACAATTGGTTCCATGAGGCCCCGCAGTGTCACAATGGTCCCTTGCTTCCATAGGTTTGATGTTGTAACAATGGACTCCTTGCTTCTATGAGCTAGCCTGCTTTTTGCAGAGGTGTCTTTGGTTCCAACAAGGCCCCGCTGTGTCTCAGTGCACCCTGGCTTCCATGTGGATCTGGAGTATCACAAAGGCTCCTTGGTTCCACCAGGTCCTGCTGTGTCACAATGGGTCCTGTGGTCCCTGAGGCCCTCCAAAGTCATCATGGAGGCTTGCTTCCATGAGGTTCCATTATGTGCCAGTGGTCATCTTGGTTCCAGGAGTTTCCTTGGTGTCACAATGCTCTCCATGCTTCCATGATTCCCCACAATGTCACAATGCTCTCCATGCTTCCATTAAGCCCTGCTTTGCCACAATGGTCCCCTTGTTTCCATGAGGCCCTGCTGTGTCACAATGGACCTATGGTTCCATGATGTTGCGTGGTGTCACCGTGCTCGTCTTGAATCCGCAGTGTAACAATGGACCATTGGTTCCATGCGGCCTGGCCGTGTCACAATGGGCTCCTTGATTCCATGATTCCCCACGGTGTCACAATGGAGCCTTGTTTCTAGGAGGTTCTGTACTGTCACAATTGCCTCCTTGATGCCATCAGCCCCTGCAGTGTCACAATGGCTCCTTGGTTCCATGAGGAACACAATAGCTTGGCATAAGCATTGAGCAACAGCTGCTGAACACACCTGGCAACATCTGCTTGCATCAAAAGAGGGCTTCAAGCTGACAATGGCACCAGCAGCTTCCATCTGCAACAGAGACCCAGGAAAGGACAGGCTGTGCCGGTTTGGACAAATGTGGAGGAAAATATCCTCTGATAGAAGGCAGGTTACACCCAGCCCTCCCCCACCAGGTTTGGGAAAAAAGAATTTTCCTGGGAAGAAAGTGAAAGAGATAAAAACTATTTTTTTAACAAACACACAGGAAAAGGATAACAATGCTAAATATTAAAAGCTCTCGCTGTGCAGAGAAAGCTGGGATAATTTGAGAGTCCTTCCGTGTTTCGGTGGGGTCTCCTGAAACATCCATAGACAGCGAGGCCCGTGCAAAGAAACAGGGAGCGATTCTTGAGAGAAGTTTCAGAGCTCTTTCTTCTCCAGCCACATGGGCGGGGCACTGCCAAAGAACTGAGCAATCACGGCACAACCAGGGCCCTCCTGGCACAGGGCAACACAAAATAACCAGTGCTGAACAGGATTAGGGCACATGTGAGCAGGGAGACCCCCGTGCCCAGGCCATGCCTCTACCCCAGGGTCCCCTCTCCCATGACCTCATGGCAGGGGGGAGGAACCCCAACACTTCCGGAGGTGTAGTCTCTCTCCTCCTCCTTGCAGCTGGCTCATGGGCCCACATTCAGGGCCCCCACCTCGGGAGAAAATTCTCCCAATGCGGTCTGATGTTGAAAGAGTCAAGAAGAGAAGAAGGGAAAAAAACCCCCAAAGTCCCAGGAAAACAAAGTTCAACTCTCCATCTCCCCCCAGAGAAAAGGAGCTGAAAACTGGCTCAAAAGAAACAAAGTTGCTTCCTTCGCTCTTGCTGCAAGCAGGATGCAGAGGAGTGTGTATGTGTGTCCTTGAACAAACGCTCTGAGAAGTTTGTCCGGTTTTTTTCCTCTCCCCCCTCTCAGGCTCAGTTGAAAGGCACAGAAATGCACAAAGTTCACTTCTGGGCATAGAGCAGCGATAGGGGATACACATGATAAAGTCACCCCAAGACACAGGGACAGAGAATTCAGCGGAAAGACTCCGAGAATTCTGCTCCCAGAGATCATTCCTGCTCACACTGACCCTTGTAGAAAGGGGACATCGTTCCAGGCAGCCTGTACTGAGCATGTGGCTCCTGAGTGGGGTTTGTTGTTTAGGAAACCTGCTCCGGCTTTTCCATTCTTTCCTTCCAAACAGGAAAACTTCTCCTGGGGCTGTGTGCAGGCAGAGCCCTGAGGAGAGCAGGTGGCACATGGTGCGCTGGGCTGGGACAGCCAGCTGCAGAGCTCAAGGGAAGAAGCCCAAAGTGTCACAATGGCTCCTTGCCTTCACATGCAACACCTGGGTCACAATGGTCTCCTTGATTCCATGAGGCCCCACTGTGTCACACTGGCTCCTTGGTTCCATCAGGTTCCGCAGTGTCACCATGGTCTCCTTTGATCCGCATTGTCATCATGGACAATTGGTTCCATGAGGCCCCGCAGTGTCACAATGGTCCCTTGCTTCCATAGGTTTGATGTTGTAACAATGGACTCCTTGCTTCTATGAGCTAGCCTGCTTTTTGCAGAGGTGTCTTTGGTTCCAACAAGGCCCCGCTGTGTCTCAGTGCACCCTGGCTTCCATGTGGATCTGGAGTATCACAAAGGCTCCTTGGTTCCACCAGGTCCTGCTGTGTCACAATGGGTCCTGTGGTCCCTGAGGCCCTCCAAAGTCATCATGGAGGCTTGCTTCCATGAGGTTCCATTATGTGCCAGTGGTCATCTTGGTTCCAGGAGTTTCCTTGGTGTCACAATGCTCTCCATGCTTCCATGATTCCCCACAATGTCACAATGCTCTCCATGCTTCCATTAGGCCCTGCTTTGCCACAATGGTCCCCTTGTTTCCATGAGGCCCTGCTGTGTCACAATGGACCTATGGTTCCATGATGTTGCGTGGTGTCACCGTGCTCGTCTTGAATCCGCAGTGTAACAATGGACCATTGGTTCCATGCGGCCTGGCCGTGTCACAATGGGCTCCTTGATTCCATGATTCCCCACGGTGTCACAATGGAGCCTTGTTTCTAGGAGGTTCTGTACTGTCACAATTGCCTCCTTGATGCCATCAGCCCCTGCAGTGTCACAATGGCTCCTTGGTTCCATGAGGAACACAATAGCTTGGCATAAGCATTGAGCAACAGCTGCTGAACACACCTGGCAACATCTGCTTGCATCAAAAGAGGGCTTCAAGCTGACAATGGCACCAGCAGCTTCCATCTGCAACAGAGACCCAGGAAAGGACAGGCTGTGCCGGTTTGGACAAATGTGGAGGAAAATATCCTCTGATAGAAGGCAGGTTACACCCAGCCCTCCCCCACCAGGTTTGGGAAAAAAGAATTTTCCTGGGAAGAAAGTGAAAGAGATAAAAACTATTTTTTTAACAAACACACAGGAAAAGGATAACAATGCTAAATATTAAAAGCTCTCGCTGTGCAGAGAAAGCTGGGATAATTTGAGAGTCCTTCCGTGTTTCGGTGGGGTCTCCTGAAACATCCATAGACAGCAAGGCCCGTGCAAAGAAACAGGGAGCGATTCTTGAGAGAAGTTTCAGAGCTCTTTCTTCTCCAGCCACATGGGCGGGGCACTGCCAAAGAACTGAGCAATCACGGCACAACCAGGGCCCTCCTGGCACAGGGCAACACAAAATAACCAGTGCTGAACAGGATTAGGGCACATGTGAGCAGGGAGACCCCCGTGCCCAGGCCATGCCTCTACCCCAGGGTCCCCTCTCCCATGACCTCATGGCAGGGGGGAGGAACCCCAACACTTCCATAGGTGTAGTCTCTCTCCTCCTCCTTGCAGCTGGCTCATGGGCCCACATTCAGGGCCCCCACCTCGGGAGAAAATTCTCCCAATGTGGTCTGATGTTGAAAGAGTCAAGAAGAGAAGAAGGGAAAAAAACCCCCAAAGTCCCAGGAAAACAAAGTTCAACTCTCCATCTCCCCCCAGAGAAAAGGAGCTGAAAACTGGCTCAAAAGAAACAAAGTTGCTTCCTCCGCTCTTGCTGCAAGCAGGATGCAGAGGAGTGTGTATGTGTGTCCTTGAACAAACGCTCTGAGAAGTTTGTCCGGTTTTTTTTCCTCTCCCCCCTCTCAGGCTCAGTTGAAAGGCACAGAAATGCACAAAGTTCACTTCTGGGCATAGAGCAGCGATAGGGGATACACATGATAAAGTCACCCCAAGACACAGGGACAGAGAATTCAGCGGAAAGACTCCGAGAATTCTGCTCCCAGAGATCATTCCTGCTCACACTGACCCTTGTAGAAAGGGGACATCATTCCAGGCAGCCTGTACTGAGCATGTGGCTCCTGAGTGGGGTTTGTTGTTTAGGAAACCTGCTCCGGCTTTTCCATTCTTTCCTTCCAAACAGGAAAACTTCTCCTGGGGCTGTGTGCAGGCAGAGCCCTGAGGAGAGCAGGTGGCACATGGTGCGCTGGGCTGGGACAGCCAGCTGCAGAGCTCAAGGGAAGAAGCCCAAAGTGTCACAATGGCTCCTTGCCTTCACATGCAACACCTGGGTCACAATGGTCTCCTTGATTCCATGAGGCCCCACTGTGTCACACTGGCTCCTTGGTTCCATCAGGTTCCGCAGTGTCACCATGGTCTCCTTTGATCCGCATTGTCATCATGGACAATTGGTTCCATGAGGCCCCGCAGTGTCACAATGGTCCCTTGCTTCCATAGGTTTGATGTTGTAACAATGGACTCCTTGCTTCTATGAGCTAGCCTGCTTTTTGCAGAGGTGTCTTTGGTTCCAACAAGGCCCCGCTGTGTCTCAGTGCACCCTGGCTTCCATGTGGATCTGGAGTATCACAAAGGCTCCTTGGTTCCACCAGGTCCTGCTGTGTCACAATGGGTCCTGTGGTCCCTGAGGCCCTCCAAAGTCATCATGGAGGCTTGCTTCCATGAGGTTCCATTATGTGCCAGTGGTCATCTTGGTTCCAGGAGTTTCCTTGGTGTCACAATGCTCTCCATGCTTCCATGATTCCCCACAATGTCACAATGCTCTCCATGCTTCCATTAGGCCCTGCTTTGCCACAATGGTCCCCTTGTTTCCATGAGGCCCTGCTGTGTCACAATGGACCTATGGTTCCATGATGTTGCGTGGTGTCACCGTGCTCTTCTTGAATCCGCAGTGTAACCATGGACCATTGGTTCCATGCGGCCTGGCCGTGTCACAATGGGCTCCTTGATTCCATGATTCCCCACGGTGTCACAATGGAGCCTTGTTTCTAGGAGGTTCTGTACTGTAACAATTGCCTCCTTGATGCCATCAGCCCCTGCAGTGTCACAATGGCTCCTTGGTTCCATGAGGAACACAATAGCTTGGCATAAGCATTGAGCAACAGCTGCTGAACACACCTGGCAACATCTGCTTGCATCAAAAGAGGGCTTCAAGCTGACAATGGCACCAGCAGCTTCCATCTGCAACAGAGACCCAGGAAAGGACAGGCTGTGCTGGTTTGGACAAATGTGGAGGAAAATATCCTCTGATAGAAGGCAGGTTACACCCAGCCCTCCCCCACCAGGTTTGGGAAAAAAGAATTTTCCTGGGAAGAAAGTGAAAGAGATAAAAACTATTTTTTTAACAAACACACAGGAAAAGGATAACAATGCTAAATATTAAAAGCTCTCGCTGTGCAGAGAAAGCTGGGATAATTTGAGAGTCCTTCCGTGTTTCGGTGGGGTCTCCTGAAACATCCATAGACAGCAAGGCCCGTGCAAAGAAACAGGGAGCGATTCTTGAGAGAAGTTTCAGAGCTCTTTCTTCTCCAGCCACATGGGCGGGGCACTGCCAAAGAACTGAGCAATCACGGGACAACCAGGGCCCTCCTGGCACAGGGCAACACAAAATAACCAGTGCTGAACAGGATTAGGGCACATGTCAGCAGGGAGACCCCCGTGCCCAGGCCATGCCTCTACCCCAGGGTCCCCTCTCCCATGACCTCATGGCAGGGGGGAGGAACCCCAACACTTCCGGAGGTGTAGTCTCTCTCCTCCTCCTTGCAGCTGGCTCATGGGCCCACATTCAGGGCCCCCACCTCGGGAGAAAATTCTCCCAATGTGGTCTGATGTTGAAAGAGTCAAGAAGAGAAGAAGGGAAAAAAACCCCCAAAGTCCCAGGAAAACAAAGTTCAACTCTCCATCTCCCCCCAGAGAAAAGGAGCTGAAAACTGGCTCAAAAGAAACAAAGTTGCTTCCTCCGCTCTTGCTGCAAGCAGGATGCAGAGGAGTGTGTATGTGTGTCCTTGAACAAACGCTCTGAGAAGGTTGTCCGGTTTTTTTTCCTCTCCCCCCTCTCAGGCTCAGTTGAAAGGCACAGAAATGCACAAAGTTCACTTCTGGGCATAGAGCAGCGATAGGGGATACACATGATAAAGTCACCCCAAGACACAGGGACAGAGAATTCAGCGGAAAGACTCCGAGAATTCTGCTCCCAGAGATCATTCCTGCTCACACTGACCCTTGTAGAAAGGGGACATCGTTCCAGGCAGCCTGTACTGAGCATGTGGCTCCTGAGTGGGGTTTGTTCTTTAGGAAACCTGCTCCGGCTTTTCCATTCTTTCCTTCCAAACAGGAAAACTTCTCCTGGGGCTGTGTGCAGGCAGAGCCCTGAGGAGAGCAGGTGGCACATGGTGCGCTGGGCTGGGACAGCCAGCTGCAGAGCTCAAGGGAAGAAGCCCAAAGTGTCACAATGGCTCCTTGCCTTCACATGCAACACCTGGGTCACAATGGTCTCCTTGATTCCATGAGGCCCCACTGTGTCACACTGGCTCCTTGGTTCCATCAGGTTCCGCAGTGTCACCATGGTCTCCTTTGATCCGCATTGTCATCATGGACAATTGGTTCCATGAGGCCCCGCAGTGTCACAATGGTCCCTTGCTTCCATAGGTTTGATGTTGTAACAATGGACTCCTTGCTTCTATGAGCTAGCCTGCTTTTTGCAGAGGTGTCTTTGGTTCCAACAAGGCCCCGCTGTGTCTCAGTGCACCCTGGCTTCCATGTGGATCTGGAGTATCACAAAGGCTCCTTGGTTCCACCAGGTCCTGCTGTGTCACAATGGGTCCTGTGGTCCCTGAGGCCCTCCAAAGTCATCATGGAGGCTTGCTTCCATGAGGTTCCATTATGTGCCAGTGGTCATCTTGGTTCCAGGAGTTTCCTTGGTGTCACAATGCTCTCCATGCTTCCATGATTCCCCACAATGTCACAATGCTCTCCATGCTTCCATTAAGCCCTGCTTTGCCACAATGGTCCCCTTGTTTCCATGAGGCCCTGCTGTGTCACAATGGACCTATGGTTCCATGATGTTGCGTGGTGTCACCGTGCTCGTCTTGAATCCGCAGTGTAACAATGGACCATTGGTTCCATGCGGCCTGGCCGTGTCACAATGGGCTCCTTGATTCCATGATTCCCCACGGTGTCACAATGGAGCCTTGTTTCTAGGAGGTTCTGTACTGTCACAATTGCCTCCTTGATGCCATCAGCCCCTGCAGTGTCACAATGGCTCCTTGGTTCCATGAGGAACACAATAGCTTGGCATAAGCATTGAGCAACAGCTGCTGAACACACCTGGCAACATCTGCTTGCATCAAAAGAGGGCTTCAAGCTGACAATGGCACCAGCAGCTTCCATCTGCAACAGAGACCCAGGAAAGGACAGGCTGTGCCGGTTTGGACAAATGTGGAGGAAAATATCCTCTGATAGAAGGCAGGTTACACCCAGCCCTCCCCCACCAGGTTTGGGAAAAAAGAATTTTCCTGGGAAGAAAGTGAAAGAGATAAAAACTATTTTTTTAACAAACACACAGGAAAAGGATAACAATGCTAAATATTAAAAGCTCTCGCTGTGCAGAGAAAGCTGGGATAATTTGAGAGTCCTTCCGTGTTTCGGTGGGGTCTCCTGAAACATCCATAGACAGCGAGGCCCGTGCAAAGAAACAGGGAGCGATTCTTGAGAGAAGTTTCAGAGCTCTTTCTTCTCCAGCCACATGGGCGGGGCACTGCCAAAGAACTGAGCAATCACGGCACAACCAGGGCCCTCCTGGCACAGGGCAACACAAAATAACCAGTGCTGAACAGGATTAGGGCACATGTGAGCAGGGAGACCCCCGTGCCCAGGCCATGCCTCTACCCCAGGGTCCCCTCTCCCATGACCTCATGGCAGGGGGGAGGAACCCCAACACTTCCGGAGGTGTAGTCTCTCTCCTCCTCCTTGCAGCTGGCTCATGGGCCCACATTCAGGGCCCCCACCTCGGGAGAAAATTCTCCCAATGCGGTCTGATGTTGAAAGAGTCAAGAAGAGAAGAAGGGAAAAAAACCCCCAAAGTCCCAGGAAAACAAAGTTCAACTCTCCATCTCCCCCCAGAGAAAAGGAGCTGAAAACTGGCTCAAAAGAAACAAAGTTGCTTCCTTCGCTCTTGCTGCAAGCAGGATGCAGAGGAGTGTGTATGTGTGTCCTTGAACAAACGCTCTGAGAAGTTTGTCCGGTTTTTTTCCTCTCCCCCCTCTCAGGCTCAGTTGAAAGGCACAGAAATGCACAAAGTTCACTTCTGGGCATAGAGCAGCGATAGGGGATACACATGATAAAGTCACCCCAAGACACAGGGACAGAGAATTCAGCGGAAAGACTCCGAGAATTCTGCTCCCAGAGATCATTCCTGCTCACACTGACCCTTGTAGAAAGGGGACATCGTTCCAGGCAGCCTGTACTGAGCATGTGGCTCCTGAGTGGGGTTTGTTGTTTAGGAAACCTGCTCCGGCTTTTCCATTCTTTCCTTCCAAACAGGAAAACTTCTCCTGGGGCTGTGTGCAGGCAGAGCCCTGAGGAGAGCAGGTGGCACATGGTGCGCTGGGCTGGGACAGCCAGCTGCAGAGCTCAAGGGAAGAAGCCCAAAGTGTCACAATGGCTCCTTGCCTTCACATGCAACACCTGGGTCACAATGGTCTCCTTGATTCCATGAGGCCCCACTGTGTCACACTGGCTCCTTGGTTCCATCAGGTTCCGCAGTGTCACCATGGTCTCCTTTGATCCGCATTGTCATCATGGACAATTGGTTCCATGAGGCCCCGCAGTGTCACAATGGTCCCTTGCTTCCATAGGTTTGATGTTGTAACAATGGACTCCTTGCTTCTATGAGCTAGCCTGCTTTTTGCAGAGGTGTCTTTGGTTCCAACAAGGCCCCGCTGTGTCTCAGTGCACCCTGGCTTCCATGTGGATCTGGAGTATCACAAAGGCTCCTTGGTTCCACCAGGTCCTGCTGTGTCACAATGGGTCCTGTGGTCCCTGAGGCCCTCCAAAGTCATCATGGAGGCTTGCTTCCATGAGGTTCCATTATGTGCCAGTGGTCATCTTGGTTCCAGGAGTTTCCTTGGTGTCACAATGCTCTCCATGCTTCCATGATTCCCCACAATGTCACAATGCTCTCCATGCTTCCATTAGGCCCTGCTTTGCCACAATGGTCCCCTTGTTTCCATGAGGCCCTGCTGTGTCACAATGGACCTATGGTTCCATGATGTTGCGTGGTGTCACCGTGCTCGTCTTGAATCCGCAGTGTAACAATGGACCATTGGTTCCATGCGGCCTGGCCGTGTCACAATGGGCTCCTTGATTCCATGATTCCCCACGGTGTCACAATGGAGCCTTGTTTCTAGGAGGTTCTGTACTGTCACAATTGCCTCCTTGATGCCATCAGCCCCTGCAGTGTCACAATGGCTCCTTGGTTCCATGAGGAACACAATAGCTTGGCATAAGCATTGAGCAACAGCTGCTGAACACACCTGGCAACATCTGCTTGCATCAAAAGAGGGCTTCAAGCTGACAATGGCACCAGCAGCTTCCATCTGCAACAGAGACCCAGGAAAGGACAGGCTGTGCCGGTTTGGACAAATGTGGAGGAAAATATCCTCTGATAGAAGGCAGGTTACACCCAGCCCTCCCCCACCAGGTTTGGGAAAAAAGAATTTTCCTGGGAAGAAAGTGAAAGAGATAAAAACTATTTTTTTAACAAACACACAGGAAAAGGATAACAATGCTAAATATTAAAAGCTCTCGCTGTGCAGAGAAAGCTGGGATAATTTGAGAGTCCTTCCGTGTTTCGGTGGGGTCTCCTGAAACATCCATAGACAGCAAGGCCCGTGCAAAGAAACAGGGAGCGATTCTTGAGAGAAGTTTCAGAGCTCTTTCTTCTCCAGCCACATGGGCGGGGCACTGCCAAAGAACTGAGCAATCACGGCACAACCAGGGCCCTCCTGGCACAGGGCAACACAAAATAACCAGTGCTGAACAGGATTAGGGCACATGTGAGCAGGGAGACCCCCGTGCCCAGGCCATGCCTCTACCCCAGGGTCCCCTCTCCCATGACCTCATGGCAGGGGGGAGGAACCCCAACACTTCCATAGGTGTAGTCTCTCTCCTCCTCCTTGCAGCTGGCTCATGGGCCCACATTCAGGGCCCCCACCTCGGGAGAAAATTCTCCCAATGTGGTCTGATGTTGAAAGAGTCAAGAAGAGAAGAAGGGAAAAAAACCCCCAAAGTCCCAGGAAAACAAAGTTCAACTCTCCATCTCCCCCCAGAGAAAAGGAGCTGAAAACTGGCTCAAAAGAAACAAAGTTGCTTCCTCCGCTCTTGCTGCAAGCAGGATGCAGAGGAGTGTGTATGTGTGTCCTTGAACAAACGCTCTGAGAAGTTTGTCCGGTTTTTTTTCCTCTCCCCCCTCTCAGGCTCAGTTGAAAGGCACAGAAATGCACAAAGTTCACTTCTGGGCATAGAGCAGCGATAGGGGATACACATGATAAAGTCACCCCAAGACACAGGGACAGAGAATTCAGCGGAAAGACTCCGAGAATTCTGCTCCCAGAGATCATTCCTGCTCACACTGACCCTTGTAGAAAGGGGACATCATTCCAGGCAGCCTGTACTGAGCATGTGGCTCCTGAGTGGGGTTTGTTGTTTAGGAAACCTGCTCCGGCTTTTCCATTCTTTCCTTCCAAACAGGAAAACTTCTCCTGGGGCTGTGTGCAGGCAGAGCCCTGAGGAGAGCAGGTGGCACATGGTGCGCTGGGCTGGGACAGCCAGCTGCAGAGCTCAAGGGAAGAAGCCCAAAGTGTCACAATGGCTCCTTGCCTTCACATGCAACACCTGGGTCACAATGGTCTCCTTGATTCCATGAGGCCCCACTGTGTCACACTGGCTCCTTGGTTCCATCAGGTTCCGCAGTGTCACCATGGTCTCCTTTGATCCGCATTGTCATCATGGACAATTGGTTCCATGAGGCCCCGCAGTGTCACAATGGTCCCTTGCTTCCATAGGTTTGATGTTGTAACAATGGACTCCTTGCTTCTATGAGCTAGCCTGCTTTTTGCAGAGGTGTCTTTGGTTCCAACAAGGCCCCGCTGTGTCTCAGTGCACCCTGGCTTCCATGTGGATCTGGAGTATCACAAAGGCTCCTTGGTTCCACCAGGTCCTGCTGTGTCACAATGGGTCCTGTGGTCCCTGAGGCCCTCCAAAGTCATCATGGAGGCTTGCTTCCATGAGGTTCCATTATGTGCCAGTGGTCATCTTGGTTCCAGGAGTTTCCTTGGTGTCACAATGCTCTCCATGCTTCCATGATTCCCCACAATGTCACAATGCTCTCCATGCTTCCATTAGGCCCTGCTTTGCCACAATGGTCCCCTTGTTTCCATGAGGCCCTGCTGTGTCACAATGGACCTATGGTTCCATGATGTTGCGTGGTGTCACCGTGCTCGTCTTGAATCCGCAGTGTAACAATGGACCATTGGTTCCATGCGGCCTGGCCGTGTCACAATGGGCTCCTTGATTCCATGATTCCCCACGGTGTCACAATGGAGCCTTGTTTCTAGGAGGTTCTGTACTGTCACAATTGCCTCCTTGATGCCATCAGCCCCTGCAGTGTCACAATGGCTCCTTGGTTCCATGAGGAACACAATAGCTTGGCATAAGCATTGAGCAACAGCTGCTGAACACACCTGGCAACATCTGCTTGCATCAAAAGAGGGCTTCAAGCTGACAATGGCACCAGCAGCTTCCATCTGCAACAGAGACCCAGGAAAGGACAGGCTGTGCCGGTTTGGACAAATGTGGAGGAAAATATCCTCTGATAGAAGGCAGGTTACACCCAGCCCTCCCCCACCAGGTTTGGGAAAAAAGAATTTTCCTGGGAAGAAAGTGAAAGAGATAAAAACTATTTTTTTAACAAACACACAGGAAAAGGATAACAATGCTAAATATTAAAAGCTCTCGCTGTGCAGAGAAAGCTGGGATAATTTGAGAGTCCTTCCGTGTTTCGGTGGGGTCTCCTGAAACATCCATAGACAGCGAGGCCCGTGCAAAGAAACAGGGAGCGATTCTTGAGAGAAGTTTCAGAGCTCTTTCTTCTCCAGCCACATGGGCGGGGCACTGCCAAAGAACTGAGCAATCACGGCACAACCAGGGCCCTCCTGGCACAGGGCAACACAAAATAACCAGTGCTGAACAGGATTAGGGCACATGTGAGCAGGGAGACCCCCGTGCCCAGGCCATGCCTCTACCCCAGGGTCCCCTCTCCCATGACCTCATGGCAGGGGGGAGGAACCCCAACACTTCCGTAGGTGTAGTCTCTCTCCTCCTCCTTGCAGCTGGCTCATGGGCCCACATTCAGGGCCCCCACCTCGGGAGAAAATTCTCCCAATGCGGTCTGATGTTGAAAGAGTCAAGAAGAGAAGAAGGGAAAAAAACCCCCAAAGTCCCAGGAAAACAAAGTTCAACTCTCCATCTCCCCCCAGAGAAAAGGAGCTGAAAACTGGCTAAAAAGAAACCAAGTTGCTTCCTCTGCTCTTGCTGCAAGCAGGATGCAGAGGAGTGTGTATGTGTGTCCTTGAACAAACGCTCTGAGAAGTTTGTCCGGTTTTTTTTCCTCTCCCCCCTCTCAGGCTCAGTTGAAAGGCACAGAAATGCACAAAGTTCACTTCTGGGCATAGAGCAGCGATAGGGGATACACATGATAAAGTCACCCCAAGACACAGGGACAGAGAATTCAGCGGAAAGACTCCGAGAATTCTGCTCCCAGAGATCATTCCTGCTCACACTGACCCTTGTAGAAAGGGGACATCGTTCCAGGCAGCCTGTACTGAGCATGTGGCTCCTGAGT
The DNA here is from genome assembly GCF_041296385.1 of Aphelocoma coerulescens. Classification (NCBI taxonomy): domain Eukaryota; kingdom Metazoa; phylum Chordata; class Aves; order Passeriformes; family Corvidae; genus Aphelocoma; species Aphelocoma coerulescens. Next base: position 455,595 of record NW_027184074.1, read on the forward strand.
GGGGTTTGTTCTTTAGGAAACCTGCTCCGGCTTTTCCATTCTTTCCTTCCAAACAGGAAAACTTCTCCTGGGGCTGTGTGCAGGCAGAGCCCTGAGGAGAGCAGGTGGCACATGGTGCGCTGGGCTGGGACAGCCAGCTGCAGAGCTCAAGGGAAGAAGCCCAAAGTGTCACAATGGCTCCTTGCCTTCACATGCAACACCTGGGTCACAATGGTCTCCTTGATTCCATGAGGCCCCACTGTGTCACACTGGCTCCTTGGTTCCATCAGGTTCCGCAGTGTCACCATGGTCTCCTTTGATCCGCATTGTCATCATGGACAATTGGTTCCATGAGGCCCCGCAGTGTCACAATGGTCCCTTGCTTCCATAGGTTTGATGTTGTAACAATGGACTCCTTGCTTCTATGAGCTAGCCTGCTTTTTGCAGAGGTGTCTTTGGTTCCAACAAGGCCCCGCTGTGTCTCAGTGCACCCTGGCTTCCATGTGGATCTGGAGTATCACAAAGGCTCCTTGGTTCCACCAGGTCCTGCTGTGTCACAATGGGTCCTGTGGTCCCTGAGGCCCTCCAAAGTCATCATGGAGGCTTGCTTCCATGAGGTTCCATTATGTGCCAGTGGTCATCTTGGTTCCAGGAGTTTCCTTGGTGTCACAATGCTCTCCATGCTTCCATGATTCCCCACAATGTCACAATGCTCTCCATGCTTCCATTAGGCCCTGCTTTGCCACAATGGTCCCCTTGTTTCCATGAGGCCCTGCTGTGTCACAATGGACCTATGGTTCCATGATGTTGCGTGGTGTCACCGTGCTCGTCTTGAATCCGCAGTGTAACAATGGACCATTGGTTCCATGCGGCCTGGCCGTGTCACAATGGGCTCCTTGATTCCATGATTCCCCACGGTGTCACAATGGAGCCTTGTTTCTAGGAGGTTCTGTACTGTCACAATTGCCTCCTTGATGCCATCAGCCCCTGCAGTGTCACAATGGCTCCTTGGTTCCATGAGGAACACAATAGCTTGGCATAAGCATTGAGCAACAGCTGCTGAACACACCTGGCAACATCTGCTTGCATCAAAAGAGGGCTTCAAGCTGACAATGGCACCAGCAGCTTCCATCTGCAACAGAGACCCAGGAAAGGACAGGCTGTGCCGGTTTGGACAAATGTGGAGGAAAATATCCTCTGATAGAAGGCAGGTTACACCCAGCCCTCCCCCACCAGGTTTGGGAAAAAAGAATTTTCCTGGGAAGAAAGTGAAAGAGATAAAAACTATTTTTTTAACAAACACACAGGAAAAGGATAACAATGCTAAATATTAAAAGCTCTCGCTGTGCAGAGAAAGCTGGGATAATTTGAGAGTCCTTCCGTGTTTCGGTGGGGTCTCCTGAAACATCCATAGACAGCAAGGCCCGTGCAAAGAAACAGGGAGCGATTCTTGAGAGAAGTTTCAGAGCTCTTTCTTCTCCAGCCACATGGGCGGGGCACTGCCAAAGAACTGAGCAATCACGGCACAACCAGGGCCCTCCTGGCACAGGGCAACACAAAATAACCAGTGCTGAACAGGATTAGGGCACATGTCAGCAGGGAGACCCCCGTGCCCAGGCCATGCCTCTACCCCAGGGTCCCCTCTCCCATGACCTCATGGCAGGGGGGAGGAACCCCAACACTTCCGGAGGTGTAGTCTCTCTCCTCCTCCTTGCAGCTGGCTCATGGGCCCACATTCAGGGCCCCCACCTCGGGAGAAAATTCTCCCAATGTGGTCTGATGTTGAAAGAGTCAAGAAGAGAAGAAGGGAAAAAAACCCCCAAAGTCCCAGGAAAACAAAGTTCAACTCTCCATCTCCCCCCAGAGAAAAGGAGCTGAAAACTGGCTCAAAAGAAACAAAGTTGCTTCCTCCGCTCTTGCTGCAAGCAGGATGCAGAGGAGTGTGTATGTGTGTCCTTGAACAAACGCTCTGAGAAGGTTGTCCGGTTTTTTTTCCTCTCCCCCCTCTCAGGCTCAGTTGAAAGGCACAGAAATGCACAAAGTTCACTTCTGGGCATAGAGCAGCGATAGGGGATACACATGATAAAGTCACCCCAAGACACAGGGACAGAGAATTCAGCGGAAAGACTCCGAGAATTCTGCTCCCAGAGATCATTCCTGCTCACACTGACCCTTGTAGAAAGGGGACATCGTTCCAGGCAGCCTGTACTGAGCATGTGGCTCCTGAGTGGGGTTTGTTCTTTAGGAAACCTGCTCCGGCTTTTCCATTCTTTCCTTCCAAACAGGAAAACTTCTCCTGGGGCTGTGTGCAGGCAGAGCCCTGAGGAGAGCAGGTGGCACATGGTGCGCTGGGCTGGGACAGCCAGCTGCAGAGCTCAAGGGAAGAAGCCCAAAGTGTCACAATGGCTCCTTGCCTTCACATGCAACACCTGGGTCACAATGGTCTCCTTGATTCCATGAGGCCCCACTGTGTCACACTGGCTCCTTGGTTCCATCAGGTTCCGCAGTGTCACCATGGTCTCCTTTGATCCGCATTGTCATCATGGACAATTGGTTCCATGAGGCCCCGCAGTGTCACAATGGTCCCTTGCTTCCATAGGTTTGATGTTGTAACAATGGACTCCTTGCTTCTATGAGCTAGCCTGCTTTTTGCAGAGGTGTCTTTGGTTCCAACAAGGCCCCGCTGTGTCTCAGTGCACCCTGGCTTCCATGTGGATCTGGAGTATCACAAAGGCTCCTTGGTTCCACCAGGTCCTGCTGTGTCACAATGGGTCCTGTGGTCCCTGAGGCCCTCCAAAGTCATCATGGAGGCTTGCTTCCATGAGGTTCCATTATGTGCCAGTGGTCATCTTGGTTCCAGGAGTTTCCTTGGTGTCACAATGCTCTCCATGCTTCCATGATTCCCCACAATGTCACAATGCTCTCCATGCTTCCATTAGGCCCTGCTTTGCCACAATGGTCCCCTTGTTTCCATGAGGCCCTGCTGTGTCACAATGGACCTATGGTTCCATGATGTTGCGTGGTGTCACCGTGCTCGTCTTGAATCCGCAGTGTAACAATGGACCATTGGTTCCATGCGGCCTGGCCGTGTCACAATGGGCTCCTTGATTCCATGATTCCCCACGGTGTCACAATGGAGCCTTGTTTCTAGGAGGTTCTGTACTGTCACAATTGCCTCCTTGATGCCATCAGCCCCTGCAGTGTCACAATGGCTCCTTGGTTCCATGAGGAACACAATAGCTTGGCATAAGCATTGAGCAACAGCTGCTGAACACACCTGGCAACATCTGCTTGCATCAAAAGAGGGCTTCAAGCTGACAATGGCACCAGCAGCTTCCATCTGCAACAGAGACCCAGGAAAGGACAGGCTGTGCCGGTTTGGACAAATGTGGAGGAAAATATCCTCTGATAGAAGGCAGGTTACACCCAGCCCTCCCCCACCAGGTTTGGGAAAAAAGAATTTTCCTGGGAAGAAAGTGAAAGAGATAAAAACTATTTTTTTAACAAACACACAGGAAAAGGATAACAATGCTAAATATTAAAAGCTCTCGCTGTGCAGAGAAAGCTGGGATAATTTGAGAGTCCTTCCGTGTTTCGGTGGGGTCTCCTGAAACATCCATAGACAGCGAGGCCCGTGCAAAGAAACAGGGAGCGATTCTTGAGAGAAGTTTCAGAGCTCTTTCTTCTCCAGCCACATGGGCGGGGCACTGCCAAAGAACTGAGCAATCACGGCACAACCAGGGCCCTCCTGGCACAGGGCAACACAAAATAAGCAGTGCTGAACAGGATTAGGGCACATGTGAGCAGGGAGACCCCCGTGCCCAGGCCATGCCTCTACCCCAGGGTCCCCTCTCCCATGACCTCATGGCAGGGGGGAGGAACCCCAACACTTCCGTAGGTGTAGTCTCTCTCCTCCTCCTTGCAGCTGGCTCATGGGCCCACATTCAGGGCCCCCACCTCGGGAGAAAATTCTCCCAATGCGGTCTGATGTTGAAAGAGTCAAGAAGAGAAGAAGGGAAAAAAACCCCCAAAGTCCCAGGAAAACAAAGTTCAACTCTCCATCTCCCCCCAGAGAAAAGGAGCTGAAAACTGGCTAAAAAGAAACCAAGTTGCTTCCTCTGCTCTTGCTGCAAGCAGGATGCAGAGGAGTGTGTATGTGTGTCCTTGAACAAACGCTCTGAGAAGTTTGTCCGGTTTTTTTTCCTCTCCCCCCTCTCAGGCTCAGTTGAAAGGCACAGAAATGCACAAAGTTCACTTCTGGGCATAGAGCAGCGATAGGGGATACACATGATAAAGTCACCCCAAGACACAGGGACAGAGAATTCAGCGGAAAGACTCCGAGAATTCTGCTCCCAGAGATCATTCCTGCTCACACTGACCCTTGTAGAAAGGGGACATCGTTCCAGGCAGCCTGTACTGAGCATGTGGCTCCTGAGTGGGGTTTGTTCTTTAGGAAACCTGCTCCGGCTTTTCCATTCTTTCCTTCCAAACAGGAAAACTTCTCCTGGGGCTGTGTGCAGGCAGAGCCCTGAGGAGAGCAGGTGGCACATGGTGCGCTGGGCTGGGACAGCCAGCTGCAGAGCTCAAGGGAAGAAGCCCAAAGTGTCACAATGGCTCCTTGCCTTCACATGCAACACCTGGGTCACAATGGTCTCCTTGATTCCATGAGGCCCCACTGTGTCACACTGGCTCCTTGGTTCCATCAGGTTCCGCAGTGTCACCATGGTCTCCTTTGATCCGCATTGTCATCATGGACAATTGGTTCCATGAGGCCCCGCAGTGTCACAATGGTCCCTTGCTTCCATAGGTTTGATGTTGTAACAATGGACTCCTTGCTTCTATGAGCTAGCCTGCTTTTTGCAGAGGTGTCTTTGGTTCCAACAAGGCCCCGCTGTGTCTCAGTGCACCCTGGCTTCCATGTGGATCTGGAGTATCACAAAGGCTCCTTGGTTCCACCAGGTCCTGCTGTGTCACAATGGGTCCTGTGGTCCCTGAGGCCCTCCAAAGTCATCATGGAGGCTTGCTTCCATGAGGTTCCATTATGTGCCAGTGGTCATCTTGGTTCCAGGAGTTTCCTTGGTGTCACAATGCTCTCCATGCTTCCATGATTCCCCACAATGTCACAATGCTCTCCATGCTTCCATTAGGCCCTGCTTTGCCACAATGGTCCCCTTGTTTCCATGAGGCCCTGCTGTGTCACAATGGACCTATGGTTCCATGATGTTGCGTGGTGTCACCGTGCTCGTCTTGAATCCGCAGTGTAACAATGGACCATTGGTTCCATGCGGCCTGGCCGTGTCACAATGGGCTCCTTGATTCCATGATTCCCCACGGTGTCACAATGGAGCCTTGTTTCTAGGAGGTTCTGTACTGTCACAATTGCCTCCTTGATGCCATCAGCCCCTGCAGTGTCACAATGGCTCCTTGGTTCCATGAGGAACACAATAGCTTGGCATAAGCATTGAGCAACAGCTGCTGAACACACCTGGCAACATCTGCTTGCATCAAAAGAGGGCTTCAAGCTGACAATGGCACCAGCAGCTTCCATCTGCAACAGAGACCCAGGAAAGGACAGGCTGTGCCGGTTTGGACAAATGTGGAGGAAAATATCCTCTGATAGAAGGCAGGTTACACCCAGCCCTCCCCCACCAGGTTTGGGAAAAAAGAATTTTCCTGGGAAGAAAGTGAAAGAGATAAAAACTATTTTTTTAACAAACACACAGGAAAAGGATAACAATGCTAAATATTAAAAGCTCTCGCTGTGCAGAGAAAGCTGGGATAATTTGAGAGTCCTTCCGTGTTTCGGTGGGGTCTCCTGAAACATCCATAGACAGCAAGGCCCGTGCAAAGAAACAGGGAGCGATTCTTGAGAGAAGTTTCAGAGCTCTTTCTTCTCCAGCCACATGGGCGGGGCACTGCCAAAGAACTGAGCAATCACGGCACAACCAGGGCCCTCCTGGCACAGGGCAACACAAAATAACCAGTGCTGAACAGGATTAGGGCACATGTGAGCAGGGAGACCCCCGTGCCCAGGCCATGCCTCTACCCCAGGGTCCCCTCTCCCATGACCTCATGGCAGGGGGGAGGAACCCCAACACTTCCGGAGGTGTAGTCTCTCTCCTCCTCCTTGCAGCTGGCTCATGGGCCCACATTCAGGGCCCCCACCTCGGGAGAAAATTCTCCCAATGTGGTCTGATGTTGAAAGAGTCAAGAAGAGAAGAAGGGAAAAAAACCCCCAAAGTCCCAGGAAAACAAAGTTCAACTCTCCATCTCCCCCCAGAGAAAAGGAGCTGAAAACTGGCTCAAAAGAAACAAAGTTGCTTCCTCCGCTCTTGCTGCAAGCAGGATGCAGAGGAGTGTGTATGTGTGTCCTTGAACAAACGCTCTGAGAAGGTTGTCCGGTTTTTTTTCCTCTCCCCCCTCTCAGGCTCAGTTGAAAGGCACAGAAATGCACAAAGTTCACTTCTGGGCATAGAGCAGCGATAGGGGATACACATGATAAAGTCACCCCAAGACACAGGGACAGAGAATTCAGCGGAAAGACTCCGAGAATTCTGCTCCCAGAGATCATTCCTGCTCACACTGACCCTTGTAGAAAGGGGACATCGTTCCAGGCAGCCTGTACTGAGCATGTGGCTCCTGAGTGGGGTTTGTTCTTTAGGAAACCTGCTCCGGCTTTTCCATTCTTTCCTTCCAAACAGGAAAACTTCTCCTGGGGCTGTGTGCAGGCAGAGCCCTGAGGAGAGCAGGTGGCACATGGTGCGCTGGGCTGGGACAGCCAGCTGCAGAGCTCAAGGGAAGAAGCCCAAAGTGTCACAATGGCTCCTTGCCTTCACATGCAACACCTGGGTCACAATGGTCTCCTTGATTCCATGAGGCCCCACTGTGTCACACTGGCTCCTTGGTTCCATCAGGTTCCGCAGTGTCACCATGGTCTCCTTTGATCCGCATTGTCATCATGGACAATTGGTTCCATGAGGCCCCGCAGTGTCACAATGGTCCCTTGCTTCCATAGGTTTGATGTTGTAACAATGGACTCCTTGCTTCTATGAGCTAGCCTGCTTTTTGCAGAGGTGTCTTTGGTTCCAACAAGGCCCCGCTGTGTCTCAGTGCACCCTGGCTTCCATGTGGATCTGGAGTATCACAAAGGCTCCTTGGTTCCACCAGGTCCTGCTGTGTCACAATGGGTCCTGTGGTCCCTGAGGCCCTCCAAAGTCATCATGGAGGCTTGCTTCCATGAGGTTCCATTATGTGCCAGTGGTCATCTTGGTTCCAGGAGTTTCCTTGGTGTCACAATGCTCTCCATGCTTCCATGATTCCCCACAATGTCACAATGCTCTCCATGCTTCCATTAGGCCCTGCTTTGCCACAATGGTCCCCTTGTTTCCATGAGGCCCTGCTGTGTCACAATGGACCTATGGTTCCATGATGTTGCGTGGTGTCACCGTGCTCGTCTTGAATCCGCAGTGTAACAATGGACCATTGGTTCCATGCGGCCTGGCCGTGTCACAATGGGCTCCTTGATTCCATGATTCCCCACGGTGTCACAATGGAGCCTTGTTTCTAGGAGGTTCTGTACTGTCACAATTGCCTCCTTGATGCCATCAGCCCCTGCAGTGTCACAATGGCTCCTTGGTTCCATGAGGAACACAATAGCTTGGCATAAGCATTGAGCAACAGCTGCTGAACACACCTGGCAACATCTGCTTGCATCAAAAGAGGGCTTCAAGCTGACAATGGCACCAGCAGCTTCCATCTGCAACAGAGACCCAGGAAAGGACAGGCTGTGCCGGTTTGGACAAATGTGGAGGAAAATATCCTCTGATAGAAGGCAGGTTACACCCAGCCCTCCCCCACCAGGTTTGGGAAAAAAGAATTTTCCTGGGAAGAAAGTGAAAGAGATAAAAACTATTTTTTTAACAAACACACAGGAAAAGGATAACAATGCTAAATATTAAAAGCTCTCGCTGTGCAGAGAAAGCTGGGATAATTTGAGAGTCCTTCCGTGTTTCGGTGGGGTCTCCTGAAACATCCATAGACAGCGAGGCCCGTGCAAAGAAACAGGGAGCGATTCTTGAGAGAAGTTTCAGAGCTCTTTCTTCTCCAGCCACATGGGCGGGGCACTGCCAAAGAACTGAGCAATCACGGCACAACCAGGGCCCTCCTGGCACAGGGCAACACAAAATAACCAGTGCTGAACAGGATTAGGGCACATGTGAGCAGGGAGACCCCCGTGCCCAGGCCATGCCTCTACCCCAGGGTCCCCTCTCCCATGACCTCATGGCAGGGGGGAGGAACCCCAACACTTCCGGAGGTGTAGTCTCTCTCCTCCTCCTTGCAGCTGGCTCATGGGCCCACATTCAGGGCCCCCACCTCGGGAGAAAATTCTCCCAATGCGGTCTGATGTTGAAAGAGTCAAGAAGAGAAGAAGGGAAAAAAACCCCCAAAGTCCCAGGAAAACAAAGTTCAACTCTCCATCTCCCCCCAGAGAAAAGGAGCTGAAAACTGGCTCAAAAGAAACCAAGTTGCTTCCTCTGCTCTTGCTGCAAGCAGGATGCAGAGGAGTGTGTATGTGTGTCCTTGAACAAACGCTCTGAGAAGTTTGTCCGGTTTTTTTTCCTCTCCCCCCTCTCAGGCTCAGTTGAAAGGCACAGAAATGCACAAAGTTCACTTCTGGGCATAGAGCAGCGATAGGGGATACACATGATAAAGTCACCCCAAGACACAGGGACAGAGAATTCAGCGGAAAGACTCCGAGAATTCTGCTCCCAGAGATCATTCCTGCTCACACTGACCCTTGTAGAAAGGGGACATCGTTCCAGGCAGCCTGTACTGAGCATGTGGCTCCTGAGTGGGGTTTGTTCTTTAGGAAACCTGCTCCGGCTTTTCCATTCTTTCCTTCCAAACAGGAAAACTTCTCCTGGGGCTGTGTGCAGGCAGAGCCCTGAGGAGAGCAGGTGGCACATGGTGCGCTGGGCTGGGACAGCCAGCTGCAGAGCTCAAGGGAAGAAGCCCAAAGTGTCACAATGGCTCCTTGCCTTCACATGCAACACCTGGGTCACAATGGTCTCCTTGATTCCATGAGGCCCCACTGTGTCACACTGGCTCCTTGGTTCCATCAGGTTCCGCAGTGTCACCATGGTCTCCTTTGATCCGCATTGTCATCATGGACAATTGGTTCCATGAGGCCCCGCAGTGTCACAATGGTCCCTTGCTTCCATAGGTTTGATGTTGTAACAATGGACTCCTTGCTTCTATGAGCTAGCCTGCTTTTTGCAGAGGTGTCTTTGGTTCCAACAAGGCCCCGCTGTGTCTCAGTGCACCCTGGCTTCCATGTGGATCTGGAGTATCACAAAGGCTCCTTGGTTCCACCAGGTCCTGCTGTGTCACAATGGGTCCTGTGGTCCCTGAGGCCCTCCAAAGTCATCATGGAGGCTTGCTTCCATGAGGTTCCATTATGTGCCAGTGGTCATCTTGGTTCCAGGAGTTTCCTTGGTGTCACAATGCTCTCCATGCTTCCATGATTCCCCACAATGTCACAATGCTCTCCATGCTTCCATTAGGCCCTGCTTTGCCACAATGGTCCCCTTGTTTCCATGAGGCCCTGCTGTGTCACAATGGACCTATGGTTCCATGATGTTGCGTGGTGTCACCGTGCTCGTCTTGAATCCGCAGTGTAACAATGGACCATTGGTTCCATGCGGCCTGGCCGTGTCACAATGGGCTCCTTGATTCCATGATTCCCCACGGTGTCACAATGGAGCCTTGTTTCTAGGAGGTTCTGTACTGTCACAATTGCCTCCTTGATGCCATCAGCCCCTGCAGTGTCACAATGGCTCCTTGGTTCCATGAGGAACACAATAGCTTGGCATAAGCATTGAGCAACAGCTGCTGAACACACCTGGCAACATCTGCTTGCATCAAAAGAGGGCTTCAAGCTGACAATGGCACCAGCAGCTTCCATCTGCAACAGAGACCCAGGAAAGGACAGGCTGTGCCGGTTTGGACAAATGTGGAGGAAAATATCCTCTGATAGAAGGCAGGTTACACCCAGCCCTCCCCCACCAGGTTTGGGAAAAAAGAATTTTCCTGGGAAGAAAGTGAAAGAGATAAAAACTATTTTTTTAACAAACACACAGGAAAAGGATAACAATGCTAAATATTAAAAGCTCTCGCTGTGCAGAGAAAGCTGGGATAATTTGAGAGTCCTTCCGTGTTTCGGTGGGGTCTCCTGAAACATCCATAGACAGCGAGGCCCGTGCAAAGAAACAGGGAGCGATTCTTGAGAGAAGTTTCAGAGCTCTTTCTTCTCCAGCCACATGGGCGGGGCACTGCCAAAGAACTGAGCAATCACGGCACAACCAGGGCCCTCCTGGCACAGGGCAACACAAAATAACCAGTGCTGAACAGGATTAGGGCACATGTGAGCAGGGAGACCCCCGTGCCCAGGCCATGCCTCTACCCCAGGGTCCCCTCTCCCATGACCTCATGGCAGGGGGGAGGAACCCCAACACTTCCGTAGGTGTAGTCTCTCTCCTCCTCCTTGCAGCTGGCTCATGGGCCCACATTCAGGGCCCCCACCTCGGGAGAAAATTCTCCCAATGCGGTCTGATGTTGAAAGAGTCAAGAAGAGAAGAAGGGAAAAAAACCCCCAAAGTCCCAGGAAAACAAAGTTCAACTCTCCATCTCCCCCCAGAGAAAAGGAGCTGAAAACTGGCTCAAAAGAAACCAAGTTGCTTCCTCTGCTCTTGCTGCAAGCAGGATGCAGAGGAGTGTGTATGTGTGTCCTTGAACAAACGCTCTGAGAAGTTTGTCCGGTTTTTTTTCCTCTCCCCCCTCTCAGGCTCAGTTGAAAGGCACAGAAATGCACAAAGTTCACTTCTGGGCATAGAGCAGCGATAGGGGATACACATGATAAAGTCACCCCAAGACACAGGGACAGAGAATTCAGCGGAAAGACTCCGAGAATTCTGCTCCCAGAGATCATTCCTGCTCACACTGACCCTTGTAGAAAGGGGACATCGTTCCAGGCAGCCTGTACTGAGCATGTGGCTCCTGAGTGGGGTTTGTTGTTTAGGAAACCTGCTCCGGCTTTTCCATTCTTTCCTTCCAAACAGGAAAACTTCTCCTGGGGCTGTGTGCAGGCAGAGCCCTGAGGAGAGCAGGTGGCACATGGTGCGCTGGGCTGGGACAGCCAGCTGCAGAGCTCAAGGGAAGAAGCCCAAAGTGTCACAATGGCTCCTTGCCTTCACATGCAACACCTGGGTCACAATGGTCTCCTTGATTCCATGAGGCCCCACTGTGTCACACTGGCTCCTTGGTTCCATCAGGTTCCGCAGTGTCACCATGGTCTCCTTTGATCCGCATTGTCATCATGGACAATTGGTTCCATGAGGCCCCGCAGTGTCACAATGGTCCCTTGCTTCCATAGGTTTGATGTTGTAACAATGGACTCCTTGCTTCTATGAGCTAGCCTGCTTTTTGCAGAGGTGTCTTTGGTTCCAACAAGGCCCCGCTGTGTCTCAGTGCACCCTGGCTTCCATGTGGATCTGGAGTATCACAAAGGCTCCTTGGTTCCACCAGGTCCTGCTGTGTCACAATGGGTCCTGTGGTCCCTGAGGCCCTCCAAAGTCATCATGGAGGCTTGCTTCCATGAGGTTCCATTATGTGCCAGTGGTCATCTTGGTTCCAGGAGTTTCCTTGGTGTCACAATGCTCTCCATGCTTCCATGATTCCCCACAATGTCACAATGCTCTCCATGCTTCCATTAGGCCCTGCTTTGCCACAATGGTCCCCTTGTTTCCATGAGGCCCTGCTGTGTCACAATGGACCTATGGTTCCATGATGTTGCGTGGTGTCACCGTGCTCGTCTTGAATCCGCAGTGTAACAATGGACCATTGGTTCCATGCGGCCTGGCCGTGTCACAATGGGCTCCTTGATTCCATGATTCCCCACGGTGTCACAATGGAGCCTTGTTTCTAGGAGGTTCTGTACTGTCACAATTGCCTCCTTGATGCCATCAGCCCCTGCAGTGTCACAATGGCTCCTTGGTTCCATGAGGAACACAATAGCTTGGCATAAGCATTGAGCAACAGCTGCTGAACACACCTGGCAACATCTGCTTGCATCAAAAGAGGGCTTCAAGCTGACAATGGCACCAGCAGCTTCCATCTGCAACAGAGACCCAGGAAAGGACAGGCTGTGCCGGTTTGGACAAATGTGGAGGAAAATATCCTCTGATAGAAGGCAGGTTACACCCAGCCCTCCCCCACCAGGTTTGGGAAAAAAGAATTTTCCTGGGAAGAAAGTGAAAGAGATAAAAACTATTTTTTTAACAAACACACAGGAAAAGGATAACAATGCTAAATATTAAAAGCTCTCGCTGTGCAGAGAAAGCTGGGATAATTTGAGAGTCCTTCCGTGTTTCGGTGGGGTCTCCTGAAACATCCATAGACAGCGAGGCCCGTGCAAAGAAACAGGGAGCGATTCTTGAGAGAAGTTTCAGAGCTCTTTCTTCTCCAGCCACATGGGCGGGGCACTGCCAAAGAACTGAGCAATCACGGCACAACCAGGGCCCTCCTGGCACAGGGCAACACAAAATAACCAGTGCTGAACAGGATTAGGGCACATGTGAGCAGGGAGACCCCCGTGCCCAGGCCATGCCTCTACCCCAGGGTCCCCTCTCCCATGACCTCATGGCAGGGGGGAGGAACCCCAACACTTCCGGAGGTGTAGCCTCTCTCCTCCTCCTTGCAGCTGGCTCATGGGCCCACATTCAGGGCCCCCACCTCGGGAGAAAATTCTCCCAATGCGATCTGATGTTGAAAGAGTCAAGAAGAGAAGAAGGGAAAAAAACCCCCAAAGTCCCAGGAAAACAAAGTTCAACTCTCCATCTCCCCCCAGAGAAAAGGAGCTGAAAACTGGCTCAAAAGAAACAAAGTTGCTTCCTTCGCTCTTGCTGCAAGCAGGATGCAGAGGAGTGTGTATGTGTGTCCTTGAACAAACGCTCTGAGAAGTTTGTCCGGTTTTTTTTCCTCTCCCCCCTCTCAGGCTCAGTTGAAAGGCACAGAAATGCACAAAGTTCACTTCTGGGCATAGAGCAGCGATAGGGGATACACATGATAAAGTCACCCCAAGACACAGGGACAGAGAATTCAGCGGAAAGACTCCGAGAATTCTGCTCCCAGAGATCATTCCTGCTCACACTGACCCTTGTAGAAAGGGGACATCGTTCCAGGCAGCCTGTACTGAGCATGTGGCTCCTGAGTGGGGTTTGTTCTTTAGGAAACCTGCTCCGGCTTTTCCATTCTTTCCTTCCAAACAGGAAAACTTCTCCTGGGGCTGTGTGCAGGCAGAGCCCTGAGGAGAGCAGGTGGCACATGGTGCGCTGGGCTGGGACAGCCAGCTGCAGAGCTCAAGGGAAGAAGCCCAAAGTGTCACAATGGCTCCTTGCCTTCACATGCAACACCTGGGTCACAATGGTCTCCTTGATTCCATGAGGCCCCACTGTGTCACACTGGCTCCTTGGTTCCATCAGGTTCCGCAGTGTCACCATGGTCTCCTTTGATCCGCATTGTCATCATGGACAATTGGTTCCATGAGGCCCCGCAGTGTCACAATGGTCCCTTGCTTCCATAGGTTTGATGTTGTAACAATGGACTCCTTGCTTCTATGAGCTAGCCTGCTTTTTGCAGAGGTGTCTTTGGTTCCAACAAGGCCCCGCTGTGTCTCAGTGCACCCTGGCTTCCATGTGGATCTGGAGTATCACAAAGGCTCCTTGGTTCCACCAGGTCCTGCTGTGTCACAATGGGTCCTGTGGTCCCTGAGGCCCTCCAAAGTCATCATGGAGGCTTGCTTCCATGAGGTTCCATTATGTGCCAGTGGTCATCTTGGTTCCAGGAGTTTCCTTGGTGTCACAATGCTCTCCATGCTTCCATGATTCCCCACAATGTCACAATGCTCTCCATGCTTCCATTAGGCCCTGCTTTGCCACAATGGTCCCCTTGTTTCCATGAGGCCCTGCTGTGTCACAATGGACCTATGGTTCCATGATGTTGAGTGGTGTCACCGTGCTCTTCTTGAATCCGCAGTGTAACCATGGACCATTGGTTCCATGCGGCCTGGCCGTGTCACAATGGGCTCCTTGATTCCATGATTCCCCACGGTGTCACAATGGAGCCTTGTTTCTAGGAGGTTCTGTACTGTAACAATTGCCTCCTTGATGCCATCAGCCCCTGCAGTGTCACAATGGCTCCTTGGTTCCATGAGGAACACAATAGCTTGGCATAAGCATTGAGCAACAGCTGCTGAACACACCTGGCAACATCTGCTTGCATCAAAAGAGGGCTTCAAGCTGACAATGGCACCAGCAGCTTCCATCTGCAACAGAGACCCAGGAAAGGACAGGCTGTGCCGGTTTGGACAAATGTGGAGGAAAATATCCTCTGATAGAAGGCAGGTTACACCCAGCCCTCCCCCACCAGGTTTGGGAAAAAAGAATTTTCCTGGGAAGAAAGTGAAAGAGATAAAAACTATTTTTTTAACAAACACACAGGAAAAGGATAACAATGCTAAATATTAAAAGCTCTCGCTGTGCAGAGAAAGCTGGGATAATTTGAGAGTCCTTCCGTGTTTCGGTGGGGTCTCCTGAAACATCCATAGACAGCAAGGCCCGTGCAAAGAAACAGGGAGCGATTCTTGAGAGAAGTTTCAGAGCTCTTTCTTCTCCAGCCACATGGGCGGGGCACTGCCAAAGAACTGAGCAATCACGGGACAACCAGGGCCCTCCTGGCACAGGGCAACACAAAATAACCAGTGCTGAACAGGATTAGGGCACATGTCAGCAGGGAGACCCCCGTGCCCAGGCCATGCCTCTACCCCAGGGTCCCCTCTCCCATGACCTCATGGCAGGGGGGAGGAACCCCAACACTTCCGGAGGTGTAGTCTCTCTCCTCCTCCTTGCAGCTGGCTCATGGGCCCACATTCAGGGCCCCCACCTCGGGAGAAAATTCTCCCAATGTGGTCTGATGTTGAAAGAGTCAAGAAGAGAAGAAGGGAAAAAAACCCCCAAAGTCCCAGGAAAACAAAGTTCAACTCTCCATCTCCCCCCAGAGAAAAGGAGCTGAAAACTGGCTCAAAAGAAACAAAGTTGCTTCCTCCGCTCTTGCTGCAAGCAGGATGCAGAGGAGTGTGTATGTGTGTCCTTGAACAAACGCTCTGAGAAGGTTGTCCGGTTTTTTTTCCTCTCCCCCCTCTCAGGCTCAGTTGAAAGGCACAGAAATGCACAAAGTTCACTTCTGGGCATAGAGCAGCGATAGGGGATACACATGATAAAGTCACCCCAAGACACAGGGACAGAGAATTCAGCGGAAAGACTCCGAGAATTCTGCTCCCAGAGATCATTCCTGCTCACACTGACCCTTGTAGAAAGGGGACATCGTTCCAGGCAGCCTGTACTGAGCATGTGGCTCCTGAGTGGGGTTTGTTCTTTAGGAAACCTGCTCCGGCTTTTCCATTCTTTCCTTCCAAACAGGAAAACTTCTCCTGGGGCTGTGTGCAGGCAGAGCCCTGAGGAGAGCAGGTGGCACATGGTGCGCTGGGCTGGGACAGCCAGCTGCAGAGCTCAAGGGAAGAAGCCCAAAGTGTCACAATGGCTCCTTGCCTTCACATGCAACACCTGGGTCACAATGGTCTCCTTGATTCCATGAGGCCCCACTGTGTCACACTGGCTCCTTGGTTCCATCAGGTTCCGCAGTGTCACCATGGTCTCCTTTGATCCGCATTGTCATCATGGACAATTGGTTCCATGAGGCCCCGCAGTGTCACAATGGTCCCTTGCTTCCATAGGTTTGATGTTGTAACAATGGACTCCTTGCTTCTATGAGCTAGCCTGCTTTTTGCAGAGGTGTCTTTGGTTCCAACAAGGCCCCGCTGTGTCTCAGTGCACCCTGGCTTCCATGTGGATCTGGAGTATCACAAAGGCTCCTTGGTTCCACCAGGTCCTGCTGTGTCACAATGGGTCCTGTGGTCCCTGAGGCCCTCCAAAGTCATCATGGAGGCTTGCTTCCATGAGGTTCCATTATGTGCCAGTGGTCATCTTGGTTCCAGGAGTTTCCTTGGTGTCACAATGCTCTCCATGCTTCCATGATTCCCCACAATGTCACAATGCTCTCCATGCTTCCATTAGGCCCTGCTTTGCCACAATGGTCCCCTTGTTTCCATGAGGCCCTGCTGTGTCACAATGGACCTATGGTTCCATGATGTTGCGTGGTGTCACCGTGCTCTTCTTGAATCCGCAGTGTAACCATGGACCATTGGTTCCATGCGGCCTGGCCGTGTCACAATGGGCTCCTTGATTCCATGATTCCCCACGGTGTCACAATGGAGCCTTGTTTCTAGGAGGTTCTGTACTGTCACAATTGCCTCCTTGATGCCATCAGCCCCTGCAGTGTCACAATGGCTCCTTGGTTCCATGAGGAACACAATAGCTTGGCATAAGCATTGAGCAACAGCTGCTGAACACACCTGGCAACATCTGCTTGCATCAAAAGAGGGCTTCAAGCTGACAATGGCACCAGCAGCTTCCATCTGCAACAGAGACCCAGGAAAGGACAGGCTGTGCCGGTTTGGACAAATGTGGAGGAAAATATCCTCTGATAGAAGGCAGGTTACACCCAGCCCTCCCCCACCAGGTTTGGGAAAAAAGAATTTTCCTGGGAAGAAAGTGAAAGAGATAAAAACTATTTTTTTAACAAACACACAGGAAAAGGATAACAATGCTAAATATTAAAAGCTCTCGCTGTGCAGAGAAAGCTGGGATAATTTGAGAGTCCTTCCGTGTTTCGGTGGGGTCTCCTGAAACATCCATAGACAGCAAGGCCCGTGCAAAGAAACAGGGAGCGATTCTTGAGAGAAGTTTCAGAGCTCTTTCTTCTCCAGCCACATGGGCGGGGCACTGCCAAAGAACTGAGCAATCACGGCACAACCAGGGCCCTCCTGGCACAGGGCAACACAAAATAACCAGTGCTGAACAGGATTAGGGCACATGTGAGCAGGGAGACCCCCGTGCCCAGGCCATGCCTCTACCCCAGGGTCCCCTCTCCCATGACCTCATGGCAGGGGGGAGGAACCCCAACACTTCCGTAGGTGCAGTCTCTCTCCTCCTCCTTGCAGCTGGCTCATGGGCCCACATTCAGGGCCCCCACCTCGGGAGAAAATTCTCCCAATGTGGTCTGATGTTGAAAGAGTCAAGAAGAGAAGAAGGGAAAAAAACCCCCAAAGTCCCAGGAAAACAAAGTTCAACTCTCCATCTCCCCCCAGAGAAAAGGAGCTGAAAACTGGCTCAAAAGAAACAAAGTTGCTTCCTCCGCTCTTGCTGCAAGCAGGATGCAGAGGAGTGTGTATGTGTGTCCTTGAACAAACGCTCTGAGAAGGTTGTCCGGTTTTTTTTCCTCTCCCCCCTCTCAGGCTCAGTTGAAAGGCACAGAAATGCACAAAGTTCACTTCTGGGCATAGAGCAGCGATAGGGGATACACATGATAAAGTCACCCCAAGACACAGGGACAGAGAATTCAGCGGAAAGACTCCGAGAATTCTGCTCCCAGAGATCATTCCTGCTCACACTGACCCTTGTAGAAAGGGGACATCGTTCCAGGCAGCCTGTACTGAGCATGTGGCTCCTGAGTGGGGTTTGTTGTTTAGGAAACCTGCTCCGGCTTTTCCATTCTTTCCTTCCAAACAGGAAAACTTCTCCTGGGGCTGTGTGCAGGCAGAGCCCTGAGGAGAGCAGGTGGCACATGGTGCGCTGGGCTGGGACAGCCAGCTGCAGAGCTCAAGGGAAGAAGCCCAAAGTGTCACAATGGCTCCTTGCCTTCACATGCAACACCTGGGTCACAATGGTCTCCTTGATTCCATGAGGCCCCACTGTGTCACACTGGCTCCTTGGTTCCATCAGGTTCCGCAGTGTCACCATGGTCTCCTTTGATCCGCATTGTCATCATGGACAATTGGTTCCATGAGGCCCCGCAGTGTCACAATGGTCCCTTGCTTCCATAGGTTTGATGTTGTAACAATGGACTCCTTGCTTCTATGAGCTAGCCTGCTTTTTGCAGAGGTGTCTTTGGTTCCAACAAGGCCCCGCTGTGTCTCAGTGCACCCTGGCTTCCATGTGGATCTGGAGTATCACAAAGGCTCCTTGGTTCCACCAGGTCCTGCTGTGTCACAATGGGTCCTGTGGTCCCTGAGGCCCTCCAAAGTCATCATGGAGGCTTGCTTCCATGAGGTTCCATTATGTGCCAGTGGTCATCTTGGTTCCAGGAGTTTCCTTGGTGTCACAATGCTCTCCATGCTTCCATGATTCCCCACAATGTCACAATGCTCTCCATGCTTCCATTAGGCCCTGCTTTGCCACAATGGTCCCCTTGTTTCCATGAGGCCCTGCTGTGTCACAATGGACCTATGGTTCCATGATGTTGCGTGGTGTCACCGTGCTCTTCTTGAATCCGCAGTGTAACCATGGACCATTGGTTCCATGCGGCCTGGCCGTGTCACAATGGGCTCCTTGATTCCATGATTCCCCACGGTGTCACAATGGAGCCTTGTTTCTAGGAGGTTCTGTACTGTCACAATTGCCTCCTTGATGCCATCAGCCCCTGCAGTGTCACAATGGCTCCTTGATTCCATGATTCCCCACGGTGTCACAATGGAGCCTTGTTTCTAGGAGGTTCTGTACTGTCACAATTGCCTCCTTGATGCCATCAGCCCCTGCAGTGTCACAATGGCTCCTTGGTTCCATGAGGAACACAATAGCTTGGCATAAGCATTGAGCAACAGCTGCTGAACACACCTGGCAACATCTGCTTGCATCAAAAGAGGGCTTCAAGCTGACAATGGCACCAGCAGCTTCCATCTGCAACAGAGACCCAGGAAAGGACAGGCTGTGCCGGTTTGGACAAATGTGGAGGAAAATATCCTCTGATAGAAGGCAGGTTACACCCAGCCCTCCCCCACCAGGTTTGGGAAAAAAGAATTTTCCTGGGAAGAAAGTGAAAGAGATAAAAACTATTTTTTTAACAAACACACAGGAAAAGGATAACAATGCTAAATATTAAAAGCTCTCGCTGTGCAGAGAAAGCTGGGATAATTTGAGAGTCCTTCCGTGTTTCGGTGGGGTCTCCTGAAACATCCATAGACAGCAAGGCCCGTGCAAAGAAACAGGGAGCGATTCTTGAGAGAAGTTTCAGAGCTCTTTCTTCTCCAGCCACATGGGCGGGGCACTGCCAAAGAACTGAGCAATCACGGCACAACCAGGGCCCTCCTGGCACAGGGCAACACAAAATAAGCAGTGCTGAACAGGATTAGGGCACATGTGAGCAGGGAGACCCCCGTGCCCAGGCCATGCCTCTACCCCAGGGTCCCCTCTCCCATGACCTCATGGCAGGGGGGAGGAACCCCAACACTTCCGTAGGTGTAGTCTCTCTCCTCCTCCTTGCAGCTGGCTCATGGGCCCACATTCAGGGCCCCCACCTCGGGAGAAAATTCTCCCAATGTGGTCTGATGTTGAAAGAGTCAAGAAGAGAAGAAGGGAAAAAAACCCCCAAAGTCCCAGGAAAACAAAGTTCAACTCTCCATCTCCCCCCAGAGAAAAGGAGCTGAAAACTGGCTCAAAAGAAACAAAGTTGCTTCCTCCGCTCTTGCTGCAAGCAGGATGCAGAGGAGTGTGTATGTGTGTCCTTGAACAAACGCTCTGAGAAGGTTGTCCGGTTTTTTTTCCTCTCCCCCCTCTCAGGCTCAGTTGAAAGGCACAGAAATGCACAAAGTTCACTTCTGGGCATAGAGCAGCGATAGGGGATACACATGATAAAGTCACCCCAAGACACAGGGACAGAGAATTCAGCGGAAAGACTCCGAGAATTCTGCTCCCAGAGATCATTCCTGCTCACACTGACCCTTGTAGAAAGGGGACATCGTTCCAGGCAGCCTGTACTGAGCATGTGGCTCCTGAGTGGGGTTTGTTGTTTAGGAAACCTGCTCCGGCTTTTCCATTCTTTCCTTCCAAACAGGAAAACTTCTCCTGGGGCTGTGTGCAGGCAGAGCCCTGAGGAGAGCAGGTGGCACATGGTGCGCTGGGCTGGGACAGCCAGCTGCAGAGCTCAAGGGAAGAAGCCCAAAGTGTCACAATGGCTCCTTGCCTTCACATGCAACACCTGGGTCACAATGGTCTCCTTGATTCCATGAGGCCCCACTGTGTCACACTGGCTCCTTGGTTCCATCAGGTTCCGCAGTGTCACCATGGTCTCCTTTGATCCGCATTGTCATCATGGACAATTGGTTCCATGAGGCCCCGCAGTGTCACAATGGTCCCTTGCTTCCATAGGTTTGATGTTGTAACAATGGACTCCTTGCTTCTATGAGCTAGCCTGCTTTTTGCAGAGGTGTCTTTGGTTCCAACAAGGCCCCGCTGTGTCTCAGTGCACCCTGGCTTCCATGTGGATCTGGAGTATCACAAAGGCTCCTTGGTTCCACCAGGTCCTGCTGTGTCACAATGGGTCCTGTGGTCCCTGAGGCCCTCCAAAGTCATCATGGAGGCTTGCTTCCATGAGGTTCCATTATGTGCCAGTGGTCATCTTGGTTCCAGGAGTTTCCTTGGTGTCACAATGCTCTCCATGCTTCCATGATTCCCCACAATGTCACAATGCTCTCCATGCTTCCATTAGGCCCTGCTTTGCCACAATGGTCCCCTTGTTTCCATGAGGCCCTGCTGTGTCACAATGGACCTATGGTTCCATGATGTTGCGTGGTGTCACCGTGCTCGTCTTGAATCCGCAGTGTAACAATGGACCATTGGTTCCATGCGGCCTGGCCGTGTCACAATGGGCTCCTTGATTCCATGATTCCCCACGGTGTCACAATGGAGCCTTGTTTCTAGGAGGTTCTGTACTGTCACAATTGCCTCCTTGATGCCATCAGCCCCTGCAGTGTCACAATGGCTCCTTGGTTCCATGAGGAACACAATAGCTTGGCATAAGCATTGAGCAACAGCTGCTGAACACACCTGGCAACATCTGCTTGCATCAAAAGAGGGCTTCAAGCTGACAATGGCACCAGCAGCTTCCATCTGCAACAGAGACCCAGGAAAGGACAGGCTGTGCCGGTTTGGACAAATGTGGAGGAAAATATCCTCTGATAGAAGGCAGGTTACACCCAGCCCTCCCCCACCAGGTTTGGGAAAAAAGAATTTTCCTGGGAAGAAAGTGAAAGAGATAAAAACTATTTTTTTAACAAACACACAGGAAAAGGATAACAATGCTAAATATTAAAAGCTCTCGCTGTGCAGAGAAAGCTGGGATAATTTGAGAGTCCTTCCGTGTTTCGGTGGGGTCTCCTGAAACATCCATAGACAGCGAGGCCCGTGCAAAGAAACAGGGAGCGATTCTTGAGAGAAGTTTCAGAGCTCTTTCTTCTCCAGCCACATGGGCGGGGCACTGCCAAAGAACTGAGCAATCACGGCACAACCAGGGCCCTCCTGGCACAGGGCAACACAAAATAACCAGTGCTGAACAGGATTAGGGCACATGTGAGCAGGGAGACCCCCGTGCCCAGGCCATGCCTCTACCCCAGGGTCCCCTCTCCCATGACCTCATGGCAGGGGGGAGGAACCCCAACACTTCCGGAGGTGTAGTCTCTCTCCTCCTCCTTGCAGCTGGCTCATGGGCCCACATTCAGGGCCCCCACCTCGGGAGAAAATTCTCCCAATGCGGTCTGATGTTGAAAGAGTCAAGAAGAGAAGAAGGGAAAAAAACCCCCAAAGTCCCAGGAAAACAAAGTTCAACTCTCCATCTCCCCCCAGAGAAAAGGAGCTGAAAACTGGCTCAAAAGAAACAAAGTTGCTTCCTTCGCTCTTGCTGCAAGCAGGATGCAGAGGAGTGTGTATGTGTGTCCTTGAACAAACGCTCTGAGAAGTTTGTCCGGTTTTTTTTCCTCTCCCCCCTCTCAGGCTCAGTTGAAAGGCACAGAAATGCACAAAGTTCACTTCTGGGCATAGAGCAGCGATAGGGGATACACATGATAAAGTCACCCCAAGACACAGGGACAGAGAATTCAGCGGAAAGACTCCGAGAATTCTGCTCCCAGAGATCATTCCTGCTCACACTGACCCTTGTAGAAAGGGGACATCGTTCCAGGCAGCCTGTACTGAGCATGTGGCTCCTGAGTGGGGTTTGTTGTTTAGGAAACCTGCTCCGGCTTTTCCATTCTTTCCTTCCAAACAGGAAAACTTCTCCTGGGGCTGTGTGCAGGCAGAGCCCTGAGGAGAGCAGGTGGCACATGGTGCGCTGGGCTGGGACAGCCAGCTGCAGAGCTCAAGGGAAGAAGCCCAAAGTGTCACAATGGCTCCTTGCCTTCACATGCAACACCTGGGTCACAATGGTCTCCTTGATTCCATGAGGCCCCACTGTGTCACACTGGCTCCTTGGTTCCATCAGGTTCCGCAGTGTCACCATGGTCTCCTTTGATCCGCATTGTCATCATGGACAATTGGTTCCATGAGGCCCCGCAGTGTCACAATGGTCCCTTGCTTCCATAGGTTTGATGTTGTAACAATGGACTCCTTGCTTCTATGAGCTAGCCTGCTTTTTGCAGAGGTGTCTTTGGTTCCAACAAGGCCCCGCTGTGTCTCAGTGCACCCTGGCTTCCATGTGGATCTGGAGTATCACAAAGGCTCCTTGGTTCCACCAGGTCCTGCTGTGTCACAATGGGTCCTGTGGTCCCTGAGGCCCTCCAAAGTCATCATGGAGGCTTGCTTCCATGAGGTTCCATTATGTGCCAGTGGTCATCTTGGTTCCAGGAGTTTCCTTGGTGTCACAATGCTCTCCATGCTTCCATGATTCCCCACAATGTCACAATGCTCTCCATGCTTCCATTAGGCCCTGCTTTGCCACAATGGTCCCCTTGTTTCCATGAGGCCCTGCTGTGTCACAATGGACCTATGGTTCCATGATGTTGCGTGGTGTCACCGTGCTCGTCTTGAATCCGCAGTGTAACAATGGACCATTGGTTCCATGCGGCCTGGCCGTGTCACAATGGGCTCCTTGATTCCATGATTCCCCACGGTGTCACAATGGAGCCTTGTTTCTAGGAGGTTCTGTACTGTCACAATTGCCTCCTTGATGCCATCAGCCCCTGCAGTGTCACAATGGCTCCTTGGTTCCATGAGGAACACAATAGCTTGGCATAAGCATTGAGCAACAGCTGCTGAACACACCTGGCAACATCTGCTTGCATCAAAAGAGGGCTTCAAGCTGACAATGGCACCAGCAGCTTCCATCTGCAACAGAGACCCAGGAAAGGACAGGCTGTGCCGGTTTGGACAAATGTGGAGGAAAATATCCTCTGATAGAAGGCAGGTTACACCCAGCCCTCCCCCACCAGGTTTGGGAAAAAAGAATTTTCCTGGGAAGAAAGTGAAAGAGATAAAAACTATTTTTTTAACAAACACACAGGAAAAGGATAACAATGCTAAATATTAAAAGCTCTCGCTGTGCAGAGAAAGCTGGGATAATTTGAGAGTCCTTCCGTGTTTCGGTGGGGTCTCCTGAAACATCCATAGACAGCAAGGCCCGTGCAAAGAAACAGGGAGCGATTCTTGAGAGAAGTTTCAGAGCTCTTTCTTCTCCAGCCACATGGGCGGGGCACTGCCAAAGAACTGAGCAATCACGGCACAACCAGGGCCCTCCTGGCACAGGGCAACACAAAATAACCAGTGCTGAACAGGATTAGGGCACATGTGAGCAGGGAGACCCCCGTGCCCAGGCCATGCCTCTACCCCAGGGTCCCCTCTCCCATGACCTCATGGCAGGGGGGAGGAACCCCAACACTTCCATAGGTGTAGTCTCTCTCCTCCTCCTTGCAGCTGGCTCATGGGCCCACATTCAGGGCCCCCACCTCGGGAGAAAATTCTCCCAATGTGGTCTGATGTTGAAAGAGTCAAGAAGAGAAGAAGGGAAAAAAACCCCCAAAGTCCCAGGAAAACAAAGTTCAACTCTCCATCTCCCCCCAGAGAAAAGGAGCTGAAAACTGGCTCAAAAGAAACAAAGTTGCTTCCTCCGCTCTTGCTGCAAGCAGGATGCAGAGGAGTGTGTATGTGTGTCCTTGAACAAACGCTCTGAGAAGGTTGTCCGGTTTTTTTTCCTCTCCCCCCTCTCAGGCTCAGTTGAAAGGCACAGAAATGCACAAAGTTCACTTCTGGGCATAGAGCAGCGATAGGGGATACACATGATAAAGTCACCCCAAGACACAGGGACAGAGAATTCAGCGGAAAGACTCCGAGAATTCTGCTCCCAGAGATCATTCCTGCTCACACTGACCCTTGTAGAAAGGGGACATCGTTCCAGGCAGCCTGTACTGAGCATGTGGCTCCTGAGTGGGGTTTGTTGTTTAGGAAACCTGCTCCGGCTTTTCCATTCTTTCCTTCCAAACAGGAAAACTTCTCCTGGGGCTGTGTGCAGGCAGAGCCCTGAGGAGAGCAGGTGGCACATGGTGCGCTGGGCTGGGACAGCCAGCTGCAGAGCTCAAGGGAAGAAGCCCAAAGTGTCACAATGGCTCCTTGCCTTCACATGCAACACCTGGGTCACAATGGTCTCCTTGATTCCATGAGGCCCCACTGTGTCACACTGGCTCCTTGGTTCCATCAGGTTCCGCAGTGTCACCATGGTCTCCTTTGATCCGCATTGTCATCATGGACAATTGGTTCCATGAGGCCCCGCAGTGTCACAATGGTCCCTTGCTTCCATAGGTTTGATGTTGTAACAATGGACTCCTTGCTTCTATGAGCTAGCCTGCTTTTTGCAGAGGTGTCTTTGGTTCCAACAAGGCCCCGCTGTGTCTCAGTGCACCCTGGCTTCCATGTGGATCTGGAGTATCACAAAGGCTCCTTGGTTCCACCAGGTCCTGCTGTGTCACAATGGGTCCTGTGGTCCCTGAGGCCCTCCAAAGTCATCATGGAGGCTTGCTTCCATGAGGTTCCATTATGTGCCAGTGGTCATCTTGGTTCCAGGAGTTTCCTTGGTGTCACAATGCTCTCCATGCTTCCATGATTCCCCACAATGTCACAATGCTCTCCATGCTTCCATTAGGCCCTGCTTTGCCACAATGGTCCCCTTGTTTCCATGAGGCCCTGCTGTGTCACAATGGACCTATGGTTCCATGATGTTGCGTGGTGTCACCGTGCTCGTCTTGAATCCGCAGTGTAACAATGGACCATTGGTTCCATGCGGCCTGGCCGTGTCACAATGGGCTCCTTGATTCCATGATTCCCCACGGTGTCACAATGGAGCCTTGTTTCTAGGAGGTTCTGTACTGTCACAATTGCCTCCTTGATGCCATCAGCCCCTGCAGTGTCACAATGGCTCCTTGGTTCCATGAGGAACACAATAGCTTGGCATAAGCATTGAGCAACAGCTGCTGAACACACCTGGCAACATCTGCTTGCATCAAAAGAGGGCTTCAAGCTGACAATGGCACCAGCAGCTTCCATCTGCAACAGAGACCCAGGAAAGGACAGGCTGTGCCGGTTTGGACAAATGTGGAGGAAAATATCCTCTGATAGAAGGCAGGTTACACCCAGCCCTCCCCCACCAGGTTTGGGAAAAAAGAATTTTCCTGGGAAGAAAGTGAAAGAGATAAAAACTATTTTTTTAACAAACACACAGGAAAAGGATAACAATGCTAAATATTAAAAGCTCTCGCTGTGCAGAGAAAGCTGGGATAATTTGAGAGTCCTTCCGTGTTTCGGTGGGGTCTCCTGAAACATCCATAGACAGCGAGGCCCGTGCAAAGAAACAGGGAGCGATTCTTGAGAGAAGTTTCAGAGCTCTTTCTTCTCCAGCCACATGGGCGGGGCACTGCCAAAGAACTGAGCAATCACGGCACAACCAGGGCCCTCCTGGCACAGGGCAACACAAAATAACCAGTGCTGAACAGGATTAGGGCACATGTGAGCAGGGAGACCCCCGTGCCCAGGCCATGCCTCTACCCCAGGGTCCCCTCTCCCATGACCTCATGGCAGGGGGGAGGAACCCCAACACTTCCGTAGGTGCAGTCTCTCTCCTCCTCCTTGCAGCTGGCTCATGGGCCCACATTCAGGGCCCCCACCTCGGGAGAAAATTCTCCCAATGTGGTCTGATGTTGAAAGAGTCAAGAAGAGAAGAAGGGAAAAAAACCCCCAAAGTCCCAGGAAAACAAAGTTCAACTCTCCATCTCCCCCCAGAGAAAAGGAGCTGAAAACTGGCTCAAAAGAAACAAAGTTGCTTCCTCCGCTCTTGCTGCAAGCAGGATGCAGAGGAGTGTGTATGTGTGTCCTTGAACAAACGCTCTGAGAAGGTTGTCCGGTTTTTTTTCCTCTCCCCCCTCTCAGGCTCAGTTGAAAGGCACAGAAATGCACAAAGTTCACTTCTGGGCATAGAGCAGCGATAGGGGATACACATGATAAAGTCACCCCAAGACACAGGGACAGAGAATTCAGCGGAAAGACTCCGAGAATTCTGCTCCCAGAGATCATTCCTGCTCACACTGACCCTTGTAGAAAGGGGACATCGTTCCAGGCAGCCTGTACTGAGCATGTGGCTCCTGAGTGGGGTTTGTTGTTTAGGAAACCTGCTCCGGCTTTTCCATTCTTTCCTTCCAAACAGGAAAACTTCTCCTGGGGCTGTGTGCAGGCAGAGCCCTGAGGAGAGCAGGTGGCACATGGTGCGCTGGGCTGGGACAGCCAGCTGCAGAGCTCAAGGGAAGAAGCCCAAAGTGTCACAATGGCTCCTTGCCTTCACATGCAACACCTGGGTCACAATGGTCTCCTTGATTCCATGAGGCCCCACTGTGTCACACTGGCTCCTTGGTTCCATCAGGTTCCGCAGTGTCACCATGGTCTCCTTTGATCCGCATTGTCATCATGGACAATTGGTTCCATGAGGCCCCGCAGTGTCACAATGGTCCCTTGCTTCCATAGGTTTGATGTTGTAACAATGGACTCCTTGCTTCTATGAGCTAGCCTGCTTTTTGCAGAGGTGTCTTTGGTTCCAACAAGGCCCCGCTGTGTCTCAGTGCACCCTGGCTTCCATGTGGATCTGGAGTATCACAAAGGCTCCTTGGTTCCACCAGGTCCTGCTGTGTCACAATGGGTCCTGTGGTCCCTGAGGCCCTCCAAAGTCATCATGGAGGCTTGCTTCCATGAGGTTCCATTATGTGCCAGTGGTCATCTTGGTTCCAGGAGTTTCCTTGGTGTCACAATGCTCTCCATGCTTCCATGATTCCCCACAATGTCACAATGCTCTCCATGCTTCCATTAGGCCCTGCTTTGCCACAATGGTCCCCTTGTTTCCATGAGGCCCTGCTGTGTCACAATGGACCTATGGTTCCATGATGTTGCGTGGTGTCACCGTGCTCTTCTTGAATCCGCAGTGTAACCATGGACCATTGGTTCCATGCGGCCTGGCCGTGTCACAATGGGCTCCTTGATTCCATGATTCCCCACGGTGTCACAATGGAGCCTTGTTTCTAGGAGGTTCTGTACTGTCACAATTGCCTCCTTGATGCCATCAGCCCCTGCAGTGTCACAATGGCTCCTTGATTCCATGATTCCCCACGGTGTCACAATGGAGCCTTGTTTCTAGGAGGTTCTGTACTGTCACAATTGCCTCCTTGATGCCATCAGCCCCTGCAGTGTCACAATGGCTCCTTGGTTCCATGAGGAACACAATAGCTTGGCATAAGCATTGAGCAACAGCTGCTGAACACACCTGGCAACATCTGCTTGCATCAAAAGAGGGCTTCAAGCTGACAATGGCACCAGCAGCTTCCATCTGCAACAGAGACCCAGGAAAGGACAGGCTGTGCCGGTTTGGACAAATGTGGAGGAAAATATCCTCTGATAGAAGGCAGGTTACACCCAGCCCTCCCCCACCAGGTTTGGGAAAAAAGAATTTTCCTGGGAAGAAAGTGAAAGAGATAAAAACTATTTTTTTAACAAACACACAGGAAAAGGATAACAATGCTAAATATTAAAAGCTCTCGCTGTGCAGAGAAAGCTGGGATAATTTGAGAGTCCTTCCGTGTTTCGGTGGGGTCTCCTGAAACATCCATAGACAGCAAGGCCCGTGCAAAGAAACAGGGAGCGATTCTTGAGAGAAGTTTCAGAGCTCTTTCTTCTCCAGCCACATGGGCGGGGCACTGCCAAAGAACTGAGCAATCACGGCACAACCAGGGCCCTCCTGGCACAGGGCAACACAAAATAAGCAGTGCTGAACAGGATTAGGGCACATGTGAGCAGGGAGACCCCCGTGCCCAGGCCATGCCTCTACCCCAGGGTCCCCTCTCCCATGACCTCATGGCAGGGGGGAGGAACCCCAACACTTCCGGAGGTGTAGTCTCTCTCCTCCTCCTTGCAGCTGGCTCATGGGCCCACATTCAGGGCCCCCACCTCGGGAGAAAATTCTCCCAATGTGGTCTGATGTTGAAAGAGTCAAGAAGAGAAGAAGGGAAAAAAACCCCCAAAGTCCCAGGAAAACAAAGTTC
The DNA here is from genome assembly GCF_041296385.1 of Aphelocoma coerulescens. Classification (NCBI taxonomy): domain Eukaryota; kingdom Metazoa; phylum Chordata; class Aves; order Passeriformes; family Corvidae; genus Aphelocoma; species Aphelocoma coerulescens. The sequence continues at coordinate 484,138 of NW_027184074.1, forward strand.
AACTCTCCATCTCCCCCCAGAGAAAAGGAGCTGAAAACTGGCTCAAAAGAAACAAAGTTGCTTCCTCCGCTCTTGCTGCAAGCAGGATGCAGAGGAGTGTGTATGTGTGTCCTTGAACAAACGCTCTGAGAAGGTTGTCCGGTTTTTTTTCCTCTCCCCCCTCTCAGGCTCAGTTGAAAGGCACAGAAATGCACAAAGTTCACTTCTGGGCATAGAGCAGCGATAGGGGATACACATGATAAAGTCACCCCAAGACACAGGGACAGAGAATTCAGCGGAAAGACTCCGAGAATTCTGCTCCCAGAGATCATTCCTGCTCACACTGACCCTTGTAGAAAGGGGACATCGTTCCAGGCAGCCTGTACTGAGCATGTGGCTCCTGAGTGGGGTTTGTTCTTTAGGAAACCTGCTCCGGCTTTTCCATTCTTTCCTTCCAAACAGGAAAACTTCTCCTGGGGCTGTGTGCAGGCAGAGCCCTGAGGAGAGCAGGTGGCACATGGTGCGCTGGGCTGGGACAGCCAGCTGCAGAGCTCAAGGGAAGAAGCCCAAAGTGTCACAATGGCTCCTTGCCTTCACATGCAACACCTGGGTCACAATGGTCTCCTTGATTCCATGAGGCCCCACTGTGTCACACTGGCTCCTTGGTTCCATCAGGTTCCGCAGTGTCACCATGGTCTCCTTTGATCCGCATTGTCATCATGGACAATTGGTTCCATGAGGCCCCGCAGTGTCACAATGGTCCCTTGCTTCCATAGGTTTGATGTTGTAACAATGGACTCCTTGCTTCTATGAGCTAGCCTGCTTTTTGCAGAGGTGTCTTTGGTTCCAACAAGGCCCCGCTGTGTCTCAGTGCACCCTGGCTTCCATGTGGATCTGGAGTATCACAAAGGCTCCTTGGTTCCACCAGGTCCTGCTGTGTCACAATGGGTCCTGTGGTCCCTGAGGCCCTCCAAAGTCATCATGGAGGCTTGCTTCCATGAGGTTCCATTATGTGCCAGTGGTCATCTTGGTTCCAGGAGTTTCCTTGGTGTCACAATGCTCTCCATGCTTCCATGATTCCCCACAATGTCACAATGCTCTCCATGCTTCCATTAGGCCCTGCTTTGCCACAATGGTCCCCTTGTTTCCATGAGGCCCTGCTGTGTCACAATGGACCTATGGTTCCATGATGTTGCGTGGTGTCACCGTGCTCTTCTTGAATCCGCAGTGTAACCATGGACCATTGGTTCCATGCGGCCTGGCCGTGTCACAATGGGCTCCTTGATTCCATGATTCCCCACGGTGTCACAATGGAGCCTTGTTTCTAGGAGGTTCTGTACTGTAACAATTGCCTCCTTGATGCCATCAGCCCCTGCAGTGTCACAATGGCTCCTTGGTTCCATGAGGAACACAATAGCTTGGCATAAGCATTGAGCAACAGCTGCTGAACACACCTGGCAACATCTGCTTGCATCAAAAGAGGGCTTCAAGCTGACAATGGCACCAGCAGCTTCCATCTGCAACAGAGACCCAGGAAAGGACAGGCTGTGCTGGTTTGGACAAATGTGGAGGAAAATATCCTCTGATAGAAGGCAGGTTACACCCAGCCCTCCCCCACCAGGTTTGGGAAAAAAGAATTTTCCTGGGAAGAAAGTGAAAGAGATAAAAACTATTTTTTTAACAAACACACAGGAAAAGGATAACAATGCTAAATATTAAAAGCTCTCGCTGTGCAGAGAAAGCTGGGATAATTTGAGAGTCCTTCCGTGTTTCGGTGGGGTCTCCTGAAACATCCATAGACAGCAAGGCCCGTGCAAAGAAACAGGGAGCGATTCTTGAGAGAAGTTTCAGAGCTCTTTCTTCTCCAGCCACATGGGCGGGGCACTGCCAAAGAACTGAGCAATCACGGGACAACCAGGGCCCTCCTGGCACAGGGCAACACAAAATAACCAGTGCTGAACAGGATTAGGGCACATGTCAGCAGGGAGACCCCCGTGCCCAGGCCATGCCTCTACCCCAGGGTCCCCTCTCCCATGACCTCATGGCAGGGGGGAGGAACCCCAACACTTCCGGAGGTGTAGTCTCTCTCCTCCTCCTTGCAGCTGGCTCATGGGCCCACATTCAGGGCCCCCACCTCGGGAGAAAATTCTCCCAATGTGGTCTGATGTTGAAAGAGTCAAGAAGAGAAGAAGGGAAAAAAACCCCCAAAGTCCCAGGAAAACAAAGTTCAACTCTCCATCTCCCCCCAGAGAAAAGGAGCTGAAAACTGGCTCAAAAGAAACAAAGTTGCTTCCTCCGCTCTTGCTGCAAGCAGGATGCAGAGGAGTGTGTATGTGTGTCCTTGAACAAACGCTCTGAGAAGGTTGTCCGGTTTTTTTTCCTCTCCCCCCTCTCAGGCTCAGTTGAAAGGCACAGAAATGCACAAAGTTCACTTCTGGGCATAGAGCAGCGATAGGGGATACACATGATAAAGTCACCCCAAGACACAGGGACAGAGAATTCAGCGGAAAGACTCCGAGAATTCTGCTCCCAGAGATCATTCCTGCTCACACTGACCCTTGTAGAAAGGGGACATCGTTCCAGGCAGCCTGTACTGAGCATGTGGCTCCTGAGTGGGGTTTGTTCTTTAGGAAACCTGCTCCGGCTTTTCCATTCTTTCCTTCCAAACAGGAAAACTTCTCCTGGGGCTGTGTGCAGGCAGAGCCCTGAGGAGAGCAGGTGGCACATGGTGCGCTGGGCTGGGACAGCCAGCTGCAGAGCTCAAGGGAAGAAGCCCAAAGTGTCACAATGGCTCCTTGCCTTCACATGCAACACCTGGGTCACAATGGTCTCCTTGATTCCATGAGGCCCCACTGTGTCACACTGGCTCCTTGGTTCCATCAGGTTCCGCAGTGTCACCATGGTCTCCTTTGATCCGCATTGTCATCATGGACAATTGGTTCCATGAGGCCCCGCAGTGTCACAATGGTCCCTTGCTTCCATAGGTTTGATGTTGTAACAATGGACTCCTTGCTTCTATGAGCTAGCCTGCTTTTTGCAGAGGTGTCTTTGGTTCCAACAAGGCCCCGCTGTGTCTCAGTGCACCCTGGCTTCCATGTGGATCTGGAGTATCACAAAGGCTCCTTGGTTCCACCAGGTCCTGCTGTGTCACAATGGGTCCTGTGGTCCCTGAGGCCCTCCAAAGTCATCATGGAGGCTTGCTTCCATGAGGTTCCATTATGTGCCAGTGGTCATCTTGGTTCCAGGAGTTTCCTTGGTGTCACAATGCTCTCCATGCTTCCATGATTCCCCACAATGTCACAATGCTCTCCATGCTTCCATTAGGCCCTGCTTTGCCACAATGGTCCCCTTGTTTCCATGAGGCCCTGCTGTGTCACAATGGACCTATGGTTCCATGATGTTGCGTGGTGTCACCGTGCTCGTCTTGAATCCGCAGTGTAACAATGGACCATTGGTTCCATGCGGCCTGGCCGTGTCACAATGGGCTCCTTGATTCCATGATTCCCCACGGTGTCACAATGGAGCCTTGTTTCTAGGAGGTTCTGTACTGTCACAATTGCCTCCTTGATGCCATCAGCCCCTGCAGTGTCACAATGGCTCCTTGGTTCCATGAGGAACACAATAGCTTGGCATAAGCATTGAGCAACAGCTGCTGAACACACCTGGCAACATCTGCTTGCATCAAAAGAGGGCTTCAAGCTGACAATGGCACCAGCAGCTTCCATCTGCAACAGAGACCCAGGAAAGGACAGGCTGTGCCGGTTTGGACAAATGTGGAGGAAAATATCCTCTGATAGAAGGCAGGTTACACCCAGCCCTCCCCCACCAGGTTTGGGAAAAAAGAATTTTCCTGGGAAGAAAGTGAAAGAGATAAAAACTATTTTTTTAACAAACACACAGGAAAAGGATAACAATGCTAAATATTAAAAGCTCTCGCTGTGCAGAGAAAGCTGGGATAATTTGAGAGTCCTTCCGTGTTTCGGTGGGGTCTCCTGAAACATCCATAGACAGCGAGGCCCGTGCAAAGAAACAGGGAGCGATTCTTGAGAGAAGTTTCAGAGCTCTTTCTTCTCCAGCCACATGGGCGGGGCACTGCCAAAGAACTGAGCAATCACGGCACAACCAGGGCCCTCCTGGCACAGGGCAACACAAAATAACCAGTGCTGAACAGGATTAGGGCACATGTGAGCAGGGAGACCCCCGTGCCCAGGCCATGCCTCTACCCCAGGGTCCCCTCTCCCATGACCTCATGGCAGGGGGGAGGAACCCCAACACTTCCGGAGGTGTAGTCTCTCTCCTCCTCCTTGCAGCTGGCTCATGGGCCCACATTCAGGGCCCCCACCTCGGGAGAAAATTCTCCCAATGCGGTCTGATGTTGAAAGAGTCAAGAAGAGAAGAAGGGAAAAAAACCCCCAAAGTCCCAGGAAAACAAAGTTCAACTCTCCATCTCCCCCCAGAGAAAAGGAGCTGAAAACTGGCTCAAAAGAAACAAAGTTGCTTCCTTCGCTCTTGCTGCAAGCAGGATGCAGAGGAGTGTGTATGTGTGTCCTTGAACAAACGCTCTGAGAAGTTTGTCCGGTTTTTTTTCCTCTCCCCCCTCTCAGGCTCAGTTGAAAGGCACAGAAATGCACAAAGTTCACTTCTGGGCATAGAGCAGCGATAGGGGATACACATGATAAAGTCACCCCAAGACACAGGGACAGAGAATTCAGCGGAAAGACTCCGAGAATTCTGCTCCCAGAGATCATTCCTGCTCACACTGACCCTTGTAGAAAGGGGACATCGTTCCAGGCAGCCTGTACTGAGCATGTGGCTCCTGAGTGGGGTTTGTTGTTTAGGAAACCTGCTCCGGCTTTTCCATTCTTTCCTTCCAAACAGGAAAACTTCTCCTGGGGCTGTGTGCAGGCAGAGCCCTGAGGAGAGCAGGTGGCACATGGTGCGCTGGGCTGGGACAGCCAGCTGCAGAGCTCAAGGGAAGAAGCCCAAAGTGTCACAATGGCTCCTTGCCTTCACATGCAACACCTGGGTCACAATGGTCTCCTTGATTCCATGAGGCCCCACTGTGTCACACTGGCTCCTTGGTTCCATCAGGTTCCGCAGTGTCACCATGGTCTCCTTTGATCCGCATTGTCATCATGGACAATTGGTTCCATGAGGCCCCGCAGTGTCACAATGGTCCCTTGCTTCCATAGGTTTGATGTTGTAACAATGGACTCCTTGCTTCTATGAGCTAGCCTGCTTTTTGCAGAGGTGTCTTTGGTTCCAACAAGGCCCCGCTGTGTCTCAGTGCACCCTGGCTTCCATGTGGATCTGGAGTATCACAAAGGCTCCTTGGTTCCACCAGGTCCTGCTGTGTCACAATGGGTCCTGTGGTCCCTGAGGCCCTCCAAAGTCATCATGGAGGCTTGCTTCCATGAGGTTCCATTATGTGCCAGTGGTCATCTTGGTTCCAGGAGTTTCCTTGGTGTCACAATGCTCTCCATGCTTCCATGATTCCCCACAATGTCACAATGCTCTCCATGCTTCCATTAGGCCCTGCTTTGCCACAATGGTCCCCTTGTTTCCATGAGGCCCTGCTGTGTCACAATGGACCTATGGTTCCATGATGTTGCGTGGTGTCACCGTGCTCGTCTTGAATCCGCAGTGTAACAATGGACCATTGGTTCCATGCGGCCTGGCCGTGTCACAATGGGCTCCTTGATTCCATGATTCCCCACGGTGTCACAATGGAGCCTTGTTTCTAGGAGGTTCTGTACTGTCACAATTGCCTCCTTGATGCCATCAGCCCCTGCAGTGTCACAATGGCTCCTTGGTTCCATGAGGAACACAATAGCTTGGCATAAGCATTGAGCAACAGCTGCTGAACACACCTGGCAACATCTGCTTGCATCAAAAGAGGGCTTCAAGCTGACAATGGCACCAGCAGCTTCCATCTGCAACAGAGACCCAGGAAAGGACAGGCTGTGCCGGTTTGGACAAATGTGGAGGAAAATATCCTCTGATAGAAGGCAGGTTACACCCAGCCCTCCCCCACCAGGTTTGGGAAAAAAGAATTTTCCTGGGAAGAAAGTGAAAGAGATAAAAACTATTTTTTTAACAAACACACAGGAAAAGGATAACAATGCTAAATATTAAAAGCTCTCGCTGTGCAGAGAAAGCTGGGATAATTTGAGAGTCCTTCCGTGTTTCGGTGGGGTCTCCTGAAACATCCATAGACAGCAAGGCCCGTGCAAAGAAACAGGGAGCGATTCTTGAGAGAAGTTTCAGAGCTCTTTCTTCTCCAGCCACATGGGCGGGGCACTGCCAAAGAACTGAGCAATCACGGCACAACCAGGGCCCTCCTGGCACAGGGCAACACAAAATAACCAGTGCTGAACAGGATTAGGGCACATGTGAGCAGGGAGACCCCCGTGCCCAGGCCATGCCTCTACCCCAGGGTCCCCTCTCCCATGACCTCATGGCAGGGGGGAGGAACCCCAACACTTCCATAGGTGTAGTCTCTCTCCTCCTCCTTGCAGCTGGCTCATGGGCCCACATTCAGGGCCCCCACCTCGGGAGAAAATTCTCCCAATGTGGTCTGATGTTGAAAGAGTCAAGAAGAGAAGAAGGGAAAAAAACCCCCAAAGTCCCAGGAAAACAAAGTTCAACTCTCCATCTCCCCCCAGAGAAAAGGAGCTGAAAACTGGCTCAAAAGAAACAAAGTTGCTTCCTCCGCTCTTGCTGCAAGCAGGATGCAGAGGAGTGTGTATGTGTGTCCTTGAACAAACGCTCTGAGAAGTTTGTCCGGTTTTTTTTCCTCTCCCCCCTCTCAGGCTCAGTTGAAAGGCACAGAAATGCACAAAGTTCACTTCTGGGCATAGAGCAGCGATAGGGGATACACATGATAAAGTCACCCCAAGACACAGGGACAGAGAATTCAGCGGAAAGACTCCGAGAATTCTGCTCCCAGAGATCATTCCTGCTCACACTGACCCTTGTAGAAAGGGGACATCGTTCCAGGCAGCCTGTACTGAGCATGTGGCTCCTGAGTGGGGTTTGTTGTTTAGGAAACCTGCTCCGGCTTTTCCATTCTTTCCTTCCAAACAGGAAAACTTCTCCTGGGGCTGTGTGCAGGCAGAGCCCTGAGGAGAGCAGGTGGCACATGGTGCGCTGGGCTGGGACAGCCAGCTGCAGAGCTCAAGGGAAGAAGCCCAAAGTGTCACAATGGCTCCTTGCCTTCACATGCAACACCTGGGTCACAATGGTCTCCTTGATTCCATGAGGCCCCACTGTGTCACACTGGCTCCTTGGTTCCATCAGGTTCCGCAGTGTCACCATGGTCTCCTTTGATCCGCATTGTCATCATGGACAATTGGTTCCATGAGGCCCCGCAGTGTCACAATGGTCCCTTGCTTCCATAGGTTTGATGTTGTAACAATGGACTCCTTGCTTCTATGAGCTAGCCTGCTTTTTGCAGAGGTGTCTTTGGTTCCAACAAGGCCCCGCTGTGTCTCAGTGCACCCTGGCTTCCATGTGGATCTGGAGTATCACAAAGGCTCCTTGGTTCCACCAGGTCCTGCTGTGTCACAATGGGTCCTGTGGTCCCTGAGGCCCTCCAAAGTCATCATGGAGGCTTGCTTCCATGAGGTTCCATTATGTGCCAGTGGTCATCTTGGTTCCAGGAGTTTCCTTGGTGTCACAATGCTCTCCATGCTTCCATGATTCCCCACAATGTCACAATGCTCTCCATGCTTCCATTAGGCCCTGCTTTGCCACAATGGTCCCCTTGTTTCCATGAGGCCCTGCTGTGTCACAATGGACCTATGGTTCCATGATGTTGCGTGGTGTCACCGTGCTCGTCTTGAATCCGCAGTGTAACAATGGACCATTGGTTCCATGCGGCCTGGCCGTGTCACAATGGGCTCCTTGATTCCATGATTCCCCACGGTGTCACAATGGAGCCTTGTTTCTAGGAGGTTCTGTACTGTCACAATTGCCTCCTTGATGCCATCAGCCCCTGCAGTGTCACAATGGCTCCTTGGTTCCATGAGGAACACAATAGCTTGGCATAAGCATTGAGCAACAGCTGCTGAACACACCTGGCAACATCTGCTTGCATCAAAAGAGGGCTTCAAGCTGACAATGGCACCAGCAGCTTCCATCTGCAACAGAGACCCAGGAAAGGACAGGCTGTGCCGGTTTGGACAAATGTGGAGGAAAATATCCTCTGATAGAAGGCAGGTTACACCCAGCCCTCCCCCACCAGGTTTGGGAAAAAAGAATTTTCCTGGGAAGAAAGTGAAAGAGATAAAAACTATTTTTTTAACAAACACACAGGAAAAGGATAACAATGCTAAATATTAAAAGCTCTCGCTGTGCAGAGAAAGCTGGGATAATTTGAGAGTCCTTCCGTGTTTCGGTGGGGTCTCCTGAAACATCCATAGACAGCGAGGCCCGTGCAAAGAAACAGGGAGCGATTCTTGAGAGAAGTTTCAGAGCTCTTTCTTCTCCAGCCACATGGGCGGGGCACTGCCAAAGAACTGAGCAATCACGGCACAACCAGGGCCCTCCTGGCACAGGGCAACACAAAATAACCAGTGCTGAACAGGATTAGGGCACATGTGAGCAGGGAGACCCCCGTGCCCAGGCCATGCCTCTACCCCAGGGTCCCCTCTCCCATGACCTCATGGCAGGGGGGAGGAACCCCAACACTTCCGTAGGTGTAGTCTCTCTCCTCCTCCTTGCAGCTGGCTCATGGGCCCACATTCAGGGCCCCCACCTCGGGAGAAAATTCTCCCAATGCGGTCTGATGTTGAAAGAGTCAAGAAGAGAAGAAGGGAAAAAAACCCCCAAAGTCCCAGGAAAACAAAGTTCAACTCTCCATCTCCCCCCAGAGAAAAGGAGCTGAAAACTGGCTAAAAAGAAACCAAGTTGCTTCCTCTGCTCTTGCTGCAAGCAGGATGCAGAGGAGTGTGTATGTGTGTCCTTGAACAAACGCTCTGAGAAGTTTGTCCGTTTTTTTTTCCTCTCCCCCCTCTCAGGCTCAGTTGAAAGGCACAGAAATGCACAAAGTTCACTTCTGGGCATAGAGCAGCGATAGGGGATACACATGATAAAGTCACCCCAAGACACAGGGACAGAGAATTCAGCGGAAAGACTCCGAGAATTCTGCTCCCAGAGATCATTCCTGCTCACACTGACCCTTGTAGAAAGGGGACATCGTTCCAGGCAGCCTGTACTGAGCATGTGGCTCCTGAGTGGGGTTTGTTCTTTAGGAAACCTGCTCCGGCTTTTCCATTCTTTCCTTCCAAACAGGAAAACTTCTCCTGGGGCTGTGTGCAGGCAGAGCCCTGAGGAGAGCAGGTGGCACATGGTGCGCTGGGCTGGGACAGCCAGCTGCAGAGCTCAAGGGAAGAAGCCCAAAGTGTCACAATGGCTCCTTGCCTTCACATGCAACACCTGGGTCACAATGGTCTCCTTGATTCCATGAGGCCCCACTGTGTCACACTGGCTCCTTGGTTCCATCAGGTTCCGCAGTGTCACCATGGTCTCCTTTGATCCGCATTGTCATCATGGACAATTGGTTCCATGAGGCCCCGCAGTGTCACAATGGTCCCTTGCTTCCATAGGTTTGATGTTGTAACAATGGACTCCTTGCTTCTATGAGCTAGCCTGCTTTTTGCAGAGGTGTCTTTGGTTCCAACAAGGCCCCGCTGTGTCTCAGTGCACCCTGGCTTCCATGTGGATCTGGAGTATCACAAAGGCTCCTTGGTTCCACCAGGTCCTGCTGTGTCACAATGGGTCCTGTGGTCCCTGAGGCCCTCCAAAGTCATCATGGAGGCTTGCTTCCATGAGGTTCCATTATGTGCCAATGGTCATCTTGGTTCCAGGAGTTTCCTTGGTGTCACAATGCTCTCCATGCTTCCATGATTCCCCACAATGTCACAATGCTCTCCATGCTTCCATTAGGCCCTGCTTTGCCACAATGGTCCCCTTGTTTCCATGAGGCCCTGCTGTGTCACAATGGACCTATGGTTCCATGATGTTGCGTGGTGTCACCGTGCTCGTCTTGAATCCGCAGTGTAACAATGGACCATTGGTTCCATGCGGCCTGGCCGTGTCACAATGGGCTCCTTGATTCCATGATTCCCCACGGTGTCACAATGGAGCCTTGTTTCTAGGAGGTTCTGTACTGTCACAATTGCCTCCTTGATGCCATCAGCCCCTGCAGTGTCACAATGGCTCCTTGGTTCCATGAGGAACACAATAGCTTGGCATAAGCATTGAGCAACAGCTGCTGAACACACCTGGCAACATCTGCTTGCATCAAAAGAGGGCTTCAAGCTGACAATGGCACCAGCAGCTTCCATCTGCAACAGAGACCCAGGAAAGGACAGGCTGTGCCGGTTTGGACAAATGTGGAGGAAAATATCCTCTGATAGAAGGCAGGTTACACCCAGCCCTCCCCCACCAGGTTTGGGAAAAAAGAATTTTCCTGGGAAGAAAGTGAAAGAGATAAAAACTATTTTTTTAACAAACACACAGGAAAAGGATAACAATGCTAAATATTAAAAGCTCTCGCTGTGCAGAGAAAGCTGGGATAATTTGAGAGTCCTTCCGTGTTTCGGTGGGGTCTCCTGAAACATCCATAGACAGCAAGGCCCGTGCAAAGAAACAGGGAGCGATTCTTGAGAGAAGTTTCAGAGCTCTTTCTTCTCCAGCCACATGGGCGGGGCACTGCCAAAGAACTGAGCAATCACGGCACAACCAGGGCCCTCCTGGCACAGGGCAACACAAAATAACCAGTGCTGAACAGGATTAGGGCACATGTCAGCAGGGAGACCCCCGTGCCCAGGCCATGCCTCTACCCCAGGGTCCCCTCTCCCATGACCTCATGGCAGGGGGGAGGAACCCCAACACTTCCGGAGGTGTAGTCTCTCTCCTCCTCCTTGCAGCTGGCTCATGGGCCCACATTCAGGGCCCCCACCTCGGGAGAAAATTCTCCCAATGTGGTCTGATGTTGAAAGAGTCAAGAAGAGAAGAAGGGAAAAAAACCCCCAAAGTCCCAGGAAAACAAAGTTCAACTCTCCATCTCCCCCCAGAGAAAAGGAGCTGAAAACTGGCTCAAAAGAAACAAAGTTGCTTCCTCCGCTCTTGCTGCAAGCAGGATGCAGAGGAGTGTGTATGTGTGTCCTTGAACAAACGCTCTGAGAAGGTTGTCCGGTTTTTTTTCCTCTCCCCCCTCTCAGGCTCAGTTGAAAGGCACAGAAATGCACAAAGTTCACTTCTGGGCATAGAGCAGCGATAGGGGATACACATGATAAAGTCACCCCAAGACACAGGGACAGAGAATTCAGCGGAAAGACTCCGAGAATTCTGCTCCCAGAGATCATTCCTGCTCACACTGACCCTTGTAGAAAGGGGACATCGTTCCAGGCAGCCTGTACTGAGCATGTGGCTCCTGAGTGGGGTTTGTTGTTTAGGAAACCTGCTCCGGCTTTTCCATTCTTTCCTTCCAAACAGGAAAACTTCTCCTGGGGCTGTGTGCAGGCAGAGCCCTGAGGAGAGCAGGTGGCACATGGTGCGCTGGGCTGGGACAGCCAGCTGCAGAGCTCAAGGGAAGAAGCCCAAAGTGTCACAATGGCTCCTTGCCTTCACATGCAACACCTGGGTCACAATGGTCTCCTTGATTCCATGAGGCCCCACTGTGTCACACTGGCTCCTTGGTTCCATCAGGTTCCGCAGTGTCACCATGGTCTCCTTTGATCCGCATTGTCATCATGGACAATTGGTTCCATGAGGCCCCGCAGTGTCACAATGGTCCCTTGCTTCCATAGGTTTGATGTTGTAACAATGGACTCCTTGCTTCTATGAGCTAGCCTGCTTTTTGCAGAGGTGTCTTTGGTTCCAACAAGGCCCCGCTGTGTCTCAGTGCACCCTGGCTTCCATGTGGATCTGGAGTATCACAAAGGCTCCTTGGTTCCACCAGGTCCTGCTGTGTCACAATGGGTCCTGTGGTCCCTGAGGCCCTCCAAAGTCATCATGGAGGCTTGCTTCCATGAGGTTCCATTATGTGCCAGTGGTCATCTTGGTTCCAGGAGTTTCCTTGGTGTCACAATGCTCTCCATGCTTCCATGATTCCCCACAATGTCACAATGCTCTCCATGCTTCCATTAGGCCCTGCTTTGCCACAATGGTCCCCTTGTTTCCATGAGGCCCTGCTGTGTCACAATGGACCTATGGTTCCATGATGTTGCGTGGTGTCACCGTGCTCGTCTTGAATCCGCAGTGTAACAATGGACCATTGGTTCCATGCGGCCTGGCCGTGTCACAATGGGCTCCTTGATTCCATGATTCCCCACGGTGTCACAATGGAGCCTTGTTTCTAGGAGGTTCTGTACTGTCACAATTGCCTCCTTGATGCCATCAGCCCCTGCAGTGTCACAATGGCTCCTTGGTTCCATGAGGAACACAATAGCTTGGCATAAGCATTGAGCAACAGCTGCTGAACACACCTGGCAACATCTGCTTGCATCAAAAGAGGGCTTCAAGCTGACAATGGCACCAGCAGCTTCCATCTGCAACAGAGACCCAGGAAAGGACAGGCTGTGCCGGTTTGGACAAATGTGGAGGAAAATATCCTCTGATAGAAGGCAGGTTACACCCAGCCCTCCCCCACCAGGTTTGGGAAAAAAGAATTTTCCTGGGAAGAAAGTGAAAGAGATAAAAACTATTTTTTTAACAAACACACAGGAAAAGGATAACAATGCTAAATATTAAAAGCTCTCGCTGTGCAGAGAAAGCTGGGATAATTTGAGAGTCCTTCCGTGTTTCGGTGGGGTCTCCTGAAACATCCATAGACAGCGAGGCCCGTGCAAAGAAACAGGGAGCGATTCTTGAGAGAAGTTTCAGAGCTCTTTCTTCTCCAGCCACATGGGCGGGGCACTGCCAAAGAACTGAGCAATCACGGCACAACCAGGGCCCTCCTGGCACAGGGCAACACAAAATAACCAGTGCTGAACAGGATTAGGGCACATGTGAGCAGGGAGACCCCCGTGCCCAGGCCATGCCTCTACCCCAGGGTCCCCTCTCCCATGACCTCATGGCAGGGGGGAGGAACCCCAACACTTCCGGAGGTGTAGTCTCTCTCCTCCTCCTTGCAGCTGGCTCATGGGCCCACATTCAGGGCCCCCACCTCGGGAGAAAATTCTCCCAATGCGGTCTGATGTTGAAAGAGTCAAGAAGAGAAGAAGGGAAAAAAACCCCCAAAGTCCCAGGAAAACAAAGTTCAACTCTCCATCTCCCCCCAGAGAAAAGGAGCTGAAAACTGGCTAAAAAGAAACCAAGTTGCTTCCTCTGCTCTTGCTGCAAGCAGGATGCAGAGGAGTGTGTATGTGTGTCCTTGAACAAACGCTCTGAGAAGTTTGTCCGGTTTTTTTTCCTCTCCCCCCTCTCAGGCTCAGTTGAAAGGCACAGAAATGCACAAAGTTCACTTCTGGGCATAGAGCAGCGATAGGGGATACACATGATAAAGTCACCCCAAGACACAGGGACAGAGAATTCAGCGGAAAGACTCCGAGAATTCTGCTCCCAGAGATCATTCCTGCTCACACTGACCCTTGTAGAAAGGGGACATCGTTCCAGGCAGCCTGTACTGAGCATGTGGCTCCTGAGTGGGGTTTGTTGTTTAGGAAACCTGCTCCGGCTTTTCCATTCTTTCCTTCCAAACAGGAAAACTTCTCCTGGGGCTGTGTGCAGGCAGAGCCCTGAGGAGAGCAGGTGGCACATGGTGCGCTGGGCTGGGACAGCCAGCTGCAGAGCTCAAGGGAAGAAGCCCAAAGTGTCACAATGGCTCCTTGCCTTCACATGCAACACCTGGGTCACAATGGTCTCCTTGATTCCATGAGGCCCCACTGTGTCACACTGGCTCCTTGGTTCCATCAGGTTCCGCAGTGTCACCATGGTCTCCTTTGATCCGCATTGTCATCATGGACAATTGGTTCCATGAGGCCCCGCAGTGTCACAATGGTCCCTTGCTTCCATAGGTTTGATGTTGTAACAATGGACTCCTTGCTTCTATGAGCTAGCCTGCTTTTTGCAGAGGTGTCTTTGGTTCCAACAAGGCCCCGCTGTGTCTCAGTGCACCCTGGCTTCCATGTGGATCTGGAGTATCACAAAGGCTCCTTGGTTCCACCAGGTCCTGCTGTGTCACAATGGGTCCTGTGGTCCCTGAGGCCCTCCAAAGTCATCATGGAGGCTTGCTTCCATGAGGTTCCATTATGTGCCAGTGGTCATCTTGGTTCCAGGAGTTTCCTTGGTGTCACAATGCTCTCCATGCTTCCATGATTCCCCACAATGTCACAATGCTCTCCATGCTTCCATTAGGCCCTGCTTTGCCACAATGGTCCCCTTGTTTCCATGAGGCCCTGCTGTGTCACAATGGACCTATGGTTCCATGATGTTGCGTGGTGTCACCGTGCTCGTCTTGAATCCGCAGTGTAACAATGGACCATTGGTTCCATGCGGCCTGGCCGTGTCACAATGGGCTCCTTGATTCCATGATTCCCCACGGTGTCACAATGGAGCCTTGTTTCTAGGAGGTTCTGTACTGTCACAATTGCCTCCTTGATGCCATCAGCCCCTGCAGTGTCACAATGGCTCCTTGGTTCCATGAGGAACACAATAGCTTGGCATAAGCATTGAGCAACAGCTGCTGAACACACCTGGCAACATCTGCTTGCATCAAAAGAGGGCTTCAAGCTGACAATGGCACCAGCAGCTTCCATCTGCAACAGAGACCCAGGAAAGGACAGGCTGTGCCGGTTTGGACAAATGTGGAGGAAAATATCCTCTGATAGAAGGCAGGTTACACCCAGCCCTCCCCCACCAGGTTTGGGAAAAAAGAATTTTCCTGGGAAGAAAGTGAAAGAGATAAAAACTATTTTTTTAACAAACACACAGGAAAAGGATAACAATGCTAAATATTAAAAGCTCTCGCTGTGCAGAGAAAGCTGGGATAATTTGAGAGTCCTTCCGTGTTTCGGTGGGGTCTCCTGAAACATCCATAGACAGCAAGGCCCGTGCAAAGAAACAGGGAGCGATTCTTGAGAGAAGTTTCAGAGCTCTTTCTTCTCCAGCCACATGGGCGGGGCACTGCCAAAGAACTGAGCAATCACGGCACAACCAGGGCCCTCCTGGCACAGGGCAACACAAAATAACCAGTGCTGAACAGGATTAGGGCACATGTCAGCAGGGAGACCCCCGTGCCCAGGCCATGCCTCTACCCCAGGGTCCCCTCTCCCATGACCTCATGGCAGGGGGGAGGAACCCCAACACTTCCGGAGGTGTAGTCTCTCTCCTCCTCCTTGCAGCTGGCTCATGGGCCCACATTCAGGGCCCCCACCTCGGGAGAAAATTCTCCCAATGTGGTCTGATGTTGAAAGAGTCAAGAAGAGAAGAAGGGAAAAAAACCCCCAAAGTCCCAGGAAAACAAAGTTCAACTCTCCATCTCCCCCCAGAGAAAAGGAGCTGAAAACTGGCTCAAAAGAAACAAAGTTGCTTCCTCCGCTCTTGCTGCAAGCAGGATGCAGAGGAGTGTGTATGTGTGTCCTTGAACAAACGCTCTGAGAAGGTTGTCCGGTTTTTTTTCCTCTCCCCCCTCTCAGGCTCAGTTGAAAGGCACAGAAATGCACAAAGTTCACTTCTGGGCATAGAGCAGCGATAGGGGATACACATGATAAAGTCACCCCAAGACACAGGGACAGAGAATTCAGCGGAAAGACTCCGAGAATTCTGCTCCCAGAGATCATTCCTGCTCACACTGACCCTTGTAGAAAGGGGACATCGTTCCAGGCAGCCTGTACTGAGCATGTGGCTCCTGAGTGGGGTTTGTTCTTTAGGAAACCTGCTCCGGCTTTTCCATTCTTTCCTTCCAAACAGGAAAACTTCTCCTGGGGCTGTGTGCAGGCAGAGCCCTGAGGAGAGCAGGTGGCACATGGTGCGCTGGGCTGGGACAGCCAGCTGCAGAGCTCAAGGGAAGAAGCCCAAAGTGTCACAATGGCTCCTTGCCTTCACATGCAACACCTGGGTCACAATGGTCTCCTTGATTCCATGAGGCCCCACTGTGTCACACTGGCTCCTTGGTTCCATCAGGTTCCGCAGTGTCACCATGGTCTCCTTTGATCCGCATTGTCATCATGGACAATTGGTTCCATGAGGCCCCGCAGTGTCACAATGGTCCCTTGCTTCCATAGGTTTGATGTTGTAACAATGGACTCCTTGCTTCTATGAGCTAGCCTGCTTTTTGCAGAGGTGTCTTTGGTTCCAACAAGGCCCCGCTGTGTCTCAGTGCACCCTGGCTTCCATGTGGATCTGGAGTATCACAAAGGCTCCTTGGTTCCACCAGGTCCTGCTGTGTCACAATGGGTCCTGTGGTCCCTGAGGCCCTCCAAAGTCATCATGGAGGCTTGCTTCCATGAGGTTCCATTATGTGCCAGTGGTCATCTTGGTTCCAGGAGTTTCCTTGGTGTCACAATGCTCTCCATGCTTCCATGATTCCCCACAATGTCACAATGCTCTCCATGCTTCCATTAGGCCCTGCTTTGCCACAATGGTCCCCTTGTTTCCATGAGGCCCTGCTGTGTCACAATGGACCTATGGTTCCATGATGTTGCGTGGTGTCACCGTGCTCGTCTTGAATCCGCAGTGTAACAATGGACCATTGGTTCCATGCGGCCTGGCCGTGTCACAATGGGCTCCTTGATTCCATGATTCCCCACGGTGTCACAATGGAGCCTTGTTTCTAGGAGGTTCTGTACTGTCACAATTGCCTCCTTGATGCCATCAGCCCCTGCAGTGTCACAATGGCTCCTTGGTTCCATGAGGAACACAATAGCTTGGCATAAGCATTGAGCAACAGCTGCTGAACACACCTGGCAACATCTGCTTGCATCAAAAGAGGGCTTCAAGCTGACAATGGCACCAGCAGCTTCCATCTGCAACAGAGACCCAGGAAAGGACAGGCTGTGCCGGTTTGGACAAATGTGGAGGAAAATATCCTCTGATAGAAGGCAGGTTACACCCAGCCCTCCCCCACCAGGTTTGGGAAAAAAGAATTTTCCTGGGAAGAAAGTGAAAGAGATAAAAACTATTTTTTTAACAAACACACAGGAAAAGGATAACAATGCTAAATATTAAAAGCTCTCGCTGTGCAGAGAAAGCTGGGATAATTTGAGAGTCCTTCCGTGTTTCGGTGGGGTCTCCTGAAACATCCATAGACAGCGAGGCCCGTGCAAAGAAACAGGGAGCGATTCTTGAGAGAAGTTTCAGAGCTCTTTCTTCTCCAGCCACATGGGCGGGGCACTGCCAAAGAACTGAGCAATCACGGCACAACCAGGGCCCTCCTGGCACAGGGCAACACAAAATAACCAGTGCTGAACAGGATTAGGGCACATGTGAGCAGGGAGACCCCCGTGCCCAGGCCATGCCTCTACCCCAGGGTCCCCTCTCCCATGACCTCATGGCAGGGGGGAGGAACCCCAACACTTCCGTAGGTGTAGTCTCTCTCCTCCTCCTTGCAGCTGGCTCATGGGCCCACATTCAGGGCCCCCACCTCGGGAGAAAATTCTCCCAATGCGGTCTGATGTTGAAAGAGTCAAGAAGAGAAGAAGGGAAAAAAACCCCCAAAGTCCCAGGAAAACAAAGTTCAACTCTCCATCTCCCCCCAGAGAAAAGGAGCTGAAAACTGGCTCAAAAGAAACCAAGTTGCTTCCTCTGCTCTTGCTGCAAGCAGGATGCAGAGGAGTGTGTATGTGTGTCCTTGAACAAACGCTCTGAGAAGTTTGTCCGGTTTTTTTTCCTCTCCCCCCTCTCAGGCTCAGTTGAAAGGCACAGAAATGCACAAAGTTCACTTCTGGGCATAGAGCAGCGATAGGGGATACACATGATAAAGTCACCCCAAGACACAGGGACAGAGAATTCAGCGGAAAGACTCCGAGAATTCTGCTCCCAGAGATCATTCCTGCTCACACTGACCCTTGTAGAAAGGGGACATCGTTCCAGGCAGCCTGTACTGAGCATGTGGCTCCTGAGTGGGGTTTGTTGTTTAGGAAACCTGCTCCGGCTTTTCCATTCTTTCCTTCCAAACAGGAAAACTTCTCCTGGGGCTGTGTGCAGGCAGAGCCCTGAGGAGAGCAGGTGGCACATGGTGCGCTGGGCTGGGACAGCCAGCTGCAGAGCTCAAGGGAAGAAGCCCAAAGTGTCACAATGGCTCCTTGCCTTCACATGCAACACCTGGGTCACAATGGTCTCCTTGATTCCATGAGGCCCCACTGTGTCACACTGGCTCCTTGGTTCCATCAGGTTCCGCAGTGTCACCATGGTCTCCTTTGATCCGCATTGTCATCATGGACAATTGGTTCCATGAGGCCCCGCAGTGTCACAATGGTCCCTTGCTTCCATAGGTTTGATGTTGTAACAATGGACTCCTTGCTTCTATGAGCTAGCCTGCTTTTTGCAGAGGTGTCTTTGGTTCCAACAAGGCCCCGCTGTGTCTCAGTGCACCCTGGCTTCCATGTGGATCTGGAGTATCACAAAGGCTCCTTGGTTCCACCAGGTCCTGCTGTGTCACAATGGGTCCTGTGGTCCCTGAGGCCCTCCAAAGTCATCATGGAGGCTTGCTTCCATGAGGTTCCATTATGTGCCAGTGGTCATCTTGGTTCCAGGAGTTTCCTTGGTGTCACAATGCTCTCCATGCTTCCATGATTCCCCACAATGTCACAATGCTCTCCATGCTTCCATTAGGCCCTGCTTTGCCACAATGGTCCCCTTGTTTCCATGAGGCCCTGCTGTGTCACAATGGACCTATGGTTCCATGATGTTGCGTGGTGTCACCGTGCTCGTCTTGAATCCGCAGTGTAACAATGGACCATTGGTTCCATGCGGCCTGGCCGTGTCACAATGGGCTCCTTGATTCCATGATTCCCCACGGTGTCACAATGGAGCCTTGTTTCTAGGAGGTTCTGTACTGTCACAATTGCCTCCTTGATGCCATCAGCCCCTGCAGTGTCACAATGGCTCCTTGGTTCCATGAGGAACACAATAGCTTGGCATAAGCATTGAGCAACAGCTGCTGAACACACCTGGCAACATCTGCTTGCATCAAAAGAGGGCTTCAAGCTGACAATGGCACCAGCAGCTTCCATCTGCAACAGAGACCCAGGAAAGGACAGGCTGTGCCGGTTTGGACAAATGTGGAGGAAAATATCCTCTGATAGAAGGCAGGTTACACCCAGCCCTCCCCCACCAGGTTTGGGAAAAAAGAATTTTCCTGGGAAGAAAGTGAAAGAGATAAAAACTATTTTTTTAACAAACACACAGGAAAAGGATAACAATGCTAAATATTAAAAGCTCTCGCTGTGCAGAGAAAGCTGGGATAATTTGAGAGTCCTTCCGTGTTTCGGTGGGGTCTCCTGAAACATCCATAGACAGCGAGGCCCGTGCAAAGAAACAGGGAGCGATTCTTGAGAGAAGTTTCAGAGCTCTTTCTTCTCCAGCCACATGGGCGGGGCACTGCCAAAGAACTGAGCAATCACGGCACAACCAGGGCCCTCCTGGCACAGGGCAACACAAAATAACCAGTGCTGAACAGGATTAGGGCACATGTGAGCAGGGAGACCCCCGTGCCCAGGCCATGCCTCTACCCCAGGGTCCCCTCTCCCATGACCTCATGGCAGGGGGGAGGAACCCCAACACTTCCGTAGGTGTAGTCTCTCTCCTCCTCCTTGCAGCTGGCTCATGGGCCCACATTCAGGGCCCCCACCTCGGGAGAAAATTCTCCCAATGCGGTCTGATGTTGAAAGAGTCAAGAAGAGAAGAAGGGAAAAAAACCCCCAAAGTCCCAGGAAAACAAAGTTCAACTCTCCATCTCCCCCCAGAGAAAAGGAGCTGAAAACTGGCTCAAAAGAAACCAAGTTGCTTCCTCTGCTCTTGCTGCAAGCAGGATGCAGAGGAGTGTGTATGTGTGTCCTTGAACAAACGCTCTGAGAAGTTTGTCCGGTTTTTTTTCCTCTCCCCCCTCTCAGGCTCAGTTGAAAGGCACAGAAATGCACAAAGTTCACTTCTGGGCATAGAGCAGCGATAGGGGATACACATGATAAAGTCACCCCAAGACACAGGGACAGAGAATTCAGCGGAAAGACTCCGAGAATTCTGCTCCCAGAGATCATTCCTGCTCACACTGACCCTTGTAGAAAGGGGACATCGTTCCAGGCAGCCTGTACTGAGCATGTGGCTCCTGAGTGGGGTTTGTTGTTTAGGAAACCTGCTCCGGCTTTTCCATTCTTTCCTTCCAAACAGGAAAACTTCTCCTGGGGCTGTGTGCAGGCAGAGCCCTGAGGAGAGCAGGTGGCACATGGTGCGCTGGGCTGGGACAGCCAGCTGCAGAGCTCAAGGGAAGAAGCCCAAAGTGTCACAATGGCTCCTTGCCTTCACATGCAACACCTGGGTCACAATGGTCTCCTTGATTCCATGAGGCCCCACTGTGTCACACTGGCTCCTTGGTTCCATCAGGTTCCGCAGTGTCACCATGGTCTCCTTTGATCCGCATTGTCATCATGGACAATTGGTTCCATGAGGCCCCGCAGTGTCACAATGGTCCCTTGCTTCCATAGGTTTGATGTTGTAACAATGGACTCCTTGCTTCTATGAGCTAGCCTGCTTTTTGCAGAGGTGTCTTTGGTTCCAACAAGGCCCCGCTGTGTCTCAGTGCACCCTGGCTTCCATGTGGATCTGGAGTATCACAAAGGCTCCTTGGTTCCACCAGGTCCTGCTGTGTCACAATGGGTCCTGTGGTCCCTGAGGCCCTCCAAAGTCATCATGGAGGCTTGCTTCCATGAGGTTCCATTATGTGCCAGTGGTCATCTTGGTTCCAGGAGTTTCCTTGGTGTCACAATGCTCTCCATGCTTCCATGATTCCCCACAATGTCACAATGCTCTCCATGCTTCCATTAGGCCCTGCTTTGCCACAATGGTCCCCTTGTTTCCATGAGGCCCTGCTGTGTCACAATGGACCTATGGTTCCATGATGTTGCGTGGTGTCACCGTGCTCGTCTTGAATCCGCAGTGTAACAATGGACCATTGGTTCCATGCGGCCTGGCCGTGTCACAATGGGCTCCTTGATTCCATGATTCCCCACGGTGTCACAATGGAGCCTTGTTTCTAGGAGGTTCTGTACTGTCACAATTGCCTCCTTGATGCCATCAGCCCCTGCAGTGTCACAATGGCTCCTTGGTTCCATGAGGAACACAATAGCTTGGCATAAGCATTGAGCAACAGCTGCTGAACACACCTGGCAACATCTGCTTGCATCAAAAGAGGGCTTCAAGCTGACAATGGCACCAGCAGCTTCCATCTGCAACAGAGACCCAGGAAAGGACAGGCTGTGCCGGTTTGGACAAATGTGGAGGAAAATATCCTCTGATAGAAGGCAGGTTACACCCAGCCCTCCCCCACCAGGTTTGGGAAAAAAGAATTTTCCTGGGAAGAAAGTGAAAGAGATAAAAACTATTTTTTTAACAAACACACAGGAAAAGGATAACAATGCTAAATATTAAAAGCTCTCGCTGTGCAGAGAAAGCTGGGATAATTTGAGAGTCCTTCCGTGTTTCGGTGGGGTCTCCTGAAACATCCATAGACAGCGAGGCCCGTGCAAAGAAACAGGGAGCGATTCTTGAGAGAAGTTTCAGAGCTCTTTCTTCTCCAGCCACATGGGCGGGGCACTGCCAAAGAACTGAGCAATCACGGCACAACCAGGGCCCTCCTGGCACAGGGCAACACAAAATAACCAGTGCTGAACAGGATTAGGGCACATGTCAGCAGGGAGACCCCCGTGCCCAGGCCATGCCTCTACCCCAGGGTCCCCTCTCCCATGACCTCATGGCAGGGGGGAGGAACCCCAACACTTCCGGAGGTGTAGCCTCTCTCCTCCTCCTTGCAGCTGGCTCATGGGCCCACATTCAGGGCCCCCACCTCGGGAGAAAATTCTCCCAATGCGATCTGATGTTGAAAGAGTCAAGAAGAGAAGAAGGGAAAAAAACCCCCAAAGTCCCAGGAAAACAAAGTTCAACTCTCCATCTCCCCCCAGAGAAAAGGAGCTGAAAACTGGCTCAAAAGAAACAAAGTTGCTTCCTTCGCTCTTGCTGCAAGCAGGATGCAGAGGAGTGTGTATGTGTGTCCTTGAACAAACGCTCTGAGAAGTTTGTCCGGTTTTTTTTCCTCTCCCCCCTCTCAGGCTCAGTTGAAAGGCACAGAAATGCACAAAGTTCACTTCTGGGCATAGAGCAGCGATAGGGGATACACATGATAAAGTCACCCCAAGACACAGGGACAGAGAATTCAGCGGAAAGACTCCGAGAATTCTGCTCCCAGAGATCATTCCTGCTCACACTGACCCTTGTAGAAAGGGGACATCGTTCCAGGCAGCCTGTACTGAGCATGTGGCTCCTGAGTGGGGTTTGTTCTTTAGGAAACCTGCTCCGGCTTTTCCATTCTTTCCTTCCAAACAGGAAAACTTCTCCTGGGGCTGTGTGCAGGCAGAGCCCTGAGGAGAGCAGGTGGCACATGGTGCGCTGGGCTGGGACAGCCAGCTGCAGAGCTCAAGGGAAGAAGCCCAAAGTGTCACAATGGCTCCTTGCCTTCACATGCAACACCTGGGTCACAATGGTCTCCTTGATTCCATGAGGCCCCACTGTGTCACACTGGCTCCTTGGTTCCATCAGGTTCCGCAGTGTCACCATGGTCTCCTTTGATCCGCATTGTCATCATGGACAATTGGTTCCATGAGGCCCCGCAGTGTCACAATGGTCCCTTGCTTCCATAGGTTTGATGTTGTAACAATGGACTCCTTGCTTCTATGAGCTAGCCTGCTTTTTGCAGAGGTGTCTTTGGTTCCAACAAGGCCCCGCTGTGTCTCAGTGCACCCTGGCTTCCATGTGGATCTGGAGTATCACAAAGGCTCCTTGGTTCCACCAGGTCCTGCTGTGTCACAATGGGTCCTGTGGTCCCTGAGGCCCTCCAAAGTCATCATGGAGGCTTGCTTCCATGAGGTTCCATTATGTGCCAGTGGTCATCTTGGTTCCAGGAGTTTCCTTGGTGTCACAATGCTCTCCATGCTTCCATGATTCCCCACAATGTCACAATGCTCTCCATGCTTCCATTAGGCCCTGCTTTGCCACAATGGTCCCCTTGTTTCCATGAGGCCCTGCTGTGTCACAATGGACCTATGGTTCCATGATGTTGAGTGGTGTCACCGTGCTCTTCTTGAATCCGCAGTGTAACCATGGACCATTGGTTCCATGCGGCCTGGCCGTGTCACAATGGGCTCCTTGATTCCATGATTCCCCACGGTGTCACAATGGAGCCTTGTTTCTAGGAGGTTCTGTACTGTAACAATTGCCTCCTTGATGCCATCAGCCCCTGCAGTGTCACAATGGCTCCTTGGTTCCATGAGGAACACAATAGCTTGGCATAAGCATTGAGCAACAGCTGCTGAACACACCTGGCAACATCTGCTTGCATCAAAAGAGGGCTTCAAGCTGACAATGGCACCAGCAGCTTCCATCTGCAACAGAGACCCAGGAAAGGACAGGCTGTGCCGGTTTGGACAAATGTGGAGGAAAATATCCTCTGATAGAAGGCAGGTTACACCCAGCCCTCCCCCACCAGGTTTGGGAAAAAAGAATTTTCCTGGGAAGAAAGTGAAAGAGATAAAAACTATTTTTTTAACAAACACACAGGAAAAGGATAACAATGCTAAATATTAAAAGCTCTCGCTGTGCAGAGAAAGCTGGGATAATTTGAGAGTCCTTCCGTGTTTCGGTGGGGTCTCCTGAAACATCCATAGACAGCAAGGCCCGTGCAAAGAAACAGGGAGCGATTCTTGAGAGAAGTTTCAGAGCTCTTTCTTCTCCAGCCACATGGGCGGGGCACTGCCAAAGAACTGAGCAATCACGGGACAACCAGGGCCCTCCTGGCACAGGGCAACACAAAATAACCAGTGCTGAACAGGATTAGGGCACATGTCAGCAGGGAGACCCCCGTGCCCAGGCCATGCCTCTACCCCAGGGTCCCCTCTCCCATGACCTCATGGCAGGGGGGAGGAACCCCAACACTTCCGGAGGTGTAGTCTCTCTCCTCCTCCTTGCAGCTGGCTCATGGGCCCACATTCAGGGCCCCCACCTCGGGAGAAAATTCTCCCAATGTGGTCTGATGTTGAAAGAGTCAAGAAGAGAAGAAGGGAAAAAAACCCCCAAAGTCCCAGGAAAACAAAGTTCAACTCTCCATCTCCCCCCAGAGAAAAGGAGCTGAAAACTGGCTCAAAAGAAACAAAGTTGCTTCCTCCGCTCTTGCTGCAAGCAGGATGCAGAGGAGTGTGTATGTGTGTCCTTGAACAAACGCTCTGAGAAGGTTGTCCGGTTTTTTTTCCTCTCCCCCCTCTCAGGCTCAGTTGAAAGGCACAGAAATGCACAAAGTTCACTTCTGGGCATAGAGCAGCGATAGGGGATACACATGATAAAGTCACCCCAAGACACAGGGACAGAGAATTCAGCGGAAAGACTCCGAGAATTCTGCTCCCAGAGATCATTCCTGCTCACACTGACCCTTGTAGAAAGGGGACATCGTTCCAGGCAGCCTGTACTGAGCATGTGGCTCCTGAGTGGGGTTTGTTCTTTAGGAAACCTGCTCCGGCTTTTCCATTCTTTCCTTCCAAACAGGAAAACTTCTCCTGGGGCTGTGTGCAGGCAGAGCCCTGAGGAGAGCAGGTGGCACATGGTGCGCTGGGCTGGGACAGCCAGCTGCAGAGCTCAAGGGAAGAAGCCCAAAGTGTCACAATGGCTCCTTGCCTTCACATGCAACACCTGGGTCACAATGGTCTCCTTGATTCCATGAGGCCCCACTGTGTCACACTGGCTCCTTGGTTCCATCAGGTTCCGCAGTGTCACCATGGTCTCCTTTGATCCGCATTGTCATCATGGACAATTGGTTCCATGAGGCCCCGCAGTGTCACAATGGTCCCTTGCTTCCATAGGTTTGATGTTGTAACAATGGACTCCTTGCTTCTATGAGCTAGCCTGCTTTTTGCAGAGGTGTCTTTGGTTCCAACAAGGCCCCGCTGTGTCTCAGTGCACCCTGGCTTCCATGTGGATCTGGAGTATCACAAAGGCTCCTTGGTTCCACCAGGTCCTGCTGTGTCACAATGGGTCCTGTGGTCCCTGAGGCCCTCCAAAGTCATCATGGAGGCTTGCTTCCATGAGGTTCCATTATGTGCCAGTGGTCATCTTGGTTCCAGGAGTTTCCTTGGTGTCACAATGCTCTCCATGCTTCCATGATTCCCCACAATGTCACAATGCTCTCCATGCTTCCATTAGGCCCTGCTTTGCCACAATGGTCCCCTTGTTTCCATGAGGCCCTGCTGTGTCACAATGGACCTATGGTTCCATGATGTTGCGTGGTGTCACCGTGCTCTTCTTGAATCCGCAGTGTAACCATGGACCATTGGTTCCATGCGGCCTGGCCGTGTCACAATGGGCTCCTTGATTCCATGATTCCCCACGGTGTCACAATGGAGCCTTGTTTCTAGGAGGTTCTGTACTGTCACAATTGCCTCCTTGATGCCATCAGCCCCTGCAGTGTCACAATGGCTCCTTGGTTCCATGAGGAACACAATAGCTTGGCATAAGCATTGAGCAACAGCTGCTGAACACACCTGGCAACATCTGCTTGCATCAAAAGAGGGCTTCAAGCTGACAATGGCACCAGCAGCTTCCATCTGCAACAGAGACCCAGGAAAGGACAGGCTGTGCCGGTTTGGACAAATGTGGAGGAAAATATCCTCTGATAGAAGGCAGGTTACACCCAGCCCTCCCCCACCAGGTTTGGGAAAAAAGAATTTTCCTGGGAAGAAAGTGAAAGAGATAAAAACTATTTTTTTAACAAACACACAGGAAAAGGATAACAATGCTAAATATTAAAAGCTCTCGCTGTGCAGAGAAAGCTGGGATAATTTGAGAGTCCTTCCGTGTTTCGGTGGGGTCTCCTGAAACATCCATAGACAGCAAGGCCCGTGCAAAGAAACAGGGAGCGATTCTTGAGAGAAGTTTCAGAGCTCTTTCTTCTCCAGCCACATGGGCGGGGCACTGCCAAAGAACTGAGCAATCACGGCACAACCAGGGCCCTCCTGGCACAGGGCAACACAAAATAACCAGTGCTGAACAGGATTAGGGCACATGTGAGCAGGGAGACCCCCGTGCCCAGGCCATGCCTCTACCCCAGGGTCCCCTCTCCCATGACCTCATGGCAGGGGGGAGGAACCCCAACACTTCCGTAGGTGCAGTCTCTCTCCTCCTCCTTGCAGCTGGCTCATGGGCCCACATTCAGGGCCCCCACCTCGGGAGAAAATTCTCCCAATGTGGTCTGATGTTGAAAGAGTCAAGAAGAGAAGAAGGGAAAAAAACCCCCAAAGTCCCAGGAAAACAAAGTTCAACTCTCCATCTCCCCCCAGAGAAAAGGAGCTGAAAACTGGCTCAAAAGAAACAAAGTTGCTTCCTCCGCTCTTGCTGCAAGCAGGATGCAGAGGAGTGTGTATGTGTGTCCTTGAACAAACGCTCTGAGAAGGTTGTCCGGTTTTTTTTCCTCTCCCCCCTCTCAGGCTCAGTTGAAAGGCACAGAAATGCACAAAGTTCACTTCTGGGCATAGAGCAGCGATAGGGGATACACATGATAAAGTCACCCCAAGACACAGGGACAGAGAATTCAGCGGAAAGACTCCGAGAATTCTGCTCCCAGAGATCATTCCTGCTCACACTGACCCTTGTAGAAAGGGGACATCGTTCCAGGCAGCCTGTACTGAGCATGTGGCTCCTGAGTGGGGTTTGTTGTTTAGGAAACCTGCTCCGGCTTTTCCATTCTTTCCTTCCAAACAGGAAAACTTCTCCTGGGGCTGTGTGCAGGCAGAGCCCTGAGGAGAGCAGGTGGCACATGGTGCGCTGGGCTGGGACAGCCAGCTGCAGAGCTCAAGGGAAGAAGCCCAAAGTGTCACAATGGCTCCTTGCCTTCACATGCAACACCTGGGTCACAATGGTCTCCTTGATTCCATGAGGCCCCACTGTGTCACACTGGCTCCTTGGTTCCATCAGGTTCCGCAGTGTCACCATGGTCTCCTTTGATCCGCATTGTCATCATGGACAATTGGTTCCATGAGGCCCCGCAGTGTCACAATGGTCCCTTGCTTCCATAGGTTTGATGTTGTAACAATGGACTCCTTGCTTCTATGAGCTAGCCTGCTTTTTGCAGAGGTGTCTTTGGTTCCAACAAGGCCCCGCTGTGTCTCAGTGCACCCTGGCTTCCATGTGGATCTGGAGTATCACAAAGGCTCCTTGGTTCCACCAGGTCCTGCTGTGTCACAATGGGTCCTGTGGTCCCTGAGGCCCTCCAAAGTCATCATGGAGGCTTGCTTCCATGAGGTTCCATTATGTGCCAGTGGTCATCTTGGTTCCAGGAGTTTCCTTGGTGTCACAATGCTCTCCATGCTTCCATGATTCCCCACAATGTCACAATGCTCTCCATGCTTCCATTAGGCCCTGCTTTGCCACAATGGTCCCCTTGTTTCCATGAGGCCCTGCTGTGTCACAATGGACCTATGGTTCCATGATGTTGCGTGGTGTCACCGTGCTCTTCTTGAATCCGCAGTGTAACCATGGACCATTGGTTCCATGCGGCCTGGCCGTGTCACAATGGGCTCCTTGATTCCATGATTCCCCACGGTGTCACAATGGAGCCTTGTTTCTAGGAGGTTCTGTACTGTCACAATTGCCTCCTTGATGCCATCAGCCCCTGCAGTGTCACAATGGCTCCTTGATTCCATGATTCCCCACGGTGTCACAATGGAGCCTTGTTTCTAGGAGGTTCTGTACTGTCACAATTGCCTCCTTGATGCCATCAGCCCCTGCAGTGTCACAATGGCTCCTTGGTTCCATGAGGAACACAATAGCTTGGCATAAGCATTGAGCAACAGCTGCTGAACACACCTGGCAACATCTGCTTGCATCAAAAGAGGGCTTCAAGCTGACAATGGCACCAGCAGCTTCCATCTGCAACAGAGACCCAGGAAAGGACAGGCTGTGCCGGTTTGGACAAATGTGGAGGAAAATATCCTCTGATAGAAGGCAGGTTACACCCAGCCCTCCCCCACCAGGTTTGGGAAAAAAGAATTTTCCTGGGAAGAAAGTGAAAGAGATAAAAACTATTTTTTTAACAAACACACAGGAAAAGGATAACAATGCTAAATATTAAAAGCTCTCGCTGTGCAGAGAAAGCTGGGATAATTTGAGAGTCCTTCCGTGTTTCGGTGGGGTCTCCTGAAACATCCATAGACAGCAAGGCCCGTGCAAAGAAACAGGGAGCGATTCTTGAGAGAAGTTTCAGAGCTCTTTCTTCTCCAGCCACATGGGCGGGGCACTGCCAAAGAACTGAGCAATCACGGCACAACCAGGGCCCTCCTGGCACAGGGCAACACAAAATAAGCAGTGCTGAACAGGATTAGGGCACATGTGAGCAGGGAGACCCCCGTGCCCAGGCCATGCCTCTACCCCAGGGTCCCCTCTCCCATGACCTCATGGCAGGGGGGAGGAACCCCAACACTTCCGTAGGTGTAGTCTCTCTCCTCCTCCTTGCAGCTGGCTCATGGGCCCACATTCAGGGCCCCCACCTCGGGAGAAAATTCTCCCAATGTGGTCTGATGTTGAAAGAGTCAAGAAGAGAAGAAGGGAAAAAAACCCCCAAAGTCCCAGGAAAACAAAGTTCAACTCTCCATCTCCCCCCAGAGAAAAGGAGCTGAAAACTGGCTCAAAAGAAACAAAGTTGCTTCCTCCGCTCTTGCTGCAAGCAGGATGCAGAGGAGTGTGTATGTGTGTCCTTGAACAAACGCTCTGAGAAGGTTGTCCGGTTTTTTTTCCTCTCCCCCCTCTCAGGCTCAGTTGAAAGGCACAGAAATGCACAAAGTTCACTTCTGGGCATAGAGCAGCGATAGGGGATACACATGATAAAGTCACCCCAAGACACAGGGACAGAGAATTCAGCGGAAAGACTCCGAGAATTCTGCTCCCAGAGATCATTCCTGCTCACACTGACCCTTGTAGAAAGGGGACATCGTTCCAGGCAGCCTGTACTGAGCATGTGGCTCCTGAGTGGGGTTTGTTCTTTAGGAAACCTGCTCCGGCTTTTCCATTCTTTCCTTCCAAACAGGAAAACTTCTCCTGGGGCTGTGTGCAGGCAGAGCCCTGAGGAGAGCAGGTGGCACATGGTGCGCTGGGCTGGGACAGCCAGCTGCAGAGCTCAAGGGAAGAAGCCCAAAGTGTCACAATGGCTCCTTGCCTTCACATGCAACACCTGGGTCACAATGGTCTCCTTGATTCCATGAGGCCCCACTGTGTCACACTGGCTCCTTGGTTCCATCAGGTTCCGCAGTGTCACCATGGTCTCCTTTGATCCGCATTGTCATCATGGACAATTGGTTCCATGAGGCCCCGCAGTGTCACAATGGTCCCTTGCTTCCATAGGTTTGATGTTGTAACAATGGACTCCTTGCTTCTATGAGCTAGCCTGCTTTTTGCAGAGGTGTCTTTGGTTCCAACAAGGCCCCGCTGTGTCTCAGTGCACCCTGGCTTCCATGTGGATCTGGAGTATCACAAAGGCTCCTTGGTTCCACCAGGTCCTGCTGTGTCACAATGGGTCCTGTGGTCCCTGAGGCCCTCCAAAGTCATCATGGAGGCTTGCTTCCATGAGGTTCCATTATGTGCCAGTGGTCATCTTGGTTCCAGGAGTTTCCTTGGTGTCACAATGCTCTCCATGCTTCCATGATTCCCCACAATGTCACAATGCTCTCCATGCTTCCATTAGGCCCTGCTTTGCCACAATGGTCCCCTTGTTTCCATGAGGCCCTGCTGTGTCACAATGGACCTATGGTTCCATGATGTTGCGTGGTGTCACCGTGCTCTTCTTGAATCCGCAGTGTAACCATGGACCATTGGTTCCATGCGGCCTGGCCGTGTCACAATGGGCTCCTTGATTCCATGATTCCCCACGGTGTCACAATGGAGCCTTGTTTCTAGGAGGTTCTGTACTGTCACAATTGCCTCCTTGATGCCATCAGCCCCTGCAGTGTCACAATGGCTCCTTGGTTCCATGAGGAACACAATAGCTTGGCATAAGCATTGAGCAACAGCTGCTGAACACACCTGGCAACATCTGCTTGCATCAAAAGAGGGCTTCAAGCTGACAATGGCACCAGCAGCTTCCATCTGCAACAGAGACCCAGGAAAGGACAGGCTGTGCCGGTTTGGACAAATGTGGAGGAAAATATCCTCTGATAGAAGGCAGGTTACACCCAGCCCTCCCCCACCAGGTTTGGGAAAAAAGAATTTTCCTGGGAAGAAAGTGAAAGAGATAAAAACTATTTTTTTAACAAACACACAGGAAAAGGATAACAATGCTAAATATTAAAAGCTCTCGCTGTGCAGAGAAAGCTGGGATAATTTGAGAGTCCTTCCGTGTTTCGGTGGGGTCTCCTGAAACATCCATAGACAGCAAGGCCCGTGCAAAGAAACAGGGAGCGATTCTTGAGAGAAGTTTCAGAGCTCTTTCTTCTCCAGCCACATGGGCGGGGCACTGCCAAAGAACTGAGCAATCACGGCACAACCAGGGCCCTCCTGGCACAGGGCAACACAAAATAACCAGTGCTGAACAGGATTAGGGCACATGTCAGCAGGGAGACCCCCGTGCCCAGGCCATGCCTCTACCCCAGGGTCCCCTCTCCCATGACCTCATGGCAGGGGGGAGGAACCCCAACACTTCCGTAGGTGTAGTCTCTCTCCTCCTCCTTGCAGCTGGCTCATGGGCCCACATTCAGGGCCCCCACCTCGGGAGAAAATTCTCCCAATGTGGTCTGATGTTGAAAGAGTCAAGAAGAGAAGAAGGGAAAAAAACCCCCAAAGTCCCAGGAAAACAAAGTTCAACTCTCCATCTCCCCCCAGAGAAAAGGAGCTGAAAACTGGCTCAAAAGAAACAAAGTTGCTTCCTCCGCTCTTGCTGCAAGCAGGATGCAGAGGAGTGTGTATGTGTGTCCTTGAACAAACGCTCTGAGAAGGTTGTCCGGTTTTTTTTCCTCTCCCCCCTCTCAGGCTCAGTTGAAAGGCACAGAAATGCACAAAGTTCACTTCTGGGCATAGAGCAGCGATAGGGGATACACATGATAAAGTCACCCCAAGACACAGGGACAGAGAATTCAGCGGAAAGACTCCGAGAATTCTGCTCCCAGAGATCATTCCTGCTCACACTGACCCTTGTAGAAAGGGGACATCGTTCCAGGCAGCCTGTACTGAGCATGTGGCTCCTGAGTGGGGTTTGTTGTTTAGGAAACCTGCTCCGGCTTTTCCATTCTTTCCTTCCAAACAGGAAAACTTCTCCTGGGGCTGTGTGCAGGCAGAGCCCTGAGGAGAGCAGGTGGCACATGGTGCGCTGGGCTGGGACAGCCAGCTGCAGAGCTCAAGGGAAGAAGCCCAAAGTGTCACAATGGCTCCTTGCCTTCACATGCAACACCTGGGTCACAATGGTCTCCTTGATTCCATGAGGCCCCACTGTGTCACACTGGCTCCTTGGTTCCATCAGGTTCCGCAGTGTCACCATGGTCTCCTTTGATCCGCATTGTCATCATGGACAATTGGTTCCATGAGGCCCCGCAGTGTCACAATGGTCCCTTGCTTCCATAGGTTTGATGTTGTAACAATGGACTCCTTGCTTCTATGAGCTAGCCTGCTTTTTGCAGAGGTGTCTTTGGTTCCAACAAGGCCCCGCTGTGTCTCAGTGCACCCTGGCTTCCATGTGGATCTGGAGTATCACAAAGGCTCCTTGGTTCCACCAGGTCCTGCTGTGTCACAATGGGTCCTGTGGTCCCTGAGGCCCTCCAAAGTCATCATGGAGGCTTGCTTCCATGAGGTTCCATTATGTGCCAGTGGTCATCTTGGTTCCAGGAGTTTCCTTGGTGTCACAATGCTCTCCATGCTTCCATGATTCCCCACAATGTCACAATGCTCTCCATGCTTCCATTAGGCCCTGCTTTGCCACAATGGTCCCCTTGTTTCCATGAGGCCCTGCTGTGTCACAATGGACCTATGGTTCCATGATGTTGCGTGGTGTCACCGTGCTCTTCTTGAATCCGCAGTGTAACCATGGACCATTGGTTCCATGCGGCCTGGCCGTGTCACAATGGGCTCCTTGATTCCATGATTCCCCACGGTGTCACAATGGAGCCTTGTTTCTAGGAGGTTCTGTACTGTCACAATTGCCTCCTTGATGCCATCAGCCCCTGCAGTGTCACAATGGCTCCTTGGTTCCATGAGGAACACAATAGCTTGGCATAAGCATTGAGCAACAGCTGCTGAACACACCTGGCAACATCTGCTTGCATCAAAAGAGGGCTTCAAGCTGACAATGGCACCAGCAGCTTCCATCTGCAACAGAGACCCAGGAAAGGACAGGCTGTGCCGGTTTGGACAAATGTGGAGGAAAATATCCTCTGATAGAAGGCAGGTTACACCCAGCCCTCCCCCACCAGGTTTGGGAAAAAAGAATTTTCCTGGGAAGAAAGTGAAAGAGATAAAAACTATTTTTTTAACAAACACACAGGAAAAGGATAACAATGCTAAATATTAAAAGCTCTCGCTGTGCAGAGAAAGCTGGGATAATTTGAGAGTCCTTCCGTGTTTCGGTGGGGTCTCCTGAAACATCCATAGACAGCAAGGCCCGTGCAAAGAAACAGGGAGCGATTCTTGAGAGAAGTTTCAGAGCTCTTTCTTCTCCAGCCACATGGGCGGGGCACTGCCAAAGAACTGAGCAATCACGGCACAACCAGGGCCCTCCTGGCACAGGGCAACACAAAATAACCAGTGCTGAACAGGATTAGGGCACATGTGAGCAGGGAGACCCCCGTGCCCAGGCCATGCCTCTACCCCAGGGTCCCCTCTCCCATGACCTCATGGCAGGGGGGAGGAACCCCAACACTTCCGTAGGTGTAGTCTCTCTCCTCCTCCTTGCAGCTGGCTCATGGGCCCACATTCAGGGCCCCCACCTCGGGAGAAAATTCTCCCAATGTGGTCTGATGTTGAAAGAGTCAAGAAGAGAAGAAGGGAAAAAAACCCCCAAAGTCCCAGGAAAACAAAGTTCAACTCTCCATCTCCCCCCAGAGAAAAGGAGCTGAAAACTGGCTCAAAAGAAACAAAGTTGCTTCCTCCGCTCTTGCTGCAAGCAGGATGCAGAGGAGTGTGTATGTGTGTCCTTGAACAAACGCTCTGAGAAGGTTGTCCGGTTTTTTTTCCTCTCCCCCCTCTCAGGCTCAGTTGAAAGGCACAGAAATGCACAAAGTTCACTTCTGGGCATAGAGCAGCGATAGGGGATACACATGATAAAGTCACCCCAAGACACAGGGACAGAGAATTCAGCGGAAAGACTCCGAGAATTCTGCTCCCAGAGATCATTCCTGCTCACACTGACCCTTGTAGAAAGGGGACATCGTTCCAGGCAGCCTGTACTGAGCATGTGGCTCCTGAGTGGGGTTTGTTCTTTAGGAAACCTGCTCCGGCTTTTCCATTCTTTCCTTCCAAACAGGAAAACTTCTCCTGGGGCTGTGTGCAGGCAGAGCCCTGAGGAGAGCAGGTGGCACATGGTGCGCTGGGCTGGGACAGCCAGCTGCAGAGCTCAAGGGAAGAAGCCCAAAGTGTCACAATGGCTCCTTGCCTTCACATGCAACACCTGGGTCACAATGGTCTCCTTGATTCCATGAGGCCCCACTGTGTCACACTGGCTCCTTGGTTCCATCAGGTTCCGCAGTGTCACCATGGTCTCCTTTGATCCGCATTGTCATCATGGACAATTGGTTCCATGAGGCCCCGCAGTGTCACAATGGTCCCTTGCTTCCATAGGTTTGATGTTGTAACAATGGACTCCTTGCTTCTATGAGCTAGCCTGCTTTTTGCAGAGGTGTCTTTGGTTCCAACAAGGCCCCGCTGTGTCTCAGTGCACCCTGGCTTCCATGTGGATCTGGAGTATCACAAAGGCTCCTTGGTTCCACCAGGTCCTGCTGTGTCACAATGGGTCCTGTGGTCCCTGAGGCCCTCCAAAGTCATCATGGAGGCTTGCTTCCATGAGGTTCCATTATGTGCCAGTGGTCATCTTGGTTCCAGGAGTTTCCTTGGTGTCACAATGCTCTCCATGCTTCCATGATTCCCCACAATGTCACAATGCTCTCCATGCTTCCATTAGGCCCTGCTTTGCCACAATGGTCCCCTTGTTTCCATGAGGCCCTGCTGTGTCACAATGGACCTATGGTTCCATGATGTTGCGTGGTGTCACCGTGCTCGTCTTGAATCCGCAGTGTAACAATGGACCATTGGTTCCATGCGGCCTGGCCGTGTCACAATGGGCTCCTTGATTCCATGATTCCCCACGGTGTCACAATGGAGCCTTGTTTCTAGGAGGTTCTGTACTGTCACAATTGCCTCCTTGATGCCATCAGCCCCTGCAGTGTCACAATGGCTCCTTGGTTCCATGAGGAACACAATAGCTTGGCATAAGCATTGAGCAACAGCTGCTGAACACACCTGGCAACATCTGCTTGCATCAAAAGAGGGCTTCAAGCTGACAATGGCACCAGCAGCTTCCATCTGCAACAGAGACCCAGGAAAGGACAGGCTGTGCCGGTTTGGACAAATGTGGAGGAAAATATCCTCTGATAGAAGGCAGGTTACACCCAGCCCTCCCCCACCAGGTTTGGGAAAAAAGAATTTTCCTGGGAAGAAAGTGAAAGAGATAAAAACTATTTTTTTAACAAACACACAGGAAAAGGATAACAATGCTAAATATTAAAAGCTCTCGCTGTGCAGAGAAAGCTGGGATAATTTGAGAGTCCTTCCGTGTTTCGGTGGGGTCTCCTGAAACATCCATAGACAGCAAGGCCCGTGCAAAGAAACAGGGAGCGATTCTTGAGAGAAGTTTCAGAGCTCTTTCTTCTCCAGCCACATGGGCGGGGCACTGCCAAAGAACTGAGCAATCACGGCACAACCAGGGCCCTCCTGGCACAGGGCAACACAAAATAAGCAGTGCTGAACAGGATTAGGGCACATGTGAGCAGGGAGACCCCCGTGCCCAGGCCATGCCTCTACCCCAGGGTCCCCTCTCCCATGACCTCATGGCAGGGGGGAGGAACCCCAACACTTCCGTAGGTGTAGTCTCTCTCCTCCTCCTTGCAGCTGGCTCATGGGCCCACATTCAGGGCCCCCACCTCGGGAGAAAATTCTCCCAATGTGGTCTGATGTTGAAAGAGTCAAGAAGAGAAGAAGGGAAAAAAACCCCCAAAGTCCCAGGAAAACAAAGTTCAACTCTCCATCTCCCCCCAGAGAAAAGGAGCTGAAAACTGGCTCAAAAGAAACAAAGTTGCTT
This sequence comes from Aphelocoma coerulescens, assembly GCF_041296385.1. NCBI lineage: Eukaryota > Metazoa > Chordata > Aves > Passeriformes > Corvidae > Aphelocoma > Aphelocoma coerulescens. The sequence goes on from NW_027184074.1 coordinate 519,641, forward strand.
CCTCCGCTCTTGCTGCAAGCAGGATGCAGAGGAGTGTGTATGTGTGTCCTTGAACAAACGCTCTGAGAAGGTTGTCCGGTTTTTTTTCCTCTCCCCCCTCTCAGGCTCAGTTGAAAGGCACAGAAATGCACAAAGTTCACTTCTGGGCATAGAGCAGCGATAGGGGATACACATGATAAAGTCACCCCAAGACACAGGGACAGAGAATTCAGCGGAAAGACTCCGAGAATTCTGCTCCCAGAGATCATTCCTGCTCACACTGACCCTTGTAGAAAGGGGACATCGTTCCAGGCAGCCTGTACTGAGCATGTGGCTCCTGAGTGGGGTTTGTTGTTTAGGAAACCTGCTCCGGCTTTTCCATTCTTTCCTTCCAAACAGGAAAACTTCTCCTGGGGCTGTGTGCAGGCAGAGCCCTGAGGAGAGCAGGTGGCACATGGTGCGCTGGGCTGGGACAGCCAGCTGCAGAGCTCAAGGGAAGAAGCCCAAAGTGTCACAATGGCTCCTTGCCTTCACATGCAACACCTGGGTCACAATGGTCTCCTTGATTCCATGAGGCCCCACTGTGTCACACTGGCTCCTTGGTTCCATCAGGTTCCGCAGTGTCACCATGGTCTCCTTTGATCCGCATTGTCATCATGGACAATTGGTTCCATGAGGCCCCGCAGTGTCACAATGGTCCCTTGCTTCCATAGGTTTGATGTTGTAACAATGGACTCCTTGCTTCTATGAGCTAGCCTGCTTTTTGCAGAGGTGTCTTTGGTTCCAACAAGGCCCCGCTGTGTCTCAGTGCACCCTGGCTTCCATGTGGATCTGGAGTATCACAAAGGCTCCTTGGTTCCACCAGGTCCTGCTGTGTCACAATGGGTCCTGTGGTCCCTGAGGCCCTCCAAAGTCATCATGGAGGCTTGCTTCCATGAGGTTCCATTATGTGCCAGTGGTCATCTTGGTTCCAGGAGTTTCCTTGGTGTCACAATGCTCTCCATGCTTCCATGATTCCCCACAATGTCACAATGCTCTCCATGCTTCCATTAGGCCCTGCTTTGCCACAATGGTCCCCTTGTTTCCATGAGGCCCTGCTGTGTCACAATGGACCTATGGTTCCATGATGTTGCGTGGTGTCACCGTGCTCGTCTTGAATCCGCAGTGTAACAATGGACCATTGGTTCCATGCGGCCTGGCCGTGTCACAATGGGCTCCTTGATTCCATGATTCCCCACGGTGTCACAATGGAGCCTTGTTTCTAGGAGGTTCTGTACTGTCACAATTGCCTCCTTGATGCCATCAGCCCCTGCAGTGTCACAATGGCTCCTTGGTTCCATGAGGAACACAATAGCTTGGCATAAGCATTGAGCAACAGCTGCTGAACACACCTGGCAACATCTGCTTGCATCAAAAGAGGGCTTCAAGCTGACAATGGCACCAGCAGCTTCCATCTGCAACAGAGACCCAGGAAAGGACAGGCTGTGCCGGTTTGGACAAATGTGGAGGAAAATATCCTCTGATAGAAGGCAGGTTACACCCAGCCCTCCCCCACCAGGTTTGGGAAAAAAGAATTTTCCTGGGAAGAAAGTGAAAGAGATAAAAACTATTTTTTTAACAAACACACAGGAAAAGGATAACAATGCTAAATATTAAAAGCTCTCGCTGTGCAGAGAAAGCTGGGATAATTTGAGAGTCCTTCCGTGTTTCGGTGGGGTCTCCTGAAACATCCATAGACAGCAAGGCCCGTGCAAAGAAACAGGGAGCGATTCTTGAGAGAAGTTTCAGAGCTCTTTCTTCTCCAGCCACATGGGCGGGGCACTGCCAAAGAACTGAGCAATCACGGCACAACCAGGGCCCTCCTGGCACAGGGCAACACAAAATAACCAGTGCTGAACAGGATTAGGGCACATGTGAGCAGGGAGACCCCCGTGCCCAGGCCATGCCTCTACCCCAGGGTCCCCTCTCCCATGACCTCATGGCAGGGGGGAGGAACCCCAACACTTCCGTAGGTGTAGTCTCTCTCCTCCTCCTTGCAGCTGGCTCATGGGCCCACATTCAGGGCCCCCACCTCGGGAGAAAATTCTCCCAATGTGGTCTGATGTTGAAAGAGTCAAGAAGAGAAGAAGGGAAAAAAACCCCCAAAGTCCCAGGAAAACAAAGTTCAACTCTCCATCTCCCCCCAGAGAAAAGGAGCTGAAAACTGGCTCAAAAGAAACAAAGTTGCTTCCTCCGCTCTTGCTGCAAGCAGGATGCAGAGGAGTGTGTATGTGTGTCCTTGAACAAACGCTCTGAGAAGGTTGTCCGGTTTTTTTTCCTCTCCCCCCTCTCAGGCTCAGTTGAAAGGCACAGAAATGCACAAAGTTCACTTCTGGGCATAGAGCAGCGATAGGGGATACACATGATAAAGTCACCCCAAGACACAGGGACAGAGAATTCAGCGGAAAGACTCCGAGAATTCTGCTCCCAGAGATCATTCCTGCTCACACTGACCCTTGTAGAAAGGGGACATCGTTCCAGGCAGCCTGTACTGAGCATGTGGCTCCTGAGTGGGGTTTGTTGTTTAGGAAACCTGCTCAGGCTTTTCCATTCTTTCCTTCCAAACAGGAAAACTTCTCCTGGGGCTGTGTGCAGGCAGAGCCCTGAGGAGAGCAGGTGGCACATGGTGCGCTGGGCTGGGACAGCCAGCTGCAGAGCTCAAGGGAAGAAGCCCAAAGTGTCACAATGGCTCCTTGCCTTCACATGCAACACCTGGGTCACAATGGTCTCCTTGATTCCATGAGGCCCCACTGTGTCACACTGGCTCCTTGGTTCCATCAGGTTCCGCAGTGTCACCATGGTCTCCTTTGATCCGCATTGTCATCATGGACAATTGGTTCCATGAGGCCCCGCAGTGTCACAATGGTCCCTTGCTTCCATAGGTTTGATGTTGTAACAATGGACTCCTTGCTTCTATGAGCTAGCCTGCTTTTTGCAGAGGTGTCTTTGGTTCCAACAAGGCCCCGCTGTGTCTCAGTGCACCCTGGCTTCCATGTGGATCTGGAGTATCACAAAGGCTCCTTGGTTCCACCAGGTCCTGCTGTGTCACAATGGGTCCTGTGGTCCCTGAGGCCCTCCAAAGTCATCATGGAGGCTTGCTTCCATGAGGTTCCATTATGTGCCAGTGGTCATCTTGGTTCCAGGAGTTTCCTTGGTGTCACAATGCTCTCCATGCTTCCATGATTCCCCACAATGTCACAATGCTCTCCATGCTTCCATTAGGCCCTGCTTTGCCACAATGGTCCCCTTGTTTCCATGAGGCCCTGCTGTGTCACAATGGACCTATGGTTCCATGATGTTGCGTGGTGTCACCGTGCTCTTCTTGAATCCGCAGTGTAACCATGGACCATTGGTTCCATGCGGCCTGGCCGTGTCACAATGGGCTCCTTGATTCCATGATTCCCCACGGTGTCACAATGGAGCCTTGTTTCTAGGAGGTTCTGTACTGTAACAATTGCCTCCTTGATGCCATCAGCCCCTGCAGTGTCACAATGGCTCCTTGGTTCCATGAGGAACACAATAGCTTGGCATAAGCATTGAGCAACAGCTGCTGAACACACCTGGCAACATCTGCTTGCATCAAAAGAGGGCTTCAAGCTGACAATGGCACCAGCAGCTTCCATCTGCAACAGAGACCCAGGAAAGGACAGGCTGTGCCGGTTTGGACAAATGTGGAGGAAAATATCCTCTGATAGAAGGCAGGTTACACCCAGCCCTCCCCCACCAGGTTTGGGAAAAAAGAATTTTCCTGGGAAGAAAGTGAAAGAGATAAAAACTATTTTTTTAACAAACACACAGGAAAAGGATAACAATGCTAAATATTAAAAGCTCTCGCTGTGCAGAGAAAGCTGGGATAATTTGAGAGTCCTTCCGTGTTTCGGTGGGGTCTCCTGAAACATCCATAGACAGCGAGGCCCGTGCAAAGAAACAGGGAGCGATTCTTGAGAGAAGTTTCAGAGCTCTTTCTTCTCCAGCCACATGGGCGGGGCACTGCCAAAGAACTGAGCAATCACGGCACAACCAGGGCCCTCCTGGCACAGGGCAACACAAAATAAGCAGTGCTGAACAGGATTAGGGCACATGTGAGCAGGGAGACCCCCGTGCCCAGGCCATGCCTCTACCCCAGGGTCCCCTCTCCCATGACCTCATGGCAGGGGGGAGGAACCCCAACACTTCCGTAGGTGTAGTCTCTCTCCTCCTCCTTGCAGCTGGCTCATGGGCCCACATTCAGGGCCCCCACCTCGGGAGAAAATTCTCCCAATGCGGTCTGATGTTGAAAGAGTCAAGAAGAGAAGAAGGGAAAAAAACCCCCAAAGTCCCAGGAAAACAAAGTTCAACTCTCCATCTCCCCCCAGAGAAAAGGAGCTGAAAACTGGCTCAAAAGAAACAAAGTTGCTTCCTTCGCTCTTGCTGCAAGCAGGATGCAGAGGAGTGTGTATGTGTGTCCTTGAACAAACGCTCTGAGAAGTTTGTCCGGTTTTTTTTCCTCTCCCCCCTCTCAGGCTCAGTTGAAAGGCACAGAAATGCACAAAGTTCACTTCTGGGCATAGAGCAGCGATAGGGGATACACATGATAAAGTCACCCCAAGACACAGGGACAGAGAATTCAGCGGAAAGACTCCGAGAATTCTGCTCCCAGAGATCATTCCTGCTCACACTGACCCTTGTAGAAAGGGGACATCGTTCCAGGCAGCCTGTACTGAGCATGTGGCTCCTGAGTGGGGTTTGTTGTTTAGGAAACCTGCTCAGGCTTTTCCATTCTTTCCTTCCAAACAGGAAAACTTCTCCTGGGGCTGTGTGCAGGCAGAGCCCTGAGGAGAGCAGGTGGCACATGGTGCGCTGGGCTGGGACAGCCAGCTGCAGAGCTCAAGGGAAGAAGCCCAAAGTGTCACAATGGCTCCTTGCCTTCACATGCAACACCTGGGTCACAATGGTCTCCTTGATTCCATGAGGCCCCACTGTGTCACACTGGCTCCTTGGTTCCATCAGGTTCCGCAGTGTCACCATGGTCTCCTTTGATCCGCATTGTCATCATGGACAATTGGTTCCATGAGGCCCCGCAGTGTCACAATGGTCCCTTGCTTCCATAGGTTTGATGTTGTAACAATGGACTCCTTGCTTCTATGAGCTAGCCTGCTTTTTGCAGAGGTGTCTTTGGTTCCAACAAGGCCCCGCTGTGTCTCAGTGCACCCTGGCTTCCATGTGGATCTGGAGTATCACAAAGGCTCCTTGGTTCCACCAGGTCCTGCTGTGTCACAATGGGTCCTGTGGTCCCTGAGGCCCTCCAAAGTCATCATGGAGGCTTGCTTCCATGAGGTTCCATTATGTGCCAGTGGTCATCTTGGTTCCAGGAGTTTCCTTGGTGTCACAATGCTCTCCATGCTTCCATGATTCCCCACAATGTCACAATGCTCTCCATGCTTCCATTAGGCCCTGCTTTGCCACAATGGTCCCCTTGTTTCCATGAGGCCCTGCTGTGTCACAATGGACCTATGGTTCCATGATGTTGCGTGGTGTCACCGTGCTCGTCTTGAATCCACAGTGTAACAATGGACCATTGGTTCCATGCGGCCTGGCCGTGTCACAATGGGCTCCTTGATTCCATGATTCCCCACGGTGTCACAATGGAGCCTTGTTTCTAGGAGGTTCTGTACTGTCACAATTGCCTCCTTGATGCCATCAGCCCCTGCAGTGTCACAATGGCTCCTTGGTTCCATGAGGAACACAATAGCTTGGCATAAGCATTGAGCAACAGCTGCTGAACACACCTGGCAACATCTGCTTGCATCAAAAGAGGGCTTCAAGCTGACAATGGCACCAGCAGCTTCCATCTGCAACAGAGACCCAGGAAAGGACAGGCTGTGCCGGTTTGGACAAATGTGGAGGAAAATATCCTCTGATAGAAGGCAGGTTACACCCAGCCCTCCCCCACCAGGTTTGGGAAAAAAGAATTTTCCTGGGAAGAAAGTGAAAGAGATAAAAACTATTTTTTTAACAAACACACAGGAAAAGGATAACAATGCTAAATATTAAAAGCTCTCGCTGTGCAGAGAAAGCTGGGATAATTTGAGAGTCCTTCCGTGTTTCGGTGGGGTCTCCTGAAACATCCATAGACAGCAAGGCCCGTGCAAAGAAACAGGGAGCGATTCTTGAGAGAAGTTTCAGAGCTCTTTCTTCTCCAGCCACATGGGCGGGGCACTGCCAAAGAACTGAGCAATCACGGCACAACCAGGGCCCTCCTGGCACAGGGCAACACAAAATAACCAGTGCTGAACAGGATTAGGGCACATGTCAGCAGGGAGACCCCCGTGCCCAGGCCATGCCTCTACCCCAGGGTCCCCTCTCCCATGACCTCATGGCAGGGGGGAGGAACCCCAACACTTCCGTAGGTGTAGTCTCTCTCCTCCTCCTTGCAGCTGGCTCATGGGCCCACATTCAGGGCCCCCACCTCGGGAGAAAATTCTCCCAATGCGGTCTGATGTTGAAAGAGTCAAGAAGAGAAGAAGGGAAAAAAACCCCCAAAGTCCCAGGAAAACAAAGTTCAACTCTCCATCTCCCCCCAGAGAAAAGGAGCTGAAAACTGGCTCAAAAGAAACAAAGTTGCTTCCTTCGCTCTTGCTGCAAGCAGGATGCAGAGGAGTGTGTATGTGTGTCCTTGAACAAACGCTCTGAGAAGTTTGTCCGGTTTTTTTTCCTCTCCCCCCTCTCAGGCTCAGTTGAAAGGCACAGAAATGCACAAAGTTCACTTCTGGGCATAGAGCAGCGATAGGGGATACACATGATAAAGTCACCCCAAGACACAGGGACAGAGAATTCAGCGGAAAGACTCCGAGAATTCTGCTCCCAGAGATCATTCCTGCTCACACTGACCCTTGTAGAAAGGGGACATCGTTCCAGGCAGCCTGTACTGAGCATGTGGCTCCTGAGTGGGGTTTGTTGTTTAGGAAACCTGCTCAGGCTTTTCCATTCTTTCCTTCCAAACAGGAAAACTTCTCCTGGGGCTGTGTGCAGGCAGAGCCCTGAGGAGAGCAGGTGGCACATGGTGCGCTGGGCTGGGACAGCCAGCTGCAGAGCTCAAGGGAAGAAGCCCAAAGTGTCACAATGGCTCCTTGCCTTCACATGCAACACCTGGGTCACAATGGTCTCCTTGATTCCATGAGGCCCCACTGTGTCACACTGGCTCCTTGGTTCCATCAGGTTCCGCAGTGTCACCATGGTCTCCTTTGATCCGCATTGTCATCATGGACAATTGGTTCCATGAGGCCCCGCAGTGTCACAATGGTCCCTTGCTTCCATAGGTTTGATGTTGTAACAATGGACTCCTTGCTTCTATGAGCTAGCCTGCTTTTTGCAGAGGTGTCTTTGGTTCCAACAAGGCCCCGCTGTGTCTCAGTGCACCCTGGCTTCCATGTGGATCTGGAGTATCACAAAGGCTCCTTGGTTCCACCAGGTCCTGCTGTGTCACAATGGGTCCTGTGGTCCCTGAGGCCCTCCAAAGTCATCATGGAGGCTTGCTTCCATGAGGTTCCATTATGTGCCAGTGGTCATCTTGGTTCCAGGAGTTTCCTTGGTGTCACAATGCTCTCCATGCTTCCATGATTCCCCACAATGTCACAATGCTCTCCATGCTTCCATTAGGCCCTGCTTTGCCACAATGGTCCCCTTGTTTCCATGAGGCCCTGCTGTGTCACAATGGACCTATGGTTCCATGATGTTGCGTGGTGTCACCGTGCTCGTCTTGAATCCACAGTGTAACAATGGACCATTGGTTCCATGCGGCCTGGCCGTGTCACAATGGGCTCCTTGATTCCATGATTCCCCACGGTGTCACAATGGAGCCTTGTTTCTAGGAGGTTCTGTACTGTCACAATTGCCTCCTTGATGCCATCAGCCCCTGCAGTGTCACAATGGCTCCTTGGTTCCATGAGGAGCACAATAGCTTGGCATAAGCATTGAGCAACAGCTGCTGAACACACCTGGCAACATCTGCTTGCATCAAAAGAGGGCTTCAAGCTGACAATGGCACCAGCAGCTTCCATCTGCAACAGAGACCCAGGAAAGGACAGGCTGTGCCGGTTTGGACAAATGTGGAGGAAAATATCCTCTGATAGAAGGCAGGTTACACCCAGCCCTCCCCCACCAGGTTTGGGAAAAAAGAATTTTCCTGGGAAGAAAGTGAAAGAGATAAAAACTATTTTTTTAACAAACACACAGGAAAAGGATAACAATGCTAAATATTAAAAGCTCTCGCTGTGCAGAGAAAGCTGGGATAATTTGAGAGTCCTTCCGTGTTTCGGTGGGGTCTCCTGAAACATCCATAGACAGCAAGGCCCGTGCAAAGAAACAGGGAGCGATTCTTGAGAGAAGTTTCAGAGCTCTTTCTTCTCCAGCCACATGGGCGGGGCACTGCCAAAGAACTGAGCAATCACGGCACAACCAGGGCCCTCCTGGCACAGGGCAACACAAAATAAGCAGTGCTGAACAGGATTAGGGCACATGTGAGCAGGGAGACCCCCGTGCCCAGGCCATGCCTCTACCCCAGGGTCCCCTCTCCCATGACCTCATGGCAGGGGGGAGGAACCCCAACACTTCCGTAGGTGTAGTCTCTCTCCTCCTCCTTGCAGCTGGCTCATGGGCCCACATTCAGGGCCCCCACCTCGGGAGAAAATTCTCCCAATGTGGTCTGATGTTGAAAGAGTCAAGAAGAGAAGAAGGGAAAAAAACCCCCAAAGTCCCAGGAAAACAAAGTTCAACTCTCCATCTCCCCCCAGAGAAAAGGAGCTGAAAACTGGCTCAAAAGAAACAAAGTTGCTTCCTTCGCTCTTGCTGCAAGCAGGATGCAGAGGAGTGTGTATGTGTGTCCTTGAACAAACGCTCTGAGAAGTTTGTCCGGTTTTTTTTCCTCTCCCCCCTCTCAGGCTCAGTTGAAAGGCACAGAAATGCACAAAGTTCACTTCTGGGCATAGAGCAGCGATAGGGGATACACATGATAAAGTCACCCCAAGACACAGGGACAGAGAATTCAGCGGAAAGACTCCGAGAATTCTGCTCCCAGAGATCATTCCTGCTCACACTGACCCTTGTAGAAAGGGGACATCACTCCAGGCAGCCTGTACTGAGCATGTGGCTCCTGAGTGGGGTTTGTTGTTTAGGAAACCTGCTCAGGCTTTTCCATTCTTTCCTTCCAAACAGGAAAACTTCTCCTGGGGCTGTGTGCAGGCAGAGCCCTGAGGAGAGCAGGTGGCACATGGTGCGCTGGGCTGGGACAGCCAGCTGCAGAGCTCAAGGGAAGAAGCCCAAAGTGTCACAATGGCTCCTTGCCTTCACATGCAACACCTGGGTCACAATGGTCTCCTTGATTCCATGAGGCCCCACTGTGTCACAATGGCTCCTTGGTTCCATCAGGTTCCGCAGTGTCACCATGGTCTCCTTTGATCCGCATTGTCATCATGGACAATTGGTTCCATGAGGCCCCGCAGTGTCACAATGGTCCCTTGCTTCCATAGGTTTGATGTTGTAACAATGGACTCCTTGCTTCTACGAGCTAGCCTGCTTTTTGCAGAGGTGTCTTTGGTTCCAACAAGGCCCCGCTGTGTCTCAGTGCACCCTGGCTTCCATGTGGATCTGGAGTATCACAAAGGCTCCTTGGTTCCACCAGGTCCTGCTGTGTCACAATGGGTCCTGTGGTCCCTGAGGCCCTCCAAAGTCATCATGGAGGCTTGCTTCCATGAGGTTCCATTATGTGCCAGTGGTCATCTTGGTTCCAGGAGTTTCCTTGGTGTCACAATGCTCTCCATGCTTCCATGATTCCCCACAATGTCACAATGCTCTCCATGCTTCCATTAGGCCCTGCTTTGCCACAATGGTCCCCTTGTTTCCATGAGGCCCTGCTGTGTCACAATGGACCTATGGTTCCATGATGTTGCGTGGTGTCACCGTGCTCTTCTTGAATCCGCAGTGTAACCATGGACCATTGGTTCCATGCGGCCTGGCCGTGTCACAATGGGCTCCTTGATTCCATGATTCCCCACGGTGTCACAATGGAGCCTTGTTTCTAGGAGGTTCTGTACTGTCACAATTGCCTCCTTGATGCCATCAGCCCCTGCAGTGTCACAATGGCTCCTTGGTTCCATGAGGAACACAATAGCTTGGCATAAGCATTGAGCAACAGCTGCTGAACACACCTGGCAACATCTGCTTGCATCAAAAGAGGGCTTCAAGCTGACAATGGCACCAGCAGCTTCCATCTGCAACAGAGACCCAGGAAAGGACAGGCTGTGCCGGTTTGGACAAATGTGGAGGAAAATATCCTCTGATAGAAGGCAGGTTACACCCAGCCCTCCCCCACCAGGTTTGGGAAAAAAGAATTTTCCTGGGAAGAAAGTGAAAGAGATAAAAACTATTTTTTTAACAAACACACAGGAAAAGGATAACAATGCTAAATATTAAAAGCTCTCGCTGTGCAGAGAAAGCTGGGATAATTTGAGAGTCCTTCCGTGTTTCGGTGGGGTCTCCTGAAACATCCATAGACAGCAAGGCCCGTGCAAAGAAACAGGGAGCGATTCTTGAGAGAAGTTTCAGAGCTCTTTCTTCTCCAGCCACATGGGCGGGGCACTGCCAAAGAACTGAGCAATCACGGGACAACCAGGGCCCTCCTGGCACAGGGCAACACAAAATAACCAGTGCTGAACAGGATTAGGGCACATGTGAGCAGGGAGACCCCCGTGCCCAGGCCATGCCTCTACCCCAGGGTCCCCTCTCCCATGACCTCATGGCAGGGGGGAGGAACCCCAACACTTCCGTAGGTGTAGTCTCTCTCCTCCTCCTTGCAGCTGGCTCATGGGCCCACATTCAGGGCCCCCACCTCGGGAGAAAATTCTCCCAATGTGGTCTGATGTTGAAAGAGTCAAGAAGAGAAGAAGGGAAAAAAACCCCCAAAGTCCCAGGAAAACAAAGTTCAACTCTCCATCTCCCCCCAGAGAAAAGGAGCTGAAAACTGGCTCAAAAGAAACAAAGTTGCTTCCTCCGCTCTTGCTGCAAGCAGGATGCAGAGGAGTGTGTATGTGTGTCCTTGAACAAACGCTCTGAGAAGGTTGTCCGGTTTTTTTTCCTCTCCCCCCTCTCAGGCTCAGTTGAAAGGCACAGAAATGCACAAAGTTCACTTCTGGGCATAGAGCAGCGATAGGGGATACACATGATAAAGTCACCCCAAGACACAGGGACAGAGAATTCAGCGGAAAGACTCCGAGAATTCTGCTCCCAGAGATCATTCCTGCTCACACTGACCCTTGTAGAAAGGGGACATCGTTCCAGGCAGCCTGTACTGAGCATGTGGCTCCTGAGTGGGGTTTGTTCTTTAGGAAACCTGCTCCGGCTTTTCCATTCTTTCCTTCCAAACAGGAAAACTTCTCCTGGGGCTGTGTGCAGGCAGAGCCCTGAGGAGAGCAGGTGGCACATGGTGCGCTGGGCTGGGACAGCCAGCTGCAGAGCTCAAGGGAAGAAGCCCAAAGTGTCACAATGGCTCCTTGCCTTCACATGCAACACCTGGGTCACAATGGTCTCCTTGATTCCATGAGGCCCCACTGTGTCACAATGGCTCCTTGGTTCCATCAGGTTCCGCAGTGTCACCATGGTCTCCTTTGATCCGCATTGTCATCATGGACAATTGGTTCCATGAGGCCCCGCAGTGTCACAATGGTCCCTTGCTTCCATAGGTTTGATGTTGTAACAATGGACTCCTTGCTTCTACGAGCTAGCCTGCTTTTTGCAGAGGTGTCTTTGGTTCCAACAAGGCCCCGCTGTGTCTCAGTGCACCCTGGCTTCCATGTGGATCTGGAGTATCACAAAGGCTCCTTGGTTCCACCAGGTCCTGCTGTGTCACAATGGGTCCTGTGGTCCCTGAGGCCCTCCAAAGTCATCATGGAGGCTTGCTTCCATGAGGTTCCATTATGTGCCAGTGGTCATCTTGGTTCCAGGAGTTTCCTTGGTGTCACAATGCTCTCCATGCTTCCATGATTCCCCACAATGTCACAATGCTCTCCATGCTTCCATTAGGCCCTGCTTTGCCACAATGGTCCCCTTGTTTCCATGAGGCCCTGCTGTGTCACAATGGACCTATGGTTCCATGATGTTGCGTGGTGTCACCGTGCTCTTCTTGAATCCGCAGTGTAACCATGGACCATTGGTTCCATGCGGCCTGGCCGTGTCACAATGGGCTCCTTGATTCCATGATTCCCCACGGTGTCACAATGGAGCCTTGTTTCTAGGAGGTTCTGTACTGTCACAATTGCCTCCTTGATGCCATCAGCCCCTGCAGTGTCACAATGGCTCCTTGGTTCCATGAGGAACACAATAGCTTGGCATAAGCATTGAGCAACAGCTGCTGAACACACCTGGCAACATCTGCTTGCATCAAAAGAGGGCTTCAAGCTGACAATGGCACCAGCAGCTTCCATCTGCAACAGAGACCCAGGAAAGGACAGGCTGTGCCGGTTTGGACAAATGTGGAGGAAAATATCCTCTGATAGAAGGCAGGTTACACCCAGCCCTCCCCCACCAGGTTTGGGAAAAAAGAATTTTCCTGGGAAGAAAGTGAAAGAGATAAAAACTATTTTTTTAACAAACACACAGGAAAAGGATAACAATGCTAAATATTAAAAGCTCTCGCTGTGCAGAGAAAGCTGGGATAATTTGAGAGTCCTTCCGTGTTTCGGTGGGGTCTCCTGAAACATCCATAGACAGCAAGGCCCGTGCAAAGAAACAGGGAGCGATTCTTGAGAGAAGTTTCAGAGCTCTTTCTTCTCCAGCCACATGGGCGGGGCACTGCCAAAGAACTGAGCAATCACGGCACAACCAGGGCCCTCCTGGCACAGGGCAACACAAAATAACCAGTGCTGAACAGGATTAGGGCACATGTGAGCAGGGAGACCCCCGTGCCCAGGCCATGCCTCTACCCCAGGGTCCCCTCTCCCATGACCTCATGGCAGGGGGGAGGAACCCCAACACTTCCGTAGGTGTAGTCTCTCTCCTCCTCCTTGCAGCTGGCTCATGGGCCCACATTCAGGGCCCCCACCTCGGGAGAAAATTCTCCCAATGTGGTCTGATGTTGAAAGAGTCAAGAAGAGAAGAAGGGAAAAAAACCCCCAAAGTCCCAGGAAAACAAAGTTCAACTCTCCATCTCCCCCCAGAGAAAAGGAGCTGAAAACTGGCTCAAAAGAAACAAAGTTGCTTCCTCCGCTCTTGCTGCAAGCAGGATGCAGAGGAGTGTGTATGTGTGTCCTTGAACAAACGCTCTGAGAAGGTTGTCCGGTTTTTTTTCCTCTCCCCCCTCTCAGGCTCAGTTGAAAGGCACAGAAATGCACAAAGTTCACTTCTGGGCATAGAGCAGCGATAGGGGATACACATGATAAAGTCACCCCAAGACACAGGGACAGAGAATTCAGCGGAAAGACTCCGAGAATTCTGCTCCCAGAGATCATTCCTGCTCACACTGACCCTTGTAGAAAGGGGACATCGTTCCAGGCAGCCTGTACTGAGCATGTGGCTCCTGAGTGGGGTTTGTTCTTTAGGAAACCTGCTCCGGCTTTTCCATTCTTTCCTTCCAAACAGGAAAACTTCTCCTGGGGCTGTGTGCAGGCAGAGCCCTGAGGAGAGCAGGTGGCACATGGTGCGCTGGGCTGGGACAGCCAGCTGCAGAGCTCAAGGGAAGAAGCCCAAAGTGTCACAATGGCTCCTTGCCTTCACATGCAACACCTGGGTCACAATGGTCTCCTTGATTCCATGAGGCCCCACTGTGTCACACTGGCTCCTTGGTTCCATCAGGTTCCGCAGTGTCACCATGGTCTCCTTTGATCCGCATTGTCATCATGGACAATTGGTTCCATGAGGCCCCGCAGTGTCACAATGGTCCCTTGCTTCCATAGGTTTGATGTTGTAACAATGGACTCCTTGCTTCTATGAGCTAGCCTGCTTTTTGCAGAGGTGTCTTTGGTTCCAACAAGGCCCCGCTGTGTCTCAGTGCACCCTGGCTTCCATGTGGATCTGGAGTATCACAAAGGCTCCTTGGTTCCACCAGGTCCTGCTGTGTCACAATGGGTCCTGTGGTCCCTGAGGCCCTCCAAAGTCATCATGGAGGCTTGCTTCCATGAGGTTCCATTATGTGCCAGTGGTCATCTTGGTTCCAGGAGTTTCCTTGGTGTCACAATGCTCTCCATGCTTCCATGATTCCCCACAATGTCACAATGCTCTCCATGCTTCCATTAGGCCCTGCTTTGCCACAATGGTCCCCTTGTTTCCATGAGGCCCTGCTGTGTCACAATGGACCTATGGTTCCATGATGTTGCGTGGTGTCACCGTGCTCTTCTTGAATCCGCAGTGTAACCATGGACCATTGGTTCCATGCGGCCTGGCCGTGTCACAATGGGCTCCTTGATTCCATGATTCCCCACGGTGTCACAATGGAGCCTTGTTTCTAGGAGGTTCTGTACTGTCACAATTGCCTCCTTGATGCCATCAGCCCCTGCAGTGTCACAATGGCTCCTTGGTTCCATGAGGAACACAATAGCTTGGCATAAGCATTGAGCAACAGCTGCTGAACACACCTGGCAACATCTGCTTGCATCAAAAGAGGGCTTCAAGCTGACAATGGCACCAGCAGCTTCCATCTGCAACAGAGACCCAGGAAAGGACAGGCTGTGCCGGTTTGGACAAATGTGGAGGAAAATATCCTCTGATAGAAGGCAGGTTACACCCAGCCCTCCCCCACCAGGTTTGGGAAAAAAGAATTTTCCTGGGAAGAAAGTGAAAGAGATAAAAACTATTTTTTTAACAAACACACAGGAAAAGGATAACAATGCTAAATATTAAAAGCTCTCGCTGTGCAGAGAAAGCTGGGATAATTTGAGAGTCCTTCCGTGTTTCGGTGGGGTCTCCTGAAACATCCATAGACAGCAAGGCCCGTGCAAAGAAACAGGGAGCGATTCTTGAGAGAAGTTTCAGAGCTCTTTCTTCTCCAGCCACATGGGCGGGGCACTGCCAAAGAACTGAGCAATCACGGCACAACCAGGGCCCTCCTGGCACAGGGCAACACAAAATAACCAGTGCTGAACAGGATTAGGGCACATGTGAGCAGGGAGACCCCCGTGCCCAGGCCATGCCTCTACCCCAGGGTCCCCTCTCCCATGACCTCATGGCAGGGGGGAGGAACCCCAACACTTCCGTAGGTGTAGTCTCTCTCCTCCTCCTTGCAGCTGGCTCATGGGCCCACATTCAGGGCCCCCACCTCGGGAGAAAATTCTCCCAATGTGGTCTGATGTTGAAAGAGTCAAGAAGAGAAGAAGGGAAAAAAACCCCCAAAGTCCCAGGAAAACAAAGTTCAACTCTCCATCTCCCCCCAGAGAAAAGGAGCTGAAAACTGGCTCAAAAGAAACAAAGTTGCTTCCTCCGCTCTTGCTGCAAGCAGGATGCAGAGGAGTGTGTATGTGTGTCCTTGAACAAACGCTCTGAGAAGGTTGTCCGGTTTTTTTTCCTCTCCCCCCTCTCAGGCTCAGTTGAAAGGCACAGAAATGCACAAAGTTCACTTCTGGGCATAGAGCAGCGATAGGGGATACACATGATAAAGTCACCCCAAGACACAGGGACAGAGAATTCAGCGGAAAGACTCCGAGAATTCTGCTCCCAGAGATCATTCCTGCTCACACTGACCCTTGTAGAAAGGGGACATCGTTCCAGGCAGCCTGTACTGAGCATGTGGCTCCTGAGTGGGGTTTGTTGTTTAGGAAACCTGCTCCGGCTTTTCCATTCTTTCCTTCCAAACAGGAAAACTTCTCCTGGGGCTGTGTGCAGGCAGAGCCCTGAGGAGAGCAGGTGGCACATGGTGCGCTGGGCTGGGACAGCCAGCTGCAGAGCTCAAGGGAAGAAGCCCAAAGTGTCACAATGGCTCCTTGCCTTCACATGCAACACCTGGGTCACAATGGTCTCCTTGATTCCATGAGGCCCCACTGTGTCACACTGGCTCCTTGGTTCCATCAGGTTCCGCAGTGTCACCATGGTCTCCTTTGATCCGCATTGTCATCATGGACAATTGGTTCCATGAGGCCCCGCAGTGTCACAATGGTCCCTTGCTTCCATAGGTTTGATGTTGTAACAATGGACTCCTTGCTTCTATGAGCTAGCCTGCTTTTTGCAGAGGTGTCTTTGGTTCCAACAAGGCCCCGCTGTGTCTCAGTGCACCCTGGCTTCCATGTGGATCTGGAGTATCACAAAGGCTCCTTGGTTCCACCAGGTCCTGCTGTGTCACAATGGGTCCTGTGGTCCCTGAGGCCCTCCAAAGTCATCATGGAGGCTTGCTTCCATGAGGTTCCATTATGTGCCAGTGGTCATCTTGGTTCCAGGAGTTTCCTTGGTGTCACAATGCTCTCCATGCTTCCATGATTCCCCACAATGTCACAATGCTCTCCATGCTTCCATTAGGCCCTGCTTTGCCACAATGGTCCCCTTGTTTCCATGAGGCCCTGCTGTGTCACAATGGACCTATGGTTCCATGATGTTGCGTGGTGTCACCGTGCTCTTCTTGAATCCGCAGTGTAACCATGGACCATTGGTTCCATGCGGCCTGGCCGTGTCACAATGGGCTCCTTGATTCCATGATTCCCCACGGTGTCACAATGGAGCCTTGTTTCTAGGAGGTTCTGTACTGTCACAATTGCCTCCTTGATGCCATCAGCCCCTGCAGTGTCACAATGGCTCCTTGGTTCCATGAGGAACACAATAGCTTGGCATAAGCATTGAGCAACAGCTGCTGAACACACCTGGCAACATCTGCTTGCATCAAAAGAGGGCTTCAAGCTGACAATGGCACCAGCAGCTTCCATCTGCAACAGAGACCCAGGAAAGGACAGGCTGTGCCGGTTTGGACAAATGTGGAGGAAAATATCCTCTGATAGAAGGCAGGTTACACCCAGCCCTCCCCCACCAGGTTTGGGAAAAAAGAATTTTCCTGGGAAGAAAGTGAAAGAGATAAAAACTATTTTTTTAACAAACACACAGGAAAAGGATAACAATGCTAAATATTAAAAGCTCTCGCTGTGCAGAGAAAGCTGGGATAATTTGAGAGTCCTTCCGTGTTTCGGTGGGGTCTCCTGAAACATCCATAGACAGGGAGGCCCGTGCAAAGAAACAGGGAGCGATTCTTGAGAGAAGTTTCAGAGCTCTTTCTTCTCCAGCCACATGGGCGGGGCACTGCCAAAGAACTGAGCAATCACGGCACAACCAGGGCCCTCCTGGCACAGGGCAACACAAAATAACCAGTGCTGAACAGGATTAGGGCACATGTCAGCAGGGAGACCCCCGTGCCCAGGCCATGCCTCTACCCCAGGGTCCCCTCTCCCATGACCTCATGGCAGGGGGGAGGAACCCCAACACTTCCGGAGGTGTAGTCTCTCTCCTCCTCCTTGCAGCTGGCTCATGGGCCCACATTCAGGGCCCCCACCTCGGGAGAAAATTCTCCCAATGTGGTCTGATGTTGAAAGAGTCAAGAAGAGAAGAAGGGAAAAAAACCCCCAAAGTCCCAGGAAAACAAAGTTCAACTCTCCATCTCCCCCCAGAGAAAAGGAGCTGAAAACTGGCTCAAAAGAAACAAAGTTGCTTCCTCCGCTCTTGCTGCAAGCAGGATGCAGAGGAGTGTGTATGTGTGTCCTTGAACAAACGCTCTGAGAAGGTTGTCCGGTTTTTTTTCCTCTCCCCCCTCTCAGGCTCAGTTGAAAGGCACAGAAATGCACAAAGTTCACTTCTGGGCATAGAGCAGTGATAGGGGATACACATGATAAAGTCACCCCAAGACACAGGGACAGAGAATTCAGCGGAAAGACTCCGAGAATTCTGCTCCCAGAGATCATTCCTGCTCACACTGACCCTTGTAGAAAGGGGACATCGTTCCAGGCAGCCTGTACTGAGCATGTGGCTCCTGAGTGGGGTTTGTTCTTTAGGAAACCTGCTCCGGCTTTTCCATTCTTTCCTTCCAAACAGGAAAACTTCTCCTGGGGCTGTGTGCAGGCAGAGCCCTGAGGAGAGCAGGTGGCACATGGTGCGCTGGGCTGGGACAGCCAGCTGCAGAGCTCAAGGGAAGAAGCCCAAAGTGTCACAATGGCTCCTTGCCTTCACATGCAACACCTGGGTCACAATGGTCTCCTTGATTCCATGAGGCCCCACTGTGTCACACTGGCTCCTTGGTTCCATCAGGTTCCGCAGTGTCACCATGGTCTCCTTTGATCCGCATTGTCATCATGGACAATTGGTTCCATGAGGCCCCGCAGTGTCACAATGGTCCCTTGCTTCCATAGGTTTGATGTTGTAACAATGGACTCCTTGCTTCTATGAGCTAGCCTGCTTTTTGCAGAGGTGTCTTTGGTTCCAACAAGGCCCCGCTGTGTCTCAGTGCACCCTGGCTTCCATGTGGATCTGGAGTATCACAAAGGCTCCTTGGTTCCACCAGGTCCTGCTGTGTCACAATGGGTCCTGTGGTCCCTGAGGCCCTCCAAAGTCATCATGGAGGCTTGCTTCCATGAGGTTCCATTATGTGCCAGTGGTCATCTTGGTTCCAGGAGTTTCCTTGGTGTCACAATGCTCTCCATGCTTCCATGATTCCCCACAATGTCACAATGCTCTCCATGCTTCCATTAGGCCCTGCTTTGCCACAATGGTCCCCTTGTTTCCATGAGGCCCTGCTGTGTCACAATGGACCTATGGTTCCATGATGTTGCGTGGTGTCACCGTGCTCTTCTTGAATCCGCAGTGTAACCATGGACCATTGGTTCCATGCGGCCTGGCCGTGTCACAATGGGCTCCTTGATTCCATGATTCCCCACGGTGTCACAATGGAGCCTTGTTTCTAGGAGGTTCTGTACTGTCACAATTGCCTCCTTGATGCCATCAGCCCCTGCAGTGTCACAATGGCTCCTTGGTTCCATGAGGAACACAATAGCTTGGCATAAGCATTGAGCAACAGCTGCTGAACACACCTGGCAACATCTGCTTGCATCAAAAGAGGGCTTCAAGCTGACAATGGCACCAGCAGCTTCCATCTGCAACAGAGACCCAGGAAAGGACAGGCTGTGCCGGTTTGGACAAATGTGGAGGAAAATATCCTCTGATAGAAGGCAGGTTACACCCAGCCCTCCCCCACCAGGTTTGGGAAAAAAGAATTTTCCTGGGAAGAAAGTGAAAGAGATAAAAACTATTTTTTTAACAAACACACAGGAAAAGGATAACAATGCTAAATATTAAAAGCTCTCGCTGTGCAGAGAAAGCTGGGATAATTTGAGAGTCCTTCCGTGTTTCGGTGGGGTCTCCTGAAACATCCATAGACAGGGAGGCCCGTGCAAAGAAACAGGGAGCGATTCTTGAGAGAAGTTTCAGAGCTCTTTCTTCTCCAGCCACATGGGCGGGGCACTGCCAAAGAACTGAGCAATCACGGCACAACCAGGGCCCTCCTGGCACAGGGCAACACAAAATAACCAGTGCTGAACAGGATTAGGGCACATGTGAGCAGGGAGACCCCCGTGCCCAGGCCATGCCTCTACCCCAGGGTCCCCTCTCCCATGACCTCATGGCAGGGGGGAGGAACCCCAACACTTCCGTAGGTGTAGTCTCTCTCCTCCTCCTTGCAGCTGGCTCATGGGCCCACATTCAGGGCCCCCACCTCGGGAGAAAATTCTCCCAATGTGGTCTGATGTTGAAAGAGTCAAGAAGAGAAGAAGGGAAAAAAACCCCCAAAGTCCCAGGAAAACAAAGTTCAACTCTCCATCTCCCCCCAGAGAAAAGGAGCTGAAAACTGGCTCAAAAGAAACAAAGTTGCTTCCTCCGCTCTTGCTGCAAGCAGGATGCAGAGGAGTGTGTATGTGTGTCCTTGAACAAACGCTCTGAGAAGGTTGTCCGGTTTTTTTTCCTCTCCCCCCTCTCAGGCTCAGTTGAAAGGCACAGAAATGCACAAAGTTCACTTCTGGGCATAGAGCAGCGATAGGGGATACACATGATAAAGTCACCCCAAGACACAGGGACAGAGAATTCAGCGGAAAGACTCCGAGAATTCTGCTCCCAGAGATCATTCCTGCTCACACTGACCCTTGTAGAAAGGGGACATCGTTCCAGGCAGCCTGTACTGAGCATGTGGCTCCTGAGTGGGGTTTGTTGTTTAGGAAACCTGCTCCGGCTTTTCCATTCTTTCCTTCCAAACAGGAAAACTTCTCCTGGGGCTGTGTGCAGGCAGAGCCCTGAGGAGAGCAGGTGGCACATGGTGCGCTGGGCTGGGACAGCCAGCTGCAGAGCTCAAGGGAAGAAGCCCAAAGTGTCACAATGGCTCCTTGCCTTCACATGCAACACCTGGGTCACAATGGTCTCCTTGATTCCATGAGGCCCCACTGTGTCACACTGGCTCCTTGGTTCCATCAGGTTCCGCAGTGTCACCATGGTCTCCTTTGATCCGCATTGTCATCATGGACAATTGGTTCCATGAGGCCCCGCAGTGTCACAATGGTCCCTTGCTTCCATAGGTTTGATGTTGTAACAATGGACTCCTTGCTTCTATGAGCTAGCCTGCTTTTTGCAGAGGTGTCTTTGGTTCCAACAAGGCCCCGCTGTGTCTCAGTGCACCCTGGCTTCCATGTGGATCTGGAGTATCACAAAGGCTCCTTGGTTCCACCAGGTCCTGCTGTGTCACAATGGGTCCTGTGGTCCCTGAGGCCCTCCAAAGTCATCATGGAGGCTTGCTTCCATGAGGTTCCATTATGTGCCAGTGGTCATCTTGGTTCCAGGAGTTTCCTTGGTGTCACAATGCTCTCCATGCTTCCATGATTCCCCACAATGTCACAATGCTCTCCATGCTTCCATTAGGCCCTGCTTTGCCACAATGGTCCCCTTGTTTCCATGAGGCCCTGCTGTGTCACAATGGACCTATGGTTCCATGATGTTGCGTGGTGTCACCGTGCTCTTCTTGAATCCGCAGTGTAACCATGGACCATTGGTTCCATGCGGCCTGGCCGTGTCACAATGGGCTCCTTGATTCCATGATTCCCCACGGTGTCACAATGGAGCCTTGTTTCTAGGAGGTTCTGTACTGTCACAATTGCCTCCTTGATGCCATCAGCCCCTGCAGTGTCACAATGGCTCCTTGGTTCCATGAGGAACACAATAGCTTGGCATAAGCATTGAGCAACAGCTGCTGAACACACCTGGCAACATCTGCTTGCATCAAAAGAGGGCTTCAAGCTGACAATGGCACCAGCAGCTTCCATCTGCAACAGAGACCCAGGAAAGGACAGGCTGTGCCGGTTTGGACAAATGTGGAGGAAAATATCCTCTGATAGAAGGCAGGTTACACCCAGCCCTCCCCCACCAGGTTTGGGAAAAAAGAATTTTCCTGGGAAGAAAGTGAAAGAGATAAAAACTATTTTTTTAACAAACACACAGGAAAAGGATAACAATGCTAAATATTAAAAGCTCTCGCTGTGCAGAGAAAGCTGGGATAATTTGAGAGTCCTTCCGTGTTTCGGTGGGGTCTCCTGAAACATCCATAGACAGGGAGGCCCGTGCAAAGAAACAGGGAGCGATTCTTGAGAGAAGTTTCA
This sequence comes from Aphelocoma coerulescens, assembly GCF_041296385.1. Taxonomy (NCBI): domain Eukaryota; kingdom Metazoa; phylum Chordata; class Aves; order Passeriformes; family Corvidae; genus Aphelocoma; species Aphelocoma coerulescens. The sequence goes on from NW_027184074.1 coordinate 541,279, forward strand.
GAGCTCTTTCTTCTCCAGCCACATGGGCGGGGCACTGCCAAAGAACTGAGCAATCACGGCACAACCAGGGCCCTCCTGGCACAGGGCAACACAAAATAACCAGTGCTGAACAGGATTAGGGCACATGTCAGCAGGGAGACCCCCGTGCCCAGGCCATGCCTCTACCCCAGGGTCCCCTCTCCCATGACCTCATGGCAGGGGGGAGGAACCCCAACACTTCCGGAGGTGTAGTCTCTCTCCTCCTCCTTGCAGCTGGCTCATGGGCCCACATTCAGGGCCCCCACCTCGGGAGAAAATTCTCCCAATGTGGTCTGATGTTGAAAGAGTCAAGAAGAGAAGAAGGGAAAAAAACCCCCAAAGTCCCAGGAAAACAAAGTTCAACTCTCCATCTCCCCCCAGAGAAAAGGAGCTGAAAACTGGCTCAAAAGAAACAAAGTTGCTTCCTCCGCTCTTGCTGCAAGCAGGATGCAGAGGAGTGTGTATGTGTGTCCTTGAACAAACGCTCTGAGAAGGTTGTCCGGTTTTTTTTCCTCTCCCCCCTCTCAGGCTCAGTTGAAAGGCACAGAAATGCACAAAGTTCACTTCTGGGCATAGAGCAGCGATAGGGGATACACATGATAAAGTCACCCCAAGACACAGGGACAGAGAATTCAGCGGAAAGACTCCGAGAATTCTGCTCCCAGAGATCATTCCTGCTCACACTGACCCTTGTAGAAAGGGGACATCATTCCAGGCAGCCTGTACTGAGCATGTGGCTCCTGAGTGGGGTTTGTTGTTTAGGAAACCTGCTCCGGCTTTTCCATTCTTTCCTTCCAAACAGGAAAACTTCTCCTGGGGCTGTGTGCAGGCAGAGCCCTGAGGAGAGCAGGTGGCACATGGTGCGCTGGGCTGGGACAGCCAGCTGCAGAGCTCAAGGGAAGAAGCCCAAAGTGTCACAATGGCTCCTTGCCTTCACATGCAACACCTGGGTCACAATGGTCTCCTTGATTCCATGAGGCCCCACTGTGTCACACTGGCTCCTTGGTTCCATCAGGTTCCGCAGTGTCACCATGGTCTCCTTTGATCCGCATTGTCATCATGGACAATTGGTTCCATGAGGCCCCGCAGTGTCACAATGGTCCCTTGCTTCCATAGGTTTGATGTTGTAACAATGGACTCCTTGCTTCTATGAGCTAGCCTGCTTTTTGCAGAGGTGTCTTTGGTTCCAACAAGGCCCCGCTGTGTCTCAGTGCACCCTGGCTTCCATGTGGATCTGGAGTATCACAAAGGCTCCTTGGTTCCACCAGGTCCTGCTGTGTCACAATGGGTCCTGTGGTCCCTGAGGCCCTCCAAAGTCATCATGGAGGCTTGCTTCCATGAGGTTCCATTATGTGCCAGTGGTCATCTTGGTTCCAGGAGTTTCCTTGGTGTCACAATGCTCTCCATGCTTCCATGATTCCCCACAATGTCACAATGCTCTCCATGCTTCCATTAGGCCCTGCTTTGCCACAATGGTCCCCTTGTTTCCATGAGGCCCTGCTGTGTCACAATGGACCTATGGTTCCATGATGTTGCGTGGTGTCACCGTGCTCTTCTTGAATCCGCAGTGTAACCATGGACCATTGGTTCCATGCGGCCTGGCCGTGTCACAATGGGCTCCTTGATTCCATGATTCCCCACGGTGTCACAATGGAGCCTTGTTTCTAGGAGGTTCTGTACTGTCACAATTGCCTCCTTGATGCCATCAGCCCCTGCAGTGTCACAATGGCTCCTTGCTTCCATGAGGAACACAATAGCTTGGCATAAGCATTGAGCAACAGCTGCTGAACACACCTGGCAACATCTGCTTGCATCAAAAGAGGGCTTCAAGCTGACAATGGCACCAGCAGCTTCCATCTGCAACAGAGACCCAGGAAAGGACAGGCTGTGCCGGTTTGGACAAATGTGGAGGAAAATATCCTCTGATAGAAGGCAGGTTACACCCAGCCCTCCCCCACCAGGTTTGGGAAAAAAGAATTTTCCTGGGAAGAAAGTGAAAGAGATAAAAACTATTTTTTTAACAAACACACAGGAAAAGGATAACAATGCTAAATATTAAAAGCTCTCGCTGTGCAGAGAAAGCTGGGATAATTTGAGAGTCCTTCCGTGTTTCGGTGGGGTCTCCTGAAACATCCATAGACAGGGAGGCCCGTGCAAAGAAACAGGGAGCGATTCTTGAGAGAAGTTTCAGAGCTCTTTCTTCTCCAGCCACATGGGCGGGGCACTGCCAAAGAACTGAGCAATCACGGCACAACCAGGGCCCTCCTGGCACAGGGCAACACAAAATAACCAGTGCTGAACAGGATTAGGGCACATGTGAGCAGGCAGACCCCCGTGCCCAGGCCATGCCTCTACCCCAGGGTCCCCTCTCCCATGACCTCATGGCAGGGGGGAGGAACCCCAACACTTCCGTAGGTGTAGTCTCTCTCCTCCTCCTTGCAGCTGGCTCATGGGCCCACATTCAGGGCCCCCACCTCGGGAGAAAATTCTCCCAATGTGGTCTGATGTTGAAAGAGTCAAGAAGAGAAGAAGGGAAAAAAACCCCCAAAGTCCCAGGAAAACAAAGTTCAACTCTCCATCTCCCCCCAGAGAAAAGGAGCTGAAAACTGGCTCAAAAGAAACAAAGTTGCTTCCTCCGCTCTTGCTGCAAGCAGGATGCAGAGGAGTGTGTATGTGTGTCCTTGAACAAACGCTCTGAGAAGGTTGTCCGGTTTTTTTTCCTCTCCCCCCTCTCAGGCTCAGTTGAAAGGCACAGAAATGCACAAAGTTCACTTCTGGGCATAGAGCAGCGATAGGGGATACACATGATAAAGTCACCCCAAGACACAGGGACAGAGAATTCAGCGGAAAGACTCCGAGAATTCTGCTCCCAGAGATCATTCCTGCTCACACTGACCCTTGTAGAAAGGGGACATCATTCCAGGCAGCCTGTACTGAGCATGTGGCTCCTGAGTGGGGTTTGTTCTTTAGGAAACCTGCTCCGGCTTTTCCATTCTTTCCTTCCAAACAGGAAAACTTCTCCTGGGGCTGTGTGCAGGCAGAGCCCTGAGGAGAGCAGGTGGCACATGGTGCGCTGGGCTGGGACAGCCAGCTGCAGAGCTCAAGGGAAGAAGCCCAAAGTGTCACAATGGCTCCTTGCCTTCACATGCAACACCTGGGTCACAATGGTCTCCTTGATTCCATGAGGCCCCACTGTGTCACACTGGCTCCTTGGTTCCATCAGGTTCCGCAGTGTCACCATGGTCTCCTTTGATCCGCATTGTCATCATGGACAATTGGTTCCATGAGGCCCCGCAGTGTCACAATGGTCCCTTGCTTCCATAGGTTTGATGTTGTAACAATGGACTCCTTGCTTCTATGAGCTAGCCTGCTTTTTGCAGAGGTGTCTTTGGTTCCAACAAGGCCCCGCTGTGTCTCAGTGCACCCTGGCTTCCATGTGGATCTGGAGTATCACAAAGGCTCCTTGGTTCCACCAGGTCCTGCTGTGTCACAATGGGTCCTGTGGTCCCTGAGGCCCTCCAAAGTCATCATGGAGGCTTGCTTCCATGAGGTTCCATTATGTGCCAGTGGTCATCTTGGTTCCAGGAGTTTCCTTGGTGTCACAATGCTCTCCATGCTTCCATGATTCCCCACAATGTCACAATGCTCTCCATGCTTCCATTAGGCCCTGCTTTGCCACAATGGTCCCCTTGTTTCCATGAGGCCCTGCTGTGTCACAATGGACCTATGGTTCCATGATGTTGCGTGGTGTCACCGTGCTCGTCTTGAATCCGCAGTGTAACAATGGACCATTGGTTCCATGCGGCCTGGCCGTGTCACAATGGGCTCCTTGATTCCATGATTCCCCACGGTGTCACAATGGAGCCTTGTTTCTAGGAGGTTCTGTACTGTCACAATTGCCTCCTTGATGCCATCAGCCCCTGCAGTGTCACAATGGCTCCTTGGTTCCATGAGGAACACAATAGCTTGGCATAAGCATTGAGCAACAGCTGCTGAACACACCTGGCAACATCTGCTTGCATCAAAAGAGGGCTTCAAGCTGACAATGGCACCAGCAGCTTCCATCTGCAACAGAGACCCAGGAAAGGACAGGCTGTGCCGGTTTGGACAAATGTGGAGGAAAATATCCTCTGATAGAAGGCAGGTTACACCCAGCCCTCCCCCACCAGGTTTGGGAAAAAAGAATTTTCCTGGGAAGAAAGTGAAAGAGATAAAAACTATTTTTTTAACAAACACACAGGAAAAGGATAACAATGCTAAATATTAAAAGCTCTCGCTGTGCAGAGAAAGCTGGGATAATTTGAGAGTCCTTCCGTGTTTCGGTGGGGTCTCCTGAAACATCCATAGACAGCAAGGCCCGTGCAAAGAAACAGGGAGCGATTCTTGAGAGAAGTTTCAGAGCTCTTTCTTCTCCAGCCACATGGGCGGGGCACTGCCAAAGAACTGAGCAATCACGGCACAACCAGGGCCCTCCTGGCACAGGGCAACACAAAATAACCAGTGCTGAACAGGATTAGGGCACATGTGAGCAGGGAGACCCCCGTGCCCAGGCCATGCCTCTACCCCAGGGTCCCCTCTCCCATGACCTCATGGCAGGGGGGAGGAACCCCAACACTTCCGGAGGTGTAGTCTCTCTCCTCCTCCTTGCAGCTGGCTCATGGGCCCACATTCAGGGCCCCCACCTCGGGAGAAAATTCTCCCAATGTGGTCTGATGTTGAAAGAGTCAAGAAGAGAAGAAGGGAAAAAAACCCCCAAAGTCCCAGGAAAACAAAGTTCAACTCTCCATCTCCCCCCAGAGAAAAGGAGCTGAAAACTGGCTCAAAAGAAACAAAGTTGCTTCCTCCGCTCTTGCTGCAAGCAGGATGCAGAGGAGTGTGTATGTGTGTCCTTGAACAAACGCTCTGAGAAGGTTGTCCGGTTTTTTTTCCTCTCCCCCCTCTCAGGCTCAGTTGAAAGGCACAGAAATGCACAAAGTTCACTTCTGGGCATAGAGCAGCGATAGGGGATACACATGATAAAGTCACCCCAAGACACAGGGACAGAGAATTCAGCGGAAAGACTCCGAGAATTCTGCTCCCAGAGATCATTCCTGCTCACACTGACCCTTGTAGAAAGGGGACATCGTTCCAGGCAGCCTGTACTGAGCATGTGGCTCCTGAGTGGGGTTTGTTCTTTAGGAAACCTGCTCCGGCTTTTCCATTCTTTCCTTCCAAACAGGAAAACTTCTCCTGGGGCTGTGTGCAGGCAGAGCCCTGAGGAGAGCAGGTGGCACATGGTGCGCTGGGCTGGGACAGCCAGCTGCAGAGCTCAAGGGAAGAAGCCCAAAGTGTCACAATGGCTCCTTGCCTTCACATGCAACACCTGGGTCACAATGGTCTCCTTGATTCCATGAGGCCCCACTGTGTCACACTGGCTCCTTGGTTCCATCAGGTTCCGCAGTGTCACCATGGTCTCCTTTGATCCGCATTGTCATCATGGACAATTGGTTCCATGAGGCCCCGCAGTGTCACAATGGTCCCTTGCTTCCATAGGTTTGATGTTGTAACAATGGACTCCTTGCTTCTATGAGCTAGCCTGCTTTTTGCAGAGGTGTCTTTGGTTCCAACAAGGCCCCGCTGTGTCTCAGTGCACCCTGGCTTCCATGTGGATCTGGAGTATCACAAAGGCTCCTTGGTTCCACCAGGTCCTGCTGTGTCACAATGGGTCCTGTGGTCCCTGAGGCCCTCCAAAGTCATCATGGAGGCTTGCTTCCATGAGGTTCCATTATGTGCCAGTGGTCATCTTGGTTCCAGGAGTTTCCTTGGTGTCACAATGCTCTCCATGCTTCCATGATTCCCCACAATGTCACAATGCTCTCCATGCTTCCATTAGGCCCTGCTTTGCCACAATGGTCCCCTTGTTTCCATGAGGCCCTGCTGTGTCACAATGGACCTATGGTTCCATGATGTTGAGTGGTGTCACCGTGCTCTTCTTGAATCCGCAGTGTAACCATGGACCATTGGTTCCATGCGGCCTGGCCGTGTCACAATGGGCTCCTTGATTCCATGATTCCCCACGGTGTCACAATGGAGCCTTGTTTCTAGGAGGTTCTGTACTGTAACAATTGCCTCCTTGATGCCATCAGCCCCTGCAGTGTCACAATGGCTCCTTGGTTCCATGAGGAACACAATAGCTTGGCATAAGCATTGAGCAACAGCTGCTGAACACACCTGGCAACATCTGCTTGCATCAAAAGAGGGCTTCAAGCTGACAATGGCACCAGCAGCTTCCATCTGCAACAGAGACCCAGGAAAGGACAGGCTGTGCCGGTTTGGACAAATGTGGAGGAAAATATCCTCTGATAGAAGGCAGGTTACACCCAGCCCTCCCCCACCAGGTTTGGGAAAAAAGAATTTTCCTGGGAAGAAAGTGAAAGAGATAAAAACTATTTTTTTAACAAACACACAGGAAAAGGATAACAATGCTAAATATTAAAAGCTCTCGCTGTGCAGAGAAAGCTGGGATAATTTGAGAGTCCTTCCGTGTTTCGGTGGGGTCTCCTGAAACATCCATAGACAGCAAGGCCCGTGCAAAGAAACAGGGAGCGATTCTTGAGAGAAGTTTCAGAGCTCTTTCTTCTCCAGCCACATGGGCGGGGCACTGCCAAAGAACTGAGCAATCACGGCACAACCAGGGCCCTCCTGGCACAGGGCAACACAAAATAACCAGTGCTGAACAGGATTAGGGCACATGTGAGCAGGCAGACCCCCGTGCCCAGGCCATGCCTCTACCCCAGGGTCCCCTCTCCCATGACCTCATGGCAGGGGGGAGGAACCCCAACACTTCCGTAGGTGTAGTCTCTCTCCTCCTCCTTGCAGCTGGCTCATGGGCCCACATTCAGGGCCCCCACCTCGGGAGAAAATTCTCCCAATGTGGTCTGATGTTGAAAGAGTCAAGAAGAGAAGAAGGGAAAAAAACCCCCAAAGTCCCAGGAAAACAAAGTTCAACTCTCCATCTCCCCCCAGAGAAAAGGAGCTGAAAACTGGCTCAAAAGAAACAAAGTTGCTTCCTCCGCTCTTGCTGCAAGCAGGATGCAGAGGAGTGTGTATGTGTGTCCTTGAACAAACGCTCTGAGAAGGTTGTCCGGTTTTTTTTCCTCTCCCCCCTCTCAGGCTCAGTTGAAAGGCACAGAAATGCACAAAGTTCACTTCTGGGCATAGAGCAGCGATAGGGGATACACATGATAAAGTCACCCCAAGACACAGGGACAGAGAATTCAGCGGAAAGACTCCGAGAATTCTGCTCCCAGAGATCATTCCTGCTCACACTGACCCTTGTAGAAAGGGGACATCGTTCCAGGCAGCCTGTACTGAGCATGTGGCTCCTGAGTGGGGTTTGTTGTTTAGGAAACCTGCTCCGGCTTTTCCATTCTTTCCTTCCAAACAGGAAAACTTCTCCTGGGGCTGTGTGCAGGCAGAGCCCTGAGGAGAGCAGGTGGCACATGGTGCGCTGGGCTGGGACAGCCAGCTGCAGAGCTCAAGGGAAGAAGCCCAAAGTGTCACAATGGCTCCTTGCCTTCACATGCAACACCTGGGTCACAATGGTCTCCTTGATTCCATGAGGCCCCACTGTGTCACACTGGCTCCTTGGTTCCATCAGGTTCCGCAGTGTCACCATGGTCTCCTTTGATCCGCATTGTCATCATGGACAATTGGTTCCATGAGGCCCCGCAGTGTCACAATGGTCCCTTGCTTCCATAGGTTTGATGTTGTAACAATGGACTCCTTGCTTCTATGAGCTAGCCTGCTTTTTGCAGAGGTGTCTTTGGTTCCAACAAGGCCCCGCTGTGTCTCAGTGCACCCTGGCTTCCATGTGGATCTGGAGTATCACAAAGGCTCCTTGGTTCCACCAGGTCCTGCTGTGTCACAATGGGTCCTGTGGTCCCTGAGGCCCTCCAAAGTCATCATGGAGGCTTGCTTCCATGAGGTTCCATTATGTGCCAGTGGTCATCTTGGTTCCAGGAGTTTCCTTGGTGTCACAATGCTCTCCATGCTTCCATGATTCCCCACAATGTCACAATGCTCTCCATGCTTCCATTAGGCCCTGCTTTGCCACAATGGTCCCCTTGTTTCCATGAGGCCCTGCTGTGTCACAATGGACCTATGGTTCCATGATGTTGCGTGGTGTCACCGTGCTCGTCTTGAATCCGCAGTGTAACAATGGACCATTGGTTCCATGCGGCCTGGCCGTGTCACAATGGGCTCCTTGATTCCATGATTCCCCACGGTGTCACAATGGAGCCTTGTTTCTAGGAGGTTCTGTACTGTCACAATTGCCTCCTTGATGCCATCAGCCCCTGCAGTGTCACAATGGCTCCTTGGTTCCATGAGGAACACAATAGCTTGGCATAAGCATTGAGCAACAGCTGCTGAACACACCTGGCAACATCTGCTTGCATCAAAAGAGGGCTTCAAGCTGACAATGGCACCAGCAGCTTCCATCTGCAACAGAGACCCAGGAAAGGACAGGCTGTGCCGGTTTGGACAAATGTGGAGGAAAATATCCTCTGATAGAAGGCAGGTTACACCCAGCCCTCCCCCACCAGGTTTGGGAAAAAAGAATTTTCCTGGGAAGAAAGTGAAAGAGATAAAAACTATTTTTTTAACAAACACACAGGAAAAGGATAACAATGCTAAATATTAAAAGCTCTCGCTGTGCAGAGAAAGCTGGGATAATTTGAGAGTCCTTCCGTGTTTCGGTGGGGTCTCCTGAAACATCCATAGACAGCGAGGCCCGTGCAAAGAAATAGGGAGCGATTCTTGAGAGAAGTTTCAGAGCTCTTTCTTCTCCAGCCACATGGGCGGGGCACTGCCAAAGAACTGAGCAATCACGGCACAACCAGGGCCCTCCTGGCACAGGGCAACACAAAATAACCAGTGCTGAACAGGATTAGGGCACATGTGAGCAGGGAGACCCCCGTGCCCAGGCCATGCCTCTACCCCAGGGTCCCCTCTCCCATGACCTCATGGCAGGGGGGAGGAACCCCAACACTTCCGTAGGTGTAGTCTCTCTCCTCCTCCTTGCAGCTGGCTCATGGGCCCACATTCAGGGCCCCCACCTCGGGAGAAAATTCTCCCAATGCGGTCTGATGTTGAAAGAGTCAAGAAGAGAAGAAGGGAAAAAAACCCCCAAAGTCCCAGGAAAACAAAGTTCAACTCTCCATCTCCCCCCAGAGAAAAGGAGCTGAAAACTGGCTCAAAAGAAACAAAGTTGCTTCCTTCGCTCTTGCTGCAAGCAGGATGCAGAGGAGTGTGTATGTGTGTCCTTGAACAAACGCTCTGAGAAGTTTGTCCGGTTTTTTTTCCTCTCCCCCCTCTCAGGCTCAGTTGAAAGGCACAGAAATGCACAAAGTTCACTTCTGGGCATAGAGCAGCGATAGGGGATACACATGATAAAGTCACCCCAAGACACAGGGACAGAGAATTCAGCGGAAAGACTCCGAGAATTCTGCTCCCAGAGATCATTCCTGCTCACACTGACCCTTGTAGAAAGGGGACATCGTTCCAGGCAGCCTGTACTGAGCATGTGGCTCCTGAGTGGGGTTTGTTGTTTAGGAAACCTGCTCAGGCTTTTCCATTCTTTCCTTCCAAACAGGAAAACTTCTCCTGGGGCTGTGTGCAGGCAGAGCCCTGAGGAGAGCAGGTGGCACATGGTGCGCTGGGCTGGGACAGCCAGCTGCAGAGCTCAAGGGAAGAAGCCCAAAGTGTCACAATGGCTCCTTGCCTTCACATGCAACACCTGGGTCACAATGGTCTCCTTGATTCCATGAGGCCCCACTGTGTCACACTGGCTCCTTGGTTCCATCAGGTTCCGCAGTGTCACCATGGTCTCCTTTGATCCGCATTGTCATCATGGACAATTGGTTCCATGAGGCCCCGCAGTGTCACAATGGTCCCTTGCTTCCATAGGTTTGATGTTGTAACAATGGACTCCTTGCTTCTATGAGCTAGCCTGCTTTTTGCAGAGGTGTCTTTGGTTCCAACAAGGCCCCGCTGTGTCTCAGTGCACCCTGGCTTCCATGTGGATCTGGAGTATCACAAAGGCTCCTTGGTTCCACCAGGTCCTGCTGTGTCACAATGGGTCCTGTGGTCCCTGAGGCCCTCCAAAGTCATCATGGAGGCTTGCTTCCATGAGGTTCCATTATGTGCCAGTGGTCATCTTGGTTCCAGGAGTTTCCTTGGTGTCACAATGCTCTCCATGCTTCCATGATTCCCCACAATGTCACAATGCTCTCCATGCTTCCATTAGGCCCTGCTTTGCCACAATGGTCCCCTTGTTTCCATGAGGCCCTGCTGTGTCACAATGGACCTATGGTTCCATGATGTTGCGTGGTGTCACCGTGCTCGTCTTGAATCCACAGTGTAACAATGGACCATTGGTTCCATGCGGCCTGGCCGTGTCACAATGGGCTCCTTGATTCCATGATTCCCCACGGTGTCACAATGGAGCCTTGTTTCTAGGAGGTTCTGTACTGTCACAATTGCCTCCTTGATGCCATCAGCCCCTGCAGTGTCACAATGGCTCCTTGGTTCCATGAGGAACACAATAGCTTGGCATAAGCATTGAGCAACAGCTGCTGAACACACCTGGCAACATCTGCTTGCATCAAAAGAGGGCTTCAAGCTGACAATGGCACCAGCAGCTTCCATCTGCAACAGAGACCCAGGAAAGGACAGGCTGTGCCGGTTTGGACAAATGTGGAGGAAAATATCCTCTGATAGAAGGCAGGTTACACCCAGCCCTCCCCCACCAGGTTTGGGAAAAAAGAATTTTCCTGGGAAGAAAGTGAAAGAGATAAAAACTATTTTTTTAACAAACACACAGGAAAAGGATAACAATGCTAAATATTAAAAGCTCTCGCTGTGCAGAGAAAGCTGGGATAATTTGAGAGTCCTTCCGTGTTTCGGTGGGGTCTCCTGAAACATCCATAGACAGGGAGGCCCGTGCAAAGAAACAGGGAGCGATTCTTGAGAGAAGTTTCAGAGCTCTTTCTTCTCCAGCCACATGGGCGGGGCACTGCCAAAGAACTGAGCAATCACGGCACAACCAGGGCCCTCCTGGCACAGGGCAACACAAAATAACCAGTGCTGAACAGGATTAGGGCACATGTCAGCAGGGAGACCCCCGTGCCCAGGCCATGCCTCTACCCCAGGGTCCCCTCTCCCATGACCTCATGGCAGGGGGGAGGAACCCCAACACTTCCGTAGGTGTAGTCTCTCTCCTCCTCCTTGCAGCTGGCTCATGGGCCCACATTCAGGGCCCCCACCTCGGGAGAAAATTCTCCCAATGTGGTCTGATGTTGAAAGAGTCAAGAAGAGAAGAAGGGAAAAAAACCCCCAAAGTCCCAGGAAAACAAAGTTCAACTCTCCATCTCCCCCCAGAGAAAAGGAGCTGAAAACTGGCTCAAAAGAAACAAAGTTGCTTCCTCCGCTCTTGCTGCAAGCAGGATGCAGAGGAGTGTGTATGTGTGTCCTTGAACAAACGCTCTGAGAAGGTTGTCCGGTTTTTTTTCCTCTCCCCCCTCTCAGGCTCAGTTGAAAGGCACAGAAATGCACAAAGTTCACTTCTGGGCATAGAGCAGCGATAGGGGATACACATGATAAAGTCACCCCAAGACACAGGGACAGAGAATTCAGCGGAAAGACTCCGAGAATTCTGCTCCCAGAGATCATTCCTGCTCACACTGACCCTTGTAGAAAGGGGACATCGTTCCAGGCAGCCTGTACTGAGCATGTGGCTCCTGAGTGGGGTTTGTTGTTTAGGAAACCTGCTCCGGCTTTTCCATTCTTTCCTTCCAAACAGGAAAACTTCTCCTGGGGCTGTGTGCAGGCAGAGCCCTGAGGAGAGCAGGTGGCACATGGTGCGCTGGGCTGGGACAGCCAGCTGCAGAGCTCAAGGGAAGAAGCCCAAAGTGTCACAATGGCTCCTTGCCTTCACATGCAACACCTGGGTCACAATGGTCTCCTTGATTCCATGAGGCCCCACTGTGTCACAATGGCTCCTTGGTTCCATCAGGTTCCGCAGTGTCACCATGGTCTCCTTTGATCCGCATTGTCATCATGGACAATTGGTTCCATGAGGCCCTGCAGTGTCACAATGGTCCCTTGCTTCCATAGGTTTGATGTTGTAACAATGGACTCCTTGCTTCTACGAGCTAGCCTGCTTTTTGCAGAGGTGTCTTTGGTTCCAACAAGGCCCCGCTGTGTCTCAGTGCACCCTGGCTTCCATGTGGATCTGGAGTATCACAAAGGCTCCTTGGTTCCACCAGGTCCTGCTGTGTCACAATGGGTCCTGTGGTCCCTGAGGCCCTCCAAAGTCATCATGGAGGCTTGCTTCCATGAGGTTCCATTATGTGCCAGTGGTCATCTTGGTTCCAGGAGTTTCCTTGGTGTCACAATGCTCTCCATGCTTCCATGATTCCCCACAATGTCACAATGCTCTCCATGCTTCCATTAGGCCCTGCTTTGCCACAATGGTCCCCTTGTTTCCATGAGGCCCTGCTGTGTCACAATGGACCTATGGTTCCATGATGTTGCGTGGTGTCACCGTGCTCTTCTTGAATCCGCAGTGTAACCATGGACCATTGGTTCCATGCGGCCTGGCCGTGTCACAATGGGCTCCTTGATTCCATGATTCCCCACGGTGTCACAATGGAGCCTTGTTTCTAGGAGGTTCTGTACTGTAACAATTGCCTCCTTGATGCCATCAGCCCCTGCAGTGTCACAATGGCTCCTTGGTTCCATGAGGAACACAATAGCTTGGCATAAGCATTGAGCAACAGCTGCTGAACACACCTGGCAACATCTGCTTGCATCAAAAGAGGGCTTCAAGCTGACAATGGCACCAGCAGCTTCCATCTGCAACAGAGACCCAGGAAAGGACAGGCTGTGCCGGTTTGGACAAATGTGGAGGAAAATATCCTCTGATAGAAGGCAGGTTACACCCAGCCCTCCCCCACCAGGTTTGGGAAAAAAGAATTTTCCTGGGAAGAAAGTGAAAGAGATAAAAACTATTTTTTTAACAAACACACAGGAAAAGGATAACAATGCTAAATATTAAAAGCTCTCGCTGTGCAGAGAAAGCTGGGATAATTTGAGAGTCCTTCCGTGTTTCGGTGGGGTCTCCTGAAACATCCATAGACAGCAAGGCCCATGCAAAGAAACAGGGAGCGATTCTTGAGAGAAGTTTCAGAGCTCTTTCTTCTCCAGCCACATGGGCGGGGCACTGCCAAAGAACTGAGCAATCACGGCACAACCAGGGCCCTCCTGGCACAGGGCAACACAAAATAACCAGTGCTGAACAGGATTAGGGCACATGTGAGCAGGGAGACCCCCGTGCCCAGGCCATGCCTCTACCCCAGGGTCCCCTCTCCCATGACCTCATGGCAGGGGGGAGGAACCCCAACACTTCCGTAGGTGTAGTCTCTCTCCTCCTCCTTGCAGCTGGCTCATGGGCCCACATTCAGGGCCCCCACCTCGGGAGAAAATTCTCCCAATGTGGTCTGATGTTGAAAGAGTCAAGAAGAGAAGAAGGGAAAAAAACCCCCAAAGTCCCAGGAAAACAAAGTTCAACTCTCCATCTCCCCCCAGAGAAAAGGAGCTGAAAACTGGCTCAAAAGAAACAAAGTTGCTTCCTCCGCTCTTGCTGCAAGCAGGATGCAGAGGAGTGTGTATGTGTGTCCTTGAACAAACGCTCTGAGAAGGTTGTCCGGTTTTTTTTCCTCTCCCCCCTCTCAGGCTCAGTTGAAAGGCACAGAAATGCACAAAGTTCACTTCTGGGCATAGAGCAGCGATAGGGGATACACATGATAAAGTCACCCCAAGACACAGGGACAGAGAATTCAGCGGAAAGACTCCGAGAATTCTGCTCCCAGAGATCATTCCTGCTCACACTGACCCTTGTAGAAAGGGGACATCGTTCCAGGCAGCCTGTACTGAGCATGTGGCTCCTGAGTGGGGTTTGTTCTTTAGGAAACCTGCTCCGGCTTTTCCATTCTTTCCTTCCAAACAGGAAAACTTCTCCTGGGGCTGTGTGCAGGCAGAGCCCTGAGGAGAGCAGGTGGCACATGGTGCGCTGGGCTGGGACAGCCAGCTGCAGAGCTCAAGGGAAGAAGCCCAAAGTGTCACAATGGCTCCTTGCCTTCACATGCAACACCTGGGTCACAATGGTCTCCTTGATTCCATGAGGCCCCACTGTGTCACACTGGCTCCTTGGTTCCATCAGGTTCCGCAGTGTCACCATGGTCTCCTTTGATCCGCATTGTCATCATGGACAATTGGTTCCATGAGGCCCCGCAGTGTCACAATGGTCCCTTGCTTCCATAGGTTTGATGTTGTAACAATGGACTCCTTGCTTCTATGAGCTAGCCTGCTTTTTGCAGAGGTGTCTTTGGTTCCAACAAGGCCCCGCTGTGTCTCAGTGCACCCTGGCTTCCATGTGGATCTGGAGTATCACAAAGGCTCCTTGGTTCCACCAGGTCCTGCTGTGTCACAATGGGTCCTGTGGTCCCTGAGGCCCTCCAAAGTCATCATGGAGGCTTGCTTCCATGAGGTTCCATTATGTGCCAGTGGTCATCTTGGTTCCAGGAGTTTCCTTGGTGTCACAATGCTCTCCATGCTTCCATGATTCCCCACAATGTCACAATGCTCTCCATGCTTCCATTAGGCCCTGCTTTGCCACAATGGTCCCCTTGTTTCCATGAGGCCCTGCTGTGTCACAATGGACCTATGGTTCCATGATGTTGCGTGGTGTCACCGTGCTCTTCTTGAATCCGCAGTGTAACCATGGACCATTGGTTCCATGCGGCCTGGCCGTGTCACAATGGGCTCCTTGATTCCATGATTCCCCACGGTGTCACAATGGAGCCTTGTTTCTAGGAGGTTCTGTACTGTCACAATTGCCTCCTTGATGCCATCAGCCCCTGCAGTGTCACAATGGCTCCTTGGTTCCATGAGGAACACAATAGCTTGGCATAAGCATTGAGCAACAGCTGCTGAACACACCTGGCAACATCTGCTTGCATCAAAAGAGGGCTTCAAGCTGACAATGGCACCAGCAGCTTCCATCTGCAACAGAGACCCAGGAAAGGACAGGCTGTGCCGGTTTGGACAAATGTGGAGGAAAATATCCTCTGATAGAAGGCAGGTTACACCCAGCCCTCCCCCACCAGGTTTGGGAAAAAAGAATTTTCCTGGGAAGAAAGTGAAAGAGATAAAAACTATTTTTTTAACAAACACACAGGAAAAGGATAACAATGCTAAATATTAAAAGCTCTCGCTGTGCAGAGAAAGCTGGGATAATTTGAGAGTCCTTCCGTGTTTCGGTGGGGTCTCCTGAAACATCCATAGACAGCAAGGCCCGTGCAAAGAAACAGGGAGCGATTCTTGAGAGAAGTTTCAGAGCTCTTTCTTCTCCAGCCACATGGGCGGGGCACTGCCAAAGAACTGAGCAATCACGGCACAACCAGGGCCCTCCTGGCACAGGGCAACACAAAATAACCAGTGCTGAACAGGATTAGGGCACATGTGAGCAGGGAGACCCCCGTGCCCAGGCCATGCCTCTACCCCAGGGTCCCCTCTCCCATGACCTCATGGCAGGGGGGAGGAACCCCAACACTTCCGGAGGTGTAGTCTCTCTCCTCCTCCTTGCAGCTGGCTCATGGGCCCACATTCAGGGCCCCCACCTCGGGAGAAAATTCTCCCAATGTGGTCTGATGTTGAAAGAGTCAAGAAGAGAAGAAGGGAAAAAAACCCCCAAAGTCCCAGGAAAACAAAGTTCAACTCTCCATCTCCCCCCAGAGAAAAGGAGCTGAAAACTGGCTCAAAAGAAACAAAGTTGCTTCCTCCGCTCTTGCTGCAAGCAGGATGCAGAGGAGTGTGTATGTGTGTCCTTGAACAAACGCTCTGAGAAGGTTGTCCGGTTTTTTTTCCTCTCCCCCCTCTCAGGCTCAGTTGAAAGGCACAGAAATGCACAAAGTTCACTTCTGGGCATAGAGCAGCGATAGGGGATACACATGATAAAGTCACCCCAAGACACAGGGACAGAGAATTCAGCGGAAAGACTCCGAGAATTCTGCTCCCAGAGATCATTCCTGCTCACACTGACCCTTGTAGAAAGGGGACATCGTTCCAGGCAGCCTGTACTGAGCATGTGGCTCCTGAGTGGGGTTTGTTCTTTAGGAAACCTGCTCCGGCTTTTCCATTCTTTCCTTCCAAACAGGAAAACTTCTCCTGGGGCTGTGTGCAGGCAGAGCCCTGAGGAGAGCAGGTGGCACATGGTGCGCTGGGCTGGGACAGCCAGCTGCAGAGCTCAAGGGAAGAAGCCCAAAGTGTCACAATGGCTCCTTGCCTTCACATGCAACACCTGGGTCACAATGGTCTCCTTGATTCCATGAGGCCCCACTGTGTCACACTGGCTCCTTGGTTCCATCAGGTTCCGCAGTGTCACCATGGTCTCCTTTGATCCGCATTGTCATCATGGACAATTGGTTCCATGAGGCCCCGCAGTGTCACAATGGTCCCTTGCTTCCATAGGTTTGATGTTGTAACAATGGACTCCTTGCTTCTATGAGCTAGCCTGCTTTTTGCAGAGGTGTCTTTGGTTCCAACAAGGCCCCGCTGTGTCTCAGTGCACCCTGGCTTCCATGTGGATCTGGAGTATCACAAAGGCTCCTTGGTTCCACCAGGTCCTGCTGTGTCACAATGGGTCCTGTGGTCCCTGAGGCCCTCCAAAGTCATCATGGAGGCTTGCTTCCATGAGGTTCCATTATGTGCCAGTGGTCATCTTGGTTCCAGGAGTTTCCTTGGTGTCACAATGCTCTCCATGCTTCCATGATTCCCCACAATGTCACAATGCTCTCCATGCTTCCATTAGGCCCTGCTTTGCCACAATGGTCCCCTTGTTTCCATGAGGCCCTGCTGTGTCACAATGGACCTATGGTTCCATGATGTTGCGTGGTGTCACCGTGCTCTTCTTGAATCCGCAGTGTAACCATGGACCATTGGTTCCATGCGGCCTGGCCGTGTCACAATGGGCTCCTTGATTCCATGATTCCCCACGGTGTCACAATGGAGCCTTGTTTCTAGGAGGTTCTGTACTGTCACAATTGCCTCCTTGATGCCATCAGCCCCTGCAGTGTCACAATGGCTCCTTGGTTCCATGAGGAACACAATAGCTTGGCATAAGCATTGAGCAACAGCTGCTGAACACACCTGGCAACATCTGCTTGCATCAAAAGAGGGCTTCAAGCTGACAATGGCACCAGCAGCTTCCATCTGCAACAGAGACCCAGGAAAGGACAGGCTGTGCCGGTTTGGACAAATGTGGAGGAAAATATCCTCTGATAGAAGGCAGGTTACACCCAGCCCTCCCCCACCAGGTTTGGGAAAAAAGAATTTTCCTGGGAAGAAAGTGAAAGAGATAAAAACTATTTTTTTAACAAACACACAGGAAAAGGATAACAATGCTAAATATTAAAAGCTCTCGCTGTGCAGAGAAAGCTGGGATAATTTGAGAGTCCTTCCGTGTTTCGGTGGGGTCTCCTGAAACATCCATAGACAGGGAGGCCCGTGCAAAGAAACAGGGAGCGATTCTTGAGAGAAGTTTCAGAGCTCTTTCTTCTCCAGCCACATGGGCGGGGCACTGCCAAAGAACTGAGCAATCACGGCACAACCAGGGCCCTCCTGGCACAGGGCAACACAAAATAACCAGTGCTGAACAGGATTAGGGCACATGTGAGCAGGGAGACCCCCGTGCCCAGGCCATGCCTCTACCCCAGGGTCCCCTCTCCCATGACCTCATGGCAGGGGGGAGGAACCCCAACACTTCCGTAGGTGTAGTCTCTCTCCTCCTCCTTGCAGCTGGCTCATGGGCCCACATTCAGGGCCCCCACCTCGGGAGAAAATTCTCCCAATGTGGTCTGATGTTGAAAGAGTCAAGAAGAGAAGAAGGGAAAAAAACCCCCAAAGTCCCAGGAAAACAAAGTTCAACTCTCCATCTCCCCCCAGAGAAAAGGAGCTGAAAACTGGCTCAAAAGAAACAAAGTTGCTTCCTCCGCTCTTGCTGCAAGCAGGATGCAGAGGAGTGTGTATGTGTGTCCTTGAACAAACGCTCTGAGAAGGTTGTCCGGTTTTTTTTCCTCTCCCCCCTCTCAGGCTCAGTTGAAAGGCACAGAAATGCACAAAGTTCACTTCTGGGCATAGAGCAGCGATAGGGGATACACATGATAAAGTCACCCCAAGACACAGGGACAGAGAATTCAGCGGAAAGACTCCGAGAATTCTGCTCCCAGAGATCATTCCTGCTCACACTGACCCTTGTAGAAAGGGGACATCGTTCCAGGCAGCCTGTACTGAGCATGTGGCTCCTGAGTGGGGTTTGTTGTTTAGGAAACCTGCTCCGGCTTTTCCATTCTTTCCTTCCAAACAGGAAAACTTCTCCTGGGGCTGTGTGCAGGCAGAGCCCTGAGGAGAGCAGGTGGCACATGGTGCGCTGGGCTGGGACAGCCAGCTGCAGAGCTCAAGGGAAGAAGCCCAAAGTGTCACAATGGCTCCTTGCCTTCACATGCAACACCTGGGTCACAATGGTCTCCTTGATTCCATGAGGCCCCACTGTGTCACAATGGCTCCTTGGTTCCATCAGGTTCCGCAGTGTCACCATGGTCTCCTTTGATCCGCATTGTCATCATGGACAATTGGTTCCATGAGGCCCTGCAGTGTCACAATGGTCCCTTGCTTCCATAGGTTTGATGTTGTAACAATGGACTCCTTGCTTCTACGAGCTAGCCTGCTTTTTGCAGAGGTGTCTTTGGTTCCAACAAGGCCCCGCTGTGTCTCAGTGCACCCTGGCTTCCATGTGGATCTGGAGTATCACAAAGGCTCCTTGGTTCCACCAGGTCCTGCTGTGTCACAATGGGTCCTGTGGTCCCTGAGGCCCTCCAAAGTCATCATGGAGGCTTGCTTCCATGAGGTTCCATTATGTGCCAGTGGTCATCTTGGTTCCAGGAGTTTCCTTGGTGTCACAATGCTCTCCATGCTTCCATGATTCCCCACAATGTCACAATGCTCTCCATGCTTCCATTAGGCCCTGCTTTGCCACAATGGTCCCCTTGTTTCCATGAGGCCCTGCTGTGTCACAATGGACCTATGGTTCCATGATGTTGCGTGGTGTCACCGTGCTCTTCTTGAATCCGCAGTGTAACCATGGACCATTGGTTCCATGCGGCCTGGCCGTGTCACAATGGGCTCCTTGATTCCATGATTCCCCACGGTGTCACAATGGAGCCTTGTTTCTAGGAGGTTCTGTACTGTAACAATTGCCTCCTTGATGCCATCAGCCCCTGCAGTGTCACAATGGCTCCTTGGTTCCATGAGGAACACAATAGCTTGGCATAAGCATTGAGCAACAGCTGCTGAACACACCTGGCAACATCTGCTTGCATCAAAAGAGGGCTTCAAGCTGACAATGGCACCAGCAGCTTCCATCTGCAACAGAGACCCAGGAAAGGACAGGCTGTGCCGGTTTGGACAAATGTGGAGGAAAATATCCTCTGATAGAAGGCAGGTTACACCCAGCCCTCCCCCACCAGGTTTGGGAAAAAAGAATTTTCCTGGGAAGAAAGTGAAAGAGATAAAAACTATTTTTTTAACAAACACACAGGAAAAGGATAACAATGCTAAATATTAAAAGCTCTCGCTGTGCAGAGAAAGCTGGGATAATTTGAGAGTCCTTCCGTGTTTCGGTGGGGTCTCCTGAAACATCCATAGACAGCAAGGCCCATGCAAAGAAACAGGGAGCGATTCTTGAGAGAAGTTTCAGAGCTCTTTCTTCTCCAGCCACATGGGCGGGGCACTGCCAAAGAACTGAGCAATCACGGCACAACCAGGGCCCTCCTGGCACAGGGCAACACAAAATAACCAGTGCTGAACAGGATTAGGGCACATGTGAGCAGGGAGACCCCCGTGCCCAGGCCATGCCTCTACCCCAGGGTCCCCTCTCCCATGACCTCATGGCAGGGGGGAGGAACCCCAACACTTCCGTAGGTGTAGTCTCTCTCCTCCTCCTTGCAGCTGGCTCATGGGCCCACATTCAGGGCCCCCACCTCGGGAGAAAATTCTCCCAATGTGGTCTGATGTTGAAAGAGTCAAGAAGAGAAGAAGGGAAAAAAACCCCCAAAGTCCCAGGAAAACAAAGTTCAACTCTCCATCTCCCCCCAGAGAAAAGGAGCTGAAAACTGGCTCAAAAGAAACAAAGTTGCTTCCTCCGCTCTTGCTGCAAGCAGGATGCAGAGGAGTGTGTATGTGTGTCCTTGAACAAACGCTCTGAGAAGGTTGTCCGGTTTTTTTTCCTCTCCCCCCTCTCAGGCTCAGTTGAAAGGCACAGAAATGCACAAAGTTCACTTCTGGGCATAGAGCAGCGATAGGGGATACACATGATAAAGTCACCCCAAGACACAGGGACAGAGAATTCAGCGGAAAGACTCCGAGAATTCTGCTCCCAGAGATCATTCCTGCTCACACTGACCCTTGTAGAAAGGGGACATCGTTCCAGGCAGCCTGTACTGAGCATGTGGCTCCTGAGTGGGGTTTGTTCTTTAGGAAACCTGCTCCGGCTTTTCCATTCTTTCCTTCCAAACAGGAAAACTTCTCCTGGGGCTGTGTGCAGGCAGAGCCCTGAGGAGAGCAGGTGGCACATGGTGCGCTGGGCTGGGACAGCCAGCTGCAGAGCTCAAGGGAAGAAGCCCAAAGTGTCACAATGGCTCCTTGCCTTCACATGCAACACCTGGGTCACAATGGTCTCCTTGATTCCATGAGGCCCCACTGTGTCACACTGGCTCCTTGGTTCCATCAGGTTCCGCAGTGTCACCATGGTCTCCTTTGATCCGCATTGTCATCATGGACAATTGGTTCCATGAGGCCCCGCAGTGTCACAATGGTCCCTTGCTTCCATAGGTTTGATGTTGTAACAATGGACTCCTTGCTTCTATGAGCTAGCCTGCTTTTTGCAGAGGTGTCTTTGGTTCCAACAAGGCCCCGCTGTGTCTCAGTGCACCCTGGCTTCCATGTGGATCTGGAGTATCACAAAGGCTCCTTGGTTCCACCAGGTCCTGCTGTGTCACAATGGGTCCTGTGGTCCCTGAGGCCCTCCAAAGTCATCATGGAGGCTTGCTTCCATGAGGTTCCATTATGTGCCAGTGGTCATCTTGGTTCCAGGAGTTTCCTTGGTGTCACAATGCTCTCCATGCTTCCATGATTCCCCACAATGTCACAATGCTCTCCATGCTTCCATTAGGCCCTGCTTTGCCACAATGGTCCCCTTGTTTCCATGAGGCCCTGCTGTGTCACAATGGACCTATGGTTCCATGATGTTGCGTGGTGTCACCGTGCTCTTCTTGAATCCGCAGTGTAACCATGGACCATTGGTTCCATGCGGCCTGGCCGTGTCACAATGGGCTCCTTGATTCCATGATTCCCCACGGTGTCACAATGGAGCCTTGTTTCTAGGAGGTTCTGTACTGTCACAATTGCCTCCTTGATGCCATCAGCCCCTGCAGTGTCACAATGGCTCCTTGGTTCCATGAGGAACACAATAGCTTGGCATAAGCATTGAGCAACAGCTGCTGAACACACCTGGCAACATCTGCTTGCATCAAAAGAGGGCTTCAAGCTGACAATGGCACCAGCAGCTTCCATCTGCAACAGAGACCCAGGAAAGGACAGGCTGTGCCGGTTTGGACAAATGTGGAGGAAAATATCCTCTGATAGAAGGCAGGTTACACCCAGCCCTCCCCCACCAGGTTTGGGAAAAAAGAATTTTCCTGGGAAGAAAGTGAAAGAGATAAAAACTATTTTTTTAACAAACACACAGGAAAAGGATAACAATGCTAAATATTAAAAGCTCTCGCTGTGCAGAGAAAGCTGGGATAATTTGAGAGTCCTTCCGTGTTTCGGTGGGGTCTCCTGAAACATCCATAGACAGCAAGGCCCGTGCAAAGAAACAGGGAGCGATTCTTGAGAGAAGTTTCAGAGCTCTTTCTTCTCCAGCCACATGGGCGGGGCACTGCCAAAGAACTGAGCAATCACGGCACAACCAGGGCCCTCCTGGCACAGGGCAACACAAAATAACCAGTGCTGAACAGGATTAGGGCACATGTGAGCAGGGAGACCCCCGTGCCCAGGCCATGCCTCTACCCCAGGGTCCCCTCTCCCATGACCTCATGGCAGGGGGGAGGAACCCCAACACTTCCGGAGGTGTAGTCTCTCTCCTCCTCCTTGCAGCTGGCTCATGGGCCCACATTCAGGGCCCCCACCTCGGGAGAAAATTCTCCCAATGTGGTCTGATGTTGAAAGAGTCAAGAAGAGAAGAAGGGAAAAAAACCCCCAAAGTCCCAGGAAAACAAAGTTCAACTCTCCATCTCCCCCCAGAGAAAAGGAGCTGAAAACTGGCTCAAAAGAAACAAAGTTGCTTCCTCCGCTCTTGCTGCAAGCAGGATGCAGAGGAGTGTGTATGTGTGTCCTTGAACAAACGCTCTGAGAAGGTTGTCCGGTTTTTTTTCCTCTCCCCCCTCTCAGGCTCAGTTGAAAGGCACAGAAATGCACAAAGTTCACTTCTGGGCATAGAGCAGCGATAGGGGATACACATGATAAAGTCACCCCAAGACACAGGGACAGAGAATTCAGCGGAAAGACTCCGAGAATTCTGCTCCCAGAGATCATTCCTGCTCACACTGACCCTTGTAGAAAGGGGACATCGTTCCAGGCAGCCTGTACTGAGCATGTGGCTCCTGAGTGGGGTTTGTTCTTTAGGAAACCTGCTCCGGCTTTTCCATTCTTTCCTTCCAAACAGGAAAACTTCTCCTGGGGCTGTGTGCAGGCAGAGCCCTGAGGAGAGCAGGTGGCACATGGTGCGCTGGGCTGGGACAGCCAGCTGCAGAGCTCAAGGGAAGAAGCCCAAAGTGTCACAATGGCTCCTTGCCTTCACATGCAACACCTGGGTCACAATGGTCTCCTTGATTCCATGAGGCCCCACTGTGTCACACTGGCTCCTTGGTTCCATCAGGTTCCGCAGTGTCACCATGGTCTCCTTTGATCCGCATTGTCATCATGGACAATTGGTTCCATGAGGCCCCGCAGTGTCACAATGGTCCCTTGCTTCCATAGGTTTGATGTTGTAACAATGGACTCCTTGCTTCTATGAGCTAGCCTGCTTTTTGCAGAGGTGTCTTTGGTTCCAACAAGGCCCCGCTGTGTCTCAGTGCACCCTGGCTTCCATGTGGATCTGGAGTATCACAAAGGCTCCTTGGTTCCACCAGGTCCTGCTGTGTCACAATGGGTCCTGTGGTCCCTGAGGCCCTCCAAAGTCATCATGGAGGCTTGCTTCCATGAGGTTCCATTATGTGCCAGTGGTCATCTTGGTTCCAGGAGTTTCCTTGGTGTCACAATGCTCTCCATGCTTCCATGATTCCCCACAATGTCACAATGCTCTCCATGCTTCCATTAGGCCCTGCTTTGCCACAATGGTCCCCTTGTTTCCATGAGGCCCTGCTGTGTCACAATGGACCTATGGTTCCATGATGTTGCGTGGTGTCACCGTGCTCTTCTTGAATCCGCAGTGTAACCATGGACCATTGGTTCCATGCGGCCTGGCCGTGTCACAATGGGCTCCTTGATTCCATGATTCCCCACGGTGTCACAATGGAGCCTTGTTTCTAGGAGGTTCTGTACTGTCACAATTGCCTCCTTGATGCCATCAGCCCCTGCAGTGTCACAATGGCTCCTTGGTTCCATGAGGAACACAATAGCTTGGCATAAGCATTGAGCAACAGCTGCTGAACACACCTGGCAACATCTGCTTGCATCAAAAGAGGGCTTCAAGCTGACAATGGCACCAGCAGCTTCCATCTGCAACAGAGACCCAGGAAAGGACAGGCTGTGCCGGTTTGGACAAATGTGGAGGAAAATATCCTCTGATAGAAGGCAGGTTACACCCAGCCCTCCCCCACCAGGTTTGGGAAAAAAGAATTTTCCTGGGAAGAAAGTGAAAGAGATAAAAACTATTTTTTTAACAAACACACAGGAAAAGGATAACAATGCTAAATATTAAAAGCTCTCGCTGTGCAGAGAAAGCTGGGATAATTTGAGAGTCCTTCCGTGTTTCGGTGGGGTCTCCTGAAACATCCATAGACAGGGAGGCCCGTGCAAAGAAACAGGGAGCGATTCTTGAGAGAAGTTTCAGAGCTCTTTCTTCTCCAGCCACATGGGCGGGGCACTGCCAAAGAACTGAGCAATCACGGCACAACCAGGGCCCTCCTGGCACAGGGCAACACAAAATAACCAGTGCTGAACAGGATTAGGGCACATGTGAGCAGGGAGACCCCCGTGCCCAGGCCATGCCTCTACCCCAGGGTCCCCTCTCCCATGACCTCATGGCAGGGGGGAGGAACCCCAACACTTCCGTAGGTGTAGTCTCTCTCCTCCTCCTTGCAGCTGGCTCATGGGCCCACATTCAGGGCCCCCACCTCGGGAGAAAATTCTCCCAATGTGGTCTGATGTTGAAAGAGTCAAGAAGAGAAGAAGGGAAAAAAACCCCCAAAGTCCCAGGAAAACAAAGTTCAACTCTCCATCTCCCCCCAGAGAAAAGGAGCTGAAAACTGGCTCAAAAGAAACAAAGTTGCTTCCTCCGCTCTTGCTGCAAGCAGGATGCAGAGGAGTGTGTATGTGTGTCCTTGAACAAACGCTCTGAGAAGGTTGTCCGGTTTTTTTTCCTCTCCCCCCTCTCAGGCTCAGTTGAAAGGCACAGAAATGCACAAAGTTCACTTCTGGGCATAGAGCAGCGATAGGGGATACACATGATAAAGTCACCCCAAGACACAGGGACAGAGAATTCAGCGGAAAGACTCCGAGAATTCTGCTCCCAGAGATCATTCCTGCTCACACTGACCCTTGTAGAAAGGGGACATCATTCCAGGCAGCCTGTACTGAGCATGTGGCTCCTGAGTGGGGTTTGTTCTTTAGGAAACCTGCTCCGGCTTTTCCATTCTTTCCTTCCAAACAGGAAAACTTCTCCTGGGGCTGTGTGCAGGCAGAGCCCTGAGGAGAGCAGGTGGCACATGGTGCGCTGGGCTGGGACAGCCAGCTGCAGAGCTCAAGGGAAGAAGCCCAAAGTGTCACAATGGCTCCTTGCCTTCACATGCAACACCTGGGTCACAATGGTCTCCTTGATTCCATGAGGCCCCACTGTGTCACACTGGCTCCTTGGTTCCATCAGGTTCCGCAGTGTCACCATGGTCTCCTTTGATCCGCATTGTCATCATGGACAATTGGTTCCATGAGGCCCCGCAGTGTCACAATGGTCCCTTGCTTCCATAGGTTTGATGTTGTAACAATGGACTCCTTGCTTCTATGAGCTAGCCTGCTTTTTGCAGAGGTGTCTTTGGTTCCAACAAGGCCCCGCTGTGTCTCAGTGCACCCTGGCTTCCATGTGGATCTGGAGTATCACAAAGGCTCCTTGGTTCCACCAGGTCCTGCTGTGTCACAATGGGTCCTGTGGTCCCTGAGGCCCTCCAAAGTCATCATGGAGGCTTGCTTCCATGAGGTTCCATTATGTGCCAGTGGTCATCTTGGTTCCAGGAGTTTCCTTGGTGTCACAATGCTCTCCATGCTTCCATGATTCCCCACAATGTCACAATGCTCTCCATGCTTCCATTAGGCCCTGCTTTGCCACAATGGTCCCCTTGTTTCCATGAGGCCCTGCTGTGTCACAATGGACCTATGGTTCCATGATGTTGCGTGGTGTCACCGTGCTCGTCTTGAATCCGCAGTGTAACAATGGACCATTGGTTCCATGCGGCCTGGCCGTGTCACAATGGGCTCCTTGATTCCATGATTCCCCACGGTGTCACAATGGAGCCTTGTTTCTAGGAGGTTCTGTACTGTCACAATTGCCTCCTTGATGCCATCAGCCCCTGCAGTGTCACAATGGCTCCTTGGTTCCATGAGGAACACAATAGCTTGGCATAAGCATTGAGCAACAGCTGCTGAACACACCTGGCAACATCTGCTTGCATCAAAAGAGGGCTTCAAGCTGACAATGGCACCAGCAGCTTCCATCTGCAACAGAGACCCAGGAAAGGACAGGCTGTGCCGGTTTGGACAAATGTGGAGGAAAATATCCTCTGATAGAAGGCAGGTTACACCCAGCCCTCCCCCACCAGGTTTGGGAAAAAAGAATTTTCCTGGGAAGAAAGTGAAAGAGATAAAAACTATTTTTTTAACAAACACACAGGAAAAGGATAACAATGCTAAATATTAAAAGCTCTCGCTGTGCAGAGAAAGCTGGGATAATTTGAGAGTCCTTCCGTGTTTCGGTGGGGTCTCCTGAAACATCCATAGACAGCAAGGCCCGTGCAAAGAAACAGGGAGCGATTCTTGAGAGAAGTTTCAGAGCTCTTTCTTCTCCAGCCACATGGGCGGGGCACTGCCAAAGAACTGAGCAATCACGGCACAACCAGGGCCCTCCTGGCACAGGGCAACACAAAATAACCAGTGCTGAACAGGATTAGGGCACATGTGAGCAGGGAGACCCCCGTGCCCAGGCCATGCCTCTACCCCAGGGTCCCCTCTCCCATGACCTCATGGCAGGGGGGAGGAACCCCAACACTTCCGGAGGTGTAGTCTCTCTCCTCCTCCTTGCAGCTGGCTCATGGGCCCACATTCAGGGCCCCCACCTCGGGAGAAAATTCTCCCAATGTGGTCTGATGTTGAAAGAGTCAAGAAGAGAAGAAGGGAAAAAAACCCCCAAAGTCCCAGGAAAACAAAGTTCAACTCTCCATCTCCCCCCAGAGAAAAGGAGCTGAAAACTGGCTCAAAAGAAACAAAGTTGCTTCCTCCGCTCTTGCTGCAAGCAGGATGCAGAGGAGTGTGTATGTGTGTCCTTGAACAAACGCTCTGAGAAGGTTGTCCGGTTTTTTTTCCTCTCCCCCCTCTCAGGCTCAGTTGAAAGGCACAGAAATGCACAAAGTTCACTTCTGGGCATAGAGCAGCGATAGGGGATACACATGATAAAGTCACCCCAAGACACAGGGACAGAGAATTCAGCGGAAAGACTCCGAGAATTCTGCTCCCAGAGATCATTCCTGCTCACACTGACCCTTGTAGAAAGGGGACATCGTTCCAGGCAGCCTGTACTGAGCATGTGGCTCCTGAGTGGGGTTTGTTCTTTAGGAAACCTGCTCCGGCTTTTCCATTCTTTCCTTCCAAACAGGAAAACTTCTCCTGGGGCTGTGTGCAGGCAGAGCCCTGAGGAGAGCAGGTGGCACATGGTGCGCTGGGCTGGGACAGCCAGCTGCAGAGCTCAAGGGAAGAAGCCCAAAGTGTCACAATGGCTCCTTGCCTTCACATGCAACACCTGGGTCACAATGGTCTCCTTGATTCCATGAGGCCCCACTGTGTCACACTGGCTCCTTGGTTCCATCAGGTTCCGCAGTGTCACCATGGTCTCCTTTGATCCGCATTGTCATCATGGACAATTGGTTCCATGAGGCCCCGCAGTGTCACAATGGTCCCTTGCTTCCATAGGTTTGATGTTGTAACAATGGACTCCTTGCTTCTATGAGCTAGCCTGCTTTTTGCAGAGGTGTCTTTGGTTCCAACAAGGCCCCGCTGTGTCTCAGTGCACCCTGGCTTCCATGTGGATCTGGAGTATCACAAAGGCTCCTTGGTTCCACCAGGTCCTGCTGTGTCACAATGGGTCCTGTGGTCCCTGAGGCCCTCCAAAGTCATCATGGAGGCTTGCTTCCATGAGGTTCCATTATGTGCCAGTGGTCATCTTGGTTCCAGGAGTTTCCTTGGTGTCACAATGCTCTCCATGCTTCCATGATTCCCCACAATGTCACAATGCTCTCCATGCTTCCATTAGGCCCTGCTTTGCCACAATGGTCCCCTTGTTTCCATGAGGCCCTGCTGTGTCACAATGGACCTATGGTTCCATGATGTTGCGTGGTGTCACCGTGCTCTTCTTGAATCCGCAGTGTAACCATGGACCATTGGTTCCATGCGGCCTGGCCGTGTCACAATGGGCTCCTTGATTCCATGATTCCCCACGGTGTCACAATGGAGCCTTGTTTCTAGGAGGTTCTGTACTGTAACAATTGCCTCCTTGATGCCATCAGCCCCTGCAGTGTCACAATGGCTCCTTGGTTCCATGAGGAACACAATAGCTTGGCATAAGCATTGAGCAACAGCTGCTGAACACACCTGGCAACATCTGCTTGCATCAAAAGAGGGCTTCAAGCTGACAATGGCACCAGCAGCTTCCATCTGCAACAGAGACCCAGGAAAGGACAGGCTGTGCCGGTTTGGACAAATGTGGAGGAAAATATCCTCTGATAGAAGGCAGGTTACACCCAGCCCTCCCCCACCAGGTTTGGGAAAAAAGAATTTTCCTGGGAAGAAAGTGAAAGAGATAAAAACTATTTTTTTAACAAACACACAGGAAAAGGATAACAATGCTAAATATTAAAAGCTCTCGCTGTGCAGAGAAAGCTGGGATAATTTGAGAGTCCTTCCGTGTTTCGGTGGGGTCTCCTGAAACATCCATAGACAGCAAGGCCCGTGCAAAGAAACAGGGAGCGATTCTTGAGAGAAGTTTCAGAGCTCTTTCTTCTCCAGCCACATGGGCGGGGCACTGCCAAAGAACTGAGCAATCACGGCACAACCAGGGCCCTCCTGGCACAGGGCAACACAAAATAACCAGTGCTGAACAGGATTAGGGCACATGTGAGCAGGGAGACCCCCGTGCCCAGGCCATGCCTCTACCCCAGGGTCCCCTCTCCCATGACCTCATGGCAGGGGGGAGGAACCCCAACACTTCCGGAGGTGTAGTCTCTCTCCTCCTCCTTGCAGCTGGCTCATGGGCCCACATTCAGGGCCCCCACCTCGGGAGAAAATTCTCCCAATGTGGTCTGATGTTGAAAGAGTCAAGAAGAGAAGAAGGGAAAAAAACCCCCAAAGTCCCAGGAAAACAAAGTTCAACTCTCCATCTCCCCCCAGAGAAAAGGAGCTGAAAACTGGCTCAAAAGAAACAAAGTTGCTTCCTCCGCTCTTGCTGCAAGCAGGATGCAGAGGAGTGTGTATGTGTGTCCTTGAACAAACGCTCTGAGAAGGTTGTCCGGTTTTTTTTCCTCTCCCCCCTCTCAGGCTCAGTTGAAAGGCACAGAAATGCACAAAGTTCACTTCTGGGCATAGAGCAGCGATAGGGGATACACATGATAAAGTCACCCCAAGACACAGGGACAGAGAATTCAGCGGAAAGACTCCGAGAATTCTGCTCCCAGAGATCATTCATTCCTGCTCACACTGACCCTTGTAGAAAGGGGACATCGTTCCAGGCAGCCTGTACTGAGCATGTGGCTCCTGAGTGGGGTTTGTTCTTTAGGAAACCTGCTCCGGCTTTTCCATTCTTTCCTTGCAAACAGGAAAACTTCTCCTGGGGCTGTGTGCAGGCAGAGCCCTGAGGAGAGCAGGTGGCACATGGTGCGCTGGGCTGGGACAGCCAGCTGCAGAGCTCAAGGGAAGAAGCCCAAAGTGTCACAATGGCTCCTTGCCTTCACATGCAACACCTGGGTCACAATGGTCTCCTTGATTCCATGAGGCCCCACTGTGTCACACTGGCTCCTTGGTTCCATCAGGTTCCGCAGTGTCACCATGGTCTCCTTTGATCCGCATTGTCATCATGGACAATTGGTTCCATGAGGCCCCGCAGTGTCACAATGGTCCCTTGCTTCCATAGGTTTGATGTTGTAACAATGGACTCCTTGCTTCTATGAGCTAGCCTGCTTTTTGCAGAGGTGTCTTTGGTTCCAACAAGGCCCCGCTGTGTCTCAGTGCACCCTGGCTTCCATGTGGATCTGGAGTATCACAAAGGCTCCTTGGTTCCACCAGGTCCTGCTGTGTCACAATGGGTCCTGTGGTCCCTGAGGCCCTCCAAAGTCATCATGGAGGCTTGCTTCCATGAGGTTCCATTATGTGCCAGTGGTCATCTTGGTTCCAGGAGTTTCCTTGGTGTCACAATGCTCTCCATGCTTCCATGATTCCCCACAATGTCACAATGCTCTCCATGCTTCCATTAGGCCCTGCTTTGCCACAATGGTCCCCTTGTTTCCATGAGGCCCTGCTGTGTCACAATGGACCTATGGTTCCATGATGTTGCGTGGTGTCACCGTGCTCTTCTTGAATCCGCAGTGTAACCATGGACCATTGGTTCCATGCGGCCTGGCCGTGTCACAATGGGCTCCTTGATTCCATGATTCCCCACGGTGTCACAATGGAGCCTTGTTTCTAGGAGGTTCTGTACTGTAACAATTGCCTCCTTGATGCCATCAGCCCCTGCAGTGTCACAATGGCTCCTTGGTTCCATGAGGAACACAATAGCTTGGCATAAGCATTGAGCAACAGCTGCTGAACACACCTGGCAACATCTGCTTGCATCAAAAGAGGGCTTCAAGCTGACAATGGCACCAGCAGCTTCCATCTGCAACAGAGACCCAGGAAAGGACAGGCTGTGCCGGTTTGGACAAATGTGGAGGAAAATATCCTCTGATAGAAGGCAGGTTACACCCAGCCCTCCCCCACCAGGTTTGGGAAAAAAGAATTTTCCTGGGAAGAAAGTGAAAGAGATAAAAACTATTTTTTTAACAAACACACAGGAAAAGGATAACAATGCTAAATATTAAAAGCTCTCGCTGTGCAGAGAAAGCTGGGATAATTTGAGAGTCCTTCCGTGTTTCGGTGGGGTCTCCTGAAACATCCATAGACAGCAAGGCCCGTGCAAAGAAACAGGGAGCGATTCTTGAGAGAAGTTTCAGAGCTCTTTCTTCTCCAGCCACATGGGCGGGGCACTGCCAAAGAACTGAGCAATCACGGCACAACCAGGGCCCTCCTGGCACAGGGCAACACAGAATAACCAGTGCTGAACAGGATTAGGGCACATGTGAGCAGGGAGACCCCGTGCCCAGGCCATGCCTCTACCCCAGGGTCCCCTCTCCCATGACCTCATGGCAGGGGGGAGGAACCCCAACACTTCCGGAGGTGTAGTCTCTCTCCTCCTCCTTGCAGCTGGCTCATGGGCCCACATTCAGGGCCCCCACCTCGGGAGAAAATTCTCCCAATGTGGTCTGATGTTGAAAGAGTCAAGAAGAGAAGAAGGGAAAAAAACCCCCAAAGTCCCAGGAAAACAAAGTTCAACTCTCCATCTCCCCCCAGAGAAAAGGAGCTGAAAACTGGCTCAAAAGAAACAAAGTTGCTTCCTCCGCTCTTGCTGCAAGCAGGATGCAGAGGAGTGTGTATGTGTGTCCTTGAACAAACGCTCTGAGAAGGTTGTCCGGTTTTTTTTCCTCTCCCCCCTCTCAGGCTCAGTTGAAAGGCACAGAAATGCACAAAGTTCACTTCTGGGCATAGAGCAGCGATAGGGGATACACATGATAAAGTCACCCCAAGACACAGGGACAGAGAATTCAGCGGAAAGACTCCGAGAATTCTGCTCCCAGAGATCATTCCTGCTCACACTGACCCTTGTAGAAAGGGGACATCGTTCCAGGCAGCCTGTACTGAGCATGTGGCTCCTGAGTGGGGTTTGTTGTTTAGGAAACCTGCTCCGGCTTTTCCATTCTTTCCTTCCAAACAGGAAAACTTCTCCTGGGGCTGTGTGCAGGCAGAGCCCTGAGGAGAGCAGGTGGCACATGGTGCGCTGGGCTGGGACAGCCAGCTGCAGAGCTCAAGGGAAGAAGCCCAAAGTGTCACAATGGCTCCTTGCCTTCACATGCAACACCTGGGTCACAATGGTCTCCTTGATTCCATGAGGCCCCACTGTGTCACACTGGCTCCTTGGTTCCATCAGGTTCCGCAGTGTCACCATGGTCTCCTTTGATCCGCATTGTCATCATGGACAATTGGTTCCATGAGGCCCCGCAGTGTCACAATGGTCCCTTGCTTCCATAGGTTTGATGTTGTAACAATGGACTCCTTGCTTCTATGAGCTAGCCTGCTTTTTGCAGAGGTGTCTTTGGTTCCAACAAGGCCCCGCTGTGTCTCAGTGCACCCTGGCTTCCATGTGGATCTGGAGTATCACAAAGGCTCCTTGGTTCCACCAGGTCCTGCTGTGTCACAATGGGTCCTGTGGTCCCTGAGGCCCTCCAAAGTCATCATGGAGGCTTGCTTCCATGAGGTTCCATTATGTGCCAGTGGTCATCTTGGTTCCAGGAGTTTCCTTGGTGTCACAATGCTCTCCATGCTTCCATGATTCCCCACAATGTCACAATGCTCTCCATGCTTCCATTAGGCCCTGCTTTGCCACAATGGTCCCCTTGTTTCCATGAGGCCCTGCTGTGTCACAATGGACCTATGGTTCCATGATGTTGAGTGGTGTCACCGTGCTCTTCTTGAATCCGCAGTGTAACCATGGACCATTGGTTCCATGCGGCCTGGCCGTGTCACAATGGGCTCCTTGATTCCATGATTCCCCACGGTGTCACAATGGAGCCTTGTTTCTAGGAGGTTCTGTACTGTAACAATTGCCTCCTTGATGCCATCAGCCCCTGCAGTGTCACAATGGCTCCTTGGTTCCATGAGGAACACAATAGCTTGGCATAAGCATTGAGCAACAGCTGCTGAACACACCTGGCAACATCTGCTTGCATCAAAAGAGGGCTTCAAGCTGACAATGGCACCAGCAGCTTCCATCTGCAACAGAGACCCAGGAAAGGACAGGCTGTGCCGGTTTGGACAAATGTGGAGGAAAATATCCTCTGATAGAAGGCAGGTTACACCCAGCCCTCCCCCACCAGGTTTGGGAAAAAAGAATTTTCCTGGGAAGAAAGTGAAAGAGATAAAAACTATTTTTTTAACAAACACACAGGAAAAGGATAACAATGCTAAATATTAAAAGCTCTCGCTGTGCAGAGAAAGCTGGGATAATTTGAGAGTCCTTCCGTGTTTCGGTGGGGTCTCCTGAAACATCCATAGACAGCAAGGCCCGTGCAAAGAAACAGGGAGCGATTCTTGAGAGAAGTTTCAGAGCTCTTTCTTCTCCAGCCACATGGGCGGGGCACTGCCAAAGAACTGAGCAATCACGGCACAACCAGGGCCCTCCTGGCACAGGGCAACACAAAATAACCAGTGCTGAACAGGATTAGGGCACATGTGAGCAGGCAGACCCCCGTGCCCAGGCCATGCCTCTACCCCAGGGTCCCCTCTCCCATGACCTCATGGCAGGGGGGAGGAACCCCAACACTTCCGTAGGTGTAGTCTCTCTCCTCCTCCTTGCAGCTGGCTCATGGGCCCACATTCAGGGCCCCCACCTCGGGAGAAAATTCTCCCAATGTGGTCTGATGTTGAAAGAGTCAAGAAGAGAAGAAGGGAAAAAAACCCCCAAAGTCCCAGGAAAACAAAGTTCAACTCTCCATCTCCCCCCAGAGAAAAGGAGCTGAAAACTGGCTCAAAAGAAACAAAGTTGCTTCCTCCGCTCTTGCTGCAAGCAGGATGCAGAGGAGTGTGTATGTGTGTCCTTGAACAAACGCTCTGAGAAGGTTGTCCGGTTTTTTTTCCTCTCCCCCCTCTCAGGCTCAGTTGAAAGGCACAGAAATGCACAAAGTTCACTTCTGGGCATAGAGCAGCGATAGGGGATACACATGATAAAGTCACCCCAAGACACAGGGACAGAGAATTCAGCGGAAAGACTCCGAGAATTCTGCTCCCAGAGATCATTCCTGCTCACACTGACCCTTGTAGAAAGGGGACATCGTTCCAGGCAGCCTGTACTGAGCATGTGGCTCCTGAGTGGGGTTTGTTCTTTAGGAAACCTGCTCCGGCTTTTCCATTCTTTCCTTCCAAACAGGAAAACTTCTCCTGGGGCTGTGTGCAGGCAGAGCCCTGAGGAGAGCAGGTGGCACATGGTGCGCTGGGCTGGGACAGCCAGCTGCAGAGCTCAAGGGAAGAAGCCCAAAGTGTCACAATGGCTCCTTGCCTTCACATGCAACACCTGGGTCACAATGGTCTCCTTGATTCCATGAGGCCCCACTGTGTCACACTGGCTCCTTGGTTCCATCAGGTTCCGCAGTGTCACCATGGTCTCCTTTGATCCGCATTGTCATCATGGACAATTGGTTCCATGAGGCCCCGCAGTGTCACAATGGTCCCTTGCTTCCATAGGTTTGATGTTGTAACAATGGACTCCTTGCTTCTATGAGCTAGCCTGCTTTTTGCAGAGGTGTCTTTGGTTCCAACAAGGCCCCGCTGTGTCTCAGTGCACCCTGGCTTCCATGTGGATCTGGAGTATCACAAAGGCTCCTTGGTTCCACCAGGTCCTGCTGTGTCACAATGGGTCCTGTGGTCCCTGAGGCCCTCCAAAGTCATCATGGAGGCTTGCTTCCATGAGGTTCCATTATGTGCCAGTGGTCATCTTGGTTCCAGGAGTTTCCTTGGTGTCACAATGCTCTCCATGCTTCCATGATTCCCCACAATGTCACAATGCTCTCCATGCTTCCATTAGGCCCTGCTTTGCCACAATGGTCCCCTTGTTTCCATGAGGCCCTGCTGTGTCACAATGGACCTATGGTTCCATGATGTTGCGTGGTGTCACCGTGCTCTTCTTGAATCCGCAGTGTAACCATGGACCATTGGTTCCATGCGGCCTGGCCGTGTCACAATGGGCTCCTTGATTCCATGATTCCCCACGGTGTCACAATGGAGCCTTGTTTCTAGGAGGTTCTGTACTGTCACAATTGCCTCCTTGATGCCATCAGCCCCTGCAGTGTCACAATGGCTCCTTGGTTCCATGAGGAACACAATAGCTTGGCATAAGCATTGAGCAACAGCTGCTGAACACACCTGGCAACATCTGCTTGCATCAAAAGAGGGCTTCAAGCTGACAATGGCACCAGCACCTTCCATCTGCAACAGAGACCCAGGAAAGGACAGGCTGTGCCGGTTTGGACAAATGTGGAGGAAAATATCCTCTGATAGAAGGCAGGTTACACCCAGCCCTCCCCCACCAGGTTTGGGAAAAAAGAATTTTCCTGGGAAGAAAGTGAAAGAGATAAAAACTATTTTTTTAACAAACACACAGGAAAAGGATAACAATGCTAAATATTAAAAGCTCTCGCTGTGCAGAGAAAGCTGGGATAATTTGAGAGTCCTTCCGTGTTTCGGTGGGGTCTCCTGAAACATCCATAGACAGCGAGGCCCGTGCAAAGAAACAGGGAGCGATTCTTGAGAGAAGTTTCAGAGCTCTTTCTTCTCCAGCCACATGGGCGGGGCACTGCCAAAGAACTGAGCAATCACGGCACAACCAGGGCCCTCCTGGCACAGGGCAACACAAAATAACCAGTGCTGAACAGGATTAGGGCACATGTGAGCAGGGAGACCCCCGTGCCCAGGCCATGCCTCTACCCCAGGGTCCCCTCTCCCATGACCTCATGGCAGGGGGGAGGAACCCCAACACTTCCGGAGGTGTAGTCTCTCTCCTCCTCCTTGCAGCTGGCTCATGGGCCCACATTCAGGGCCCCCACCTCGGGAGAAAATTCTCCCAATGTGGTCTGATGTTGAAAGAGTCAAGAAGAGAAGAAGGGAAAAAAACCCCCAAAGTCCCAGGAAAACAAAGTTCAACTCTCCATCTCCCCCCAGAGAAAAGGAGCTGAAAACTGGCTCAAAAGAAACAAAGTTGCTTCCTTCGCTCTTGCTGCAAGCAGGATGCAGAGGAGTGTGTATGTGTGTCCTTGAACAAACGCTCTGAGAAGTTTGTCCGGTTTTTTTTCCTCTCCCCCCTCTCAGGCTCAGTTGAAAGGCACAGAAATGCACAAAGTTCACTTCTGGGCATAGAGCAGCGATAGGGGATACACATGATAAAGTCACCCCAAGACACAGGGACAGAGAATTCAGCGGAAAGACTCCGAGAATTCTGCTCCCAGAGATCATTCCTGCTCACACTGACCCTTGTAGAAAGGGGACATCACTCCAGGCAGCCTGTACTGAGCATGTGGCTCCTGAGTGGGGTTTGTTGTTTAGGAAACCTGCTCAGGCTTTTCCATTCTTTCCTTCCAAACAGGAAAACTTCTCCTGGGGCTGTGTGCAGGCAGAGCCCTGAGGAGAGCAGGTGGCACATGGTGCGCTGGGCTGGGACAGCCAGCTGCAGAGCTCAAGGGAAGAAGCCCAAAGTGTCACAATAGCTCCTTGCCTTCACATGCAACACCTGGGTCACAATGGTCTCCTTGATTCCATGAGGCCCCACTGTGTCACACTGGCTCCTTGGTTCCATCAGGTTCCGCAGTGTCACCATGGTCTCCTTTGATCCGCATTGTCATCATGGACAATTGGTTCCATGAGGCCCCGCAGTGTCACAATGGTCCCTTGCTTCCATAGGTTTGATGTTGTAACAATGGACTCCTTGCTTCTATGAGCTAGCCTGCTTTTTGCAGAGGTGTCTTTGGTTCCAACAAGGCCCCGCTGTGTCTCAGTGCACCCTGGCTTCCATGTGGATCTGGAGTATCACAAAGGCTCCTTGGTTCCACCAGGTCCTGCTGTGTCACAATGGGTCCTGTGGTCCCTGAGGCCCTCCAAAGTCATCATGGAGGCTTGCTTCCATGAGGTTCCATTATGTGCCAGTGGTCATCTTGGTTCCAGGAGTTTCCTTGGTGTCACAATGCTCTCCATGCTTCCATGATTCCCCACAATGTCACAATGCTCTCCATGCTTCCATTAGGCCCTGCTTTGCCACAATGGTCCCCTTGTTTCCATGAGGCCCTGCTGTGTCACAATGGACCTATGGTTCCATGATGTTGCGTGGTGTCACCGTGCTCTTCTTGAATCCGCAGTGTAACCATGAACCATTGGTTCCATGCGGCCTGGCCGTGTCACAATGGGCTCCTTGATTCCATGATTCCCCACGGTGTCACAATGGAGCCTTGTTTCTAGGAGGTTCTGTACTGTCACAATTGCCTCCTTGATGCCATCAGCCCCTGCAGTGTCACAATGGCTCCTTGGTTCCATGAGGAACACAATAGCTTGGCATAAGCATTGAGCAACAGCTGCTGAACACCCCTGGCAACATCTGCTTGCATCAAAAGAGGGCTTCAAGCTGACAATGGCACCAGCAGCTTCCATCTGCAACAGAGACCCAGGAAAGGACAGGCTGTGCCGGTTTGGACAAATGTGGAGGAAAATATCCTCTGATAGAAGGCAGGTTACACCCAGCCCTCCCCCACCAGGTTTGGGAAAAAAGAATTTTCCTGGGAAGAAAGTGAAAGAGATAAAAACTATTTTTTTAACAAACACACAGGAAAAGGATAACAATGCTAAATATTAAAAGCTCTCGCTGTGCAGAGAAAGCTGGGATAATTTGAGAGTCCTTCCGTGTTTCGGTGGGGTCTCCTGAAA
This sequence comes from Aphelocoma coerulescens, assembly GCF_041296385.1. NCBI lineage: Eukaryota > Metazoa > Chordata > Aves > Passeriformes > Corvidae > Aphelocoma > Aphelocoma coerulescens. The sequence continues at coordinate 578,758 of NW_027184074.1, forward strand.
CATCCATAGACAGCAAGGCCCGTGCAAAGAAACAGGGAGCGATTCTTGAGAGAAGTTTCAGAGCTCTTTCTTCTCCAGCCACATGGGCGGGGCACTGCCAAAGAACTGAGCAATCACGGCACAACCAGGGCCCTCCTGGCACAGGGCAACACAAAATAACCAGTGCTGAACAGGATTAGGGCACATGTGAGCAGGGAGACCCCCGTGCCCAGGCCATGCCTCTACCCCAGGGTCCCCTCTCCCATGACCTCATGGCAGGGGGGAGGAACCCCAACACTTCCGGAGGTGTAGTCTCTCTCCTCCTCCTTGCAGCTGGCTCATGGGCCCACATTCAGGGCCCCCACCTCGGGAGAAAATTCTCCCAATGTGGTCTGATGTTGAAAGAGTCAAGAAGAGAAGAAGGGAAAAAAACCCCCAAAGTCCCAGGAAAACAAAGTTCAACTCTCCATCTCCCCCCAGAGAAAAGGAGCTGAAAACTGGCTCAAAAGAAACAAAGTTGCTTCCTCCGCTCTTGCTGCAAGCAGGATGCAGAGGAGTGTGTATGTGTGTCCTTGAACAAACGCTCTGAGAAGGTTGTCCGGTTTTTTTTCCTCTCCCCCCTCTCAGGCTCAGTTGAAAGGCACAGAAATGCACAAAGTTCACTTCTGGGCATAGAGCAGCGATAGGGGATACACATGATAAAGTCACCCCAAGACACAGGGACAGAGAATTCAGCGGAAAGACTCCGAGAATTCTGCTCCCAGAGATCATTCCTGCTCACACTGACCCTTGTAGAAAGGGGACATCGTTCCAGGCAGCCTGTACTGAGCATGTGGCTCCTGAGTGGGGTTTGTTGTTTAGGAAACCTGCTCCGGCTTTTCCATTCTTTCCTTGCAAACAGGAAAACTTCTCCTGGGGCTGTGTGCAGGCAGAGCCCTGAGGAGAGCAGGTGGCACATGGTGCGCTGGGCTGGGACAGCCAGCTGCAGAGCTCAAGGGAAGAAGCCCAAAGTGTCACAATGGCTCCTTGCCTTCACATGCAACACCTGGGTCACAATGGTCTCCTTGATTCCATGAGGCCCCACTGTGTCACACTGGCTCCTTGGTTCCATCAGGTTCCGCAGTGTCACCATGGTCTCCTTTGATCCGCATTGTCATCATGGACAATTGGTTCCATGAGGCCCCGCAGTGTCACAATGGTCCCTTGCTTCCATAGGTTTGATGTTGTAACAATGGACTCCTTGCTTCTATGAGCTAGCCTGCTTTTTGCAGAGGTGTCTTTGGTTCCAACAAGGCCCCGCTGTGTCTCAGTGCACCCTGGCTTCCATGTGGATCTGGAGTATCACAAAGGCTCCTTGGTTCCACCAGGTCCTGCTGTGTCACAATGGGTCCTGTGGTCCCTGAGGCCCTCCAAAGTCATCATGGAGGCTTGCTTCCATGAGGTTCCATTATGTGCCAGTGGTCATCTTGGTTCCAGGAGTTTCCTTGGTGTCACAATGCTCTCCATGCTTCCATGATTCCCCACAATGTCACAATGCTCTCCATGCTTCCATTAGGCCCTGCTTTGCCACAATGGTCCCCTTGTTTCCATGAGGCCCTGCTGTGTCACAATGGACCTATGGTTCCATGATGTTGCGTGGTGTCACCGTGCTCTTCTTGAATCCGCAGTGTAACCATGGACCATTGGTTCCATGCGGCCTGGCCGTGTCACAATGGGCTCCTTGATTCCATGATTCCCCACGGTGTCACAATGGAGCCTTGTTTCTAGGAGGTTCTGTACTGTAACAATTGCCTCCTTGATGCCATCAGCCCCTGCAGTGTCACAATGGCTCCTTGGTTCCATGAGGAACACAATAGCTTGGCATAAGCATTGAGCAACAGCTGCTGAACACACCTGGCAACATCTGCTTGCATCAAAAGAGGGCTTCAAGCTGACAATGGCACCAGCAGCTTCCATCTGCAACAGAGACCCAGGAAAGGACAGGCTGTGCCGGTTTGGACAAATGTGGAGGAAAATATCCTCTGATAGAAGGCAGGTTACACCCAGCCCTCCCCCACCAGGTTTGGGAAAAAAGAATTTTCCTGGGAAGAAAGTGAAAGAGATAAAAACTATTTTTTTAACAAACACACAGGAAAAGGATAACAATGCTAAATATTAAAAGCTCTCGCTGTGCAGAGAAAGCTGGGATAATTTGAGAGTCCTTCCGTGTTTCGGTGGGGTCTCCTGAAACATCCATAGACAGCGAGGCCCGTGCAAAGAAACAGGGAGCGATTCTTGAGAGAAGTTTCAGAGCTCTTTCTTCTCCAGCCACATGGGCGGGGCACTGCCAAAGAACTGAGCAATCACGGCACAACCAGGGCCCTCCTGGCACAGGGCAACACAAAATAACCAGTGCTGAACAGGATTAGGGCACATGTGAGCAGGCAGACCCCCGTGCCCAGGCCATGCCTCTACCCCAGGGTCCCCTCTCCCATGACCTCATGGCAGGGGGGAGGAACCCCAACACTTCCGTAGGTGTAGTCTCTCTCCTCCTCCTTGCAGCTGGCTCATGGGCCCACATTCAGGGCCCCCACCTCGGGAGAAAATTCTCCCAATGTGGTCTGATGTTGAAAGAGTCAAGAAGAGAAGAAGGGAAAAAAACCCCCAAAGTCCCAGGAAAACAAAGTTCAACTCTCCATCTCCCCCCAGAGAAAAGGAGCTGAAAACTGGCTCAAAAGAAACAAAGTTGCTTCCTCCGCTCTTGCTGCAAGCAGGATGCAGAGGAGTGTGTATGTGTGTCCTTGAACAAACGCTCTGAGAAGGTTGTCCGGTTTTTTTTCCTCTCCCCCCTCTCAGGCTCAGTTGAAAGGCACAGAAATGCACAAAGTTCACTTCTGGGCATAGAGCAGCGATAGGGGATACACATGATAAAGTCACCCCAAGACACAGGGACAGAGAATTCAGCGGAAAGACTCCGAGAATTCTGCTCCCAGAGATCATTCCTGCTCACACTGACCCTTGTAGAAAGGGGACATCGTTCCAGGCAGCCTGTACTGAGCATGTGGCTCCTGAGTGGGGTTTGTTCTTTAGGAAACCTGCTCCGGCTTTTCCATTCTTTCCTTCCAAACAGGAAAACTTCTCCTGGGGCTGTGTGCAGGCAGAGCCCTGAGGAGAGCAGGTGGCACATGGTGCGCTGGGCTGGGACAGCCAGCTGCAGAGCTCAAGGGAAGAAGCCCAAAGTGTCACAATGGCTCCTTGCCTTCACATGCAACACCTGGGTCACAATGGTCTCCTTGATTCCATGAGGCCCCACTGTGTCACACTGGCTCCTTGGTTCCATCAGGTTCCGCAGTGTCACCATGGTCTCCTTTGATCCGCATTGTCATCATGGACAATTGGTTCCATGAGGCCCCGCAGTGTCACAATGGTCCCTTGCTTCCATAGGTTTGATGTTGTAACAATGGACTCCTTGCTTCTATGAGCTAGCCTGCTTTTTGCAGAGGTGTCTTTGGTTCCAACAAGGCCCCGCTGTGTCTCAGTGCACCCTGGCTTCCATGTGGATCTGGAGTATCACAAAGGCTCCTTGGTTCCACCAGGTCCTGCTGTGTCACAATGGGTCCTGTGGTCCCTGAGGCCCTCCAAAGTCATCATGGAGGCTTGCTTCCATGAGGTTCCATTATGTGCCAGTGGTCATCTTGGTTCCAGGAGTTTCCTTGGTGTCACAATGCTCTCCATGCTTCCATGATTCCCCACAATGTCACAATGCTCTCCATGCTTCCATTAGGCCCTGCTTTGCCACAATGGTCCCCTTGTTTCCATGAGGCCCTGCTGTGTCACAATGGACCTATGGTTCCATGATGTTGCGTGGTGTCACCGTGCTCGTCTTGAATCCGCAGTGTAACAATGGACCATTGGTTCCATGCGGCCTGGCCGTGTCACAATGGGCTCCTTGATTCCATGATTCCCCACGGTGTCACAATGGAGCCTTGTTTCTAGGAGGTTCTGTACTGTCACAATTGCCTCCTTGATGCCATCAGCCCCTGCAGTGTCACAATGGCTCCTTGGTTCCATGAGGAACACAATAGCTTGGCATAAGCATTGAGCAACAGCTGCTGAACACACCTGGCAACATCTGCTTGCATCAAAAGAGGGCTTCAAGCTGACAATGGCACCAGCAGCTTCCATCTGCAACAGAGACCCAGGAAAGGACAGGCTGTGCCGGTTTGGACAAATGTGGAGGAAAATATCCTCTGATAGAAGGCAGGTTACACCCAGCCCTCCCCCACCAGGTTTGGGAAAAAAGAATTTTCCTGGGAAGAAAGTGAAAGAGATAAAAACTATTTTTTTAACAAACACACAGGAAAAGGATAACAATGCTAAATATTAAAAGCTCTCGCTGTGCAGAGAAAGCTGGGATAATTTGAGAGTCCTTCCGTGTTTCGGTGGGGTCTCCTGAAACATCCATAGACAGCGAGGCCCGTGCAAAGAAATAGGGAGCGATTCTTGAGAGAAGTTTCAGAGCTCTTTCTTCTCCAGCCACATGGGCGGGGCACTGCCAAAGAACTGAGCAATCACGGCACAACCAGGGCCCTCCTGGCACAGGGCAACACAAAATAACCAGTGCTGAACAGGATTAGGGCACATGTCAGCAGGGAGACCCCCGTGCCCAGGCCATGCCTCTACCCCAGGGTCCCCTCTCCCATGACCTCATGGCAGGGGGGAGGAACCCCAACACTTCCGTAGGTGTAGTCTCTCTCCTCCTCCTTGCAGCTGGCTCATGGGCCCACATTCAGGGCCCCCACCTCGGGAGAAAATTCTCCCAATGTGGTCTGATGTTGAAAGAGTCAAGAAGAGAAGAAGGGAAAAAAACCCCCAAAGTCCCAGGAAAACAAAGTTCAACTCTCCATCTCCCCCCAGAGAAAAGGAGCTGAAAACTGGCTCAAAAGAAACAAAGTTGCTTCCTCCGCTCTTGCTGCAAGCAGGATGCAGAGGAGTGTGTATGTGTGTCCTTGAACAAACGCTCTGAGAAGGTTGTCCGGTTTTTTTTCCTCTCCCCCCTCTCAGGCTCAGTTGAAAGGCACAGAAATGCACAAAGTTCACTTCTGGGCATAGAGCAGCGATAGGGGATACACATGATAAAGTCACCCCAAGACACAGGGACAGAGAATTCAGCGGAAAGACTCCGAGAATTCTGCTCCCAGAGATCATTCCTGCTCACACTGACCCTTGTAGAAAGGGGACATCGTTCCAGGCAGCCTGTACTGAGCATGTGGCTCCTGAGTGGGGTTTGTTCTTTAGGAAACCTGCTCAGGCTTTTCCATTCTTTCCTTCCAAACAGGAAAACTTCTCCTGGGGCTGTGTGCAGGCAGAGCCCTGAGGAGAGCAGGTGGCACATGGTGCGCTGGGCTGGGACAGCCAGCTGCAGAGCTCAAGGGAAGAAGCCCAAAGTGTCACAATGGCTCCTTGCCTTCACATGCAACACCTGGGTCACAATGGTCTCCTTGATTCCATGAGGCCCCACTGTGTCACAATGGCTCCTTGGTTCCATCAGGTTCCGCAGTGTCACCATGGTCTCCTTTGATCCGCATTGTCATCATGGACAATTGGTTCCATGAGGCCCCGCAGTGTCACAATGGTCCCTTGCTTCCATAGGTTTGATGTTGTAACAATGGACTCCTTGCTTCTACGAGCTAGCCTGCTTTTTGCAGAGGTGTCTTTGGTTCCAACAAGGCCCCGCTGTGTCTCAGTGCACCCTGGCTTCCATGTGGATCTGGAGTATCACAAAGGCTCCTTGGTTCCACCAGGTCCTGCTGTGTCACAATGGGTCCTGTGGTCCCTGAGGCCCTCCAAAGTCATCATGGAGGCTTGCTTCCATGAGGTTCCATTATGTGCCAGTGGTCATCTTGGTTCCAGGAGTTTCCTTGGTGTCACAATGCTCTCCATGCTTCCATGATTCCCCACAATGTCACAATGCTCTCCATGCTTCCATTAGGCCCTGCTTTGCCACAATGGTCCCCTTGTTTCCATGAGGCCCTGCTGTGTCACAATGGACCTATGGTTCCATGATGTTGCGTGGTGTCACCGTGCTCTTCTTGAATCCGCAGTGTAACCATGGACCATTGGTTCCATGCGGCCTGGCCGTGTCACAATGGGCTCCTTGATTCCATGATTCCCCACGGTGTCACAATGGAGCCTTGTTTCTAGGAGGTTCTGTACTGTAACAATTGCCTCCTTGATGCCATCAGCCCCTGCAGTGTCACAATGGCTCCTTGGTTCCATGAGGAACACAATAGCTTGGCATAAGCATTGAGCAACAGCTGCTGAACACACCTGGCAACATCTGCTTGCATCAAAAGAGGGCTTCAAGCTGACAATGGCACCAGCAGCTTCCATCTGCAACAGAGACCCAGGAAAGGACAGGCTGTGCCGGTTTGGACAAATGTGGAGGAAAATATCCTCTGATAGAAGGCAGGTTACACCCAGCCCTCCCCCACCAGGTTTGGGAAAAAAGAATTTTCCTGGGAAGAAAGTGAAAGAGATAAAAACTATTTTTTTAACAAACACACAGGAAAAGGATAACAATGCTAAATATTAAAAGCTCTCGCTGTGCAGAGAAAGCTGGGATAATTTGAGAGTCCTTCCGTGTTTCGGTGGGGTCTCCTGAAACATCCATAGACAGCAAGGCCCGTGCAAAGAAACAGGGAGCGATTCTTGAGAGAAGTTTCAGAGCTCTTTCTTCTCCAGCCACATGGGCGGGGCACTGCCAAAGAACTGAGCAATCACGGCACAACCAGGGCCCTCCTGGCACAGGGCAACACAAAATAACCAGTGCTGAACAGGATTAGGGCACATGTGAGCAGGGAGACCCCCGTGCCCAGGCCATGCCTCTACCCCAGGGTCCCCTCTCCCATGACCTCATGGCAGGGGGGAGGAACCCCAACACTTCCGTAGGTGTAGTCTCTCTCCTCCTCCTTGCAGCTGGCTCATGGGCCCACATTCAGGGCCCCCACCTCGGGAGAAAATTCTCCCAATGTGGTCTGATGTTGAAAGAGTCAAGAAGAGAAGAAGGGAAAAAAACCCCCAAAGTCCCAGGAAAACAAAGTTCAACTCTCCATCTCCCCCCAGAGAAAAGGAGCTGAAAACTGGCTCAAAAGAAACAAAGTTGCTTCCTCCGCTCTTGCTGCAAGCAGGATGCAGAGGAGTGTGTATGTGTGTCCTTGAACAAACGCTCTGAGAAGGTTGTCCGGTTTTTTTTCCTCTCCCCCCTCTCAGGCTCAGTTGAAAGGCACAGAAATGCACAAAGTTCACTTCTGGGCATAGAGCAGCGATAGGGGATACACATGATAAAGTCACCCCAAGACACAGGGACAGAGAATTCAGCGGAAAGACTCCGAGAATTCTGCTCCCAGAGATCATTCCTGCTCACACTGACCCTTGTAGAAAGGGGACATCGTTCCAGGCAGCCTGTACTGAGCATGTGGCTCCTGAGTGGGGTTTGTTCTTTAGGAAACCTGCTCTGGCTTTTCCATTCTTTCCTTCCAAACAGGAAAACTTCTCCTGGGGCTGTGTGCAGGCAGAGCCCTGAGGAGAGCAGGTGGCACATGGTGCGCTGGGCTGGGACAGCCAGCTGCAGAGCTCAAGGGAAGAAGCCCAAAGTGTCACAATGGCTCCTTGCCTTCACATGCAACACCTGGGTCACAATGGTCTCCTTGATTCCATGAGGCCCCACTGTGTCACACTGGCTCCTTGGTTCCATCAGGTTCCGCAGTGTCACCATGGTCTCCTTTGATCCGCATTGTCATCATGGACAATTGGTTCCATGAGGCCCCGCAGTGTCACAATGGTCCCTTGCTTCCATAGGTTTGATGTTGTAACAATGGACTCCTTGCTTCTATGAGCTAGCCTGCTTTTTGCAGAGGTGTCTTTGGTTCCAACAAGGCCCCGCTGTGTCTCAGTGCACCCTGGCTTCCATGTGGATCTGGAGTATCACAAAGGCTCCTTGGTTCCACCAGGTCCTGCTGTGTCACAATGGGTCCTGTGGTCCCTGAGGCCCTCCAAAGTCATCATGGAGGCTTGCTTCCATGAGGTTCCATTATGTGCCAGTGGTCATCTTGGTTCCAGGAGTTTCCTTGGTGTCACAATGCTCTCCATGCTTCCATGATTCCCCACAATGTCACAATGCTCTCCATGCTTCCATTAGGCCCTGCTTTGCCACAATGGTCCCCTTGTTTCCATGAGGCCCTGCTGTGTCACAATGGACCTATGGTTCCATGATGTTGCGTGGTGTCACCGTGCTCTTCTTGAATCCGCAGTGTAACCATGGACCATTGGTGCCATGCGGCCTGGCCGTGTCACAATGGGCTCCTTGATTCCATGATTCCCCACGGTGTCACAATGGAGCCTTGTTTCTAGGAGGTTCTGTACTGTCACAATTGCCTCCTTGATGCCATCAGCCCCTGCAGTGTCACAATGGCTCCTTGGTTCCATGAGGAACACAATAGCTTGGCATAAGCATTGAGCAACAGCTGCTGAACACACCTGGCAACATCTGCTTGCATCAAAAGAGGGCTTCAAGCTGACAATGGCACCAGCAGCTTCCATCTGCAACAGAGACCCAGGAAAGGACAGGCTGTGCCGGTTTGGACAAATGTGGAGGAAAATATCCTCTGATAGAAGGCAGGTTACACCCAGCCCTCCCCCACCAGGTTTGGGAAAAAAGAATTTTCCTGGGAAGAAAGTGAAAGAGATAAAAACTATTTTTTTAACAAACACACAGGAAAAGGATAACAATGCTAAATATTAAAAGCTCTCGCTGTGCAGAGAAAGCTGGGATAATTTGAGAGTCCTTCCGTGTTTCGGTGGGGTCTCCTGAAACATCCATAGACAGCAAGGCCCGTGCAAAGAAACAGGGAGCGATTCTTGAGAGAAGTTTCAGAGCTCTTTCTTCTCCAGCCACATGGGCGGGGCACTGCCAAAGAACTGAGCAATCACGGCACAACCAGGGCCCTCCTGGCACAGGGCAACACAAAATAACCAGTGCTGAACAGGATTAGGGCACATGTGAGCAGGGAGACCCCCGTGCCCAGGCCATGCCTCTACCCCAGGGTCCCCTCTCCCATGACCTCATGGCAGGGGGGAGGAACCCCAACACTTCCGTAGGTGTAGTCTCTCTCCTCCTCCTTGCAGCTGGCTCATGGGCCCACATTCAGGGCCCCCACCTCGGGAGAAAATTCTCCCAATGTGGTCTGATGTTGAAAGAGTCAAGAAGAGAAGAAGGGAAAAAAACCCCCAAAGTCCCAGGAAAACAAAGTTCAACTCTCCATCTCCCCCCAGAGAAAAGGAGCTGAAAACTGGCTCAAAAGAAACAAAGTTGCTTCCTCCGCTCTTGCTGCAAGCAGGATGCAGAGGAGTGTGTATGTGTGTCCTTGAACAAACGCTCTGAGAAGGTTGTCCGGTTTTTTTTCCTCTCCCCCCTCTCAGGCTCAGTTGAAAGGCACAGAAATGCACAAAGTTCACTTCTGGGCATAGAGCAGCGATAGGGGATACACATGATAAAGTCACCCCAAGACACAGGGACAGAGAATTCAGCGGAAAGACTCCGAGAATTCTGCTCCCAGAGATCATTCCTGCTCACACTGACCCTTGTAGAAAGGGGACATCGTTCCAGGCAGCCTGTACTGAGCATGTGGCTCCTGAGTGGGGTTTGTTCTTTAGGAAACCTGCTCCGGCTTTTCCATTCTTTCCTTCCAAACAGGAAAACTTCTCCTGGGGCTGTGTGCAGGCAGAGCCCTGAGGAGAGCAGGTGGCACATGGTGCGCTGGGCTGGGACAGCCAGCTGCAGAGCTCAAGGGAAGAAGCCCAAAGTGTCACAATGGCTCCTTGCCTTCACATGCAACACCTGGGTCACAATGGTCTCCTTGATTCCATGAGGCCCCACTGTGTCACACTGGCTCCTTGGTTCCATCAGGTTCCGCAGTGTCACCATGGTCTCCTTTGATCCGCATTGTCATCATGGACAATTGGTTCCATGAGGCCCCGCAGTGTCACAATGGTCCCTTGCTTCCATAGGTTTGATGTTGTAACAATGGACTCCTTGCTTCTATGAGCTAGCCTGCTTTTTGCAGAGGTGTCTTTGGTTCCAACAAGGCCCCGCTGTGTCTCAGTGCACCCTGGCTTCCATGTGGATCTGGAGTATCACAAAGGCTCCTTGGTTCCACCAGGTCCTGCTGTGTCACAATGGGTCCTGTGGTCCCTGAGGCCCTCCAAAGTCATCATGGAGGCTTGCTTCCATGAGGTTCCATTATGTGCCAGTGGTCATCTTGGTTCCAGGAGTTTCCTTGGTGTCACAATGCTCTCCATGCTTCCATGATTCCCCACAATGTCACAATGCTCTCCATGCTTCCATTAGGCCCTGCTTTGCCACAATGGTCCCCTTGTTTCCATGAGGCCCTGCTGTGTCACAATGGACCTATGGTTCCATGATGTTGCGTGGTGTCACCGTGCTCTTCTTGAATCCGCAGTGTAACCATGGACCATTGGTTCCATGCGGCCTGGCCGTGTCACAATGGGCTCCTTGATTCCATGATTCCCCACGGTGTCACAATGGAGCCTTGTTTCTAGGAGGTTCTGTACTGTAACAATTGCCTCCTTGATGCCATCAGCCCCTGCAGTGTCACAATGGCTCCTTGGTTCCATGAGGAACACAATAGCTTGGCATAAGCATTGAGCAACAGCTGCTGAACACACCTGGCAACATCTGCTTGCATCAAAAGAGGGCTTCAAGCTGACAATGGCACCAGCAGCTTCCATCTGCAACAGAGACCCAGGAAAGGACAGGCTGTGCCGGTTTGGACAAATGTGGAGGAAAATATCCTCTGATAGAAGGCAGGTTACACCCAGCCCTCCCCCACCAGGTTTGGGAAAAAAGAATTTTCCTGGGAAGAAAGTGAAAGAGATAAAAACTATTTTTTTAACAAACACACAGGAAAAGGATAGCAATGCTAAATATTAAAAGCTCTCGCTGTGCAGAGAAAGCTGGGATAATTTGAGAGTCCTTCCGTGTTTCGGTGGGGTCTCCTGAAACATCCATAGACAGCAAGGCCCGTGCAAAGAAACAGGGAGCGATTCTTGAGAGAAGTTTCAGAGCTCTTTCTTCTCCAGCCACATGGGCGGGGCACTGCCAAAGAACTGAGCAATCACGGCACAACCAGGGCCCTCCTGGCACAGGGCAACACAAAATAACCAGTGCTGAACAGGATTAGGGCACATGTGAGCAGGGAGACCCCCGTGCCCAGGCCATGCCTCTACCCCAGGGTCCCCTCTCCCATGACCTCATGGCAGGGGGGAGGAACCCCAACACTTCCGTAGGTGTAGTCTCTCTCCTCCTCCTTGCAGCTGGCTCATGGGCCCACATTCAGGGCCCCCACCTCGGGAGAAAATTCTCCCAATGTGGTCTGATGTTGAAAGAGTCAAGAAGAGAAGAAGGGAAAAAAACCCCCAAAGTCCCAGGAAAACAAAGTTCAACTCTCCATCTCCCCCCAGAGAAAAGGAGCTGAAAACTGGCTCAAAAGAAACAAAGTTGCTTCCTCCGCTCTTGCTGCAAGCAGGATGAAGAGGAGTGTGTATGTGTGTCCTTGAACAAACGCTCTGAGAAGGTTGTCCGGTTTTTTTTCCTCTCCCCCCTCTCAGGCTCAGTTGAAAGGCACAGAAATGCACAAAGTTCACTTCTGGGCATAGAGCAGCGATAGGGGATACACATGATAAAGTCACCCCAAGACACAGGGACAGAGAATTCAGCGGAAAGACTCCGAGAATTCTGCTCCCAGAGATCATTCCTGCTCACACTGACCCTTGTAGAAAGGGGACATCATTCCAGGCAGCCTGTACTGAGCATGTGGCTCCTGAGTGGGGTTTGTTCTTTAGGAAACCTGCTCCGGCTTTTCCATTCTTTCCTTCCAAACAGGAAAACTTCTCCTGGGGCTGTGTGCAGGCAGAGCCCTGAGGAGAGCAGGTGGCACATGGTGCGCTGGGCTGGGACAGCCAGCTGCAGAGCTCAAGGGAAGAAGCCCAAAGTGTCACAATGGCTCCTTGCCTTCACATGCAACACCTGGGTCACAATGGTCTCCTTGATTCCATGAGGCCCCACTGTGTCACACTGGCTCCTTGGTTCCATCAGGTTCCGCAGTGTCACCATGGTCTCCTTTGATCCGCATTGTCATCATGGACAATTGGTTCCATGAGGCCCCGCAGTGTCACAATGGTCCCTTGCTTCCATAGGTTTGATGTTGTAACAATGGACTCCTTGCTTCTATGAGCTAGCCTGCTTTTTGCAGAGGTGTCTTTGGTTCCAACAAGGCCCCGCTGTGTCTCAGTGCACCCTGGCTTCCATGTGGATCTGGAGTATCACAAAGGCTCCTTGGTTCCACCAGGTCCTGCTGTGTCACAATGGGTCCTGTGGTCCCTGAGGCCCTCCAAAACCATCGTGGAGGCTTGCTTCCATGAGGTTCCATTATGTGCCAGTGGTCATCTTGGTTCCAGGAGTTTCCTTAGTGTCACAATGCCCTCCATGCTTCCATTAGGCCCTGCTTTGCCACAATGGTCCCCTTGTTTCCATGAGGCCCCGCTGTGTCACAATGGACCTATGGTTCCGTGATGTTGCGTGGTGTCACCGTGCTCTTCTTGAATCCGCCGTGTAACCATGGACCATTGGTTCCATGCAGCCGTGTCACAATGGGCTCCTTGATTCCATGATTCCCCACGGTGTCACAATGGAGCCTTGTTTCTAGGAGGTTCTGTACTGTCACAATTGCCTCCTTGATGCCATCAGCCCCTGCAGTGTCACAATGGCTCCTTGCTTCCATGAGGAACACAATAGCTTGGCATAAGCATTGAGCAACAGCTGCTGAACACACCTGGCAACATCTGCTTGCATCAAAAGAGGGCTTCAAGCTGACAATGGCACCAGCAGCTTCCATCTGCAACAGAGACCCAGGAAAGGACAGGCTGTGCCGGTTTGGACAAATGTGGAGGAAAATATCCTCTGATAGAAGGCAGGTTACACCCAGCCCTCCCCCACCAGGTTTTTGGAAAAAAGAACTTTCCTGGGAAGAAAGTGAAAGAGATAAAAACTATTTTTTTAACAAACACACAGGAAAAGGATAGCAATGCTAAATATTAAAAGCTCTCGCTGTGCAGAGAAAGCTGGGATAATTTGAGAGTCCTTCTGTGTTTCGGTGGGGTCTCCTGAAACATCCATAGACAGCGAGGCCCGTGCAAAGAAACAGGGAGCGATTCATGAGAGAAGTTTCAGAGCTCTTTCTTCTCCAGCCACATGGGCGGGGCACTGCCAAAGAACTGAGCAATCACAGCACAACCAGGGCCCTCCTCGCACAGGGCAACACAAAATAAGCAGTGCTGAACAGGATTAGGGCACATGTGAGCAGGGAGCAGGGAGACCCCGTGCCCAGGCCATGCCTCTACCCCAGGGTCCCCTCTCCCATGACCTCATGGCAGGGGGGAGGAACCCCAACACTTCCGTAGGTGTAGTCTCTCTCCTCCTCCTTGCAGCTGGCTCATGGGCCCACATTCAGGGCCCCCACCTCGGGAGAAAATTCTCCCAATGTGGTCTGATGTTGAAAGAGTCAAGAAGAGAAGAAGGGGAAAAAACCCCCAAAGTCCCAGGAAAACAAAGTTCAACTCTCCATCTCCCCCCAGAGAAAAGGAGCTGAAAACTGGCTAAAAAGAAACAAAGTTGCTTCCTCTGCTCTTGCTGCAAGCAGGATGCAGAGGAGTGTGTATGTGTGTCCTTGAACAAACGCTCTGAGAAGTTTGTCCGGTTTTTTTCCTCTCCCCCCTCTCAGGCTCAGTTGAAAGGCACAGAAACGCACAAAGTTCACTTCTGGGCATAGAGCAGCAATAGGGGATACACATGATAAAGTCACCCCAAGACACAGGGACAGAGAATTCAGTGGAAAGACTCCGAGAATTCTGCTCCCAGAGATCATTCATTCCTGCTCACACTGACCCTTGTAGAAAGGGGACATCGTTCCAGGCAGCCTGTACTGAGCATGTGGCTCCTGAGTGGGGTTTGTTGTTTAGGAAACCTGCTCCGGCTTTTCCATTCTTTCCTTGCAAACAGGAAAACTTCTCCTGGGGCTGTGTGCAGGCAGAGCCCTGAGGAGAGCAGGTGGCACATGGTGCGCTGGGCTGGGACAGCCAGCTGCAGAGCTCAAGGGAAGAAGCCCAAAGTGTCACAAAGGCTCCTTGCCTTCCCATGCAACACCTGGGTCACAATGGTCTCCTTGATTCCATGAGGCCCCACTGTGTCACAATGGCTCCTTGGTTCCATCAGGTTCCGCAGTGTCACCATGGTCTCCTTTGATCCGCATTGTCATCATGGACAATTGGTTCCATGAGGCCCCGCAGTGTCACAATGGTCCCTTGCTTCCATAGGTTTGATGTTGTAACAATGGACTCCTTGCTTCTATGAGCTAGCCTGCTTTTTGCAGAGGTGTCTTTGGTTCCAACAAGGCCCCGCTGTGTCTCAGTGCACCCTGGCTTCCATGTGGATCTGGAGTATCACAAAGGCTCCTTGGTTCCACCAGGTCCTGCTGTGTCACAATGGGTCCTGTGGTCCCTGAGGCCCTCCAAAGTCATCATGGAGGCTTGCTTCCATGAGGTTCCATTATGTGCCAGTGGTCATCTTGGTTCCAGGAGTTTCCTTGGTGTCACAATGCTCTCCATGCTTCCATGATTCCCCACAATGTCACAATGCTCTCCATGCTTCCATTAGGCCCTGCTTTGCCACAATGGTCCCCTTGTTTCCATGAGGCCCTGCTGTGTCACAATGGACCTATGGTTCCATGATGTTGCGTGGTGTCACCGTGCTCGTCTTGAATCCACAGTGTAACAATGGACCATTGGTTCCATGCGGCCTGGCCGTGTCACAATGGGCTCCTTGATTCCATGATTCCCCACGGTGTCACAATGGAGCCTTGTTTCTAGGAGGTTCTGTACTGTCACAATTGCCTCCTTGATGCCATCAGCCCCTGCAGTGTCACAATGGCTCCTTGGTTCCATGAGGAACACAATAGCTTGGCATAAGCATTGAGCAACAGCTGCTGAACACACCTGGCAACATCTGCTTGCATCAAAAGAGGGCTTCAAGCTGACAATGGCACCAGCAGCTTCCATCTGCAACAGAGACCCAGGAAAGGACAGGCTGTGCCGGTTTGGACAAATGTGGAGGAAAATATCCTCTGATAGAAGGCAGGTTACACCCAGCCCTCCCCCACCAGGTTTGGGAAAAAAGAATTTTCCTGGGAAGAAAGTGAAAGAGATAAAAACTATTTTTTTAACAAACACACAGGAAAAGGATAACAATGCTAAATATTAAAAGCTCTCGCTGTGCAGAGAAAGCTGGGATAATTTGAGAGTCCTTCCGTGTTTCGGTGGGGTCTCCTGAAACATCCATAGACAGGGAGGCCCGTGCAAAGAAACAGGGAGCGATTCTTGAGAGAAGTTTCAGAGCTCTTTCTTCTCCAGCCACATGGGCGGGGCACTGCCAAAGAACTGAGCAATCACGGCACAACCAGGGCCCTCCTGGCACAGGGCAACACAAAATAACCAGTGCTGAACAGGATTAGGGCACATGTCAGCAGGGAGACCCCCGTGCCCAGGCCATGCCTCTACCCCAGGGTCCCCTCTCCCATGACCTCATGGCAGGGGGGAGGAACCCCAACACTTCCGTAGGTGTAGTCTCTCTCCTCCTCCTTGCAGCTGGCTCATGGGCCCACATTCAGGGCCCCCACCTCGGGAGAAAATTCTCCCAATGTGGTCTGATGTTGAAAGAGTCAAGAAGAGAAGAAGGGAAAAAAACCCCCAAAGTCCCAGGAAAACAAAGTTCAACTCTCCATCTCCCCCCAGAGAAAAGGAGCTGAAAACTGGCTCAAATGAAACAAAGTTGCTTCCTTCGCTCTTGCTGCAAGCAGGATGCAGAGGAGTGTGTATGTGTGTCCTTGAACAAACGCTCTGAGAAGGTTGTCCGGTTTTTTTTCCTCTCCCCCCTCTCAGGCTCAGTTGAAAGGCACAGAAATGCACAAAGTTCACTTCTGGGCATAGAGCAGCGATAGGGGATACACATGATAAAGTCACCCCAAGACACAGGGACAGAGAATTCAGCGGAAAGACTCCGAGAATTCTGCTCCCAGAGATCATTCCTGCTCACACTGACCCTTGTAGAAAGGGGACATCGTTCCAGGCAGCCTGTACTGAGCATGTGGCTCCTGAGTGGGGTTTGTTCTTTAGGAAACCTGCTCAGGCTTTTCCATTCTTTCCTTCCAAACAGGAAAACTTCTCCTGGGGCTGTGTGCAGGCAGAGCCCTGAGGAGAGCAGGTGGCACATGGTGCGCTGGGCTGGGACAGCCAGCTGCAGAGCTCAAGGGAAGAAGCCCAAAGTGTCACAATGGCTCCTTGCCTTCACATGCAACACCTGGGTCACAATGGTCTCCTTGATTCCATGAGGCCCCACTGTGTCACAATGGCTCCTTGGTTCCATCAGGTTCCGCAGTGTCACCATGGTCTCCTTTGATCCGCATTGTCATCATGGACAATTGGTTCCATGAGGCCCCGCAGTGTCACAATGGTCCCTTGCTTCCATAGGTTTGATGTTGTAACAATGGACTCCTTGCTTCTACGAGCTAGCCTGCTTTTTGCAGAGGTGTCTTTGGTTCCAACAAGGCCCCGCTGTGTCTCAGTGCACCCTGGCTTCCATGTGGATCTGGAGTATCACAAAGGCTCCTTGGTTCCACCAGGTCCTGCTGTGTCACAATGGGTCCTGTGGTCCCTGAGGCCCTCCAAAGTCATCATGGAGGCTTGCTTCCATGAGGTTCCATTATGTGCCAGTGGTCATCTTGGTTCCAGGAGTTTCCTTGGTGTCACAATGCTCTCCATGCTTCCATGATTCCCCACAATGTCACAATGCTCTCCATGCTTCCATTAGGCCCTGCTTTGCCACAATGGTCCCCTTGTTTCCATGAGGCCCTGCTGTGTCACAATGGACCTATGGTTCCATGATGTTGCGTGGTGTCACCGTGCTCTTCTTGAATCCGCAGTGTAACCATGGACCATTGGTTCCATGCGGCCTGGCCGTGTCACAATGGGCTCCTTGATTCCATGATTCCCCACGGTGTCACAATGGAGCCTTGTTTCTAGGAGGTTCTGTACTGTAACAATTGCCTCCTTGATGCCATCAGCCCCTGCAGTGTCACAATGGCTCCTTGGTTCCATGAGGAACACAATAGCTTGGCATAAGCATTGAGCAACAGCTGCTGAACACACCTGGCAACATCTGCTTGCATCAAAAGAGGGCTTCAAGCTGACAATGGCACCAGCAGCTTCCATCTGCAACAGAGACCCAGGAAAGGACAGGCTGTGCCGGTTTGGACAAATGTGGAGGAAAATATCCTCTGATAGAAGGCAGGTTACACCCAGCCCTCCCCCACCAGGTTTGGGAAAAAAGAATTTTCCTGGGAAGAAAGTGAAAGAGATAAAAACTATTTTTTTAACAAACACACAGGAAAAGGATAACAATGCTAAATATTAAAAGCTCTCGCTGTGCAGAGAAAGCTGGGATAATTTGAGAGTCCTTCCGTGTTTCGGTGGGGTCTCCTGAAACATCCATAGACAGCAAGGCCCGTGCAAAGAAACAGGGAGCGATTCTTGAGAGAAGTTTCAGAGCTCTTTCTTCTCCAGCCACATGGGCGGGGCACTGCCAAAGAACTGAGCAATCACGGCACAACCAGGGCCCTCCTGGCACAGGGCAACACAAAATAACCAGTGCTGAACAGGATTAGGGCACATGTGAGCAGGGAGACCCCCGTGCCCAGGCCATGCCTCTACCCCAGGGTCCCCTCTCCCATGACCTCATGGCAGGGGGGAGGAACCCCAACACTTCCGTAGGTGTAGTCTCTCTCCTCCTCCTTGCAGCTGGCTCATGGGCCCACATTCAGGGCCCCCACCTCGGGAGAAAATTCTCCCAATGTGGTCTGATGTTGAAAGAGTCAAGAAGAGAAGAAGGGAAAAAAACCCCCAAAGTCCCAGGAAAACAAAGTTCAACTCTCCATCTCCCCCCAGAGAAAAGGAGCTGAAAACTGGCTCAAAAGAAACAAAGTTGCTTCCTCCGCTCTTGCTGCAAGCAGGATGCAGAGGAGTGTGTATGTGTGTCCTTGAACAAACGCTCTGAGAAGGTTGTCCGGTTTTTTTTCCTCTCCCCCCTCTCAGGCTCAGTTGAAAGGCACAGAAATGCACAAAGTTCACTTCTGGGCATAGAGCAGCGATAGGGGATACACATGATAAAGTCACCCCAAGACACAGGGACAGAGAATTCAGCGGAAAGACTCCGAGAATTCTGCTCCCAGAGATCATTCCTGCTCACACTGACCCTTGTAGAAAGGGGACATCGTTCCAGGCAGCCTGTACTGAGCATGTGGCTCCTGAGTGGGGTTTGTTCTTTAGGAAACCTGCTCCGGCTTTTCCATTCTTTCCTTCCAAACAGGAAAACTTCTCCTGGGGCTGTGTGCAGGCAGAGCCCTGAGGAGAGCAGGTGGCACATGGTGCGCTGGGCTGGGACAGCCAGCTGCAGAGCTCAAGGGAAGAAGCCCAAAGTGTCACAATGGCTCCTTGCCTTCACATGCAACACCTGGGTCACAATGGTCTCCTTGATTCCATGAGGCCCCACTGTGTCACACTGGCTCCTTGGTTCCATCAGGTTCCGCAGTGTCACCATGGTCTCCTTTGATCCGCATTGTCATCATGGACAATTGGTTCCATGAGGCCCCGCAGTGTCACAATGGTCCCTTGCTTCCATAGGTTTGATGTTGTAACAATGGACTCCTTGCTTCTATGAGCTAGCCTGCTTTTTGCAGAGGTGTCTTTGGTTCCAACAAGGCCCCGCTGTGTCTCAGTGCACCCTGGCTTCCATGTGGATCTGGAGTATCACAAAGGCTCCTTGGTTCCACCAGGTCCTGCTGTGTCACAATGGGTCCTGTGGTCCCTGAGGCCCTCCAAAGTCATCATGGAGGCTTGCTTCCATGAGGTTCCATTATGTGCCAGTGGTCATCTTGGTTCCAGGAGTTTCCTTGGTGTCACAATGCTCTCCATGCTTCCATGATTCCCCACAATGTCACAATGCTCTCCATGCTTCCATTAGGCCCTGCTTTGCCACAATGGTCCCCTTGTTTCCATGAGGCCCTGCTGTGTCACAATGGACCTATGGTTCCATGATGTTGCGTGGTGTCACCGTGCTCTTCTTGAATCCGCAGTGTAACCATGGACCATTGGTGCCATGCGGCCTGGCCGTGTCACAATGGGCTCCTTGATTCCATGATTCCCCACGGTGTCACAATGGAGCCTTGTTTCTAGGAGGTTCTGTACTGTCACAATTGCCTCCTTGATGCCATCAGCCCCTGCAGTGTCACAATGGCTCCTTGGTTCCATGAGGAACACAATAGCTTGGCATAAGCATTGAGCAACAGCTGCTGAACACACCTGGCAACATCTGCTTGCATCAAAAGAGGGCTTCAAGCTGACAATGGCACCAGCAGCTTCCATCTGCAACAGAGACCCAGGAAAGGACAGGCTGTGCCGGTTTGGACAAATGTGGAGGAAAATATCCTCTGATAGAAGGCAGGTTACACCCAGCCCTCCCCCACCAGGTTTGGGAAAAAAGAATTTTCCTGGGAAGAAAGTGAAAGAGATAAAAACTATTTTTTTAACAAACACACAGGAAAAGGATAACAATGCTAAATATTAAAAGCTCTCGCTGTGCAGAGAAAGCTGGGATAATTTGAGAGTCCTTCCGTGTTTCGGTGGGGTCTCCTGAAACATCCATAGACAGCAAGGCCCGTGCAAAGAAACAGGGAGCGATTCTTGAGAGAAGTTTCAGAGCTCTTTCTTCTCCAGCCACATGGGCGGGGCACTGCCAAAGAACTGAGCAATCACGGCACAACCAGGGCCCTCCTGGCACAGGGCAACACAAAATAACCAGTGCTGAACAGGATTAGGGCACATGTGAGCAGGGAGACCCCCGTGCCCAGGCCATGCCTCTACCCCAGGGTCCCCTCTCCCATGACCTCATGGCAGGGGGGAGGAACCCCAACACTTCCGTAGGTGTAGTCTCTCTCCTCCTCCTTGCAGCTGGCTCATGGGCCCACATTCAGGGCCCCCACCTCGGGAGAAAATTCTCCCAATGTGGTCTGATGTTGAAAGAGTCAAGAAGAGAAGAAGGGAAAAAAACCCCCAAAGTCCCAGGAAAACAAAGTTCAACTCTCCATCTCCCCCCAGAGAAAAGGAGCTGAAAACTGGCTCAAAAGAAACAAAGTTGCTTCCTCCGCTCTTGCTGCAAGCAGGATGCAGAGGAGTGTGTATGTGTGTCCTTGAACAAACGCTCTGAGAAGGTTGTCCGGTTTTTTTTCCTCTCCCCCCTCTCAGGCTCAGTTGAAAGGCACAGAAATGCACAAAGTTCACTTCTGGGCATAGAGCAGCGATAGGGGATACACATGATAAAGTCACCCCAAGACACAGGGACAGAGAATTCAGCGGAAAGACTCCGAGAATTCTGCTCCCAGAGATCATTCCTGCTCACACTGACCCTTGTAGAAAGGGGACATCGTTCCAGGCAGCCTGTACTGAGCATGTGGCTCCTGAGTGGGGTTTGTTCTTTAGGAAACCTGCTCCGGCTTTTCCATTCTTTCCTTCCAAACAGGAAAACTTCTCCTGGGGCTGTGTGCAGGCAGAGCCCTGAGGAGAGCAGGTGGCACATGGTGCGCTGGGCTGGGACAGCCAGCTGCAGAGCTCAAGGGAAGAAGCCCAAAGTGTCACAATGGCTCCTTGCCTTCACATGCAACACCTGGGTCACAATGGTCTCCTTGATTCCATGAGGCCCCACTGTGTCACACTGGCTCCTTGGTTCCATCAGGTTCCGCAGTGTCACCATGGTCTCCTTTGATCCGCATTGTCATCATGGACAATTGGTTCCATGAGGCCCCGCAGTGTCACAATGGTCCCTTGCTTCCATAGGTTTGATGTTGTAACAATGGACTCCTTGCTTCTATGAGCTAGCCTGCTTTTTGCAGAGGTGTCTTTGGTTCCAACAAGGCCCCGCTGTGTCTCAGTGCACCCTGGCTTCCATGTGGATCTGGAGTATCACAAAGGCTCCTTGGTTCCACCAGGTCCTGCTGTGTCACAATGGGTCCTGTGGTCCCTGAGGCCCTCCAAAGTCATCATGGAGGCTTGCTTCCATGAGGTTCCATTATGTGCCAGTGGTCATCTTGGTTCCAGGAGTTTCCTTGGTGTCACAATGCTCTCCATGCTTCCATGATTCCCCACAATGTCACAATGCTCTCCATGCTTCCATTAGGCCCTGCTTTGCCACAATGGTCCCCTTGTTTCCATGAGGCCCTGCTGTGTCACAATGGACCTATGGTTCCATGATGTTGCGTGGTGTCACCGTGCTCTTCTTGAATCCGCAGTGTAACCATGGACCATTGGTTCCATGCGGCCTGGCCGTGTCACAATGGGCTCCTTGATTCCATGATTCCCCACGGTGTCACAATGGAGCCTTGTTTCTAGGAGGTTCTGTACTGTCACAATTGCCTCCTTGATGCCATCAGCCCCTGCAGTGTCACAATGGCTCCTTGGTTCCATGAGGAACACAATAGCTTGGCATAAGCATTGAGCAACAGCTGCTGAACACACCTGGCAACATCTGCTTGCATCAAAAGAGGGCTTCAAGCTGACAATGGCACCAGCAGCTTCCATCTGCAACAGAGACCCAGGAAAGGACAGGCTGTGCCGGTTTGGACAAATGTGGAGGAAAATATCCTCTGATAGAAGGCAGGTTACACCCAGCCCTCCCCCACCAGGTTTGGGAAAAAAGAATTTTCCTGGGAAGAAAGTGAAAGAGATAAAAACTATTTTTTTAACAAACACACAGGAAAAGGATAACAATGCTAAATATTAAAAGCTCTCGCTGTGCAGAGAAAGCTGGGATAATTTGAGAGTCCTTCCGTGTTTCGGTGGGGTCTCCTGAAACATCCATAGACAGGGAGGCCCGTGCAAAGAAACAGGGAGCGATTCTTGAGAGAAGTTTCAGAGCTCTTTCTTCTCCAGCCACATGGGCGGGGCACTGCCAAAGAACTGAGCAATCACGGCACAACCAGGGCCCTCCTGGCACAGGGCAACACAAAATAACCAGTGCTGAACAGGATTAGGGCACATGTGAGCAGGGAGACCCCCGTGCCCAGGCCATGCCTCTACCCCAGGGTCCCCTCTCCCATGACCTCATGGCAGGGGGGAGGAACCCCAACACTTCCGTAGGTGTAGTCTCTCTCCTCCTCCTTGCAGCTGGCTCATGGGCCCACATTCAGGGCCCCCACCTCGGGAGAAAATTCTCCCAATGTGCTCTGATGTTGAAAGAGTCAAGAAGAGAAGAAGGGAAAAAAACCCCCAAAGTCCCAGGAAAACAAAGTTCAACTCTCCATCTCCCCCCAGAGAAAAGGAGCTGAAAACTGGCTCAAAAGAAACAAAGTTGCTTCCTCCGCTCTTGCTGCAAGCAGGATGCAGAGGAGTGTGTATGTGTGTCCTTGAACAAACGCTCTGAGAAGGTTGTCCGGTTTTTTTTCCTCTCCCCCCTCTCAGGCTCAGTTGAAAGGCACAGAAATGCACAAAGTTCACTTCTGGGCATAGAGCAGCGATAGGGGATACACATGATAAAGTCACCCCAAGACACAGGGACAGAGAATTCAGCGGAAAGACTCCGAGAATTCTGCTCCCAGAGATCATTCCTGCTCACACTGACCCTTGTAGAAAGGGGACATCATTCCAGGCAGCCTGTACTGAGCATGTGGCTCCTGAGTGGGGTTTGTTCTTTAGGAAACCTGCTCCGGCTTTTCCATTCTTTCCTTCCAAACAGGAAAACTTCTCCTGGGGCTGTGTGCAGGCAGAGCCCTGAGGAGAGCAGGTGGCACATGGTGCGCTGGGCTGGGACAGCCAGCTGCAGAGCTCAAGGGAAGAAGCCCAAAGTGTCACAATGGCTCCTTGCCTTCACATGCAACACCTGGGTCACAATGGTCTCCTTGATTCCATGAGGCCCCACTGTGTCACACTGGCTCCTTGGTTCCATCAGGTTCCGCAGTGTCACCATGGTCTCCTTTGATCCGCATTGTCATCATGGACAATTGGTTCCATGAGGCCCCGCAGTGTCACAATGGTCCCTTGCTTCCATAGGTTTGATGTTGTAACAATGGACTCCTTGCTTCTATGAGCTAGCCTGCTTTTTGCAGAGGTGTCTTTGGTTCCAACAAGGCCCCGCTGTGTCTCAGTGCACCCTGGCTTCCATGTGGATCTGGAGTATCACAAAGGCTCCTTGGTTCCACCAGGTCCTGCTGTGTCACAATGGGTCCTGTGGTCCCTGAGGCCCTCCAAAACCATCGTGGAGGCTTGCTTCCATGAGGTTCCATTATGTGCCAGTGGTCATCTTGGTTCCAGGAGTTTCCTTAGTGTCACAATGCCCTCCATGCTTCCATTAGGCCCTGCTTTGCCACAATGGTCCCCTTGTTTCCATGAGGCCCCGCTGTGTCACAATGGACCTATGGTTCCGTGATGTTGCGTGGTGTCACCGTGCTCTTCTTGAATCCGCCGTGTAACCATGGACCATTGGTTCCATGCAGCCGTGTCACAATGGGCTCCTTGATTCCATGATTCCCCACGGTGTCACAATGGAGCCTTGTTTCTAGGAGGTTCTGTACTGTCACAATTGCCTCCTTGATGCCATCAGCCCCTGCAGTGTCACAATGGCTCCTTGCTTCCATGAGGAACACAATAGCTTGGCATAAGCATTGAGCAACAGCTGCTGAACACACCTGGCAACATCTGCTTGCATCAAAAGAGGGCTTCAAGCTGACAATGGCACCAGCAGCTTCCATCTGCAACAGAGACCCAGGAAAGGACAGGCTGTGCCGGTTTGGACAAATGTGGAGGAAAATATCCTCTGATAGAAGGCAGGTTACACCCAGCCCTCCCCCACCAGGTTTTTGGAAAAAAGAACTTTCCTGGGAAGAAAGTGAAAGAGATAAAAACTATTTTTTTAACAAACACACAGGAAAAGGATAGCAATGCTAAATATTAAAAGCTCTCGCTGTGCAGAGAAAGCTGGGATAATTTGAGAGTCCTTCTGTGTTTCGGTGGGGTCTCCTGAAACATCCATAGACAGCGAGGCCCGTGCAAAGAAACAGGGAGCGATTCATGAGAGAAGTTTCAGAGCTCTTTCTTCTCCAGCCACATGGGCGGGGCACTGCCAAAGAACTGAGCAATCACAGCACAACCAGGGCCCTCCTCGCACAGGGCAACACAAAATAAGCAGTGCTGAACAGGATTAGGGCACATGTGAGCAGGGAGCAGGGAGACCCCGTGCCCAGGCCATGCCTCTACCCCAGGGTCCCCTCTCCCATGACCTCATGGCAGGGGGGAGGAACCCCAACACTTCCGGAGGTGTAGTCTCTCTCCTCCTCCTTGCAGCTGGCTCATGGGCCCACATTCAGGGCCCCCACCTCGGGAGAAAATTCTCCCAATGTGGTCTGATGTTGAAAGAGTCAAGAAGAGAAGAAGGGGAAAAAACCCCCAAAGTCCCAGGAAAACAAAGTTCAACTCTCCATCTCCCCCCAGAGAAAAGGAGCTGAAAACTGGCTAAAAAGAAACAAAGTTGCTTCCTCTGCTCTTGCTGCAAGCAGGATGCAGAGGAGTGTGTATGTGTGTCCTTGAACAAACGCTCTGAGAAGTTTGTCCGGTTTTTTTCCTCTCCCCCCTCTCAGGCTCAGTTGAAAGGCACAGAAACGCACAAAGTTCACTTCTGGGCATAGAGCAGCAATAGGGGATACACATGATAAAGTCACCCCAAGACACAGGGACAGAGAATTCAGTGGAAAGACTCCGAGAATTCTGCTCCCAGAGATCATTCATTCCTGCTCACACTGACCCTTGTAGAAAGGGGACATCGTTCCAGGCAGCCTGTACTGAGCATGTGGCTCCTGAGTGGGGTTTGTTGTTTAGGAAACCTGCTCCGGCTTTTCCATTCTTTCCTTGCAAACAGGAAAACTTCTCCTGGGGCTGTGTGCAGGCAGAGCCCTGAGGAGAGCAGGTGGCACATGGTGCGCTGGGCTGGGACAGCCAGCTGCAGAGCTCAAGGGAAGAAGCCCAAAGTGTCACAAAGGCTCCTTGCCTTCCCATGCAACACCTGGGTCACAATGGTCTCCTTGATTCCATGAGGCCCCACTGTGTCACAATGGCTCCTTGGTTCCATCAGGTTCCGCAGTGTCACCATGGTCTCCTTTGATCCGCATTGTCATCATGGACAATTGGTTCCATGAGGCCCCGCAGTGTCACAATGGTCCCTTGCTTCCATAGCTTTTACGTTGTAACAATGGACTCCTTGCTTCTATGAGCTAGCCTGCTTTTTGCAGAGGTGTCTTTGGTTCCAACAAGGCCCCGCTGTGTCTCAGTGCACCCTGGCTTCCATGTGGATCTGGAGTATCACAAAGGCTCCTTGGTTCCACCAGGTCCTGCTGTGTCACAATGGGTCCTGTGGTCCCTGAGGCCCTCCAAAACCATCGTGGAGGCTTGCTTCCATGAGGTTCCATTATGTGCCAGTGGTCATCTTGGTTCCAGGAGCTTCCTTAGTGTCACAATGCCCTCCATGCTTCCATTAGGCCCTGCTTTGCCACAATGGTCCCCTTGTTTCCATGAGGCCCCGCTGTGTCACAATGGACCTATGGTTCCGTGATGTTGCGTGGTGTCACCGTGCTCTTCTTGAATCCGCCGTGTAACCATGGACCATTGGTTCCATGCAGCCGTGTCACAATGGGCTCCTTGATTCCATGATTCCCCACGGTGTCACAATGGAGCCTTGTTTCTAGGAGGTTCTGTACTGTCACAATTGCCTCCTTGATGCCATCAGCCCCTGCAGTGTCACAATGGCTCCTTGGTTCCATGAGGAACACAATAGCTTGGCATAAGCATTGAGCAACAGCTGCTGAACACACCTGGCAACATCTGCTTGCATCAAAAGAGGGCTTCAAGCTGACAATGGCACCAGCAGCTTCCATCTGCAACAGAGACCCAGGAAAGGACAGGCTGTCCCGGTTTGGACAAATGTGGAGGAAAATATCCTCTGATAGAAGGCAGGTTACACCCAGCCCTCCCCCACCAGGTTTTTGGAAAAAAGAACTTTCCTGGGAAGAAAGTGAAAGAGATAAAAACTATTTTTTTAACAAACACACAGGAAAAGGATAGCAATGCTAAATATTAAAAGCTCTCGCTGTGCAGAGAAAGCTGGGATAATTTGAGAGTCCTTCTGTGTTTCGGTGGGGTCTCCTGAAACATCCATAGACAGCGAGGCCCGTGCAAAGAAACAGGGAGCGATTCATGAGAGAAGTTTCAGAGCTCTTTCTTCTCCAGCCACATGGGCGGGGCACTGCCAAAGAACTGAGCAATCACAGCACAACCAGGGCCCTCCTCGCACAGGGCAACACAAAATAAGCAGTGCTGAACAGGATTAGGGCACATGTGAGCAGGGAGCAGGGAGACCCCGTGCCCAGGCCATGCCTCTACCCCAGGGTCCCCTCTCCCATGACCTCATGGCAGGGGGGAGGAACCCCAACACTTCCGTAGGTGTAGTCTCTCTCCTCCTCCTTGCAGCTGGCTCATGGGCCCACATTCAGGGCCCCCACCTCGGGAGAAAATTCTCCCAATGTGGTCTGATGTTGAAAGAGTCAAGAAGAGAAGAAGGGGAAAAAACCCCCAAAGTCCCAGGAAAACAAAGTTCAACTCTCCATCTCCCCCCAGAGAAAAGGAGCTGAAAACTGGCTAAAAAGAAACAAAGTTGCTTCCTCTGCTCTTGCTGCAAGCAGGATGCAGAGGAGTGTGTATGTGTGTCCTTGAACAAACGCTCTGAGAAGTTTGTCCGGTTTTTTTCCTCTCCCCCCTCTCAGGCTCAGTTGAAAGGCACAGAAACGCACAAAGTTCACTTCTGGGCATAGAGCAGCAATAGGGGATACACACAATAAAGTCACCCCAAGACACAGGGACAGAGAATTCAGTGGAAAGACTCCGAGAATTCTGCTCCCAGAGATCATTCATTCCTGCTCACCCTGACCCTTGTAGAAAGGGGACATCGTTCCAGGCAGCCTGTACTGAGCATGTGGCTCCTGAGTGGGGTTTGTTGTTTAGGAAACCTGCTCCGGCTTTTCCATTCTTTCCTTGCAAACAGGAAAACTTCTCCTGGGGCTGTGTGCAGGCAGAGCCCTGAGGAGAGCAGGTGGCACATGGTGCGCTGGGCTGGGACAGCCAGCTGCAGAGCTCAAGGGAAGAAGCCCAAAGTGTCACAAAGGCTCCTTGCCTTCCCATGCAACACCTGGGTCACAATGGTCTCCTTGATTCCATGAGGCCCCACTGTGTCACAATGGCTCCTTGGTTCCATCAGGTTCCGCAGTGTCACCATGGTCTCCTTTGATCCGCATTGTCATCATGGACAATTGGTTCCATGAGGCCCCGCAGTGTCACAATGGTCCCTTGCTTCCATAGCTTTTACGTTGTAACAATGGACTCCTTGCTTCTATGAGCTAGCCTGCTTTTTGCAGAGGTGTCTTTGGTTCCAACAAGGCCCCGCTGTGTCTCAGTGCACCCTGGCTTCCATGTGGATCTGGAGTATCACAAAGGCTCCTTGGTTCCACCAGGTCCTGCTGTGTCACAATGGGTCCTGTGGTCCCTGAGGCCCTCCAAAACCATCGTGGAGGCTTGCTTCCATGAGGTTCCATTATGTGCCAGTGGTCATCTTGGTTCCAGGAGTTTCCTTAGTGTCACAATGCCCTCCATGCTTCCATTAGGCCCTGCTTTGCCACAATGGTCCCCTTGTTTCCATGAGGCCCCGCTGTGTCACAATGGACCTATGGTTCCGTGATGTTGCGTGGTGTCACCGTGCTCTTCTTGAATCCGCCGTGTAACCATGGACCATTGGTTCCATGCAGCCGTGTCACAATGGGCTCCTTGATTCCATGATTCCCCACGGTGTCACAATGGAGCCTTGTTTCTAGGAGGTTCTGTACTGTCACAATTGCCTCCTTGATGCCATCAGCCCCTGCAGTGTCACAATGGCTCCTTGGTTCCATGAGGAACACAATAGCTTGGCATAAGCATTGAGCAACAGCTGCTGAACACACCTGGCAACATCTGCTTGCATCAAAAGAGGGCTTCAAGCTGACAATGGCACCAGCAGCTTCCATCTGCAACAGAGACCCAGGAAAGGACAGGCTGTGCCGGTTTGGACAAATGTGGAGGAAAATATCCTCTGATAGAAGGCAGGTTACACCCAGCCCTCCCCCACCAGGTTTTTGGAAAAAAGAACTTTCCTGGGAAGAAAGTGAAAGAGATAAAAACTATTTTTTTAACAAACACACAGGAAAAGGATAGCAATGCTAAATATTAAAAGCTCTCGCTGTGCAGAGAAAGCTGGGATAATTTGAGAGTCCTTCTGTGTTTCGGTGGGGTCTCCTGAAACATCCATAGACAGCGAGGCCCGTGCAAAGAAACAGGGAGCGATTCTTGAGAGAAGTTTCAGAGCTCTTTCTTCTCCAGCCACATGGGCGGGGCACTGCCAAAGAACTGAGCAATCACAGCACAACCAGGGCCCTCCTCGCACAGGGCAACACAAAATAAGCAGTGCTGAACAGGATTAGGGCACATGTCAGCAGGGAGCAGGGAGACCCCGTGCCCAGGCCATGCCTCTACCCCAGGGTCCCCTCTCCCATGACCTCATGGCAGGGGGGAGGAACCCCAACACTTCCGTAGGTGTAGTCTCTCTCCTCCTCCTTGCAGCTGGCTCATGGGCCCACATTCAGGGCCCCCACCTCGGGAGAAAATTCTCCCAATGTGGTCTGATGTTGAAAGAGTCAAGAAGAGAAGAAGGGGAAAAAACCCCCAAAGTCCCAGGAAAACAAAGTTCAACTCTCCATCTCCCCCCAGAGAAAAGGAGCTGAAAACTGGCTAAAAAGAAACAAAGTTGCTTCCTCTGCTCTTGCTGCAAGCAGGATGCAGAGGAGTGTGTATGTGTGTCCTTGAACAAACGCTCTGAGAAGTTTGTCCGGTTTTTTTCCTCTCCCCCCTCTCAGGCTCAGTTGAAAGGCACAGAAACGCACAAAGTTCACTTCTGGGCATAGAGCAGCAATAGGGGATACACATGATAAAGTCACCCCAAGACACAGGGACAGAGAATTCAGTGGAAAGACTCCGAGAATTCTGCTCCCAGAGATCATTCATTCCTGCTCACACTGACCCTTGTAGAAAGGGGACATCGTTCCAGGCAGCCTGTACTGAGCATGTGGCTCCTGAGTGGGGTTTGTTGTTTAGGAAACCTGCTCCGGCTTTTCCATTCTTTCCTTGCAAACAGGAAAACTTCTCCTGGGGCTGTGTGCAGGCAGAGCCCTGAGGAGAGCAGGTGGCACATGGTGCGCTGGGCTGGGACAGCCAGCTGCAGAGCTCAAGGGAAGAAGCCCAAAGTGTCACAAAGGCTCCTTGCCTTCCCATGCAACACCTGGGTCACAATGGTCTCCTTGATTCCATGAGGCCCCACTGTGTCACAATGGCTCCTTGGTTCCATCAGGTTCCGCAGTGTCACCATGGTCTCCTTTGATCCGCATTGTCATCATGGACAATTGGTTCCATGAGGCCCCGCAGTGTCACAATGGTCCCTTGCTTCCATAGCTTTTACGTTGTAACAATGGACTCCTTGCTTCTATGAGCTAGCCTGCTTTTTGCAGAGGTGTCTTTGGTTCCAACAAGGCCCCGCTGTGTCTCAGTGCACCCTGGCTTCCATGTGGATCTGGAGTATCACAAAGGCTCCTTGGTTCCACCAGGTCCTGCTGTGTCACAATGGGTCCTGTGGTCCCTGAGGCCCTCCAAAACCATCGTGGAGGCTTGCTTCCATGAGGTTCCATTATGTGCCAGTGGTCATCTTGGTTCCAGGAGCTTCCTTAGTGTCACAATGCCCTCCATGCTTCCATTAGGCCCTGCTTTGCCACAATGGTCCCCTTGTTTCCATGAGGCCCCGCTGTGTCACAATGGACCTATGGTTCCGTGATGTTGCGTGGTGTCACCGTGCTCTTCTTGAATCCGCCGTGTAACCATGGACCATTGGTTCCATGCAGCCGTGTCACAATGGGCTCCTTGATTCCATGATTCCCCACGGTGTCACAATGGAGCCTTGTTTCTAGGAGGTTCTGTACTGTCACAATTGCCTCCTTGATGCCATCAGCCCCTGCAGTGTCACAATGGCTCCTTGGTTCCATGAGGAACACAATAGCTTGGCATAAGCATTGAGCAACAGCTGCTGAACACACCTGGCAACATCTGCTTGCATCAAAAGAGGGCTTCAAGCTGACAATGGCACCAGCAGCTTCCATCTGCAACAGAGACCCAGGAAAGGACAGGCTGTCCCGGTTTGGACAAATGTGGAGGAAAATATCCTCTGATAGAAGGCAGGTTACACCCAGCCCTCCCCCACCAGGTTTTTGGAAAAAAGAACTTTCCTGGGAAGAAAGTGAAAGAGATAAAAACTATTTTTTTAACAAACACACAGGAAAAGGATAGCAATGCTAAATATTAAAAGCTCTCGCTGTGCAGAGAAAGCTGGGATAATTTGAGAGTCCTTCTGTGTTTCGGTGGGGTCTCCTGAAACATCCATAGACAGCGAGGCCCGTGCAAAGAAACAGGGAGCGATTCATGAGAGAAGTTTCAGAGCTCTTTCTTCTCCAGCCACATGGGCGGGGCACTGCCAAAGAACTGAGCAATCACAGCACAACCAGGGCCCTCCTCGCACAGGGCAACACAAAATAAGCAGTGCTGAACAGGATTAGGGCACATGTGAGCAGGGAGCAGGGAGACCCCGTGCCCAGGCCATGCCTCTACCCCAGGGTCCCCTCTCCCATGACCTCATGGCAGGGGGGAGGAACCCCAACACTTCCGTAGGTGTAGTCTCTCTCCTCCTCCTTGCAGCTGGCTCATGGGCCCACATTCAGGGCCCCCACCTCGGGAGAAAATTCTCCCAATGTGGTCTGATGTTGAAAGAGTCAAGAAGAGAAGAAGGGGAAAAAACCCCCAAAGTCCCAGGAAAACAAAGTTCAACTCTCCATCTCCCCCCAGAGAAAAGGAGCTGAAAACTGGCTAAAAAGAAACAAAGTTGCTTCCTCTGCTCTTGCTGCAAGCAGGATGCAGAGGAGTGTGTATGTGTGTCCTTGAACAAACGCTCTGAGAAGTTTGTCCGGTTTTTTTCCTCTCCCCCCTCTCAGGCTCAGTTGAAAGGCACAGAAACGCACAAAGTTCACTTCTGGGCATAGAGCAGCAATAGGGGATACACACAATAAAGTCACCCCAAGACACAGGGACAGAGAATTCAGTGGAAAGACTCCGAGAATTCTGCTCCCAGAGATCATTCATTCCTGCTCACCCTGACCCTTGTAGAAAGGGGACATCGTTCCAGGCAGCCTGTACTGAGCATGTGGCTCCTGAGTGGGGTTTGTTGTTTAGGAAACCTGCTCCGGCTTTTCCATTCTTTCCTTGCAAACAGGAAAACTTCTCCTGGGGCTGTGTGCAGGCAGAGCCCTGAGGAGAGCAGGTGGCACATGGTGCGCTGGGCTGGGACAGCCAGCTGCAGAGCTCAAGGGAAGAAGCCCAAAGTGTCACAAAGGCTCCTTGCCTTCCCATGCAACACCTGGGTCACAATGGTCTCCTTGATTCCATGAGGCCCCACTGTGTCACAATGGCTCCTTGGTTCCATCAGGTTCCGCAGTGTCACCATGGTCTCCTTTGATCCGCATTGTCATCATGGACAATTGGTTCCATGAGGCCCCGCAGTGTCACAATGGTCCCTTGCTTCCATAGCTTTTACGTTGTAACAATGGACTCCTTGCTTCTATGAGCTAGCCTGCTTTTTGCAGAGGTGTCTTTGGTTCCAACAAGGCCCCGCTGTGTCTCAGTGCACCCTGGCTTCCATGTGGATCTGGAGTATCACAAAGGCTCCTTGGTTCCACCAGGTCCTGCTGTGTCACAATGGGTCCTGTGGTCCCTGAGGCCCTCCAAAACCATCGTGGAGGCTTGCTTCCATGAGGTTCCATTATGTGCCAGTGGTCATCTTGGTTCCAGGAGTTTCCTTAGTGTCACAATGCCCTCCATGCTTCCATTAGGCCCTGCTTTGCCACAATGGTCCCCTTGTTTCCATGAGGCCCCGCTGTGTCACAATGGACCTATGGTTCCGTGATGTTGCGTGGTGTCACCGTGCTCTTCTTGAATCCGCCGTGTAACCATGGACCATTGGTTCCATGCAGCCGTGTCACAATGGGCTCCTTGATTCCATGATTCCCCACGGTGTCACAATGGAGCCTTGTTTCTAGGAGGTTCTGTACTGTCACAATTGCCTCCTTGATGCCATCAGCCCCTGCAGTGTCACAATGGCTCCTTGGTTCCATGAGGAACACAATAGCTTGGCATAAGCATTGAGCAACAGCTGCTGAACACACCTGGCAACATCTGCTTGCATCAAAAGAGGGCTTCAAGCTGACAATGGCACCAGCAGCTTCCATCTGCAACAGAGACCCAGGAAAGGACAGGCTGTGCCGGTTTGGACAAATGTGGAGGAAAATATCCTCTGATAGAAGGCAGGTTACACCCAGCCCTCCCCCACCAGGTTTTTGGAAAAAAGAACTTTCCTGGGAAGAAAGTGAAAGAGATAAAAACTATTTTTTTAACAAACACACAGGAAAAGGATAGCAATGCTAAATATTAAAAGCTCTCGCTGTGCAGAGAAAGCTGGGATAATTTGAGAGTCCTTCTGTGTTTCGGTGGGGTCTCCTGAAACATCCATAGACAGCGAGGCCCGTGCAAAGAAACAGGGAGCGATTCTTGAGAGAAGTTTCAGAGCTCTTTCTTCTCCAGCCACATGGGCGGGGCACTGCCAAAGAACTGAGCAATCACAGCACAACCAGGGCCCTCCTCGCACAGGGCAACACAAAATAAGCAGTGCTGAACAGGATTAGGGCACATGTCAGCAGGGAGCAGGGAGACCCCGTGCCCAGGCCATGCCTCTACCCCAGGGTCCCCTCTCCCATGACCTCATGGCAGGGGGGAGGAACCCCAACACTTCCGTAGGTGTAGTCTCTCTCCTCCTCCTTGCAGCTGGCTCATGGGCCCACATTCAGGGCCCCCACCTCGGGAGAAAATTCTCCCAATGTGGTCTGATGTTGAAAGAGTCAAGAAGAGAAGAAGGGGAAAAAACCCCCAAAGTCCCAGGAAAACAAAGTTCAACTCTCCATCTCCCCCCAGAGAAAAGGAGCTGAAAACTGGCTAAAAAGAAACAAAGTTGCTTCCTCTGCTCTTGCTGCAAGCAGGATGCAGAGGAGTGTGTATGTGTGTCCTTGAACAAACGCTCTGAGAAGTTTGTCCGGTTTTTTTCCTCTCCCCCCTCTCAGGCTCAGTTGAAAGGCACAGAAACGCACAAAGTTCACTTCTGGGCATAGAGCAGCAATAGGGGATACACATGATAAAGTCACCCCAAGACACAGGGACAGAGAATTCAGTGGAAAGACTCCGAGAATTCTGCTCCCAGAGATCATTCATTCCTGCTCACACTGACCCTTGTAGAAAGGGGACATCGTTCCAGGCAGCCTGTACTGAGCATGTGGCTCCTGAGTGGGGTTTGTTGTTTAGGAAACCTGCTCCGGCTTTTCCATTCTTTCCTTGCAAACAGGAAAACTTCTCCTGGGGCTGTGTGCAGGCAGAGCCCTGAGGAGAGCAGGTGGCACATGGTGCGCTGGGCTGGGACAGCCAGCTGCAGAGCTCAAGGGAAGAAGCCCAAAGTGTCACAAAGGCTCCTTGCCTTCCCATGCAACACCTGGGTCACAATGGTCTCCTTGATTCCATGAGGCCCCACTGTGTCACAATGGCTCCTTGGTTCCATCAGGTTCCGCAGTGTCACCATGGTCTCCTTTGATCCGCATTGTCATCATGGACAATTGGTTCCATGAGGCCCCGCAGTGTCACAATGGTCCCTTGCTTCCATAGCTTTTACGTTGTAACAATGGACTCCTTGCTTCTATGAGCTAGCCTGCTTTTTGCAGAGGT
The DNA here is from genome assembly GCF_041296385.1 of Aphelocoma coerulescens. Lineage (NCBI taxonomy): Eukaryota > Metazoa > Chordata > Aves > Passeriformes > Corvidae > Aphelocoma > Aphelocoma coerulescens. Next base: position 612,934 of record NW_027184074.1, read on the forward strand.
GTCTTTGGTTCCAACAAGGCCCCGCTGTGTCTCAGTGCACCCTGGCTTCCATGTGGATCTGGAGTATCACAAAGGCTCCTTGGTTCCACCAGGTCCTGCTGTGTCACAATGGGTCCTGTGGTCCCTGAGGCCCTCCAAAACCATCGTGGAGGCTTGCTTCCATGAGGTTCCATTATGTGCCAGTGGTCATCTTGGTTCCAGGAGCTTCCTTAGTGTCACAATGCCCTCCATGCTTCCATTAGGCCCTGCTTTGCCACAATGGTCCCCTTGTTTCCATGAGGCCCCGCTGTGTCACAATGGACCTATGGTTCCGTGATGTTGCGTGGTGTCACCGTGCTCTTCTTGAATCCGCCGTGTAACCATGGACCATTGGTTCCATGCAGCCGTGTCACAATGGGCTCCTTGATTCCATGATTCCCCACGGTGTCACAATGGAGCCTTGTTTCTAGGAGGTTCTGTACTGTCACAATTGCCTCCTTGATGCCATCAGCCCCTGCAGTGTCACAATGGCTCCTTGGTTCCATGAGGAACACAATAGCTTGGCATAAGCATTGAGCAACAGCTGCTGAACACACCTGGCAACATCTGCTTGCATCAAAAGAGGGCTTCAAGCTGACAATGGCACCAGCAGCTTCCATCTGCAACAGAGACCCAGGAAAGGACAGGCTGTCCCGGTTTGGACAAATGTGGAGGAAAATATCCTCTGATAGAAGGCAGGTTACACCCAGCCCTCCCCCACCAGGTTTTTGGAAAAAAGAACTTTCCTGGGAAGAAAGTGAAAGAGATAAAAACTATTTTTTTAACAAACACACAGGAAAAGGATAGCAATGCTAAATATTAAAAGCTCTCGCTGTGCAGAGAAAGCTGGGATAATTTGAGAGTCCTTCTGTGTTTCGGTGGGGTCTCCTGAAACATCCATAGACAGCGAGGCCCGTGCAAAGAAACAGGGAGCGATTCATGAGAGAAGTTTCAGAGCTCTTTCTTCTCCAGCCACATGGGCGGGGCACTGCCAAAGAACTGAGCAATCACAGCACAACCAGGGCCCTCCTCGCACAGGGCAACACAAAATAAGCAGTGCTGAACAGGATTAGGGCACATGTGAGCAGGGAGCAGGGAGACCCCGTGCCCAGGCCATGCCTCTACCCCAGGGTCCCCTCTCCCATGACCTCATGGCAGGGGGGAGGAACCCCAACACTTCCATAGGTGTAGTCTCTCTCCTCCTCCTTGCAGCTGGCTCATGGGCCCACATTCAGGGCCCCCACCTCGGGAGAAAATTCTCCCAATGTGGTCTGATGTTGAAAGAGTCAAGAAGAGAAGAAGGGGAAAAAACCCCCAAAGTCCCAGGAAAACAAAGTTCAACTCTCCATCTCCCCCCAGAGAAAAGGAGCTGAAAACTGGCTAAAAAGAAACAAAGTTGCTTCCTCTGCTCTTGCTGCAAGCAGGATGCAGAGGAGTGTGTATGTGTGTCCTTGAACAAACGCTCTGAGAAGTTTGTCCGGTTTTTTTCCTCTCCCCCCTCTCAGGCTCAGTTGAAAGGCACAGAAACGCACAAAGTTCACTTCTGGGCATAGAGCAGCAATAGGGGATACACATGATAAAGTCACCCCAAGACACAGGGACAGAGAATTCAGTGGAAAGACTCCGAGAATTCTGCTCCCAGAGATCATTCATTCCTGCTCACACTGACCCTTGTAGAAAGGGGACATCGTTCCAGGCAGCCTGTACTGAGCATGTGGCTCCTGAGTGGGGTTTGTTGTTTAGGAAACCTGCTCCGGCTTTTCCATTCTTTCCTTGCAAACAGGAAAACTTCTCCTGGGGCTGTGTGCAGGCAGAGCCCTGAGGAGAGCAGGTGGCACATGGTGCGCTGGGCTGGGACAGCCAGCTGCAGAGCTCAAGGGAAGAAGCCCAAAGTGTCACAAAGGCTCCTTGCCTTCCCATGCAACACCTGGGTCACAATGGTCTCCTTGATTCCATGAGGCCCCACTGTGTCACAATGGCTCCTTGGTTCCATCAGGTTCCGCAGTGTCACCATGGTCTCCTTTGATCCGCATTGTCATCATGGACAATTGGTTCCATGAGGCCCCGCAGTGTCACAATGGTCCCTTGCTTCCATAGCTTTTACGTTGTAACAATGGACTCCTTGCTTCTATGAGCTAGCCTGCTTTTTGCAGAGGTGTCTTTGGTTCCAACAAGGCCCCGCTGTGTCTCAGTGCACCCTGGCTTCCATGTGGATCTGGAGTATCACAAAGGCTCCTTGGTTCCACCAGGTCCTGCTGTGTCACAATGGGTCCTGTGGTCCCTGAGGCCCTCCAAAACCATCGTGGAGGCTTGCTTCCATGAGGTTCCATTATGTGCCAGTGGTCATCTTGGTTCCAGGAGCTTCCTTAGTGTCACAATGCCCTCCATGCTTCCATTAGGCCCTGCTTTGCCACAATGGTCCCCTTGTTTCCATGAGGCCCCGCTGTGTCACAATGGACCTATGGTTCCGTGATGTTGCGTGGTGTCACCGTGCTCTTCTTGAATCCGCCGTGTAACCATGGACCATTGGTTCCATGCAGCCGTGTCACAATGGGCTCCTTGATTCCATGATTCCCCACGGTGTCACAATGGAGCCTTGTTTCTAGGAGGTTCTGTACTGTCACAATTGCCTCCTTGATGCCATCAGCCCCTGCAGTGTCACAATGGCTCCTTGGTTCCATGAGGAACACAATAGCTTGGCATAAGCATTGAGCAACAGCTGCTGAACACACCTGGCAACATCTGCTTGCATCAAAAGAGGGCTTCAAGCTGACAATGGCACCAGCAGCTTCCATCTGCAACAGAGACCCAGGAAAGGACAGGCTGTGCCGGTTTGGACAAATGTGGAGGAAAATATCCTCTGATAGAAGGCAGGTTACACCCAGCCCTCCCCCACCAGGTTTTTGGAAAAAAGAACTTTCCTGGGAAGAAAGTGAAAGAGATAAAAACTATTTTTTTAACAAACACACAGGAAAAGGATAGCAATGCTAAATATTAAAAGCTCTCGCTGTGCAGAGAAAGCTGGGATAATTTGAGAGTCCTTCTGTGTTTCGGTGGGGTCTCCTGAAACATCCATAGACAGCGAGGCCCGTGCAAAGAAACAGGGAGCGATTCTTGAGAGAAGTTTCAGAGCTCTTTCTTCTCCAGCCACATGGGCGGGGCACTGCCAAAGAACTGAGCAATCACAGCACAACCAGGGCCCTCCTCGCACAGGGCAACACAAAATAAGCAGTGCTGAACAGGATTAGGGCACATGTCAGCAGGGAGCAGGGAGACCCCGTGCCCAGGCCATGCCTCTACCCCAGGGTCCCCTCTCCCATGACCTCATGGCAGGGGGGAGGAACCCCAACACTTCCGTAGGTGTAGTCTCTCTCCTCCTCCTTGCAGCTGGCTCATGGGCCCACATTCAGGGCCCCCACCTCGGGAGAAAATTCTCCCAATGTGGTCTGATGTTGAAAGAGTCAAGAAGAGAAGAAGGGGAAAAAACCCCCAAAGTCCCAGGAAAACAAAGTTCAACTCTCCATCTCCCCCCAGAGAAAAGGAGCTGAAAACTGGCTAAAAAGAAACAAAGTTGCTTCCTCTGCTCTTGCTGCAAGCAGGATGCAGAGGAGTGTGTATGTGTGTCCTTGAACAAACGCTCTGAGAAGTTTGTCCGGTTTTTTTCCTCTCCCCCCTCTCAGGCTCAGTTGAAAGGCACAGAAACGCACAAAGTTCACTTCTGGGCATAGAGCAGCAATAGGGGATACACACAATAAAGTCACCCCAAGACACAGGGACAGAGAATTCAGTGGAAAGACTCCGAGAATTCTGCTCCCAGAGATCATTCATTCCTGCTCACGCTGACCCTTGTAGAAAGGGGACATCGTTCCAGGCAGCCTGTACTGAGCATGTGGCTCCTGAGTGGGGTTTGTTGTTTAGGAAACCTGCTCCGGCTTTTCCATTCTTTCCTTGCAAACAGGAAAACTTCTCCTGGGGCTGTGTGCAGGCAGAGCCCTGAGGAGAGCAGGTGGCACATGGTGCGCTGGGCTGGGACAGCCAGCTGCAGAGCTCAAGGGAAGAAGCCCAAAGTGTCACAAAGGCTCCTTGCCTTCCCATGCAACACCTGGGTCACAATGGTCTCCTTGATTCCATGAGGCCCCACTGTGTCACAATGGCTCCTTGGTTCCATCAGGTTCCGCAGTGTCACCATGGTCTCCTTTGATCCGCATTGTCATCATGGACAATTGGTTCCATGAGGCCCCGCAGTGTCACAATGGTCCCTTGCTTCCATAGCTTTTACGTTGTAACAATGGACTCCTTGCTTCTATGAGCTAGCCTGCTTTTTGCAGAGGTGTCTTTGGTTCCAACAAGGCCCCGCTGTGTCTCAGTGCACCCTGGCTTCCATGTGGATCTGGAGTATCACAAAGGCTCCTTGGTTCCACCAGGTCCTGCTGTGTCACAATGGGTCCTGTGGTCCCTGAGGCCCTCCAAAACCATCGTGGAGGCTTGCTTCCATGAGGTTCCATTATGTGCCAGTGGTCATCTTGGTTCCAGGAGTTTCCTTAGTGTCACAATGCCCTCCATGCTTCCATTAGGCCCTGCTTTGCCACAATGGTCCCCTTGTTTCCATGAGGCCCCGCTGTGTCACAATGGACCTATGGTTCCATGATGTTGCGTGGTGTCACCGTGCTCTTCTTGAATCCGCCGTGTAACCATGGACCATTGGTTCCATGCAGCCGTGTCACAATGGGCTCCTTGATTCCATGATTCCCCACGGTGTCACAATGGAGCCTTGTTTCTAGGAGGTTCTGTACTGTCACAATTGCCTCCTTGATGCCATCAGCCCCTGCAGTGTCACAATGGCTCCTTGGTTCCATGAGGAACACAATAGCTTGGCATAAGCATTGAGCAACAGCTGCTGAACACACCTGGCAACATCTGCTTGCATCAAAAGAGGGCTTCAAGCTGACAATGGCACCAGCAGCTTCCATCTGCAACAGAGACCCAGGAAAGGACAGGCTGTGCCGGTTTGGACAAATGTGGAGGAAAATATCCTCTGATAGAAGGCAGGTTACACCCAGCCCTCCCCCACCAGGTTTTTGGAAAAAAGAACTTTCCTGGGAAGAAAGTGAAAGAGATAAAAACTATTTTTTTAACAAACACACAGGAAAAGGATAGCAATGCTAAATATTAAAAGCTCTCGCTGTGCAGAGAAAGCTGGGATAATTTGAGAGTCCTTCTGTGTTTCGGTGGGGTCTCCTGAAACATCCATAGACAGCGAGGCCCGTGCAAAGAAACAGGGAGCGATTCTTGAGAGAAGTTTCAGAGCTCTTTCTTCTCCAGCCACATGGGCGGGGCACTGCCAAAGAACTGAGCAATCACAGCACAACCAGGGCCCTCCTCGCACAGGGCAACACAAAATAAGCAGTGCTGAACAGGATTAGGGCACATGTGAGCAGGGAGCAGGGAGACCCCGTGCCCAGGCCATGCCTCTACCCCAGGGTCCCCTCTCCCATGACCTCATGGCAGGGGGGAGGAACCCCAACACTTCCGTAGGTGTAGTCTCTCTCCTCCTCCTTGCAGCTGGCTCATGGGCCCACATTCAGGGCCCCCACCTCGGGAGAAAATTCTCCCAATGTGGTCTGATGTTGAAAGAGTCAAGAAGAGAAGAAGGGGAAAAAACCCCCAAAGTCCCAGGAAAACAAAGTTCAACTCTCCATCTTCCCCCAGAGAAAAGGAGCTGAAAACTGGCTAAAAAGAAACAAAGTTGCTTCCTCTGCTCTTGCTGCAAGCAGGATGCAGAGGAGTGTGTATGTGTGTCCTTGAACAAACGCTCTGAGAAGTTTGTCCGGTTTTTTTCCTCTCCCCCCTCTCAGGCTCAGTTGAAAGGCACAGAAACGCACAAAGTTCACTTCTGGGCATAGAGCAGCAATAGGGGATACACACAATAAAGTCACCCCAAGACACAGGGACAGAGAATTCAGTGGAAAGACTCCGAGAATTCTGCTCCCAGAGATCATTCATTCCTGCTCACCCTGACCCTTGTAGAAAGGGGACATCGTTCCAGGCAGCCTGTACTGAGCATGTGGCTCCTGAGTGGGGTTTGTTGTTTAGGAAACCTGCTCCGGCTTTTCCATTCTTTCCTTGCAAACAGGAAAACTTCTCCTGGGGCTGTGTGCAGGCAGAGCCCTGAGGAGAGCAGGTGGCACATGGTGCGCTGGGCTGGGACAGCCAGCTGCAGAGCTCAAGGGAAGAAGCCCAAAGTGTCACAAAGGCTCCTTGCCTTCCCATGCAACACCTGGGTCACAATGGTCTCCTTGATTCCATGAGGCCCCACTGTGTCACAATGGCTCCTTGGTTCCATCAGGTTCCGCAGTGTCACCATGGTCTCCTTTGATCCGCATTGTCATCATGGACAATTGGTTCCATGAGGCCCCGCAGTGTCACAATGGTCCCTTGCTTCCATAGCTTTTACGTTGTAACAATGGACTCCTTGCTTCTATGAGCTAGCCTGCTTTTTGCAGAGGTGTCTTTGGTTCCAACAAGGCCCCGCTGTGTCTCAGTGCACCCTGGCTTCCATGTGGATCTGGAGTATCACAAAGGCTCCTTGGTTCCACCAGGTCCTGCTGTGTCACAATGGGTCCTGTGGTCCCTGAGGCCCTCCAAAACCATCGTGGAGGCTTGCTTCCATGAGGTTCCATTATGTGCCAGTGGTCATCTTGGTTCCAGGAGTTTCCTTAGTGTCACAATGCCCTCCATGCTTCCATTAGGCCCTGCTTTGCCACAATGGTCCCCTTGTTTCCATGAGGCCCCGCTGTGTCACAATGGACCTATGGTTCCGTGATGTTGCGTGGTGTCACCGTGCTCTTCTTGAATCCGCCGTGTAACCATGGACCATTGGTTCCATGCAGCCGTGTCACAATGGGCTCCTTGATTCCATGATTCCCCACGGTGTCACAATGGAGCCTTGTTTCTAGGAGGTTCTGTACTGTCACAATTGCCTCCTTGATGCCATCAGCCCCTGCAGTGTCACAATGGCTCCTTGGTTCCATGAGGAACACAATAGCTTGGCATAAGCATTGAGCAACAGCTGCTGAACACACCTGGCAACATCTGCTTGCATCAAAAGAGGGCTTCAAGCTGACAATGGCACCAGCAGCTTCCATCTGCAACAGAGACCCAGGAAAGGACAGGCTGTGCCGGTTTGGACAAATGTGGAGGAAAATATCCTCTGATAGAAGGCAGGTTACACCCAGCCCTCCCCCACCAGGTTTTTGGAAAAAAGAACTTTCCTGGGAAGAAAGTGAAAGAGATAAAAACTATTTTTTTAACAAACACACAGGAAAAGGATAGCAATGCTAAATATTAAAAGCTCTCGCTGTGCAGAGAAAGCTGGGATAATTTGAGAGTCCTTCTGTGTTTCGGTGGGGTCTCCTGAAACATCCATAGACAGCGAGGCCCGTGCAAAGAAACAGGGAGCGATTCATGAGAGAAGTTTCAGAGCTCTTTCTTCTCCAGCCACATGGGCGGGGCACTGCCAAAGAACTGAGCAATCACAGCACAACCAGGGCCCTCCTCGCACAGGGCAACACAAAATAAGCAGTGCTGAACAGGATTAGGGCACATGTGAGCAGGGAGCAGGGAGACCCCGTGCCCAGGCCATGCCTCTACCCCAGGGTCCCCTCTCCCATGACCTCATGGCAGGGGGGAGGAACCCCAACACTTCCGTAGGTGTAGTCTCTCTCCTCCTCCTTGCAGCTGGCTCATGGGCCCACATTCAGGGCCCCCACCTCGGGAGAAAATTCTCCCAATGTGGTCTGATGTTGAAAGAGTCAAGAAGAGAAGAAGGGGAAAAAACCCCCAAAGTCCCAGGAAAACAAAGTTCAACTCTCCATCTCCCCCCAGAGAAAAGGAGCTGAAAACTGGCTAAAAAGAAACAAAGTTGCTTCCTCTGCTCTTGCTGCAAGCAGGATGCAGAGGAGTGTGTATGTGTGTCCTTGAACAAACGCTCTGAGAAGTTTGTCCGGTTTTTTTCCTCTCCCCCCTCTCAGGCTCAGTTGAAAGGCACAGAAACGCACAAAGTTCACTTCTGGGCATAGAGCAGCAATAGGGGATACACATGATAAAGTCACCCCAAGACACAGGGACAGAGAATTCAGTGGAAAGACTCCGAGAATTCTGCTCCCAGAGATCATTCATTCCTGCTCACACTGACCCTTGTAGAAAGGGGACATCGTTCCAGGCAGCCTGTACTGAGCATGTGGCTCCTGAGTGGGGTTTGTTGTTTAGGAAACCTGCTCCGGCTTTTCCATTCTTTCCTTGCAAACAGGAAAACTTCTCCTGGGGCTGTGTGCAGGCAGAGCCCTGAGGAGAGCAGGTGGCACATGGTGCGCTGGGCTGGGACAGCCAGCTGCAGAGCTCAAGGGAAGAAGCCCAAAGTGTCACAAAGGCTCCTTGCCTTCCCATGCAACACCTGGGTCACAATGGTCTCCTTGATTCCATGAGGCCCCACTGTGTCACAATGGCTCCTTGGTTCCATCAGGTTCCGCAGTGTCACCATGGTCTCCTTTGATCCGCATTGTCATCATGGACAATTGGTTCCATGAGGCCCCGCAGTGTCACAATGGTCCCTTGCTTCCATAGCTTTTACGTTGTAACAATGGACTCCTTGCTTCTATGAGCTAGCCTGCTTTTTGCAGAGGTGTCTTTGGTTCCAACAAGGCCCCGCTGTGTCTCAGTGCACCCTGGCTTCCATGTGGATCTGGAGTATCACAAAGGCTCCTTGGTTCCACCAGGTCCTGCTGTGTCACAATGGGTCCTGTGGTCCCTGAGGCCCTCCAAAACCATCGTGGAGGCTTGCTTCCATGAGGTTCCATTATGTGCCAGTGGTCATCTTGGTTCCAGGAGCTTCCTTAGTGTCACAATGCCCTCCATGCTTCCATTAGGCCCTGCTTTGCCACAATGGTCCCCTTGTTTCCATGAGGCCCCGCTGTGTCACAATGGACCTATGGTTCCGTGATGTTGCGTGGTGTCACCGTGCTCTTCTTGAATCCGCCGTGTAACCATGGACCATTGGTTCCATGCAGCCGTGTCACAATGGGCTCCTTGATTCCATGATTCCCCACGGTGTCACAATGGAGCCTTGTTTCTAGGAGGTTCTGTACTGTCACAATTGCCTCCTTGATGCCATCAGCCCCTGCAGTGTCACAATGGCTCCTTGGTTCCATGAGGAACACAATAGCTTGGCATAAGCATTGAGCAACAGCTGCTGAACACACCTGGCAACATCTGCTTGCATCAAAAGAGGGCTTCAAGCTGACAATGGCACCAGCAGCTTCCATCTGCAACAGAGACCCAGGAAAGGACAGGCTGTCCCGGTTTGGACAAATGTGGAGGAAAATATCCTCTGATAGAAGGCAGGTTACACCCAGCCCTCCCCCACCAGGTTTTTGGAAAAAAGAACTTTCCTGGGAAGAAAGTGAAAGAGATAAAAACTATTTTTTTAACAAACACACAGGAAAAGGATAGCAATGCTAAATATTAAAAGCTCTCGCTGTGCAGAGAAAGCTGGGATAATTTGAGAGTCCTTCTGTGTTTCGGTGGGGTCTCCTGAAACATCCATAGACAGCGAGGCCCGTGCAAAGAAACAGGGAGCGATTCTTGAGAGAAGTTTCAGAGCTCTTTCTTCTCCAGCCACATGGGCGGGGCACTGCCAAAGAACTGAGCAATCACAGCACAACCAGGGCCCTCCTCGCACAGGGCAACACAAAATAAGCAGTGCTGAACAGGATTAGGGCACATGTCAGCAGGGAGCAGGGAGACCCCGTGCCCAGGCCATGCCTCTACCCCAGGGTCCCCTCTCCCATGACCTCATGGCAGGGGGGAGGAACCCCAACACTTCCGTAGGTGTAGTCTCTCTCCTCCTCCTTGCAGCTGGCTCATGGGCCCACATTCAGGGCCCCCACCTCGGGAGAAAATTCTCCCAATGTGGTCTGATGTTGAAAGAGTCAAGAAGAGAAGAAGGGGAAAAAACCCCCAAAGTCCCAGGAAAACAAAGTTCAACTCTCCATCTCCCCCCAGAGAAAAGGAGCTGAAAACTGGCTAAAAAGAAACAAAGTTGCTTCCTCTGCTCTTGCTGCAAGCAGGATGCAGAGGAGTGTGTATGTGTGTCCTTGAACAAACGCTCTGAGAAGTTTGTCCGGTTTTTTTCCTCTCCCCCCTCTCAGGCTCAGTTGAAAGGCACAGAAACGCACAAAGTTCACTTCTGGGCATAGAGCAGCAATAGGGGATACACACAATAAAGTCACCCCAAGACACAGGGACAGAGAATTCAGTGGAAAGACTCCGAGAATTCTGCTCCCAGAGATCATTCATTCCTGCTCACGCTGACCCTTGTAGAAAGGGGACATCGTTCCAGGCAGCCTGTACTGAGCATGTGGCTCCTGAGTGGGGTTTGTTGTTTAGGAAACCTGCTCCGGCTTTTCCATTCTTTCCTTGCAAACAGGAAAACTTCTCCTGGGGCTGTGTGCAGGCAGAGCCCTGAGGAGAGCAGGTGGCACATGGTGCGCTGGGCTGGGACAGCCAGCTGCAGAGCTCAAGGGAAGAAGCCCAAAGTGTCACAAAGGCTCCTTGCCTTCCCATGCAACACCTGGGTCACAATGGTCTCCTTGATTCCATGAGGCCCCACTGTGTCACAATGGCTCCTTGGTTCCATCAGGTTCCGCAGTGTCACCATGGTCTCCTTTGATCCGCATTGTCATCATGGACAATTGGTTCCATGAGGCCCCGCAGTGTCACAATGGTCCCTTGCTTCCATAGCTTTTACGTTGTAACAATGGACTCCTTGCTTCTATGAGCTAGCCTGCTTTTTGCAGAGGTGTCTTTGGTTCCAACAAGGCCCCGCTGTGTCTCAGTGCACCCTGGCTTCCATGTGGATCTGGAGTATCACAAAGGCTCCTTGGTTCCACCAGGTCCTGCTGTGTCACAATGGGTCCTGTGGTCCCTGAGGCCCTCCAAAACCATCGTGGAGGCTTGCTTCCATGAGGTTCCATTATGTGCCAGTGGTCATCTTGGTTCCAGGAGTTTCCTTAGTGTCACAATGCCCTCCATGCTTCCATTAGGCCCTGCTTTGCCACAATGGTCCCCTTGTTTCCATGAGGCCCCGCTGTGTCACAATGGACCTATGGTTCCATGATGTTGCGTGGTGTCACCGTGCTCTTCTTGAATCCGCCGTGTAACCATGGACCATTGGTTCCATGCAGCCGTGTCACAATGGGCTCCTTGATTCCATGATTCCCCACGGTGTCACAATGGAGCCTTGTTTCTAGGAGGTTCTGTACTGTCACAATTGCCTCCTTGATGCCATCAGCCCCTGCAGTGTCACAATGGCTCCTTGGTTCCATGAGGAACACAATAGCTTGGCATAAGCATTGAGCAACAGCTGCTGAACACACCTGGCAACATCTGCTTGCATCAAAAGAGGGCTTCAAGCTGACAATGGCACCAGCAGCTTCCATCTGCAACAGAGACCCAGGAAAGGACAGGCTGTGCCGGTTTGGACAAATGTGGAGGAAAATATCCTCTGATAGAAGGCAGGTTACACCCAGCCCTCCCCCACCAGGTTTTTGGAAAAAAGAACTTTCCTGGGAAGAAAGTGAAAGAGATAAAAACTATTTTTTTAACAAACACACAGGAAAAGGATAGCAATGCTAAATATTAAAAGCTCTCGCTGTGCAGAGAAAGCTGGGATAATTTGAGAGTCCTTCTGTGTTTCGGTGGGGTCTCCTGAAACATCCATAGACAGCGAGGCCCGTGCAAAGAAACAGGGAGCGATTCTTGAGAGAAGTTTCAGAGCTCTTTCTTCTCCAGCCACATGGGCGGGGCACTGCCAAAGAACTGAGCAATCACAGCACAACCAGGGCCCTCCTCGCACAGGGCAACACAAAATAAGCAGTGCTGAACAGGATTAGGGCACATGTCAGCAGGGAGCAGGGAGACCCCGTGCCCAGGCCATGCCTCTACCCCAGGGTCCCCTCTCCCATGACCTCATGGCAGGGGGGAGGAACCCCAACACTTCCGTAGGTGTAGTCTCTCTCCTCCTCCTTGCAGCTGGCTCATGGGCCCACATTCAGGGCCCCCACCTCGGGAGAAAATTCTCCCAATGTGGTCTGATGTTGAAAGAGTCAAGAAGAGAAGAAGGGGAAAAAACCCCCAAAGTCCCAGGAAAACAAAGTTCAACTCTCCATCTCCCCCCAGAGAAAAGGAGCTGAAAACTGGCTAAAAAGAAACAAAGTTGCTTCCTCTGCTCTTGCTGCAAGCAGGATGCAGAGGAGTGTGTATGTGTGTCCTTGAACAAACGCTCTGAGAAGTTTGTCCGGTTTTTTTCCTCTCCCCCCTCTCAGGCTCAGTTGAAAGGCACAGAAACGCACAAAGTTCACTTCTGGGCATAGAGCAGCAATAGGGGATACACACAATAAAGTCACCCCAAGACACAGGGACAGAGAATTCAGTGGAAAGACTCCGAGAATTCTGCTCCCAGAGATCATTCATTCCTGCTCACGCTGACCCTTGTAGAAAGGGGACATCGTTCCAGGCAGCCTGTACTGAGCATGTGGCTCCTGAGTGGGGTTTGTTGTTTAGGAAACCTGCTCCGGCTTTTCCATTCTTTCCTTCCAAACAGGAAAACTTCTCCTGGGGCTGTGTGCAGGCAGAGCCCTGAGGAGAGCAGGTGGCACATGGTGCGCTGGGCTGGGACAGCCAGCTGCAGAGCTCAAGGGAAGAAGCCCAAAGTGTCACAAAGGCTCCTTGCCTTCCCATGCAACACCTGGGTCACAATGGTCTCCTTGATTCCATGAGGCCCCACTGTGTCACAATGGCTCCTTGGTTCCATCAGGTTCCGCAGTGTCACCATGGTCTCCTTTGATCCGCATTGTCATCATGGACAATTGGTTCCATGAGGCCCCGCAGTGTCACAATGGTCCCTTGCTTCCATAGCTTTTACGTTGTAACAATGGACTCCTTGCTTCTATGAGCTAGCCTGCTTTTTGCAGAGGTGTCTTTGGTTCCAACAAGGCCCCGCTGTGTCTCAGTGCACCCTGGCTTCCATGTGGATCTGGAGTATCACAAAGGCTCCTTGGTTCCACCAGGTCCTGCTGTGTCACAATGGGTCCTGTGGTCCCTGAGGCCCTCCAAAACCATCGTGGAGGCTTGCTTCCATGAGGTTCCATTATGTGCCAGTGGTCATCTTGGTTCCAGGAGTTTCCTTAGTGTCACAATGCCCTCCATGCTTCCATTAGGCCCTGCTTTGCCACAATGGTCCCCTTGTTTCCATGAGGCCCCGCTGTGTCACAATGGACCTATGGTTCCATGATGTTGCGTGGTGTCACCGTGCTCTTCTTGAATCCGCCGTGTAACCATGGACCATTGGTTCCATGCAGCCGTGTCACAATGGGCTCCTTGATTCCATGATTCCCCACGGTGTCACAATGGAGCCTTGTTTCTAGGAGGTTCTGTACTGTCACAATTGCCTCCTTGATGCCATCAGCCCCTGCAGTGTCACAATGGCTCCTTGGTTCCATGAGGAACACAATAGCTTGGCATAAGCATTGAGCAACAGCTGCTGAACACACCTGGCAACATCTGCTTGCATCAAAAGAGGGCTTCAAGCTGACAATGGCACCAGCAGCTTCCATCTGCAACAGAGACCCAGGAAAGGACAGGCTGTGCCGGTTTGGACAAATGTGGAGGAAAATATCCTCTGATAGAAGGCAGGTTACACCCAGCCCTCCCCCACCAGGTTTTTGGAAAAAAGAACTTTCCTGGGAAGAAAGTGAAAGAGATAAAAACTATTTTTTTAACAAACACACAGGAAAAGGATAGCAATGCTAAATATTAAAAGCTCTCGCTGTGCAGAGAAAGCTGGGATAATTTGAGAGTCCTTCTGTGTTTCGGTGGGGTCTCCTGAAACATCCATAGACAGCGAGGCCCGTGCAAAGAAACAGGGAGCGATTCTTGAGAGAAGTTTCAGAGCTCTTTCTTCTCCAGCCACATGGGCGGGGCACTGCCAAAGAACTGAGCAATCACAGCACAACCAGGGCCCTCCTCGCACAGGGCAACACAAAATAAGCAGTGCTGAACAGGATTAGGGCACATGTGAGCAGGGAGCAGGGAGACCCCGTGCCCAGGCCATGCCTCTACCCCAGGGTCCCCTCTCCCATGACCTCATGGCAGGGGGGAGGAACCCCAACACTTCCGTAGGTGTAGTCTCTCTCCTCCTCCTTGCAGCTGGCTCATGGGCCCACATTCAGGGCCCCCACCTCGGGAGAAAATTCTCCCAATGTGGTCTGATGTTGAAAGAGTCAAGAAGAGAAGAAGGGGAAAAAACCCCCAAAGTCCCAGGAAAACAAAGTTCAACTCTCCATCTTCCCCCAGAGAAAAGGAGCTGAAAACTGGCTAAAAAGAAACAAAGTTGCTTCCTCTGCTCTTGCTGCAAGCAGGATGCAGAGGAGTGTGTATGTGTGTCCTTGAACAAACGCTCTGAGAAGTTTGTCCGGTTTTTTTCCTCTCCCCCCTCTCAGGCTCAGTTGAAAGGCACAGAAACGCACAAAGTTCACTTCTGGGCATAGAGCAGCAATAGGGGATACACACAATAAAGTCACCCCAAGACACAGGGACAGAGAATTCAGTGGAAAGACTCCGAGAATTCTGCTCCCAGAGATCATTCATTCCTGCTCACCCTGACCCTTGTAGAAAGGGGACATCGTTCCAGGCAGCCTGTACTGAGCATGTGGCTCCTGAGTGGGGTTTGTTGTTTAGGAAACCTGCTCCGGCTTTTCCATTCTTTCCTTGCAAACAGGAAAACTTCTCCTGGGGCTGTGTGCAGGCAGAGCCCTGAGGAGAGCAGGTGGCACATGGTGCGCTGGGCTGGGACAGCCAGCTGCAGAGCTCAAGGGAAGAAGCCCAAAGTGTCACAAAGGCTCCTTGCCTTCCCATGCAACACCTGGGTCACAATGGTCTCCTTGATTCCATGAGGCCCCACTGTGTCACAATGGCTCCTTGGTTCCATCAGGTTCCGCAGTGTCACCATGGTCTCCTTTGATCCGCATTGTCATCATGGACAATTGGTTCCATGAGGCCCCGCAGTGTCACAATGGTCCCTTGCTTCCATAGCTTTTACGTTGTAACAATGGACTCCTTGCTTCTATGAGCTAGCCTGCTTTTTGCAGAGGTGTCTTTGGTTCCAACAAGGCCCCGCTGTGTCTCAGTGCACCCTGGCTTCCATGTGGATCTGGAGTATCACAAAGGCTCCTTGGTTCCACCAGGTCCTGCTGTGTCACAATGGGTCCTGTGGTCCCTGAGGCCCTCCAAAACCATCGTGGAGGCTTGCTTCCATGAGGTTCCATTATGTGCCAGTGGTCATCTTGGTTCCAGGAGTTTCCTTAGTGTCACAATGCCCTCCATGCTTCCATTAGGCCCTGCTTTGCCACAATGGTCCCCTTGTTTCCATGAGGCCCCGCTGTGTCACAATGGACCTATGGTTCCGTGATGTTGCGTGGTGTCACCGTGCTCTTCTTGAATCCGCCGTGTAACCATGGACCATTGGTTCCATGCAGCCGTGTCACAATGGGCTCCTTGATTCCATGATTCCCCACGGTGTCACAATGGAGCCTTGTTTCTAGGAGGTTCTGTACTGTCACAATTGCCTCCTTGATGCCATCAGCCCCTGCAGTGTCACAATGGCTCCTTGGTTCCATGAGGAACACAATAGCTTGGCATAAGCATTGAGCAACAGCTGCTGAACACACCTGGCAACATCTGCTTGCATCAAAAGAGGGCTTCAAGCTGACAATGGCACCAGCAGCTTCCATCTGCAACAGAGACCCAGGAAAGGACAGGCTGTGCCGGTTTGGACAAATGTGGAGGAAAATATCCTCTGATAGAAGGCAGGTTACACCCAGCCCTCCCCCACCAGGTTTTTGGAAAAAAGAACTTTCCTGGGAAGAAAGTGAAAGAGATAAAAACTATTTTTTTAACAAACACACAGGAAAAGGATAGCAATGCTAAATATTAAAAGCTCTCGCTGTGCAGAGAAAGCTGGGATAATTTGAGAGTCCTTCTGTGTTTCGGTGGGGTCTCCTGAAACATCCATAGACAGCGAGGCCCGTGCAAAGAAACAGGGAGCGATTCATGAGAGAAGTTTCAGAGCTCTTTCTTCTCCAGCCACATGGGCGGGGCACTGCCAAAGAACTGAGCAATCACAGCACAACCAGGGCCCTCCTCGCACAGGGCAACACAAAATAAGCAGTGCTGAACAGGATTAGGGCACATGTGAGCAGGGAGCAGGGAGACCCCGTGCCCAGGCCATGCCTCTACCCCAGGGTCCCCTCTCCCATGACCTCATGGCAGGGGGGAGGAACCCCAACACTTCCGTAGGTGTAGTCTCTCTCCTCCTCCTTGCAGCTGGCTCATGGGCCCACATTCAGGGCCCCCACCTCGGGAGAAAATTCTCCCAATGTGGTCTGATGTTGAAAGAGTCAAGAAGAGAAGAAGGGGAAAAAACCCCCAAAGTCCCAGGAAAACAAAGTTCAACTCTCCATCTCCCCCCAGAGAAAAGGAGCTGAAAACTGGCTAAAAAGAAACAAAGTTGCTTCCTCTGCTCTTGCTGCAAGCAGGATGCAGAGGAGTGTGTATGTGTGTCCTTGAACAAACGCTCTGAGAAGTTTGTCCGGTTTTTTTCCTCTCCCCCCTCTCAGGCTCAGTTGAAAGGCACAGAAACGCACAAAGTTCACTTCTGGGCATAGAGCAGCAATAGGGGATACACATGATAAAGTCACCCCAAGACACAGGGACAGAGAATTCAGTGGAAAGACTCCGAGAATTCTGCTCCCAGAGATCATTCATTCCTGCTCACACTGACCCTTGTAGAAAGGGGACATCGTTCCAGGCAGCCTGTACTGAGCATGTGGCTCCTGAGTGGGGTTTGTTGTTTAGGAAACCTGCTCCGGCTTTTCCATTCTTTCCTTGCAAACAGGAAAACTTCTCCTGGGGCTGTGTGCAGGCAGAGCCCTGAGGAGAGCAGGTGGCACATGGTGCGCTGGGCTGGGACAGCCAGCTGCAGAGCTCAAGGGAAGAAGCCCAAAGTGTCACAAAGGCTCCTTGCCTTCCCATGCAACACCTGGGTCACAATGGTCTCCTTGATTCCATGAGGCCCCACTGTGTCACAATGGCTCCTTGGTTCCATCAGGTTCCGCAGTGTCACCATGGTCTCCTTTGATCCGCATTGTCATCATGGACAATTGGTTCCATGAGGCCCCGCAGTGTCACAATGGTCCCTTGCTTCCATAGCTTTTACGTTGTAACAATGGACTCCTTGCTTCTATGAGCTAGCCTGCTTTTTGCAGAGGTGTCTTTGGTTCCAACAAGGCCCCGCTGTGTCTCAGTGCACCCTGGCTTCCATGTGGATCTGGAGTATCACAAAGGCTCCTTGGTTCCACCAGGTCCTGCTGTGTCACAATGGGTCCTGTGGTCCCTGAGGCCCTCCAAAACCATCGTGGAGGCTTGCTTCCATGAGGTTCCATTATGTGCCAGTGGTCATCTTGGTTCCAGGAGCTTCCTTAGTGTCACAATGCCCTCCATGCTTCCATTAGGCCCTGCTTTGCCACAATGGTCCCCTTGTTTCCATGAGGCCCCGCTGTGTCACAATGGACCTATGGTTCCGTGATGTTGCGTGGTGTCACCGTGCTCTTCTTGAATCCGCCGTGTAACCATGGACCATTGGTTCCATGCAGCCGTGTCACAATGGGCTCCTTGATTCCATGATTCCCCACGGTGTCACAATGGAGCCTTGTTTCTAGGAGGTTCTGTACTGTCACAATTGCCTCCTTGATGCCATCAGCCCCTGCAGTGTCACAATGGCTCCTTGGTTCCATGAGGAACACAATAGCTTGGCATAAGCATTGAGCAACAGCTGCTGAACACACCTGGCAACATCTGCTTGCATCAAAAGAGGGCTTCAAGCTGACAATGGCACCAGCAGCTTCCATCTGCAACAGAGACCCAGGAAAGGACAGGCTGTCCCGGTTTGGACAAATGTGGAGGAAAATATCCTCTGATAGAAGGCAGGTTACACCCAGCCCTCCCCCACCAGGTTTTTGGAAAAAAGAACTTTCCTGGGAAGAAAGTGAAAGAGATAAAAACTATTTTTTTAACAAACACACAGGAAAAGGATAGCAATGCTAAATATTAAAAGCTCTCGCTGTGCAGAGAAAGCTGGGATAATTTGAGAGTCCTTCTGTGTTTCGGTGGGGTCTCCTGAAACATCCATAGACAGCGAGGCCCGTGCAAAGAAACAGGGAGCGATTCATGAGAGAAGTTTCAGAGCTCTTTCTTCTCCAGCCACATGGGCGGGGCACTGCCAAAGAACTGAGCAATCACAGCACAACCAGGGCCCTCCTCGCACAGGGCAACACAAAATAAGCAGTGCTGAACAGGATTAGGGCACATGTGAGCAGGGAGCAGGGAGACCCCGTGCCCAGGCCATGCCTCTACCCCAGGGTCCCCTCTCCCATGACCTCATGGCAGGGGGGAGGAACCCCAACACTTCCGTAGGTGTAGTCTCTCTCCTCCTCCTTGCAGCTGGCTCATGGGCCCACATTCAGGGCCCCCACCTCGGGAGAAAATTCTCCCAATGTGGTCTGATGTTGAAAGAGTCAAGAAGAGAAGAAGGGGAAAAAACCCCCAAAGTCCCAGGAAAACAAAGTTCAACTCTCCATCTCCCCCCAGAGAAAAGGAGCTGAAAACTGGCTAAAAAGAAACAAAGTTGCTTCCTCTGCTCTTGCTGCAAGCAGGATGCAGAGGAGTGTGTATGTGTGTCCTTGAACAAACGCTCTGAGAAGTTTGTCCGGTTTTTTTCCTCTCCCCCCTCTCAGGCTCAGTTGAAAGGCACAGAAACGCACAAAGTTCACTTCTGGGCATAGAGCAGCAATAGGGGATACACATGATAAAGTCACCCCAAGACACAGGGACAGAGAATTCAGTGGAAAGACTCCGAGAATTCTGCTCCCAGAGATCATTCATTCCTGCTCACACTGACCCTTGTAGAAAGGGGACATCGTTCCAGGCAGCCTGTACTGAGCATGTGGCTCCTGAGTGGGGTTTGTTGTTTAGGAAACCTGCTCCGGCTTTTCCATTCTTTCCTTGCAAACAGGAAAACTTCTCCTGGGGCTGTGTGCAGGCAGAGCCCTGAGGAGAGCAGGTGGCACATGGTGCGCTGGGCTGGGACAGCCAGCTGCAGAGCTCAAGGGAAGAAGCCCAAAGTGTCACAAAGGCTCCTTGCCTTCCCATGCAACACCTGGGTCACAATGGTCTCCTTGATTCCATGAGGCCCCACTGTGTCACAATGGCTCCTTGGTTCCATCAGGTTCCGCAGTGTCACCATGGTCTCCTTTGATCCGCATTGTCATCATGGACAATTGGTTCCATGAGGCCCCGCAGTGTCACAATGGTCCCTTGCTTCCATAGCTTTTACGTTGTAACAATGGACTCCTTGCTTCTATGAGCTAGCCTGCTTTTTGCAGAGGTGTCTTTGGTTCCAACAAGGCCCCGCTGTGTCTCAGTGCACCCTGGCTTCCATGTGGATCTGGAGTATCACAAAGGCTCCTTGGTTCCACCAGGTCCTGCTGTGTCACAATGGGTCCTGTGGTCCCTGAGGCCCTCCAAAACCATCGTGGAGGCTTGCTTCCATGAGGTTCCATTATGTGCCAGTGGTCATCTTGGTTCCAGGAGCTTCCTTAGTGTCACAATGCCCTCCATGCTTCCATTAGGCCCTGCTTTGCCACAATGGTCCCCTTGTTTCCATGAGGCCCCGCTGTGTCACAATGGACCTATGGTTCCGTGATGTTGCGTGGTGTCACCGTGCTCTTCTTGAATCCGCCGTGTAACCATGGACCATTGGTTCCATGCAGCCGTGTCACAATGGGCTCCTTGATTCCATGATTCCCCACGGTGTCACAATGGAGCCTTGTTTCTAGGAGGTTCTGTACTGTCACAATTGCCTCCTTGATGCCATCAGCCCCTGCAGTGTCACAATGGCTCCTTGCTTCCATGAGGAACACAATAGCTTGGCATAAGCATTGAGCAACAGCTGCTGAACACACCTGGCAACATCTGCTTGCATCAAAAGAGGGCTTCAAGCTGACAATGGCACCAG
Source organism: Aphelocoma coerulescens (assembly GCF_041296385.1). Taxonomy (NCBI): domain Eukaryota; kingdom Metazoa; phylum Chordata; class Aves; order Passeriformes; family Corvidae; genus Aphelocoma; species Aphelocoma coerulescens. Next base: position 633,137 of record NW_027184074.1, read on the forward strand.
CAGCTTCCATCTGCAACAGAGACCCAGGAAAGGACAGGCTGTGCCGGTTTGGACAAATGTGGAGGAAAATATCCTCTGATAGAAGGCAGGTTACACCCAGCCCTCCCCCACCAGGTTTTTGGAAAAAAGAACTTTCCTGGGAAGAAAGTGAAAGAGATAAAAACTATTTTTTTAACAAACACACAGGAAAAGGATAGCAATGCTAAATATTAAAAGCTCTCGCTGTGCAGAGAAAGCTGGGATAATTTGAGAGTCCTTCTGTGTTTCGGTGGGGTCTCCTGAAACATCCATAGACAGCGAGGCCCGTGCAAAGAAACAGGGAGCGATTCTTGAGAGAAGTTTCAGAGCTCTTTCTTCTCCAGCCACACGGGCGGGGCACTGCCAAAGAACTGAGCAATCACAGCACAACCAGGGCCCTCCTCGCACAGGGCAACACAAAATAAGCAGTGCTGAACAGGATTAGGGCACATGTGAGCAGGGAGACCCCCGTGCCCAGGCCATGCCTCTACCCCAGGGTCCCCTCTCCCATGACCGCATGGCAGGAGGGAGGAACCCCAACACTTCCGTAGGTGCAGTCTCTCTCCTCCTCCTTGCAGCTGGCTCATGGGCCCACATTCAGGGCCCCCACCTCGGGAGAAAATTCTCCCAATGTGCTCTGATGTTGAAAGAGTCAAGAAGAGAAGAAGGGAAAAAAACCCCCGAAGTCCCAGGAAAACAAAGTTCAACTCTCCATCTCCCCCCAGAGAAAAGGAGCTGAAAACTGGCTAAAAAGAAACAAAGTTGCTTCCTCTGCTCTTGCTGCAAGCAGGATGCAGAGGAGTGTGTATGTGTGTCCTTGAACAAACGCTCTGAGAAGTTTGTCCGGTTTTTTTTCCTCTCCCCCCTCTCAGGCTCAGTTGAAAGGCACAGAAATGCACAAAGTTCACTTCTGGGCATAGAGCAGCAATAGGGGATACACACAATAAAGTCACCCCAAGACACAGGGACAGAGAATTCAGTGGAAAGACTCCGAGAATTCTGCTCCCAGAGATCATTCCTGCTCACACTGACCCTTGTAGAAAGGGGACATCGTTCCAGGCAGCCCGTACTGAGCATGTGGCTCCTGAGTGGGGTTTGTTGTTTAGGAAACCTGCTCCGGCTTTTCCATTCTTTCCTTGCAAACAGGAAAACTTCTCCTGGGGCTGTGTGCAGGCAGAGCCCTGAGGAGAGCAGGTGGCACATGGTGCGCTGGGCTGGGACAGCCAGCTGCAGAGCTCAAGGGAAGAAGCCCAAAGTGTCACAATGGCTCCTTGCCTTCACATGCAACACCTGGGTCACAATGGTCTCCTTGATTCCATGAGGCCCCACTGTGTCACAATGGCTCCTTGGTTCCATCAGGTTCCGCAGTGTCACCATGGTCTCCTTTGATCCGCACTGTCATCATGGACAATTGGTTCCATGAGGCCCCGCAGTGTCACAATGGTCCCTTGCTTCCATAGGTTTGATGTTGTAACAAAGGACTCCTTGCTTCTATGAGCTAGCCTGCTTTTTGCAGAGGTGTCTTTGGTTCCAACAAGGCCCCGCTGTGTCTCAGTGCACCCTGGCTTCCATGTGGATCTGGAGTATCACAAAGGCTCCTTGGTTCCACCAGGTCCTGCTGTGTCACAATGGGTCCTGTGGTCCCTGAGGCCCTCCAAAACCATCGTGGAGGCTTGCTTCCATGAGGTTCCATTATGTGCCAGTGGTCATCTTGGTTCCAGGAGTTTCCTTAGTGTCACAATGCTCTCCATGCTTCCATTAGGCCCTGCTTTGCCACAATGGTCCCCTTGTTTCCATGAGGCCCCGCTGTGTCACAATGGACCTATGGTTCCGTGATGTTGCGTGGTGTCACCGTGCTCTTCTTGAATCCGCCGTGTAACCATGGACCATTGGTTCCATGCAGCTGTGTCACAATGGGCTCCTTGATTCCATGATTCCCCACGGTGTCACAATGGAGCCTTGTTTCTAGGAGGTTCTGTACTGTCACAATTGCCTCCTTGATGCCATCAGCCCCTGCAGTGTCACAATGGCTCCTTGCTTCCATGAGGAACACAATAGCTTGGCATAAGCATTGAGCAACAGCTGCTGAACACACCTGGCAACATCTGCTTGCATCAAAAGAGGGCTTCAAGCTGACAATGGCACCAGCAGCTTCCATCTGCAACAGAGACCCAGGAAAGGACAGGCTGTGCCGGTTTGGACAAATGTGGAGGAAAATATCCTCTGATAGAAGGCAGGTTACACCCAGCCCTCCCTCACCAGGTTTTTGGAAAAAAGAACTTTCCTGGGAAGAAAGTGAAAGAGATAAAAACTATTTTTTTAACAAACACACAGGAAAAGGATAACAATGCTAAATATTAAAAGCTCTCGCTGTGCAGAGAAAGCTGGGATAATTTGAGAGTCCTTCTGTGTTTCGGTGGGGTCTCCTGAAACATCCATAGACAGCGAGGCCCGTGCAAAGAAACAGGGAGCGATTCTTGAGAGAAGTTTCAGAGCTCTTTCTTCTCCAGCCACACGGGCGGGGCACTGCCAAAGAACTGAGCAATCACAGCACAACCAGGGCCCTCCTCGCACAGGGCAACACAAAATAAGCAGTGCTGAACAGGATTAGGGCACATGTGAGCAGGGAGACCCCCCGTGCCCAGGCCATGCCTCTACCCCAGGGTCCCCTCTCCCATGACCTCATGGCAGGAGGGAGGAACCCCAACACTTCCGTAGGTGTAGTCTCTCTCCTCCTCCTTGCAGCTGGCTCATGGGCCCACATTCAGGGCCCCCACCTCGGGAGAAAATTCTCCCAATGTGCTCTGATGTTGAAAGAGTCAAGAAGAGAAGAAGGGAAAAAAACCCCCGAAGTCCCAGGAAAACAAAGTTCAACTCTCCATCTCCCCCCAGAGAAAAGGAGCTGAAAACTGGCTAAAAAGAAACAAAGTTGCTTCCTCTGCTCTTGCTGCAAGCAGGATGCAGAGGAGTGTGTATGTGTGTCCTTGAACAAACGCTCTGAGAAGTTTGTCCGGTTTTTTTTCCTCTCCCCCCTCTCAGGCTCAGTTGAAAGGCACAGAAATGCACAAAGTTCACTTCTGGGCATAGAGCAGCAATAGGGGATACACATGATAAAGTCACCCCAAGACACAGGGACAGAGAATTCAGTGGAAAGACTCCGAGAATTCTGCTCCCAGAGATCATTCATTCCTGCTCACCCTGACCCTTGTAGAAAGGGGACATCGTTCCAGGCAGCCTGTACTGAGCATGTGGCTCCTGAGTGGGGTTTGTTGTTTAGGAAACCTGCTCCGGCTTTTCCATTCTTTCCTTGCAAACAGGAAAACTTCTCCTGGGGCTGTGTGCAGGCAGAGCCCTGAGGAGAGCAGGTGGCACATGGTGCGCTGGGCTGGGACAGCCAGCTGCAGAGCTCAAGGGAAGAAGCCCAAAGTGTCACAATGGCTCCTTGCCTTCACATGCAACACCTGGGTCACAATGGTCTCCTTGATTCCATGAGGCCCCACTGTGTCACAATGGCTCCTTGGTTCCATCAGGTTCCGCAGTGTCACCATGGTCTCCTTTGATCCGCATTGTCATCAAGGACAATTGGTTCCATGAGGCCCCGCAGTGTCACAATGGTCCCTTGCTTCCATAGCTTTTACGTTGTAACAATGGACTCCTTGCTTCTATGAGCTAGCCTGCTTTTTGCAGAGGTGTCTTTGGTTCCAACAAGGCCCCGCTGTGTCTCAGTGCACCCTGGCTTCCATGTGGATCTGGAGTATCACAAAGGCTCCTTGGTTCCACCAGGTCCTGCTGTGTCACAATGGGTCCTGTGGTCCCTGAGGCCCTCCAAAACCATCGTGGAGGCTTGCTTCCATGAGGTTCCATTATGTGCCAGTGGTCATCTTGGTTCCAGGAGTTTCCTTAGTGTCACAATGCCCTCCATGCTTCCATTAGGCCCTGCTTTGCCACAATGGTCCCCTTGTTTCCATGAGGCCCCGCTGTGTCACAATGGACCTATGGTTCCGTGATGTTGCGTGGTGTCACCGTGCTCTTCTTGAATCCGCCGTGTAACCATGGACCATTGGTTCCATGCAGCCGTGTCACAATGGGCTCCTTGATTCCATGATTCCCCACGGTGTCACAATGGAGCCTTGTTTCTAGGAGGTTCTGTACTGTCACAATTGCCTCCTTGATGCCATCAGCCCCTGCAGTGTCACAATGGCTCCTTGCTTCCATGAGGAACACAATAGCTTGGCATAAGCATTGAGCAACAGCTGCTGAACACACCTGGCAACATCTGCTTGCATCAAAAGAGGGCTTCAAGCTGACAATGGCACCAGCAGCTTCCATCTGCAACAGAGACCCAGGAAAGGACAGGCTGTGCCGGTTTGGACAAATGTGGAGGAAAATATCCTCTGATAGAAGGCAGGTTACACCCAGCCCTCCCCCACCAGGTTTTTGGAAAAAAGAACTTTCCTGGGAAGAAAGTGAAAGAGATAAAAACTATTTTTTTAACAAACACACAGGAAAAGGATAGCAATGCTAAATATTAAAAGCTCTCGCTGTGCAGAGAAAGCTGGGATAATTTGAGAGTCCTTCTGTGTTTCGGTGGGGTCTCCTGAAACATCCATAGACAGCGAGGCCCGTGCAAAGAAACAGGGAGCGATTCTTGAGAGAAGTTTCAGAGCTCTTTCTTCTCCAGCCACACGGGCGGGGCACTGCCAAAGAACTGAGCAATCACAGCACAACCAGGGCCCTCCTCGCACAGGGCAACACAAAATAAGCAGTGCTGAACAGGATTAGGGCACATGTGAGCAGGGAGCAGGGAGACCCCGTGCCCAGGCCATGCCTCTACCCCAGGGTCCCCTCTCCCATGACCTCATGGCAGGGGGGAGGAACCCCAACACTTCCGTAGGTGTAGTCTCTCTCCTCCTCCTTGCAGCTGGCTCATGGGCCCACATTCAGGGCCCCCACCTCGGGAGAAAATTCTCCCAATGTGGTCTGATGTTGAAAGAGTCAAGAAGAGAAGAAGGGGAAAAAACCCCCAAAGTCCCAGGAAAACAAAGTTCAACTCTCCATCTCCCCCCAGAGAAAAGGAGCTGAAAACTGGCTAAAAAGAAACAAAGTTGCTTCCTCTGCTCTTGCTGCAAGCAGGATGCAGAGGAGTGTGTATGTGTGTCCTTGAACAAACGCTCTGAGAAGTTTGTCCGGTTTTTTTCCTCTCCCCCCTCTCAGGCTCAGTTGAAAGGCACAGAAACGCACAAAGTTCACTTCTGGGCATAGAGCAGCAATAGGGGATACACACAATAAAGTCACCCCAAGACACAGGGACAGAGAATTCAGTGGAAAGACTCCGAGAATTCTGCTCCCAGAGATCATTCATTCCTGCTCACACTGACCCTTGTAGAAAGGGGACATCGTTCCAGGCAGCCTGTACTGAGCATGTGGCTCCTGAGTGGGGTTTGTTGTTTAGGAAACCTGCTCCGGCTTTTCCATTCTTTCCTTGCAAACAGGAAAACTTCTCCTGGGGCTGTGTGCAGGCAGAGCCCTGAGGAGAGCAGGTGGCACATGGTGCGCTGGGCTGGGACAGCCAGCTGCAGAGCTCAAGGGAAGAAGCCCAAAGTGTCACAAAGGCTCCTTGCCTTCACATGCAACACCTGGGTCACAATGGTCTCCTTGATTCCATGAGGCCCCACTGTGTCACAATGGCTCCTTGGTTCCATCAGGTTCCGCAGTGTCACCATGGTCTCCTTTGATCCGCATTGTCATCATGGACAATTGGTTCCATGAGGCCCCGCAGTGTCACAATGGTCCCTTGCTTCCATAGCTTTTACGTTGTAACAATGGACTCCTTGCTTCTATGAGCTAGCCTGCTTTTTGCAGAGGTGTCTTTGGTTCCAACAAGGCCCCGCTGTGTCTCAGTGCACCCTGGCTTCCATGTGGATCTGGAGTATCACAAAGGCTCCTTGGTTCCACCAGGTCCTGCTGTGTCACAATGGGTCCTGTGGTCCCTGAGGCCCTCCAAAACCATCGTGGAGGCTTGCTTCCATGAGGTTCCATTATGTGCCAGTGGTCATCTTGGTTCCAGGAGTTTCCTTAGTGTCACAATGCCCTCCATGCTTCCATTAGGCCCTGCTTTGCCACAATGGTCCCCTTGTTTCCATGAGGCCCCGCTGTGTCACAATGGACCTATGGTTCCGTGATGTTGCGTGGTGTCACCGTGCTCTTCTTGAATCCGCCGTGTAACCATGGACCATTGGTTCCATGCAGCCGTGTCACAATGGGCTCCTTGATTCCATGATTCCCCATGGTGTCACAATGGAGCCTTGTTTCTAGGAGGTTCTGTACTGTCACAATTGCCTCCTTGATGCCATCAGCCCCTGCAGTGTCACAATGGCTCCTTGGTTCCATGAGGAACACAATAGCTTGGCATAAGCATTGAGCAACAGCTGCTGAACACACCTGGCAACATCTGCTTGCATCAAAAGAGGGCTTCAAGCTGACAATGGCACCAGCAGCTTCCATCTGCAACAGAGACCCAGGAAAGGACAGGCTGTCCCGGTTTGGACAAATGTGGAGGAAAATATCCTCTGATAGAAGGCAGGTTACACCCAGCCCTCCCCCACCAGGTTTTTGGAAAAAAGAACTTTCCTGGGAAGAAAGTGAAAGAGATAAAAACTATTTTTTTAACAAACACACAGGAAAAGGATAGCAATGCTAAATATTAAAAGCTCTCGCTGTGCAGAGAAAGCTGGGATAATTTGAGAGTCCTTCTGTGTTTCGGTGGGGTCTCCTGAAACATCCATAGACAGCGAGGCCCGTGCAAAGAAACAGGGAGCGATTCATGAGAGAAGTTTCAGAGCTCTTTCTTCTCCAGCCACATGGGCGGGGCACTGCCAAAGAACTGAGCAATCACAGCACAACCAGGGCCCTCCTCGCACAGGGCAACACAAAATAACCAGTGCTGAACAGGATTAGGGCACATGTGAGCAGGGAGCAGGGAGACCCCGTGCCCAGGCCATGCCTCTACCCCAGGGTCCCCTCTCCCATGACCTCATGGCAGGGGGGAGGAACCCCAACACTTCCGTAGGTGCAGTCTCTCTCCTCCTCCTTGCAGCTGGCTCATGGGCCCACATTCAGGGCCCCCACCTCGGGAGAAAATTCTCCCAATGTGGTCTGATGTTGAAAGAGTCAAGAAGAGAAGAAGGGGAAAAAACCCCCAAAGTCCCAGGAAAACAAAGTTCAACTCTCCATCTCCCCCCAGAGAAAAGGAGCTGAAAACTGGCTAAAAAGAAACAAAGTTGCTTCCTCTGCTCTTGCTGCAAGCAGGATGCAGAGGAGTGTGTATGTGTGTCCTTGAACAAACGCTCTGAGAAGTTTGTCCGGTTTTTTTCCTCTCCCCCCTCTCAGGCTCAGTTGAAAGGCACAGAAACGCACAAAGTTCACTTCTGGGCATAGAGCAGCAATAGGGGATACACATGATAAAGTCACCCCAAGACACAGGGACAGAGAATTCAGTGGAAAGACTCCGAGAATTCTGCTCCCAGAGATCATTCATTCCTGCTCACACTGACCCTTGTAGAAAGGGGACATCGTTCCAGGCAGCCTGTACTGAGCATGTGGCTCCTGAGTGGGGTTTGTTGTTTAGGAAACCTGCTCCGGCTTTTCCATTCTTTCCTTGCAAACAGGAAAACTTCTCCTGGGGCTGTGTGCAGGCAGAGCCCTGAGGAGAGCAGGTGGCACATGGTGCGCTGGGCTGGGACAGCCAGCTGCAGAGCTCAAGGGAAGAAGCCCAAAGTGTCACAATGGCTCCTTGCCTTCACATGCAACACCTGGGTCACAATGGTCTCCTTGATTCCATGAGGCCCCACTGTGTCACAATGGCTCCTTGGTTCCATCAGGTTCCGCAGTGTCACCATGGTCTCCTTTGATCCGCATTGTCATCATGGACAATTGGTTCCATGAGGCCCCGCAGTGTCACAATGGTCCCTTGCTTCCATAGCTTTTACGTTGTAACAATGGACTCCTTGCTTCTATGAGCTAGCCTGCTTTTTGCAGAGGTGTCTTTGGTTCCAACAAGGCCCCGCTGTGTCTCAGTGCACCCTGGCTTCCATGTGGATCTGGAGTATCACAAAGGCTCCTTGGTTCCACCAGGTCCTGCTGTGTCACAATGGGTCCTGTGGTCCCTGAGGCCCTCCAAAACCATCGTGGAGGCTTGCTTCCATGAGGTTCCATTATGTGCCAGTGGTCATCTTGGTTCCAGGAGCTTCCTTAGTGTCACAATGCCCTCCATGCTTCCATTAGGCCCTGCTTTGCCACAATGGTCCCCTTGTTTCCATGAGGCCCCGCTGTGTCACAATGGACCTATGGTTCCGTGATGTTGCGTGGTGTCACCGTGCTCTTCTTGAATCCGCCGTGTAACCATGGACCATTGGTTCCATGCAGCCGTGTCACAATGGGCTCCTTGATTCCATGATTCCCCACGGTGTCACAATGGAGCCTTGTTTCTAGGAGGTTCTGTACTGTCACAATTGCCTCCTTGATGCCATCAGCCCCTGCAGTGTCACAATGGCTCCTTGGTTCCATGAGGAACACAATAGCTTGGCATAAGCATTGAGCAACAGCTGCTGAACACACCTGGCAACATCTGCTTGCATCAAAAGAGGGCTTCAAGCTGACAATGGCACCAGCAGCTTCCATCTGCAACAGAGACCCAGGAAAGGACAGGCTGTGCCGGTTTGGACAAATGTGGAGGAAAATATCCTCTGATAGAAGGCAGGTTACACCCAGCCCTCCCCCACCAGGTTTTTGGAAAAAAGAACTTTCCTGGGAAGAAAGTGAAAGAGATAAAAACTATTTTTTTAACAAACACACAGGAAAAGGATAGCAATGCTAAATATTAAAAGCTCTCGCTGTGCAGAGAAAGCTGGGATAATTTGAGAGTCCTTCTGTGTTTCGGTGGGGTCTCCTGAAACATCCATAGACAGCGAGGCCCGTGCAAAGAAACAGGGAGCGATTCTTGAGAGAAGTTTCAGAGCTCTTTCTTCTCCAGCCACATGGGCGGGGCACTGCCAAAGAACTGAGCAATCACAGCACAACCAGGGCCCTCCTCGCACAGGGCAACACAAAATAAGCAGTGCTGAACAGGATTAGGGCACATGTGAGCAGGGAGACCCCCGTGCCCAGGCCATGCCTCTACCCCAGGGTCCCCTCTCCCATGACCGCATGGCAGGAGGGAGGAACCCCAACACTTCCGTAGGTGCAGTCTCTCTCCTCCTCCTTGCAGCTGGCTCATGGGCCCACATTCAGGGCCCCCACCTCGGGAGAAAATTCTCCCAATGTGCTCTGATGTTGAAAGAGTCAAGAAGAGAAGAAGGGAAAAAAACCCCCGAAGTCCCAGGAAAACAAAGTTCAACTCTCCATCTCCCCCCAGAGAAAAGGAGCTGAAAACTGGCTAAAAAGAAACAAAGTTGCTTCCTCTGCTCTTGCTGCAAGCAGGATGCAGAGGAGTGTGTATGTGTGTCCTTGAACAAACGCTCTGAGAAGTTTGTCCGGTTTTTTTTCCTCTCCCCCCTCTCAGGCTCAGTTGAAAGGCACAGAAATGCACAAAGTTCACTTCTGGGCATAGAGCAGCAATAGGGGATACACACAATAAAGTCACCCCAAGACACAGGGACAGAGAATTCAGTGGAAAGACTCCGAGAATTCTGCTCCCAGAGATCATTCCTGCTCACACTGACCCTTGTAGAAAGGGGACATCGTTCCAGGCAGCCCGTACTGAGCATGTGGCTCCTGAGTGGGGTTTGTTGTTTAGGAAACCTGCTCCGGCTTTTCCATTCTTTCCTTGCAAACAGGAAAACTTCTCCTGGGGCTGTGTGCAGGCAGAGCCCTGAGGAGAGCAGGTGGCACATGGTGCGCTGGGCTGGGACAGCCAGCTGCAGAGCTCAAGGGAAGAAGCCCAAAGTGTCACAATGGCTCCTTGCCTTCACATGCAACACCTGGGTCACAATGGTCTCCTTGATTCCATGAGGCCCCACTGTGTCACAATGGCTCCTTGGTTCCATCAGGTTCCGCAGTGTCACCATGGTCTCCTTTGATCCGCACTGTCATCATGGACAATTGGTTCCATGAGGCCCCGCAGTGTCACAATGGTCCCTTGCTTCCATAGGTTTGATGTTGTAACAAAGGACTCCTTGCTTCTATGAGCTAGCCTGCTTTTTGCAGAGGTGTCTTTGGTTCCAACAAGGCCCCGCTGTGTCTCAGTGCACCCTGGCTTCCATGTGGATCTGGAGTATCACAAAGGCTCCTTGGTTCCACCAGGTCCTGCTGTGTCACAATGGGTCCTGTGGTCCCTGAGGCCCTCCAAAACCATCGTGGAGGCTTGCTTCCATGAGGTTCCATTATGTGCCAGTGGTCATCTTGGTTCCAGGAGTTTCCTTAGTGTCACAATGCTCTCCATGCTTCCATTAGGCCCTGCTTTGCCACAATGGTCCCCTTGTTTCCATGAGGCCCCGCTGTGTCACAATGGACCTATGGTTCCGTGATGTTGCGTGGTGTCACCGTGCTCTTCTTGAATCCGCCGTGTAACCATGGACCATTGGTTCCATGCAGCTGTGTCACAATGGGCTCCTTGATTCCATGATTCCCCACGGTGTCACAATGGAGCCTTGTTTCTAGGAGGTTCTGTACTGTCACAATTGCCTCCTTGATGCCATCAGCCCCTGCAGTGTCACAATGGCTCCTTGCTTCCATGAGGAACACAATAGCTTGGCATAAGCATTGAGCAACAGCTGCTGAACACACCTGGCAACATCTGCTTGCATCAAAAGAGGGCTTCAAGCTGACAATGGCACCAGCAGCTTCCATCTGCAACAGAGACCCAGGAAAGGACAGGCTGTGCCGGTTTGGACAAATGTGGAGGAAAATATCCTCTGATAGAAGGCAGGTTACACCCAGCCCTCCCTCACCAGGTTTTTGGAAAAAAGAACTTTCCTGGGAAGAAAGTGAAAGAGATAAAAACTATTTTTTTAACAAACACACAGGAAAAGGATAACAATGCTAAATATTAAAAGCTCTCGCTGTGCAGAGAAAGCTGGGATAATTTGAGAGTCCTTCTGTGTTTCGGTGGGGTCTCCTGAAACATCCATAGACAGCGAGGCCCGTGCAAAGAAACAGGGAGCGATTCTTGAGAGAAGTTTCAGAGCTCTTTCTTCTCCAGCCACACGGGCGGGGCACTGCCAAAGAACTGAGCAATCACGGCACAACCAGGGCCCTCCTCGCACAGGGCAACACAAAATAAGCAGTGCTGAACAGGATTAGGGCACATGTGAGCAGGGAGACCCCCCGTGCCCAGGCCATGCCTCTACCCCAGGGTCCCCTCTCCCATGACCTCATGGCAGGAGGGAGGAACCCCAACACTTCCGTAGGTGTAGTCTCTCTCCTCCTCCTTGCAGCTGGCTCATGGGCCCACATTCAGGGCCCCCACCTCGGGAGAAAATTCTCCCAATGTGCTCTGATGTTGAAAGAGTCAAGAAGAGAAGAAGGGAAAAAAACCCCCGAAGTCCCAGGAAAACAAAGTTCAACTCTCCATCTCCCCCCAGAGAAAAGGAGCTGAAAACTGGCTAAAAAGAAACAAAGTTGCTTCCTCTGCTCTTGCTGCAAGCAGGATGCAGAGGAGTGTGTATGTGTGTCCTTGAACAAACGCTCTGAGAAGTTTGTCCGGTTTTTTTTCCTCTCCCCCCTCTCAGGCTCAGTTGAAAGGCACAGAAATGCACAAAGTTCACTTCTGGGCATAGAGCAGCAATAGGGGATACACATGATAAAGTCACCCCAAGACACAGGGACAGAGAATTCAGTGGAAAGACTCCGAGAATTCTGCTCCCAGAGATCATTCATTCCTGCTCACCCTGACCCTTGTAGAAAGGGGACATCGTTCCAGGCAGCCTGTACTGAGCATGTGGCTCCTGAGTGGGGTTTGTTGTTTAGGAAACCTGCTCCGGCTTTTCCATTCTTTCCTTGCAAACAGGAAAACTTCTCCTGGGGCTGTGTGCAGGCAGAGCCCTGAGGAGAGCAGGTGGCACATGGTGCGCTGGGCTGGGACAGCCAGCTGCAGAGCTCAAGGGAAGAAGCCCAAAGTGTCACAATGGCTCCTTGCCTTCACATGCAACACCTGGGTCACAATGGTCTCCTTGATTCCATGAGGCCCCACTGTGTCACAATGGCTCCTTGGTTCCATCAGGTTCCGCAGTGTCACCATGGTCTCCTTTGATCCGCATTGTCATCAAGGACAATTGGTTCCATGAGGCCCCGCAGTGTCACAATGGTCCCTTGCTTCCATAGCTTTTACGTTGTAACAATGGACTCCTTGCTTCTATGAGCTAGCCTGCTTTTTGCAGAGGTGTCTTTGGTTCCAACAAGGCCCCGCTGTGTCTCAGTGCACCCTGGCTTCCATGTGGATCTGGAGTATCACAAAGGCTCCTTGGTTCCACCAGGTCCTGCTGTGTCACAATGGGTCCTGTGGTCCCTGAGGCCCTCCAAAACCATCGTGGAGGCTTGCTTCCATGAGGTTCCATTATGTGCCAGTGGTCATCTTGGTTCCAGGAGTTTCCTTAGTGTCACAATGCCCTCCATGCTTCCATTAGGCCCTGCTTTGCCACAATGGTCCCCTTGTTTCCATGAGGCCCCGCTGTGTCACAATGGACCTATGGTTCCGTGATGTTGCGTGGTGTCACCGTGCTCTTCTTGAATCCGCCGTGTAACCATGGACCATTGGTTCCATGCAGCCGTGTCACAATGGGCTCCTTGATTCCATGATTCCCCACGGTGTCACAATGGAGCCTTGTTTCTAGGAGGTTCTGTACTGTCACAATTGCCTCCTTGATGCCATCAGCCCCTGCAGTGTCACAATGGCTCCTTGCTTCCATGAGGAACACAATAGCTTGGCATAAGCATTGAGCAACAGCTGCTGAACACACCTGGCAACATCTGCTTGCATCAAAAGAGGGCTTCAAGCTGACAATGGCACCAGCAGCTTCCATCTGCAACAGAGACCCAGGAAAGGACAGGCTGTGCCGGTTTGGACAAATGTGGAGGAAAATATCCTCTGATAGAAGGCAGGTTACACCCAGCCCTCCCCCACCAGGTTTTTGGAAAAAAGAACTTTCCTGGGAAGAAAGTGAAAGAGATAAAAACTATTTTTTTAACAAACACACAGGAAAAGGATAGCAATGCTAAATATTAAAAGCTCTCGCTGTGCAGAGAAAGCTGGGATAATTTGAGAGTCCTTCTGTGTTTCGGTGGGGTCTCCTGAAACATCCATAGACAGCGAGGCCCGTGCAAAGAAACAGGGAGCGATTCTTGAGAGAAGTTTCAGAGCTCTTTCTTCTCCAGCCACACGGGCGGGGCACTGCCAAAGAACTGAGCAATCACAGCACAACCAGGGCCCTCCTCGCACAGGGCAACACAAAATAAGCAGTGCTGAACAGGATTAGGGCACATGTGAGCAGGGAGCAGGGAGACCCCGTGCCCAGGCCATGCCTCTACCCCAGGGTCCCCTCTCCCATGACCTCATGGCAGGGGGGAGGAACCCCAACACTTCCGTAGGTGTAGTCTCTCTCCTCCTCCTTGCAGCTGGCTCATGGGCCCACATTCAGGGCCCCCACCTCGGGAGAAAATTCTCCCAATGTGGTCTGATGTTGAAAGAGTCAAGAAGAGAAGAAGGGGAAAAAACCCCCAAAGTCCCAGGAAAACAAAGTTCAACTCTCCATCTCCCCCCAGAGAAAAGGAGCTGAAAACTGGCTAAAAAGAAACAAAGTTGCTTCCTCTGCTCTTGCTGCAAGCAGGATGCAGAGGAGTGTGTATGTGTGTCCTTGAACAAACGCTCTGAGAAGTTTGTCCGGTTTTTTTCCTCTCCCCCCTCTCAGGCTCAGTTGAAAGGCACAGAAACGCACAAAGTTCACTTCTGGGCATAGAGCAGCAATAGGGGATACACACAATAAAGTCACCCCAAGACACAGGGACAGAGAATTCAGTGGAAAGACTCCGAGAATTCTGCTCCCAGAGATCATTCATTCCTGCTCACACTGACCCTTGTAGAAAGGGGACATCGTTCCAGGCAGCCTGTACTGAGCATGTGGCTCCTGAGTGGGGTTTGTTGTTTAGGAAACCTGCTCCGGCTTTTCCATTCTTTCCTTGCAAACAGGAAAACTTCTCCTGGGGCTGTGTGCAGGCAGAGCCCTGAGGAGAGCAGGTGGCACATGGTGCGCTGGGCTGGGACAGCCAGCTGCAGAGCTCAAGGGAAGAAGCCCAAAGTGTCACAAAGGCTCCTTGCCTTCACATGCAACACCTGGGTCACAATGGTCTCCTTGATTCCATGAGGCCCCACTGTGTCACAATGGCTCCTTGGTTCCATCAGGTTCCGCAGTGTCACCATGGTCTCCTTTGATCCGCATTGTCATCATGGACAATTGGTTCCATGAGGCCCCGCAGTGTCACAATGGTCCCTTGCTTCCATAGGTTTGATGTTGTAACAATGGACTCCTTGCTTCTATGAGCTAGCCTGCTTTTTGCAGAGGTGTCTTTGGTTCCAACAAGGCCCCGCTGTGTCTCAGTGCACCCTGGCTTCCATGTGGATCTGGAGTATCACAAAGGCTCCTTGGTTCCACCAGGTCCTGCTGTGTCACAATGGGTCCTGTGGTCCCTGAGGCCCTCCAAAACCATCGTGGAGGCTTGCTTCCATGAGGTTCCATTATGTGCCAGTGGTCATCTTGGTTCCAGGAGTTTCCTTAGTGTCACAATGCCCTCCATGCTTCCATTAGGCCCTGCTTTGCCACAATGGTCCCCTTGTTTCCATGAGGCCCCGCTGTGTCACAATGGACCTATGGTTCCGTGATGTTGCGTGGTGTCACCGTGCTCTTCTTGAATCCGCCGTGTAACCATGGACCATTGGTTCCATGCAGCCGTGTCACAATGGGCTCCTTGATTCCATGATTCCCCACGGTGTCACAATGGAGCCTTGTTTCTAGGAGGTTCTGTACTGTCACAATTGCCTCCTTGATGCCATCAGCCCCTGCAGTGTCACAATGGCTCCTTGGTTCCATGAGGAACACAATAGCTTGGCATAAGCATTGAGCAACAGCTGCTGAACACACCTGGCAACATCTGCTTGCATCAAAAGAGGGCTTCAAGCTGACAATGGCACCAGCAGCTTCCATCTGCAACAGAGACCCAGGAAAGGACAGGCTGTCCCGGTTTGGACAAATGTGGAGGAAAATATCCTCTGATAGAAGGCAGGTTACACCCAGCCCTCCCCCACCAGGTTTTTGGAAAAAAGAACTTTCCTGGGAAGAAAGTGAAAGAGATAAAAACTATTTTTTTAACAAACACACAGGAAAAGGATAGCAATGCTAAATATTAAAAGCTCTCGCTGTGCAGAGAAAGCTGGGATAATTTGAGAGTCCTTCTGTGTTTCGGTGGGGTCTCCTGAAACATCCATAGACAGCGAGGCCCGTGCAAAGAAACAGGGAGCGATTCATGAGAGAAGTTTCAGAGCTCTTTCTTCTCCAGCCACATGGGCGGGGCACTGCCAAAGAACTGAGCAATCACAGCACAACCAGGGCCCTCCTCGCACAGGGCAACACAAAATAACCAGTGCTGAACAGGATTAGGGCACATGTGAGCAGGGAGCAGGGAGACCCCGTGCCCAGGCCATGCCTCTACCCCAGGGTCCCCTCTCCCATGACCTCATGGCAGGGGGGAGGAACCCCAACACTTCCGTAGGTGCAGTCTCTCTCCTCCTCCTTGCAGCTGGCTCATGGGCCCACATTCAGGGCCCCCACCTCGGGAGAAAATTCTCCCAATGTGGTCTGATGTTGAAAGAGTCAAGAAGAGAAGAAGGGGAAAAAACCCCCAAAGTCCCAGGAAAACAAAGTTCAACTCTCCATCTCCCCCCAGAGAAAAGGAGCTGAAAACTGGCTAAAAAGAAACAAAGTTGCTTCCTCTGCTCTTGCTGCAAGCAGGATGCAGAGGAGTGTGTATGTGTGTCCTTGAACAAACGCTCTGAGAAGTTTGTCCGGTTTTTTTCCTCTCCCCCCTCTCAGGCTCAGTTGAAAGGCACAGAAACGCACAAAGTTCACTTCTGGGCATAGAGCAGCAATAGGGGATACACATGATAAAGTCACCCCAAGACACAGGGACAGAGAATTCAGTGGAAAGACTCCGAGAATTCTGCTCCCAGAGATCATTCATTCCTGCTCACACTGACCCTTGTAGAAAGGGGACATCGTTCCAGGCAGCCTGTACTGAGCATGTGGCTCCTGAGTGGGGTTTGTTGTTTAGGAAACCTGCTCCGGCTTTTCCATTCTTTCCTTGCAAACAGGAAAACTTCTCCTGGGGCTGTGTGCAGGCAGAGCCCTGAGGAGAGCAGGTGGCACATGGTGCGCTGGGCTGGGACAGCCAGCTGCAGAGCTCAAGGGAAGAAGCCCAAAGTGTCACAATGGCTCCTTGCCTTCACATGCAACACCTGGGTCACAATGGTCTCCTTGATTCCATGAGGCCCCACTGTGTCACAATGGCTCCTTGGTTCCATCAGGTTCCGCAGTGTCACCATGGTCTCCTTTGATCCGCATTGTCATCATGGACAATTGGTTCCATGAGGCCCCGCAGTGTCACAATGGTCCCTTGCTTCCATAGCTTTTACGTTGTAACAATGGACTCCTTGCTTCTATGAGCTAGCCTGCTTTTTGCAGAGGTGTCTTTGGTTCCAACAAGGCCCCGCTGTGTCTCAGTGCACCCTGGCTTCCATGTGGATCTGGAGTATCACAAAGGCTCCTTGGTTCCACCAGGTCCTGCTGTGTCACAATGGGTCCTGTGGTCCCTGAGGCCCTCCAAAACCATCGTGGAGGCTTGCTTCCATGAGGTTCCATTATGTGCCAGTGGTCATCTTGGTTCCAGGAGCTTCCTTAGTGTCACAATGCCCTCCATGCTTCCATTAGGCCCTGCTTTGCCACAATGGTCCCCTTGTTTCCATGAGGCCCCGCTGTGTCACAATGGACCTATGGTTCCGTGATGTTGCGTGGTGTCACCGTGCTCTTCTTGAATCCGCCGTGTAACCATGGACCATTGGTTCCATGCAGCCGTGTCACAATGGGCTCCTTGATTCCATGATTCCCCACGGTGTCACAATGGAGCCTTGTTTCTAGGAGGTTCTGTACTGTCACAATTGCCTCCTTGATGCCATCAGCCCCTGCAGTGTCACAATGGCTCCTTGGTTCCATGAGGAACACAATAGCTTGGCATAAGCATTGAGCAACAGCTGCTGAACACACCTGGCAACATCTGCTTGCATCAAAAGAGGGCTTCAAGCTGACAATGGCACCAGCAGCTTCCATCTGCAACAGAGACCCAGGAAAGGACAGGCTGTGCCGGTTTGGACAAATGTGGAGGAAAATATCCTCTGATAGAAGGCAGGTTACACCCAGCCCTCCCCCACCAGGTTTTTGGAAAAAAGAACTTTCCTGGGAAGAAAGTGAAAGAGATAAAAACTATTTTTTTAACAAACACACAGGAAAAGGATAGCAATGCTAAATATTAAAAGCTCTCGCTGTGCAGAGAAAGCTGGGATAATTTGAGAGTCCTTCTGTGTTTCGGTGGGGTCTCCTGAAACATCCATAGACAGCGAGGCCCGTGCAAAGAAACAGGGAGCGATTCTTGAGAGAAGTTTCAGAGCTCTTTCTTCTCCAGCCACATGGGCGGGGCACTGCCAAAGAACTGAGCAATCACAGCACAACCAGGGCCCTCCTCGCACAGGGCAACACAAAATAAGCAGTGCTGAACAGGATTAGGGCACATGTGAGCAGGGAGACCCCCGTGCCCAGGCCATGCCTCTACCCCAGGGTCCCCTCTCCCATGACCGCATGGCAGGAGGGAGGAACCCCAACACTTCCGTAGGTGCAGTCTCTCTCCTCCTCCTTGCAGCTGGCTCATGGGCCCACATTCAGGGCCCCCACCTCGGGAGAAAATTCTCCCAATGTGCTCTGATGTTGAAAGAGTCAAGAAGAGAAGAAGGGAAAAAAACCCCCGAAGTCCCAGGAAAACAAAGTTCAACTCTCCATCTCCCCCCAGAGAAAAGGAGCTGAAAACTGGCTAAAAAGAAACAAAGTTGCTTCCTCTGCTCTTGCTGCAAGCAGGATGCAGAGGAGTGTGTATGTGTGTCCTTGAACAAACGCTCTGAGAAGTTTGTCCGGTTTTTTTTCCTCTCCCCCCTCTCAGGCTCAGTTGAAAGGCACAGAAATGCACAAAGTTCACTTCTGGGCATAGAGCAGCAATAGGGGATACACACAATAAAGTCACCCCAAGACACAGGGACAGAGAATTCAGTGGAAAGACTCCGAGAATTCTGCTCCCAGAGATCATTCCTGCTCACCCTGACCCTTGTAGAAAGGGGACATCGTTCCAGGCAGCCCGTACTGAGCATGTGGCTCCTGAGTGGGGTTTGTTGTTTAGGAAACCTGCTCCGGCTTTTCCATTCTTTCCTTGCAAACAGGAAAACTTCTCCTGGGGCTGTGTGCAGGCAGAGCCCTGAGGAGAGCAGGTGGCACATGGTGCGCTGGGCTGGGACAGCCAGCTGCAGAGCTCAAGGGAAGAAGCCCAAAGTGTCACAATGGCTCCTTGCCTTCACATGCAACACCTGGGTCACAATGGTCTCCTTGATTCCATGAGGCCCCACTGTGTCACAATGGCTCCTTGGTTCCATCAGGTTCCGCAGTGTCACCATGGTCTCCTTTGATCCGCACTGTCATCATGGACAATTGGTTCCATGAGGCCCCGCAGTGTCACAATGGTCCCTTGCTTCCATAGGTTTGATGTTGTAACAAAGGACTCCTTGCTTCTATGAGCTAGCCTGCTTTTTGCAGAGGTGTCTTTGGTTCCAACAAGGCCCCGCTGTGTCTCAGTGCACCCTGGCTTCCATGTGGATCTGGAGTATCACAAAGGCTCCTTGGTTCCACCAGGTCCTGCTGTGTCACAATGGGTCCTGTGGTCCCTGAGGCCCTCCAAAACCATCGTGGAGGCTTGCTTCCATGAGGTTCCATTATGTGCCAGTGGTCATCTTGGTTCCAGGAGTTTCCTTAGTGTCACAATGCTCTCCATGCTTCCATTAGGCCCTGCTTTGCCACAATGGTCCCCTTGTTTCCATGAGGCCCCGCTGTGTCACAATGGACCTATGGTTCCGTGATGTTGCGTGGTGTCACCGTGCTCTTCTTGAATCCGCCGTGTAACCATGGACCATTGGTTCCATGCAGCTGTGTCACAATGGGCTCCTTGATTCCATGATTCCCCACGGTGTCACAATGGAGCCTTGTTTCTAGGAGGTTCTGTACTGTCACAATTGCCTCCTTGATGCCATCAGCCCCTGCAGTGTCACAATGGCTCCTTGCTTCCATGAGGAACACAATAGCTTGGCATAAGCATTGAGCAACAGCTGCTGAACACACCTGGCAACATCTGCTTGCATCAAAAGAGGGCTTCAAGCTGACAATGGCACCAGCAGCTTCCATCTGCAACAGAGACCCAGGAAAGGACAGGCTGTGCCGGTTTGGACAAATGTGGAGGAAAATATCCTCTGATAGAAGGCAGGTTACACCCAGCCCTCCCTCACCAGGTTTTTGGAAAAAAGAACTTTCCTGGGAAGAAAGTGAAAGAGATAAAAACTATTTTTTTAACAAACACACAGGAAAAGGATAACAATGCTAAATATTAAAAGCTCTCGCTGTGCAGAGAAAGCTGGGATAATTTGAGAGTCCTTCTGTGTTTCGGTGGGGTCTCCTGAAACATCCATAGACAGCGAGGCCCGTGCAAAGAAACAGGGAGCGATTCTTGAGAGAAGTTTCAGAGCTCTTTCTTCTCCAGCCACACGGGCGGGGCACTGCCAAAGAACTGAGCAATCACAGCACAACCAGGGCCCTCCTCGCACAGGGCAACACAAAATAAGCAGTGCTGAACAGGATTAGGGCACATGTGAGCAGGGAGACCCCCCGTGCCCAGGCCATGCCTCTACCCCAGGGTCCCCTCTCCCATGACCTCATGGCAGGAGGGAGGAACCCCAACACTTCCGTAGGTGTAGTCTCTCTCCTCCTCCTTGCAGCTGGCTCATGGGCCCACATTCAGGGCCCCCACCTCGGGAGAAAATTCTCCCAATGTGCTCTGATGTTGAAAGAGTCAAGAAGAGAAGAAGGGAAAAAAACCCCCGAAGTCCCAGGAAAACAAAGTTCAACTCTCCATCTCCCCCCAGAGAAAAGGAGCTGAAAACTGGCTAAAAAGAAACAAAGTTGCTTCCTCTGCTCTTGCTGCAAGCAGGATGCAGAGGAGTGTGTATGTGTGTCCTTGAACAAACGCTCTGAGAAGTTTGTCCGGTTTTTTTTCCTCTCCCCCCTCTCAGGCTCAGTTGAAAGGCACAGAAATGCACAAAGTTCACTTCTGGGCATAGAGCAGCAATAGGGGATACACATGATAAAGTCACCCCAAGACACAGGGACAGAGAATTCAGTGGAAAGACTCCGAGAATTCTGCTCCCAGAGATCATTCATTCCTGCTCACCCTGACCCTTGTAGAAAGGGGACATCGTTCCAGGCAGCCTGTACTGAGCATGTGGCTCCTGAGTGGGGTTTGTTGTTTAGGAAACCTGCTCCGGCTTTTCCATTCTTTCCTTGCAAACAGGAAAACTTCTCCTGGGGCTGTGTGCAGGCAGAGCCCTGAGGAGAGCAGGTGGCACATGGTGCGCTGGGCTGGGACAGCCAGCTGCAGAGCTCAAGGGAAGAAGCCCAAAGTGTCACAATGGCTCCTTGCCTTCACATGCAACACCTGGGTCACAATGGTCTCCTTGATTCCATGAGGCCCCACTGTGTCACAATGGCTCCTTGGTTCCATCAGGTTCCGCAGTGTCACCATGGTCTCCTTTGATCCGCATTGTCATCAAGGACAATTGGTTCCATGAGGCCCCGCAGTGTCACAATGGTCCCTTGCTTCCATAGCTTTTACGTTGTAACAATGGACTCCTTGCTTCTATGAGCTAGCCTGCTTTTTGCAGAGGTGTCTTTGGTTCCAACAAGGCCCCGCTGTGTCTCAGTGCACCCTGGCTTCCATGTGGATCTGGAGTATCACAAAGGCTCCTTGGTTCCACCAGGTCCTGCTGTGTCACAATGGGTCCTGTGGTCCCTGAGGCCCTCCAAAACCATCGTGGAGGCTTGCTTCCATGAGGTTCCATTATGTGCCAGTGGTCATCTTGGTTCCAGGAGTTTCCTTAGTGTCACAATGCCCTCCATGCTTCCATTAGGCCCTGCTTTGCCACAATGGTCCCCTTGTTTCCATGAGGCCCCGCTGTGTCACAATGGACCTATGGTTCCGTGATGTTGCGTGGTGTCACCGTGCTCTTCTTGAATCCGCCGTGTAACCATGGACCATTGGTTCCATGCAGCCGTGTCACAATGGGCTCCTTGATTCCATGATTCCCCACGGTGTCACAATGGAGCCTTGTTTCTAGGAGGTTCTGTACTGTCACAATTGCCTCCTTGATGCCATCAGCCCCTGCAGTGTCACAATGGCTCCTTGCTTCCATGAGGAACACAATAGCTTGGCATAAGCATTGAGCAACAGCTGCTGAACACACCTGGCAACATCTGCTTGCATCAAAAGAGGGCTTCAAGCTGACAATGGCACCAGCAGCTTCCATCTGCAACAGAGACCCAGGAAAGGACAGGCTGTGCCGGTTTGGACAAATGTGGAGGAAAATATCCTCTGATAGAAGGCAGGTTACACCCAGCCCTCCCCCACCAGGTTTTTGGAAAAAAGAACTTTCCTGGGAAGAAAGTGAAAGAGATAAAAACTATTTTTTTAACAAACACACAGGAAAAGGATAGCAATGCTAAATATTAAAAGCTCTCGCTGTGCAGAGAAAGCTGGGATAATTTGAGAGTCCTTCTGTGTTTCGGTGGGGTCTCCTGAAACATCCATAGACAGCGAGGCCCGTGCAAAGAAACAGGGAGCGATTCTTGAGAGAAGTTTCAGAGCTCTTTCTTCTCCAGCCACACGGGCGGGGCACTGCCAAAGAACTGAGCAATCACAGCACAACCAGGGCCCTCCTGGCACAGGGCAACACAAAATAAGCAGTGCTGAACAGGATTAGGGCACATGTGAGCAGGGAGCAGGGAGACCCCGTGCCCCGGCCATGCCTCTACCCCAGGGTCCCCTCTCCCATGACCTCATGGCAGGGGGGAGGAAACCCAACACTTCCGTAGGTGTAGTCTCTCTCCTCCTCCTTGCAGCTGGCTCATGGGCCCACATTCAGGGCCCCCACCTCGGGAGAAAATTCTCCCAATGTGGTCTGATGTTGAAAGAGTCAAGAAGAGAAGAAGGGGAAAAAACCCCCAAAGTCCCAGGAAAACAAAGTTCAACTCTCCATCTCCCCCCAGAGAAAAGGAGCTGAAAACTGGCTAAAAAGAAACAAAGTTGCTTCCTCTGCTCTTGCTGCAAGCAGGATGCAGAGGAGTGTGTATGTGTGTCCTTGAACAAACGCTCTGAGAAGTTTGTCCGGTTTTTTTCCTCTCCCCCCTCTCAGGCTCAGTTGAAAGGCACAGAAACGCACAAAGTTCACTTCTGGGCATAGAGCAGCAATAGGGGATACACACAATAAAGTCACCCCAAGACACAGGGACAGAGAATTCAGTGGAAAGACTCCGAGAATTCTGCTCCCAGAGATCATTCATTCCTGCTCACACTGACCCTTGTAGAAAGGGGACATCGTTCCAGGCAGCCTGTACTGAGCATGTGGCTCCTGAGTGGGGTTTGTTGTTTAGGAAACCTGCTCCGGCTTTTCCATTCTTTCCTTGCAAACAGGAAAACTTCTCCTGGGGCTGTGTGCAGGCAGAGCCCTGAGGAGAGCAGGTGGCACATGGTGCGCTGGGCTGGGACAGCCAGCTGCAGAGCTCAAGGGAAGAAGCCCAAAGTGTCACAAAGGCTCCTTGCCTTCACATGCAACACCTGGGTCACAATGGTCTCCTTGATTCCATGAGGCCCCACTGTGTCACAATGGCTCCTTGGTTCCATCAGGTTCCGCAGTGTCACCATGGTCTCCTTTGATCCGCATTGTCATCATGGACAATTGGTTCCATGAGGCCCCGCAGTGTCACAATGGTCCCTTGCTTCCATAGCTTTTACGTTGTAACAATGGACTCCTTGCTTCTATGAGCTAGCCTGCTTTTTGCAGAGGTGTCTTTGGTTCCAACAAGGCCCCGCTGTGTCTCAGTGCACCCTGGCTTCCATGTGGATCTGGAGTATCACAAAGGCTCCTTGGTTCCACCAGGTCCTGCTGTGTCACAATGGGTCCTGTGGTCCCTGAGGCCCTCCAAAACCATCGTGGAGGCTTGCTTCCATGAGGTTCCATTATGTGCCAGTGGTCATCTTGGTTCCAGGAGTTTCCTTAGTGTCACAATGCCCTCCATGCTTCCATTAGGCCCTGCTTTGCCACAATGGTCCCCTTGTTTCCATGAGGCCCCGCTGTGTCACAATGGACCTATGGTTCCGTGATGTTGCGTGGTGTCACCGTGCTCTTCTTGAATCCGCCGTGTAACCATGGACCATTGGTTCCATGCAGCCGTGTCACAATGGGCTCCTTGATTCCATGATTCCCCACGGTGTCACAATGGAGCCTTGTTTCTAGGAGGTTCTGTACTGTCACAATTGCCTCCTTGATGCCATCAGCCCCTGCAGTGTCACAATGGCTCCTTGCTTCCATGAGGAACACAATAGCTTGGCATAAGCATTGAGCAACAGCTGCTGAACACACCTGGCAACATCTGCTTGCATCAAAAGAGGGCTTCAAGCTGACAATGGCACCAGCAGCTCCCATCTGCAACAGAGACCCAGGAAAGGACAGGCTGTGCCGGTTTGGACAAATGTGGAGGAAAATATCCTCTGATAGAAGGCAGGTTACACCCAGCCCTCCCCCACCAGGTTTTTGGAAAAAAGAACTTTCCTGGGAAGAAAGTGAAAGAGATAAAAACTATTTTTTTAACAAACACACAGGAAAAGGATAGCAATGCTAAATATTAAAAGCTCTCGCTGTGCAGAGAAAGCTGGGATAATTTGAGAGTCCTTCTGTGTTTCGGTGGGGTCTCCTGAAACATCCATAGACAGCGAGGCCCGTGCAAAGAAACAGGGAGCGATTCTTGAGAGAAGTTTCAGAGCTCTTTCTTCTCCAGCCACATGGGCGGGGCACTGCCAAAGAACTGAGCAATCACAGCACAACCAGGGCCCTCCTGGCACAGGGCAACACAAAATAAGCAGTGCTCAACAGGATTAGGGCACATGTGAGCAGGGAGCAGGGAGACCCCGTGCCCAGGCCATGCCTCTACCCCAGGGTCCCCTCTCCCATGACCTCATGGCAGGGGGGAGGAACCCCAACACTTCCGTAGGTGTAGTCTCTCTCCTCCTCCTTGCAGCTGGCTCATGGGCCCACATTCAGGGCCCCCACCTCGGGAGAAATTTCTCCCAATGTGCTCTGATGTTGAAAGAGTCAAGAAGAGAAGAAGGGAAAAAAAAACCCCGAAGTCCCAGGAAAACAAAGTTCAACTCTCCATCTCCCCCCAGAGAAAAGGAGCTGAAAACTGGCTAAAAAGAAACAAGGTTGCTTCCTCCGCTCTTGCTGCAAGCAGGATGCAGAGGAGTGTGTATGTGTGTCCTTGAACAAACGCTCTGAGAAGTTTGTCCGGTTTTTTTTCCTCTCCCCCCTCTCAGGCTCAGTTGAAAGGCACAGAAACGCACAAAGTTCACTTCTGGGCATAGAGCAGCAATAGGGGATACACACAATAAAGTCACCCCAAGACACAGGGACAGAGAATTCAGTGGAAAGACTCCGAGAATTCTGCTCCCAGAGATCATTCATTCCTGCTCACCCTGACCCTTGTAGAAAGGGGACATCGTTCCAGGCAGCCTGTACTGAGCATGTGGCTCCTGAGTGGGGTTTGTTGTTTAGGAAACCTGCTCCGGCTTTTCCATTCTTTCCTTGCAAACAGGAAAACTTCTCCTGGGGCTGTGTGCAGGCAGAGCCCTGAGGAGAGCAGGTGGCACATGGTGCGCTGGGCTGGGACAGCCAGCTGCAGAGCTCAAGGGAAGAAGCCCAAAGTGTCACAAAGGCTCCTTGCCTTCACATGCAACACCTGGGTCACAATGGTCTCCTTGATTCCATGAGGCCCCACTGTGTCACAATGGCTCCTTGGTTCCATCAGGTTCCGCAGTGTCACCATGGTCTCCTTTGATCCGCATTGTCATCATGGACAATTGGTTCCATGAGGCCCCGCAGTGTCACAATGGTCCCTTGCTTCCATAGCTTTTACGTTGTAACAATGGACTCCTTGCTTCTATGAGCTAGCCTGCTTTTTTCAGAGGTGTCTTTGGTTCCAACAAGGCCCCGCTGTGTCTCAGTGCACCCTGGCTTCCATGTGGATCTGGAGTATCACAAAGGCTCCTTGGTTCCACCAGGTCCTGCTGTGTCACAATGGGTCCTGTGGTCCCTGAGGCCCTCCAAAACCATCGTGGAGGCTTGCTTCCATGAGGTTCCATTATGTGCCAGTGGTCATCTTGGTTCCAGGAGTTTCCTTAGTGTCACAATGCTCTCCATGCTTCCATTAGGCCCTGCTTTGCCACAATGGTCCCCTTGTTTCCATGAGGCCCCGCTGTGTCACAATGGACCTATGGTTCTGTGATGTTGCGTGGTGTCACCGTGCTCTTCTTGAATCCGCCGTGTAACCATGGACCATTGGTTCCATGCAGCCGTGTCACAATGGGCTCCTTGATTCCATGATTCCCCACGGTGTCACAATGGAGCCTTGTTTCTAGGAGGTTCTGTACTGTCACAATTGCCTCCTTGATGCCATCAGCCCCTGCAGTGTCACAATGGCTCCTTGGTTCCATGAGGAACACAATAGCTTGGCATAAGCATTGAGCAACAGCTGCTGAACACACCTGGCAACATCTGCTTGCATCAAAAGAGGGCTTCAAGCTGACAATGGCACCAGCAGCTTCCATCTGCAACAGAGACCCAGGAAAGGACAGGCTGTGCCGGTTTGGACAAATGTGGAGGAAAATATCCTCTGATAGAAGGCAGGTTACACCCAGCCCTCCCCCACCAGGTTTTTGGAAAAAAGAACTTTCCTGGGAAGAAAGTGAAAGAGATAAAAACCTATTTTTTTAACAAACACACAGGAAAAGGATAGCAATGCTAAATATTAAAAGCTCTCGCTGTGCAGAGAAAGCTGGGATAATTTGAGAGTCCTTCCGTGTTTCGGTGGGGTCTCCTGAAACATCCATAGACAGCGAGGCCCGTGCAAAGAAACAGGGAGCGATTCTTGAGAGAAGTTTCAGAGCTCTTTCTTCTCCAGCCACACGGGCGGGGCACTGCCAAAGAACTGAGCAATCACAGCACAACCAGGGCCCTCCTCGCACAGGGCAACACAAAATAAGCAGTGCTGAACAGGATTAGGGCACATGTGAGCAGGGAGCAGGGAGACCCCCGTGCCCAGGCCATGCCTCTACCCCAGGGTCCCCTCTCCCATGACCGCATGGCAGGGGGGAGGAACCCCAACACTTCCGTAGGTGCAGTCTCTCTCCTCCTCCTTGCAGCTGGCTCATGGGCCCACATTCAGGGCCCCCACCTCGGGAGAAAATTCTCCCAATGTGGTCTGATGTTGAAAGAGTCAAGAAGAGAAGAAGGGGAAAAAACCCCCAAAGTCCCAGGAAAACAAAGTTCAACTCTCCATCTCCCCCCAGAGAAAAGGAGCTGAAAACTGGCTAAAAAGAAACAAAGTTGCTTCCTCTGCTCTTGCTGCAAGCAGGATGCAGAGGAGTGTGTATGTGTGTCCTTGAACAAACGCTCTGAGAAGTTTGTCCGGTTTTTTTCCTCTCCCCCCTCTCAGGCTCAGTTGAAAGGCACAGAAACGCACAAAGTTCACTTCTGGGCATAGAGCAGCAATAGGGGATACACACAATAAAGTCACCCCAAGACACAGGGACAGAGAATTCAGTGGAAAGACTCCGAGAATTCTGCTCCCAGAGATCATTCATTCCTGCTCACACTGACCCTTGTAGAAAGGGGACATCGTTCCAGGCAGCCTGTACTGAGCATGTGGCTCCTGAGTGGGGTTTGTTGTTTAGGAAACCTGCTCCGGCTTTTCCATTCTTTCCTTGCAAACAGGAAAACTTCTCCTGGGGCTGTGTGCAGGCAGAGCCCTGAGGAGAGCAGGTGGCACATGGTGCGCTGGGCTGGGACAGCCAGCTGCAGAGCTCAAGGGAAGAAGCCCAAAGTGTCACAAAGGCTCCTTGCCTTCACATGCAACACCTGGGTCACAATGGTCTCCTTGATTCCATGAGGCCCCACTGTGTCACAATGGCTCCTTGGTTCCATCAGGTTCCGCAGTGTCACCATGGTCTCCTTTGATCCGCATTGTCATCATGGACAATTGGTTCCATGAGGCCCCGCAGTGTCACAATGGTCCCTTGCTTCCATAGCTTTTACGTTGTAACAATGGACTCCTTGCTTCTATGAGCTAGCCTGCTTTTTGCAGAGGTGTCTTTGGTTCCAACAAGGCCCCGCTGTGTCTCAGTGCACCCTGGCTTCCATGTGGATCTGGAGTATCACAAAGGCTCCTTGGTTCCACCAGGTCCTGCTGTGTCACAATGGGTCCTGTGGTCCCTGAGGCCCTCCAAAACCATCGTGGAGGCTTGCTTCCATGAGGTTCCATTATGTGCCAGTGGTCATCTTGGTTCCAGGAGTTTCCTTAGTGTCACAATGCCCTCCATGCTTCCATTAGGCCCTGCTTTGCCACAATGGTCCCCTTGTTTCCATGAGGCCCCGCTGTGTCACAATGGACCTATGGTTCCGTGATGTTGCGTGGTGTCACCGTGCTCTTCTTGAATCCGCCGTGTAACCATGGACCATTGGTTCCATGCAGCCGTGTCACAATGGGCTCCTTGATTCCATGATTCCCCACGGTGTCACAATGGAGCCTTGTTTCTAGGAGGTTCTGTACTGTCACAATTGCCTCCTTGATGCCATCAGCCCCTGCAGTGTCACAATGGCTCCTTGCTTCCATGAGGAACACAATAGCTTGGCATAAGCATTGAGCAACAGCTGCTGAACACACCTGGCAACATCTGCTTGCATCAAAAGAGGGCTTCAAGCTGACAATGGCACCAGCAGCTCCCATCTGCAACAGAGACCCAGGAAAGGACAGGCTGTGCCGGTTTGGACAAATGTGGAGGAAAATATCCTCTGATAGAAGGCAGGTTACACCCAGCCCTCCCCCACCAGGTTTTTGGAAAAAAGAACTTTCCTGGGAAGAAAGTGAAAGAGATAAAAACTATTTTTTTAACAAACACACAGGAAAAGGATAGCAATGCTAAATATTAAAAGCTCTCGCTGTGCAGAGAAAGCTGGGATAATTTGAGAGTCCTTCTGTGTTTCGGTGGGGTCTCCTGAAACATCCATAGACAGCGAGGCCCGTGCAAAGAAACAGGGAGCGATTCTTGAGAGAAGTTTCAGAGCTCTTTCTTCTCCAGCCACACGGGCGGGGCACTGCCAAAGAACTGAGCAATCACAGCACAACCAGGGCCCTCCTCGCACAGGGCAACACAAAATAAGCAGTGCTGAACAGGATTAGGGCACATGTGAGCAGGGAGCAGGGAGACCCCCGTGCCCAGGCCATGCCTCTACCCCAGGGTCCCCTCTCCCATGACCGCATGGCAGGGGGGAGGAACCCCAACACTTCCGTAGGTGCAGTCTCTCTCCTCCTCCTTGCAGCTGGCTCATGGGCCCACATTCAGGGCCCCCACCTCGGGAGAAAATTCTCCCAATGTGGTCTGATGTTGAAAGAGTCAAGAAGAGAAGAAGGGGAAAAAACCCCCAAAGTCCCAGGAAAACAAAGTTCAACTCTCCATCTCCCCCCAGAGAAAAGGAGCTGAAAACTGGCTAAAAAGAAACAAAGTTGCTTCCTCTGCTCTTGCTGCAAGCAGGATGCAGAGGAGTGTGTATGTGTGTCCTTGAACAAACGCTCTGAGAAGTTTGTCCGGTTTTTTTCCTCTCCCCCCTCTCAGGCTCAGTTGAAAGGCACAGAAACGCACAAAGTTCACTTCTGGGCATAGAGCAGCAATAGGGGATACACACAATAAAGTCACCCCAAGACACAGGGACAGAGAATTCAGTGGAAAGACTCCGAGAATTCTGCTCCCAGAGATCATTCATTCCTGCTCACACTGACCCTTGTAGAAAGGGGACATCGTTCCAGGCAGCCTGTACTGAGCATGTGGCTCCTGAGTGGGGTTTGTTGTTTAGGAAACCTGCTCCGGCTTTTCCATTCTTTCCTTGCAAACAGGAAAACTTCTCCTGGGGCTGTGTGCAGGCAGAGCCCTGAGGAGAGCAGGTGGCACATGGTGCGCTGGGCTGGGACAGCCAGCTGCAGAGCTCAAGGGAAGAAGCCCAAAGTGTCACAAAGGCTCCTTGCCTTCACATGCAACACCTGGGTCACAATGGTCTCCTTGATTCCATGAGGCCCCACTGTGTCACAATGGCTCCTTGGTTCCATCAGGTTCCGCAGTGTCACCATGGTCTCCTTTGATCCGCATTGTCATCATGGACAATTGGTTCCATGAGGCCCCGCAGTGTCACAATGGTCCCTTGCTTCCATAGCTTTTACGTTGTAACAATGGACTCCTTGCTTCTATGAGCTAGCCTGCTTTTTGCAGAGGTGTCTTTGGTTCCAACAAGGCCCCGCTGTGTCTCAGTGCACCCTGGCTTCCATGTGGATCTGGAGTATCACAAAGGCTCCTTGGTTCCACCAGGTCCTGCTGTGTCACAATGGGTCCTGTGGTCCCTGAGGCCCTCCAAAACCATCGTGGAGGCTTGCTTCCATGAGGTTCCATTATGTGCCAGTGGTCATCTTGGTTCCAGGAGTTTCCTTAGTGTCACAATGCCCTCCATGCTTCCATTAGGCCCTGCTTTGCCACAATGGTCCCCTTGTTTCCATGAGGCCCCGCTGTGTCACAATGGACCTATGGTTCCGTGATGTTGCGTGGTGTCACCGTGCTCTTCTTGAATCCGCCGTGTAACCATGGACCATTGGTTCCATGCAGCCGTGTCACAATGGGCTCCTTGATTCCATGATTCCCCACGGTGTCACAATGGAGCCTTGTTTCTAGGAGGTTCTGTACTGTAACAATTGCCTCCTTGATGCCATCAGCCCCTGCAGTGTCACAATGGCTCCTTGCTTCCATGAGGAACACAATAGCTTGGCATAAGCATTGAGCAACAGCTGCTGAACACACCTGGCAACATCTGCTTGCATCAAAAGAGGGCTTCAAGCTGACAATGGCACCAGCAGCTCCCATCTGCAACAGAGACCCAGGAAAGGACAGGCTGTGCCGGTTTGGACAAATGTGGAGGAAAATATCCTCTGATAGAAGGCAGGTTACACCCAGCCCTCCCCCACCAGGTTTTTGGAAAAAAGAACTTTCCTGGGAAGAAAGTGAAAGAGATAAAAACTATTTTTTTAACAAACACACAGGAAAAGGATAGCAATGCTAAATATTAAAAGCTCTCGCTGTGCAGAGAAAGCTGGGATAATTTGAGAGTCCTTCTGTGTTTCGGTGGGGTCTCCTGAAACATCCATAGACAGCGAGGCCCGTGCAAAGAAACAGGGAGCGATTCTTGAGAGAAGTTTCAGAGCTCTTTCTTCTCCAGCCACATGGGCGGGGCACTGCCAAAGAACTGAGCAATCACAGCACAACCAGGGCCCTCCTGGCACAGGGCAACACAAAATAAGCAGTGCTCAACAGGATTAGGGCACATGTGAGCAGGGAGCAGGGAGACCCCGTGCCCAGGCCATGCCTCTACCCCAGGGTCCCCTCTCCCATGACCTCATGGCAGGGGGGAGGAACCCCAACACTTCCGTAGGTGTAGTCTCTCTCCTCCTCCTTGCAGCTGGCTCATGGGCCCACATTCAGGGCCCCCACCTCGGGAGAAATTTCTCCCAATGTGCTCTGATGTTGAAAGAGTCAAGAAGAGAAGAAGGGAAAAAAAAACCCCGAAGTCCCAGGAAAACAAAGTTCAACTCTCCATCTCCCCCCAGAGAAAAGGAGCTGAAAACTGGCTAAAAAGAAACAAGGTTGCTTCCTCCGCTCTTGCTGCAAGCAGGATGCAGAGGAGTGTGTATGTGTGTCCTTGAACAAACGCTCTGAGAAGTTTGTCCGGTTTTTTTTCCTCTCCCCCCTCTCAGGCTCAGTTGAAAGGCACAGAAACGCACAAAGTTCACTTCTGGGCATAGAGCAGCAATAGGGGATACACACAATAAAGTCACCCCAAGACACAGGGACAGAGAATTCAGTGGAAAGACTCCGAGAATTCTGCTCCCAGAGATCATTCATTCCTGCTCACCCTGACCCTTGTAGAAAGGGGACATCGTTCCAGGCAGCCTGTACTGAGCATGTGGCTCCTGAGTGGGGTTTGTTGTTTAGGAAACCTGCTCCGGCTTTTCCATTCTTTCCTTGCAAACAGGAAAACTTCTCCTGGGGCTGTGTGCAGGCAGAGCCCTGAGGAGAGCAGGTGGCACATGGTGCGCTGGGCTGGGACAGCCAGCTGCAGAGCTCAAGGGAAGAAGCCCAAAGTGTCACAAAGGCTCCTTGCCTTCACATGCAACACCTGGGTCACAATGGTCTCCTTGATTCCATGAGGCCCCACTGTGTCACAATGGCTCCTTGGTTCCATCAGGTTCCGCAGTGTCACCATGGTCTCCTTTGATCCGCATTGTCATCATGGACAATTGGTTCCATGAGGCCCCGCAGTGTCACAATGGTCCCTTGCTTCCATAGCTTTTACGTTGTAACAATGGACTCCTTGCTTCTATGAGCTAGCCTGCTTTTTTCAGAGGTGTCTTTGGTTCCAACAAGGCCCCGCTGTGTCTCAGTGCACCCTGGCTTCCATGTGGATCTGGAGTATCACAAAGGCTCCTTGGTTCCACCAGGTCCTGCTGTGTCACAATGGGTCCTGTGGTCCCTGAGGCCCTCCAAAACCATCGTGGAGGCTTGCTTCCATGAGGTTCCATTATGTGCCAGTGGTCATCTTGGTTCCAGGAGTTTCCTTAGTGTCACAATGCTCTCCATGCTTCCATTAGGCCCTGCTTTGCCACAATGGTCCCCTTGTTTCCATGAGGCCCCGCTGTGTCACAATGGACCTATGGTTCTGTGATGTTGCGTGGTGTCACCGTGCTCTTCTTGAATCCGCCGTGTAACCATGGACCATTGGTTCCATGCAGCCGTGTCACAATGGGCTCCTTGATTCCATGATTCCCCACGGTGTCACAATGGAGCCTTGTTTCTAGGAGGTTCTGTACTGTCACAATTGCCTCCTTGATGCCATCAGCCCCTGCAGTGTCACAATGGCTCCTTGGTTCCATGAGGAACACAATAGCTTGGCATAAGCATTGAGCAACAGCTGCTGAACACACCTGGCAACATCTGCTTGCATCAAAAGAGGGCTTCAAGCTGACAATGGCACCAGCAGCTTCCATCTGCAACAGAGACCCAGGAAAGGACAGGCTGTGCCGGTTTGGACAAATGTGGAGGAAAATATCCTCTGATAGAAGGCAGGTTACACCCAGCCCTCCCCCACCAGGTTTGGGAAAAAAGAACTTTCCTGGGAAGAAAGTGAAAGAGATAAAAACCTATTTTTTTAACAAACACACAGGAAAAGGATAGCAATGCTAAATATTAAAAGCTCTCGCTGTGCAGAGAAAGCTGGGATAATTTGAGAGTCCTTCCGTGTTTCGGTGGGGTCTCCTGAAACATCCATAGACAGCGAGGCCCGTGCAAAGAAACAGGGAGCGATTCTTGAGAGAAGTTTCAGAGCTCTTTCTTCTCCAGCCACACGGGCGGGGCACTGCCAAAGAACTGAGCAATCACAGCACAACCAGGGCCCTCCTCGCACAGGGCAACACAAAATAAGCAGTGCTGAACAGGATTAGGGCACATGTGAGCAGGGAGCAGGGAGACCCCCGTGCCCAGGCCATGCCTCTACCCCAGGGTCCCCTCTCCCATGACCGCATGGCAGGGGGGAGGAACCCCAACACTTCCGTAGGTGCAGTCTCTCTCCTCCTCCTTGCAGCTGGCTCATGGGCCCACATTCAGGGCCCCCACCTCGGGAGAAAATTCTCCCAATGTGGTCTGATGTTGAAAGAGTCAAGAAGAGAAGAAGGGGAAAAAACCCCCAAAGTCCCAGGAAAACAAAGTTCAACTCTCCATCTCCCCCCAGAGAAAAGGAGCTGAAAACTGGCTAAAAAGAAACAAAGTTGCTTCCTCTGCTCTTGCTGCAAGCAGGATGCAGAGGAGTGTGTATGTGTGTCCTTGAACAAACGCTCTGAGAAGTTTGTCCGGTTTTTTTTCCTCTCCCCCCTCTCAGGCTCAGTTGAAAGGCACAGAAATGCACAAAGTTCACTTCTGGGCATAGAGCAGCAATAGGGGATACACACAATAAAGTCACCCCAAGACACAGGGACAGAGAATTCAGTGGAAAGACTCCGAGAATTCTGCTCCCAGAGATCATTCATTCCTGCTCACACTGACCCTTGTAGAAAGGGGACATCGTTCCAGGCAGCCCGTACTGAGCATGTGGCTCCTGAGTGGGGTTTGTTGTTTAGGAAACCTGCTCCGGCTTTTCCATTCTTTCCTTGCAAACAGGAAAACTTCTCCTGGGGCTGTGTGCAGGCAGAGCCCTGAGGAGAGCAGGTGGCACATGGTGCGCTGGGCTGGGACAGCCAGCTGCAGAGCTCAAGGGAAGAAGCCCAAAGTGTCACAATGGCTCCTTGCCTTCACATGCAACACCTGGGTCACAATGGTCTCCTTGATTCCATGAGGCCCCACTGTGTCACAATGGCTCCTTGGTTCCATCAGGTTCCGCAGTGTCACCATGGTCTCCTTTGATCCGCACTGTCATCATGGACAATTGGTTCCATGAGGCCCCGCAGTGTCACAATGGTCCCTTGCTTCCATAGGTTTGATGTTGTAACAAAGGACTCCTTGCTTCTATGAGCTAGCCTGCTTTTTGCAGAGGTGTCTTTGGTTCCAACAAGGCCCCGCTGTGTCTCAGTGCACCCTGGCTTCCATGTGGATCTGGAGTATCACAAAGGCTCCTTGGTTCCACCAGGTCCTGCTGTGTCACAATGGGTCCTGTGGTCCCTGAGGCCCTCCAAAACCATCGTGGAGGCTTGCTTCCATGAGGTTCCATTATGTGCCAGTGGTCATCTTGGTTCCAGGAGTTTCCTTAGTGTCACAATGCCCTCCATGCTTCCATTAGGCCCTGCTTTGCCACAATGGTCCCCTTGTTTCCATGAGGCCCCGCTGTGTCACAATGGACCTATGGTTCCGTGATGTTGCGTGGTGTCACCGTGCTCTTCTTGAATCCGCCGTGTAACCATGGACCATTGGTTCCATGCAGCCGTGTCACAATGGGCTCCTTGATTCCATGATTCCCCACGGTGTCACAATGGAGCCTTGTTTCTAGGAGGTTCTGTACTGTCACAATTGCCTCCTTGATGCCATCAGCCCCTGCAGTGTCACAATGGCTCCTTGGTTCCATGAGGAACACAATAGCTTGGCATAAGCATTGAGCAACAGCTGCTGAACACACCTGGCAACATCTGCTTGCATCAAAAGAGGGCTTCAAGCTGACAATGGCACCAGCAGCTTCCATCTGCAACAGAGACCCAGGAAAGGACAGGCTGTGCCGGTTTGGACAAATGTGGAGGAAAATATCCTCTGATAGAAGGCAGGTTACACCCAGCCCTCCCTCACCAGGTTTTTGGAAAAAAGAACTTTCCTGGGAAGAAAGTGAAAGAGATAAAAACTATTTTTTTAACAAACACACAGGAAAAGGATAACAATGCTAAATATTAAAAGCTCTCGCTGTGCAGAGAAAGCTGGGATAATTTGAGAGTCCTTCTGTGTTTCGGTGGGGTCTCCTGAAACATCCATAGACAGCGAGGCCCGTGCAAAGAAACAGGGAGCGATTCTTGAGAGAAGTTTCAGAGCTCTTTCTTCTCCAGCCACACGGGCGGGGCACTGCCAAAGAACTGAGCAATCACAGCACAACCAGGGCCCTCCTCGCACAGGGCAACACAAAATAAGCAGTGCTGAACAGGATTAGGGCACATGTGAGCAGGGAGACCCCCCGTGCCCAGGCCATGCCTCTACCCCAGGGTCCCCTCTCCCATGACCTCATGGCAGGAGGGAGGAACCCCAACACTTCCGTAGGTGTAGTCTCTCTCCTCCTCCTTGCAGCTGGCTCATGGGCCCACATTCAGGGCCCCCACCTCGGGAGAAAATTCTCCCAATGTGCTCTGATGTTGAAAGAGTCAAGAAGAGAAGAAGGGAAAAAAACCCCCGAAGTCCCAGGAAAACAAAGTTCAACTCTCCATCTCCCCCCAGAGAAAAGGAGCTGAAAACTGGCTAAAAAGAAACAAAGTTGCTTCCTCTGCTCTTGCTGCAAGCAGGATGCAGAGGAGTGTGTATGTGTGTCCTTGAACAAACGCTCTGAGAAGTTTGTCCGGTTTTTTTTCCTCTCCCCCCTCTCAGGCTCAGTTGAAAGGCACAGAAATGCACAAAGTTCACTTCTGGGCATAGAGCAGCAATAGGGGATACACATGATAAAGTCACCCCAAGACACAGGGACAGAGAATTCAGTGGAAAGACTCCGAGAATTCTGCTCCCAGAGATCATTCATTCCTGCTCACCCTGACCCTTGTAGAAAGGGGACATCGTTCCAGGCAGCCTGTACTGAGCATGTGGCTCCTGAGTGGGGTTTGTTGTTTAGGAAACCTGCTCCGGCTTTTCCATTCTTTCCTTGCAAACAGGAAAACTTCTCCTGGGGCTGTGTGCAGGCAGAGCCCTGAGGAGAGCAGGTGGCACATGGTGCGCTGGGCTGGGACAGCCAGCTGCAGAGCTCAAGGGAAGAAGCCCAAAGTGTCACAATGGCTCCTTGCCTTCACATGCAACACCTGGGTCACAATGGTCTCCTTGATTCCATGAGGCCCCACTGTGTCACAATGGCTCCTTGGTTCCATCAGGTTCCGCAGTGTCACCATGGTCTCCTTTGATCCGCATTGTCATCAAGGACAATTGGTTCCATGAGGCCCCGCAGTGTCACAATGGTCCCTTGCTTCCATAGCTTTTACGTTGTAACAATGGACTCCTTGCTTCTATGAGCTAGCCTGCTTTTTGCAGAGGTGTCTTTGGTTCCAACAAGGCCCCGCTGTGTCTCAGTGCACCCTGGCTTCCATGTGGATCTGGAGTATCACAAAGGCTCCTTGGTTCCACCAGGTCCTGCTGTGTCACAATGGGTCCTGTGGTCCCTGAGGCCCTCCAAAACCATCGTGGAGGCTTGCTTCCATGAGGTTCCATTATGTGCCAGTGGTCATCTTGGTTCCAGGAGTTTCCTTAGTGTCACAATGCCCTCCATGCTTCCATTAGGCCCTGCTTTGCCACAATGGTCCCCTTGTTTCCATGAGGCCCCGCTGTGTCACAATGGACCTATGGTTCCGTGATGTTGCGTGGTGTCACCGTGCTCTTCTTGAATCCGCCGTGTAACCATGGACCATTGGTTCCATGCAGCCGTGTCACAATGGGCTCCTTGATTCCATGATTCCCCACGGTGTCACAATGGAGCCTTGTTTCTAGGAGGTTCTGTACTGTCACAATTGCCTCCTTGATGCCATCAGCCCCTGCAGTGTCACAATGGCTCCTTGCTTCCATGAGGAACACAATAGCTTGGCATAAGCATTGAGCAACAGCTGCTGAACACACCTGGCAACATCTGCTTGCATCAAAAGAGGGCTTCAAGCTGACAATGGCACCAGCAGCTTCCATCTGCAACAGAGACCCAGGAAAGGACAGGCTGTGCCGGTTTGGACAAATGTGGAGGAAAATATCCTCTGATAGAAGGCAGGTTACACCCAGCCCTCCCCCACCAGGTTTTTGGAAAAAAGAACTTTCCTGGGAAGAAAGTGAAAGAGATAAAAACTATTTTTTTAACAAACACACAGGAAAAGGATAGCAATGCTAAATATTAAAAGCTCTCGCTGTGCAGAGAAAGCTGGGATAATTTGAGAGTCCTTCTGTGTTTCGGTGGGGTCTCCTGAAACATCCATAGACAGCGAGGCCCGTGCAAAGAAACAGGGAGCGATTCTTGAGAGAAGTTTCAGAGCTCTTTCTTCTCCAGCCACACGGGCGGGGCACTGCCAAAGAACTGAGCAATCACAGCACAACCAGGGCCCTCCTCGCACAGGGCAACACAAAATAAGCAGTGCTGAACAGGATTAGGGCACATGTGAGCAGGGAGCAGGGAGACCCCGTGCCCAGGCCATGCCTCTACCCCAGGGTCCCCTCTCCCATGACCTCATGGCAGGGGGGAGGAAACCCAACACTTCCGTAGGTGTAGTCTCTCTCCTCCTCCTCCTTGCAGCTGGCTCATGGGCCCACATTCAGGGCCCCCACCTCGGGAGAAAATTCTCCCAATGTGGTCTGATGTTGAAAGAGTCAAGAAGAGAAGAAGGGGAAAAAACCCCCAAAGTCCCAGGAAAACAAAGTTCAACTCTCCATCTCCCCCCAGAGAAAAGGAGCTGAAAACTGGCTAAAAAGAAACAAAGTTGCTTCCTCTGCTCTTGCTGCAAGCAGGATGCAGAGGAGTGTGTATGTGTGTCCTTGAACAAACGCTCTGAGAAGTTTGTCCGGTTTTTTTCCTCTCCCCCCTCTCAGGCTCAGTTGAAAGGCACAGAAACGCACAAAGTTCACTTCTGGGCATAGAGCAGCAATAGGGGATACACACAATAAAGTCACCCCAAGACACAGGGACAGAGAATTCAGTGGAAAGACTCCGAGAATTCTGCTCCCAGAGATCATTCATTCCTGCTCACACTGACCCTTGTAGAAAGGGGACATCGTTCCAGGCAGCCCGTACTGAGCATGTGGCTCCTGAGTGGGGTTTGTTGTTTAGGAAACCTGCTCCGGCTTTTCCATTCTTTCCTTGCAAACAGGAAAACTTCTCCTGGGGCTGTGTGCAGGCAGAGCCCTGAGGAGAGCAGGTGGCACATGGTGCGCTGGGCTGGGACAGCCAGCTGCAGAGCTCAAGGGAAGAAGCCCAAAGTGTCACAATGGCTCCTTGCCTTCACATGCAACACCTGGGTCACAATGGTCTCCTTGATTCCATGAGGCCCCACTGTGTCACAATGGCTCCTTGGTTCCATCAGGTTCCGCAGTGTCACCATGGTCTCCTTTGATCCGCACTGTCATCATGGACAATTGGTTCCATGAGGCCCCGCAGTGTCACAATGGTCCCTTGCTTCCATAGGTTTGATGTTGTAACAAAGGACTCCTTGCTTCTATGAGCTAGCCTGCTTTTTGCAGAGGTGTCTTTGGTTCCAACAAGGCCCCGCTGTGTCTCAGTGCACCCTGGCTTCCATGTGGATCTGGAGTATCACAAAGGCTCCTTGGTTCCACCAGGTCCTGCTGTGTCACAATGGGTCCTGTGGTCCCTGAGGCCCTCCAAAACCATCGTGGAGGCTTGCTTCCATGAGGTTCCATTATGTGCCAGTGGTCATCTTGGTTCCAGGAGTTTCCTTAGTGTCACAATGCTCTCCATGCTTCCATTAGGCCCTGCTTTGCCACAATGGTCCCCTTGTTTCCATGAGGCCCCGCTGTGTCACAATGGACCTATGGTTCCGTGATGTTGCGTGGTGTCACCGTGCTCTTCTTGAATCCGCCGTGTAACCATGGACCATTGGTTCCATGCAGCTGTGTCACAATGGGCTCCTTGA
This sequence comes from Aphelocoma coerulescens, assembly GCF_041296385.1. Lineage (NCBI taxonomy): Eukaryota > Metazoa > Chordata > Aves > Passeriformes > Corvidae > Aphelocoma > Aphelocoma coerulescens. The sequence goes on from NW_027184074.1 coordinate 672,034, forward strand.
TTCCATGATTCCCCACGGTGTCACAATGGAGCCTTGTTTCTAGGAGGTTCTGTACTGTCACAATTGCCTCCTTGATGCCATCAGCCCCTGCAGTGTCACAATGGCTCCTTGCTTCCATGAGGAACACAATAGCTTGGCATAAGCATTGAGCAACAGCTGCTGAACACACCTGGCAACATCTGCTTGCATCAAAAGAGGGCTTCAAGCTGACAATGGCACCAGCAGCTTCCATCTGCAACAGAGACCCAGGAAAGGACAGGCTGTGCCGGTTTGGACAAATGTGGAGGAAAATATCCTCTGATAGAAGGCAGGTTACACCCAGCCCTCCCTCACCAGGTTTTTGGAAAAAAGAACTTTCCTGGGAAGAAAGTGAAAGAGATAAAAACTATTTTTTTAACAAACACACAGGAAAAGGATAACAATGCTAAATATTAAAAGCTCTCGCTGTGCAGAGAAAGCTGGGATAATTTGAGAGTCCTTCTGTGTTTCGGTGGGGTCTCCTGAAACATCCATAGACAGCGAGGCCCGTGCAAAGAAACAGGGAGCGATTCTTGAGAGAAGTTTCAGAGCTCTTTCTTCTCCAGCCACACGGGCGGGGCACTGCCAAAGAACTGAGCAATCACAGCACAACCAGGGCCCTCCTCGCACAGGGCAACACAAAATAAGCAGTGCTGAACAGGATTAGGGCACATGTGAGCAGGGAGACCCCCCGTGCCCAGGCCATGCCTCTACCCCAGGGTCCCCTCTCCCATGACCTCATGGCAGGAGGGAGGAACCCCAACACTTCCGTAGGTGTAGTCTCTCTCCTCCTCCTTGCAGCTGGCTCATGGGCCCACATTCAGGGCCCCCACCTCGGGAGAAAATTCTCCCAATGTGCTCTGATGTTGAAAGAGTCAAGAAGAGAAGAAGGGAAAAAAACCCCCGAAGTCCCAGGAAAACAAAGTTCAACTCTCCATCTCCCCCCAGAGAAAAGGAGCTGAAAACTGGCTAAAAAGAAACAAAGTTGCTTCCTCTGCTCTTGCTGCAAGCAGGATGCAGAGGAGTGTGTATGTGTGTCCTTGAACAAACGCTCTGAGAAGTTTGTCCGGTTTTTTTTCCTCTCCCCCCTCTCAGGCTCAGTTGAAAGGCACAGAAATGCACAAAGTTCACTTCTGGGCATAGAGCAGCAATAGGGGATACACATGATAAAGTCACCCCAAGACACAGGGACAGAGAATTCAGTGGAAAGACTCCGAGAATTCTGCTCCCAGAGATCATTCATTCCTGCTCACCCTGACCCTTGTAGAAAGGGGACATCGTTCCAGGCAGCCTGTACTGAGCATGTGGCTCCTGAGTGGGGTTTGTTGTTTAGGAAACCTGCTCCGGCTTTTCCATTCTTTCCTTGCAAACAGGAAAACTTCTCCTGGGGCTGTGTGCAGGCAGAGCCCTGAGGAGAGCAGGTGGCACATGGTGCGCTGGGCTGGGACAGCCAGCTGCAGAGCTCAAGGGAAGAAGCCCAAAGTGTCACAATGGCTCCTTGCCTTCACATGCAACACCTGGGTCACAATGGTCTCCTTGATTCCATGAGGCCCCACTGTGTCACAATGGCTCCTTGGTTCCATCAGGTTCCGCAGTGTCACCATGGTCTCCTTTGATCCGCATTGTCATCAAGGACAATTGGTTCCATGAGGCCCCGCAGTGTCACAATGGTCCCTTGCTTCCATAGCTTTTACGTTGTAACAATGGACTCCTTGCTTCTATGAGCTAGCCTGCTTTTTGCAGAGGTGTCTTTGGTTCCAACAAGGCCCCGCTGTGTCTCAGTGCACCCTGGCTTCCATGTGGATCTGGAGTATCACAAAGGCTCCTTGGTTCCACCAGGTCCTGCTGTGTCACAATGGGTCCTGTGGTCCCTGAGGCCCTCCAAAACCATCGTGGAGGCTTGCTTCCATGAGGTTCCATTATGTGCCAGTGGTCATCTTGGTTCCAGGAGTTTCCTTAGTGTCACAATGCCCTCCATGCTTCCATTAGGCCCTGCTTTGCCACAATGGTCCCCTTGTTTCCATGAGGCCCCGCTGTGTCACAATGGACCTATGGTTCCGTGATGTTGCGTGGTGTCACCGTGCTCTTCTTGAATCCGCCGTGTAACCATGGACCATTGGTTCCATGCAGCCGTGTCACAATGGGCTCCTTGATTCCATGATTCCCCACGGTGTCACAATGGAGCCTTGTTTCTAGGAGGTTCTGTACTGTCACAATTGCCTCCTTGATGCCATCAGCCCCTGCAGTGTCACAATGGCTCCTTGCTTCCATGAGGAACACAATAGCTTGGCATAAGCATTGAGCAACAGCTGCTGAACACACCTGGCAACATCTGCTTGCATCAAAAGAGGGCTTCAAGCTGACAATGGCACCAGCAGCTTCCATCTGCAACAGAGACCCAGGAAAGGACAGGCTGTGCCGGTTTGGACAAATGTGGAGGAAAATATCCTCTGATAGAAGGCAGGTTACACCCAGCCCTCCCCCACCAGGTTTTTGGAAAAAAGAACTTTCCTGGGAAGAAAGTGAAAGAGATAAAAACTATTTTTTTAACAAACACACAGGAAAAGGATAGCAATGCTAAATATTAAAAGCTCTCGCTGTGCAGAGAAAGCTGGGATAATTTGAGAGTCCTTCTGTGTTTCGGTGGGGTCTCCTGAAACATCCATAGACAGCGAGGCCCGTGCAAAGAAACAGGGAGCGATTCTTGAGAGAAGTTTCAGAGCTCTTTCTTCTCCAGCCACACGGGCGGGGCACTGCCAAAGAACTGAGCAATCACAGCACAACCAGGGCCCTCCTGGCACAGGGCAACACAAAATAAGCAGTGCTGAACAGGATTAGGGCACATGTGAGCAGGGAGCAGGGAGACCCCGTGCCCAGGCCATGCCTCTACCCCAGGGTCCCCTCTCCCATGACCTCATGGCAGGGGGGAGGAAACCCAACACTTCCGTAGGTGTAGTCTCTCTCCTCCTCCTTGCAGCTGGCTCATGGGCCCACATTCAGGGCCCCCACCTCGGGAGAAAATTCTCCCAATGTGGTCTGATGTTGAAAGAGTCAAGAAGAGAAGAAGGGGAAAAAACCCCCAAAGTCCCAGGAAAACAAAGTTCAACTCTCCATCTCCCCCCAGAGAAAAGGAGCTGAAAACTGGCTAAAAAGAAACAAAGTTGCTTCCTCTGCTCTTGCTGCAAGCAGGATGCAGAGGAGTGTGTATGTGTGTCCTTGAACAAACGCTCTGAGAAGTTTGTCCGGTTTTTTTCCTCTCCCCCCTCTCAGGCTCAGTTGAAAGGCACAGAAACGCACAAAGTTCACTTCTGGGCATAGAGCAGCAATAGGGGATACACACAATAAAGTCACCCCAAGACACAGGGACAGAGAATTCAGTGGAAAGACTCCGAGAATTCTGCTCCCAGAGATCATTCATTCCTGCTCACACTGACCCTTGTAGAAAGGGGACATCGTTCCAGGCAGCCTGTACTGAGCATGTGGCTCCTGAGTGGGGTTTGTTGTTTAGGAAACCTGCTCCGGCTTTTCCATTCTTTCCTTGCAAACAGGAAAACTTCTCCTGGGGCTGTGTGCAGGCAGAGCCCTGAGGAGAGCAGGTGGCACATGGTGCGCTGGGCTGGGACAGCCAGCTGCAGAGCTCAAGGGAAGAAGCCCAAAGTGTCACAAAGGCTCCTTGCCTTCACATGCAACACCTGGGTCACAATGGTCTCCTTGATTCCATGAGGCCCCACTGTGTCACAATGGCTCCTTGGTTCCATCAGGTTCCGCAGTGTCACCATGGTCTCCTTTGATCCGCATTGTCATCATGGACAATTGGTTCCATGAGGCCCCGCAGTGTCACAATGGTCCCTTGCTTCCATAGCTTTTACGTTGTAACAATGGACTCCTTGCTTCTATGAGCTAGCCTGCTTTTTGCAGAGGTGTCTTTGGTTCCAACAAGGCCCCGCTGTGTCTCAGTGCACCCTGGCTTCCATGTGGATCTGGAGTATCACAAAGGCTCCTTGGTTCCACCAGGTCCTGCTGTGTCACAATGGGTCCTGTGGTCCCTGAGGCCCTCCAAAACCATCGTGGAGGCTTGCTTCCATGAGGTTCCATTATGTGCCAGTGGTCATCTTGGTTCCAGGAGTTTCCTTAGTGTCACAATGCCCTCCATGCTTCCATTAGGCCCTGCTTTGCCACAATGGTCCCCTTGTTTCCATGAGGCCCCGCTGTGTCACAATGGACCTATGGTTCCGTGATGTTGCGTGGTGTCACCGTGCTCTTCTTGAATCCGCCGTGTAACCATGGACCATTGGTTCCATGCAGCCGTGTCACAATGGGCTCCTTGATTCCATGATTCCCCACGGTGTCACAATGGAGCCTTGTTTCTAGGAGGTTCTGTACTGTCACAATTGCCTCCTTGATGCCATCAGCCCCTGCAGTGTCACAATGGCTCCTTGCTTCCATGAGGAACACAATAGCTTGGCATAAGCATTGAGCAACAGCTGCTGAACACACCTGGCAACATCTGCTTGCATCAAAAGAGGGCTTCAAGCTGACAATGGCACCAGCAGCTCCCATCTGCAACAGAGACCCAGGAAAGGACAGGCTGTGCCGGTTTGGACAAATGTGGAGGAAAATATCCTCTGATAGAAGGCAGGTTACACCCAGCCCTCCCCCACCAGGTTTTTGGAAAAAAGAACTTTCCTGGGAAGAAAGTGAAAGAGATAAAAACTATTTTTTTAACAAACACACAGGAAAAGGATAGCAATGCTAAATATTAAAAGCTCTCGCTGTGCAGAGAAAGCTGGGATAATTTGAGAGTCCTTCTGTGTTTCGGTGGGGTCTCCTGAAACATCCATAGACAGCGAGGCCCGTGCAAAGAAACAGGGAGCGATTCTTGAGAGAAGTTTCAGAGCTCTTTCTTCTCCAGCCACATGGGCGGGGCACTGCCAAAGAACTGAGCAATCACAGCACAACCAGGGCCCTCCTGGCACAGGGCAACACAAAATAAGCAGTGCTCAACAGGATTAGGGCACATGTGAGCAGGGAGCAGGGAGACCCCGTGCCCAGGCCATGCCTCTACCCCAGGGTCCCCTCTCCCATGACCTCATGGCAGGGGGGAGGAACCCCAACACTTCCGTAGGTGTAGTCTCTCTCCTCCTCCTTGCAGCTGGCTCATGGGCCCACATTCAGGGCCCCCACCTCGGGAGAAATTTCTCCCAATGTGCTCTGATGTTGAAAGAGTCAAGAAGAGAAGAAGGGAAAAAAAAACCCCGAAGTCCCAGGAAAACAAAGTTCAACTCTCCATCTCCCCCCAGAGAAAAGGAGCTGAAAACTGGCTAAAAAGAAACAAGGTTGCTTCCTCCGCTCTTGCTGCAAGCAGGATGCAGAGGAGTGTGTATGTGTGTCCTTGAACAAACGCTCTGAGAAGTTTGTCCGGTTTTTTTTCCTCTCCCCCCTCTCAGGCTCAGTTGAAAGGCACAGAAACGCACAAAGTTCACTTCTGGGCATAGAGCAGCAATAGGGGATACACACAATAAAGTCACCCCAAGACACAGGGACAGAGAATTCAGTGGAAAGACTCCGAGAATTCTGCTCCCAGAGATCATTCATTCCTGCTCACCCTGACCCTTGTAGAAAGGGGACATCGTTCCAGGCAGCCTGTACTGAGCATGTGGCTCCTGAGTGGGGTTTGTTGTTTAGGAAACCTGCTCCGGCTTTTCCATTCTTTCCTTGCAAACAGGAAAACTTCTCCTGGGGCTGTGTGCAGGCAGAGCCCTGAGGAGAGCAGGTGGCACATGGTGCGCTGGGCTGGGACAGCCAGCTGCAGAGCTCAAGGGAAGAAGCCCAAAGTGTCACAAAGGCTCCTTGCCTTCACATGCAACACCTGGGTCACAATGGTCTCCTTGATTCCATGAGGCCCCACTGTGTCACAATGGCTCCTTGGTTCCATCAGGTTCCGCAGTGTCACCATGGTCTCCTTTGATCCGCATTGTCATCATGGACAATTGGTTCCATGAGGCCCCGCAGTGTCACAATGGTCCCTTGCTTCCATAGCTTTTACGTTGTAACAATGGACTCCTTGCTTCTATGAGCTAGCCTGCTTTTTTCAGAGGTGTCTTTGGTTCCAACAAGGCCCCGCTGTGTCTCAGTGCACCCTGGCTTCCATGTGGATCTGGAGTATCACAAAGGCTCCTTGGTTCCACCAGGTCCTGCTGTGTCACAATGGGTCCTGTGGTCCCTGAGGCCCTCCAAAACCATCGTGGAGGCTTGCTTCCATGAGGTTCCATTATGTGCCAGTGGTCATCTTGGTTCCAGGAGTTTCCTTAGTGTCACAATGCTCTCCATGCTTCCATTAGGCCCTGCTTTGCCACAATGGTCCCCTTGTTTCCATGAGGCCCCGCTGTGTCACAATGGACCTATGGTTCTGTGATGTTGCGTGGTGTCACCGTGCTCTTCTTGAATCCGCCGTGTAACCATGGACCATTGGTTCCATGCAGCCGTGTCACAATGGGCTCCTTGATTCCATGATTCCCCACGGTGTCACAATGGAGCCTTGTTTCTAGGAGGTTCTGTACTGTCACAATTGCCTCCTTGATGCCATCAGCCCCTGCAGTGTCACAATGGCTCCTTGGTTCCATGAGGAACACAATAGCTTGGCATAAGCATTGAGCAACAGCTGCTGAACACACCTGGCAACATCTGCTTGCATCAAAAGAGGGCTTCAAGCTGACAATGGCACCAGCAGCTTCCATCTGCAACAGAGACCCAGGAAAGGACAGGCTGTGCCGGTTTGGACAAATGTGGAGGAAAATATCCTCTGATAGAAGGCAGGTTACACCCAGCCCTCCCCCACCAGGTTTTTGGAAAAAAGAACTTTCCTGGGAAGAAAGTGAAAGAGATAAAAACCTATTTTTTTAACAAACACACAGGAAAAGGATAGCAATGCTAAATATTAAAAGCTCTCGCTGTGCAGAGAAAGCTGGGATAATTTGAGAGTCCTTCCGTGTTTCGGTGGGGTCTCCTGAAACATCCATAGACAGCGAGGCCCGTGCAAAGAAACAGGGAGCGATTCTTGAGAGAAGTTTCAGAGCTCTTTCTTCTCCAGCCACACGGGCGGGGCACTGCCAAAGAACTGAGCAATCACAGCACAACCAGGGCCCTCCTCGCACAGGGCAACACAAAATAAGCAGTGCTGAACAGGATTAGGGCACATGTGAGCAGGGAGCAGGGAGACCCCCGTGCCCAGGCCATGCCTCTACCCCAGGGTCCCCTCTCCCATGACCGCATGGCAGGGGGGAGGAACCCCAACACTTCCGTAGGTGCAGTCTCTCTCCTCCTCCTTGCAGCTGGCTCATGGGCCCACATTCAGGGCCCCCACCTCGGGAGAAAATTCTCCCAATGTGGTCTGATGTTGAAAGAGTCAAGAAGAGAAGAAGGGGAAAAAACCCCCAAAGTCCCAGGAAAACAAAGTTCAACTCTCCATCTCCCCCCAGAGAAAAGGAGCTGAAAACTGGCTAAAAAGAAACAAAGTTGCTTCCTCTGCTCTTGCTGCAAGCAGGATGCAGAGGAGTGTGTATGTGTGTCCTTGAACAAACGCTCTGAGAAGTTTGTCCGGTTTTTTTTCCTCTCCCCCCTCTCAGGCTCAGTTGAAAGGCACAGAAATGCACAAAGTTCACTTCTGGGCATAGAGCAGCAATAGGGGATACACACAATAAAGTCACCCCAAGACACAGGGACAGAGAATTCAGTGGAAAGACTCCGAGAATTCTGCTCCCAGAGATCATTCATTCCTGCTCACACTGACCCTTGTAGAAAGGGGACATCGTTCCAGGCAGCCCGTACTGAGCATGTGGCTCCTGAGTGGGGTTTGTTGTTTAGGAAACCTGCTCCGGCTTTTCCATTCTTTCCTTGCAAACAGGAAAACTTCTCCTGGGGCTGTGTGCAGGCAGAGCCCTGAGGAGAGCAGGTGGCACATGGTGCGCTGGGCTGGGACAGCCAGCTGCAGAGCTCAAGGGAAGAAGCCCAAAGTGTCACAATGGCTCCTTGCCTTCACATGCAACACCTGGGTCACAATGGTCTCCTTGATTCCATGAGGCCCCACTGTGTCACAATGGCTCCTTGGTTCCATCAGGTTCCGCAGTGTCACCATGGTCTCCTTTGATCCGCACTGTCATCATGGACAATTGGTTCCATGAGGCCCCGCAGTGTCACAATGGTCCCTTGCTTCCATAGGTTTGATGTTGTAACAAAGGACTCCTTGCTTCTATGAGCTAGCCTGCTTTTTGCAGAGGTGTCTTTGGTTCCAACAAGGCCCCGCTGTGTCTCAGTGCACCCTGGCTTCCATGTGGATCTGGAGTATCACAAAGGCTCCTTGGTTCCACCAGGTCCTGCTGTGTCACAATGGGTCCTGTGGTCCCTGAGGCCCTCCAAAACCATCGTGGAGGCTTGCTTCCATGAGGTTCCATTATGTGCCAGTGGTCATCTTGGTTCCAGGAGTTTCCTTAGTGTCACAATGCCCTCCATGCTTCCATTAGGCCCTGCTTTGCCACAATGGTCCCCTTGTTTCCATGAGGCCCCGCTGTGTCACAATGGACCTATGGTTCCGTGATGTTGCGTGGTGTCACCGTGCTCTTCTTGAATCCGCCGTGTAACCATGGACCATTGGTTCCATGCAGCCGTGTCACAATGGGCTCCTTGATTCCATGATTCCCCACGGTGTCACAATGGAGCCTTGTTTCTAGGAGGTTCTGTACTGTCACAATTGCCTCCTTGATGCCATCAGCCCCTGCAGTGTCACAATGGCTCCTTGCTTCCATGAGGAACACAATAGCTTGGCATAAGCATTGAGCAACAGCTGCTGAACACACCTGGCAACATCTGCTTGCATCAAAAGAGGGCTTCAAGCTGACAATGGCACCAGCAGCTCCCATCTGCAACAGAGACCCAGGAAAGGACAGGCTGTGCCGGTTTGGACAAATGTGGAGGAAAATATCCTCTGATAGAAGGCAGGTTACACCCAGCCCTCCCCCACCAGGTTTTTGGAAAAAAGAACTTTCCTGGGAAGAAAGTGAAAGAGATAAAAACTATTTTTTTAACAAACACACAGGAAAAGGATAGCAATGCTAAATATTAAAAGCTCTCGCTGTGCAGAGAAAGCTGGGATAATTTGAGAGTCCTTCTGTGTTTCGGTGGGGTCTCCTGAAACATCCATAGACAGCGAGGCCCGTGCAAAGAAACAGGGAGCGATTCTTGAGAGAAGTTTCAGAGCTCTTTCTTCTCCAGCCACATGGGCGGGGCACTGCCAAAGAACTGAGCAATCACAGCACAACCAGGGCCCTCCTGGCACAGGGCAACACAAAATAAGCAGTGCTCAACAGGATTAGGGCACATGTGAGCAGGGAGCAGGGAGACCCCGTGCCCAGGCCATGCCTCTACCCCAGGGTCCCCTCTCCCATGACCTCATGGCAGGGGGGAGGAACCCCAACACTTCCGTAGGTGTAGTCTCTCTCCTCCTCCTTGCAGCTGGCTCATGGGCCCACATTCAGGGCCCCCACCTCGGGAGAAATTTCTCCCAATGTGCTCTGATGTTGAAAGAGTCAAGAAGAGAAGAAGGGAAAAAAAAACCCCGAAGTCCCAGGAAAACAAAGTTCAACTCTCCATCTCCCCCCAGAGAAAAGGAGCTGAAAACTGGCTAAAAAGAAACAAGGTTGCTTCCTCCGCTCTTGCTGCAAGCAGGATGCAGAGGAGTGTGTATGTGTGTCCTTGAACAAACGCTCTGAGAAGTTTGTCCGGTTTTTTTTCCTCTCCCCCCTCTCAGGCTCAGTTGAAAGGCACAGAAACGCACAAAGTTCACTTCTGGGCATAGAGCAGCAATAGGGGATACACACAATAAAGTCACCCCAAGACACAGGGACAGAGAATTCAGTGGAAAGACTCCGAGAATTCTGCTCCCAGAGATCATTCATTCCTGCTCACCCTGACCCTTGTAGAAAGGGGACATCGTTCCAGGCAGCCTGTACTGAGCATGTGGCTCCTGAGTGGGGTTTGTTGTTTAGGAAACCTGCTCCGGCTTTTCCATTCTTTCCTTGCAAACAGGAAAACTTCTCCTGGGGCTGTGTGCAGGCAGAGCCCTGAGGAGAGCAGGTGGCACATGGTGCGCTGGGCTGGGACAGCCAGCTGCAGAGCTCAAGGGAAGAAGCCCAAAGTGTCACAAAGGCTCCTTGCCTTCACATGCAACACCTGGGTCACAATGGTCTCCTTGATTCCATGAGGCCCCACTGTGTCACAATGGCTCCTTGGTTCCATCAGGTTCCGCAGTGTCACCATGGTCTCCTTTGATCCGCATTGTCATCATGGACAATTGGTTCCATGAGGCCCCGCAGTGTCACAATGGTCCCTTGCTTCCATAGCTTTTACGTTGTAACAATGGACTCCTTGCTTCTATGAGCTAGCCTGCTTTTTTCAGAGGTGTCTTTGGTTCCAACAAGGCCCCGCTGTGTCTCAGTGCACCCTGGCTTCCATGTGGATCTGGAGTATCACAAAGGCTCCTTGGTTCCACCAGGTCCTGCTGTGTCACAATGGGTCCTGTGGTCCCTGAGGCCCTCCAAAACCATCGTGGAGGCTTGCTTCCATGAGGTTCCATTATGTGCCAGTGGTCATCTTGGTTCCAGGAGTTTCCTTAGTGTCACAATGCTCTCCATGCTTCCATTAGGCCCTGCTTTGCCACAATGGTCCCCTTGTTTCCATGAGGCCCCGCTGTGTCACAATGGACCTATGGTTCTGTGATGTTGCGTGGTGTCACCGTGCTCTTCTTGAATCCGCCGTGTAACCATGGACCATTGGTTCCATGCAGCCGTGTCACAATGGGCTCCTTGATTCCATGATTCCCCACGGTGTCACAATGGAGCCTTGTTTCTAGGAGGTTCTGTACTGTCACAATTGCCTCCTTGATGCCATCAGCCCCTGCAGTGTCACAATGGCTCCTTGGTTCCATGAGGAACACAATAGCTTGGCATAAGCATTGAGCAACAGCTGCTGAACACACCTGGCAACATCTGCTTGCATCAAAAGAGGGCTTCAAGCTGACAATGGCACCAGCAGCTTCCATCTGCAACAGAGACCCAGGAAAGGACAGGCTGTGCCGGTTTGGACAAATGTGGAGGAAAATATCCTCTGATAGAAGGCAGGTTACACCCAGCCCTCCCCCACCAGGTTTTTGGAAAAAAGAACTTTCCTGGGAAGAAAGTGAAAGAGATAAAAACCTATTTTTTTAACAAACACACAGGAAAAGGATAGCAATGCTAAATATTAAAAGCTCTCGCTGTGCAGAGAAAGCTGGGATAATTTGAGAGTCCTTCCGTGTTTCGGTGGGGTCTCCTGAAACATCCATAGACAGCGAGGCCCGTGCAAAGAAACAGGGAGCGATTCTTGAGAGAAGTTTCAGAGCTCTTTCTTCTCCAGCCACACGGGCGGGGCACTGCCAAAGAACTGAGCAATCACAGCACAACCAGGGCCCTCCTCGCACAGGGCAACACAAAATAAGCAGTGCTGAACAGGATTAGGGCACATGTGAGCAGGGAGCAGGGAGACCCCCGTGCCCAGGCCATGCCTCTACCCCAGGGTCCCCTCTCCCATGACCGCATGGCAGGGGGGAGGAACCCCAACACTTCCGTAGGTGCAGTCTCTCTCCTCCTCCTTGCAGCTGGCTCATGGGCCCACATTCAGGGCCCCCACCTCGGGAGAAAATTCTCCCAATGTGGTCTGATGTTGAAAGAGTCAAGAAGAGAAGAAGGGGAAAAAACCCCCAAAGTCCCAGGAAAACAAAGTTCAACTCTCCATCTCCCCCCAGAGAAAAGGAGCTGAAAACTGGCTAAAAAGAAACAAAGTTGCTTCCTCTGCTCTTGCTGCAAGCAGGATGCAGAGGAGTGTGTATGTGTGTCCTTGAACAAACGCTCTGAGAAGTTTGTCCGGTTTTTTTTCCTCTCCCCCCTCTCAGGCTCAGTTGAAAGGCACAGAAATGCACAAAGTTCACTTCTGGGCATAGAGCAGCAATAGGGGATACACACAATAAAGTCACCCCAAGACACAGGGACAGAGAATTCAGTGGAAAGACTCCGAGAATTCTGCTCCCAGAGATCATTCATTCCTGCTCACACTGACCCTTGTAGAAAGGGGACATCGTTCCAGGCAGCCCGTACTGAGCATGTGGCTCCTGAGTGGGGTTTGTTGTTTAGGAAACCTGCTCCGGCTTTTCCATTCTTTCCTTGCAAACAGGAAAACTTCTCCTGGGGCTGTGTGCAGGCAGAGCCCTGAGGAGAGCAGGTGGCACATGGTGCGCTGGGCTGGGACAGCCAGCTGCAGAGCTCAAGGGAAGAAGCCCAAAGTGTCACAATGGCTCCTTGCCTTCACATGCAACACCTGGGTCACAATGGTCTCCTTGATTCCATGAGGCCCCACTGTGTCACAATGGCTCCTTGGTTCCATCAGGTTCCGCAGTGTCACCATGGTCTCCTTTGATCCGCACTGTCATCATGGACAATTGGTTCCATGAGGCCCCGCAGTGTCACAATGGTCCCTTGCTTCCATAGGTTTGATGTTGTAACAAAGGACTCCTTGCTTCTATGAGCTAGCCTGCTTTTTGCAGAGGTGTCTTTGGTTCCAACAAGGCCCCGCTGTGTCTCAGTGCACCCTGGCTTCCATGTGGATCTGGAGTATCACAAAGGCTCCTTGGTTCCACCAGGTCCTGCTGTGTCACAATGGGTCCTGTGGTCCCTGAGGCCCTCCAAAACCATCGTGGAGGCTTGCTTCCATGAGGTTCCATTATGTGCCAGTGGTCATCTTGGTTCCAGGAGTTTCCTTAGTGTCACAATGCCCTCCATGCTTCCATTAGGCCCTGCTTTGCCACAATGGTCCCCTTGTTTCCATGAGGCCCCGCTGTGTCACAATGGACCTATGGTTCCGTGATGTTGCGTGGTGTCACCGTGCTCTTCTTGAATCCGCCGTGTAACCATGGACCATTGGTTCCATGCAGCCGTGTCACAATGGGCTCCTTGATTCCATGATTCCCCACGGTGTCACAATGGAGCCTTGTTTCTAGGAGGTTCTGTACTGTCACAATTGCCTCCTTGATGCCATCAGCCCCTGCAGTGTCACAATGGCTCCTTGGTTCCATGAGGAACACAATAGCTTGGCATAAGCATTGAGCAACAGCTGCTGAACACACCTGGCAACATCTGCTTGCATCAAAAGAGGGCTTCAAGCTGACAATGGCACCAGCAGCTTCCATCTGCAACAGAGACCCAGGAAAGGACAGGCTGTGCCGGTTTGGACAAATGTGGAGGAAAATATCCTCTGATAGAAGGCAGGTTACACCCAGCCCTCCCTCACCAGGTTTTTGGAAAAAAGAACTTTCCTGGGAAGAAAGTGAAAGAGATAAAAACTATTTTTTTAACAAACACACAGGAAAAGGATAACAATGCTAAATATTAAAAGCTCTCGCTGTGCAGAGAAAGCTGGGATAATTTGAGAGTCCTTCTGTGTTTCGGTGGGGTCTCCTGAAACATCCATAGACAGCGAGGCCCGTGCAAAGAAACAGGGAGCGATTCTTGAGAGAAGTTTCAGAGCTCTTTCTTCTCCAGCCACACGGGCGGGGCACTGCCAAAGAACTGAGCAATCACAGCACAACCAGGGCCCTCCTCGCACAGGGCAACACAAAATAAGCAGTGCTGAACAGGATTAGGGCACATGTGAGCAGGGAGACCCCCCGTGCCCAGGCCATGCCTCTACCCCAGGGTCCCCTCTCCCATGACCTCATGGCAGGAGGGAGGAACCCCAACACTTCCGTAGGTGTAGTCTCTCTCCTCCTCCTTGCAGCTGGCTCATGGGCCCACATTCAGGGCCCCCACCTCGGGAGAAAATTCTCCCAATGTGCTCTGATGTTGAAAGAGTCAAGAAGAGAAGAAGGGAAAAAAACCCCCGAAGTCCCAGGAAAACAAAGTTCAACTCTCCATCTCCCCCCAGAGAAAAGGAGCTGAAAACTGGCTAAAAAGAAACAAAGTTGCTTCCTCTGCTCTTGCTGCAAGCAGGATGCAGAGGAGTGTGTATGTGTGTCCTTGAACAAACGCTCTGAGAAGTTTGTCCGGTTTTTTTTCCTCTCCCCCCTCTCAGGCTCAGTTGAAAGGCACAGAAATGCACAAAGTTCACTTCTGGGCATAGAGCAGCAATAGGGGATACACATGATAAAGTCACCCCAAGACACAGGGACAGAGAATTCAGTGGAAAGACTCCGAGAATTCTGCTCCCAGAGATCATTCATTCCTGCTCACCCTGACCCTTGTAGAAAGGGGACATCGTTCCAGGCAGCCTGTACTGAGCATGTGGCTCCTGAGTGGGGTTTGTTGTTTAGGAAACCTGCTCCGGCTTTTCCATTCTTTCCTTGCAAACAGGAAAACTTCTCCTGGGGCTGTGTGCAGGCAGAGCCCTGAGGAGAGCAGGTGGCACATGGTGCGCTGGGCTGGGACAGCCAGCTGCAGAGCTCAAGGGAAGAAGCCCAAAGTGTCACAATGGCTCCTTGCCTTCACATGCAACACCTGGGTCACAATGGTCTCCTTGATTCCATGAGGCCCCACTGTGTCACAATGGCTCCTTGGTTCCATCAGGTTCCGCAGTGTCACCATGGTCTCCTTTGATCCGCATTGTCATCAAGGACAATTGGTTCCATGAGGCCCCGCAGTGTCACAATGGTCCCTTGCTTCCATAGCTTTTACGTTGTAACAATGGACTCCTTGCTTCTATGAGCTAGCCTGCTTTTTGCAGAGGTGTCTTTGGTTCCAACAAGGCCCCGCTGTGTCTCAGTGCACCCTGGCTTCCATGTGGATCTGGAGTATCACAAAGGCTCCTTGGTTCCACCAGGTCCTGCTGTGTCACAATGGGTCCTGTGGTCCCTGAGGCCCTCCAAAACCATCGTGGAGGCTTGCTTCCATGAGGTTCCATTATGTGCCAGTGGTCATCTTGGTTCCAGGAGTTTCCTTAGTGTCACAATGCCCTCCATGCTTCCATTAGGCCCTGCTTTGCCACAATGGTCCCCTTGTTTCCATGAGGCCCCGCTGTGTCACAATGGACCTATGGTTCCGTGATGTTGCGTGGTGTCACCGTGCTCTTCTTGAATCCGCCGTGTAACCATGGACCATTGGTTCCATGCAGCCGTGTCACAATGGGCTCCTTGATTCCATGATTCCCCACGGTGTCACAATGGAGCCTTGTTTCTAGGAGGTTCTGTACTGTCACAATTGCCTCCTTGATGCCATCAGCCCCTGCAGTGTCACAATGGCTCCTTGCTTCCATGAGGAACACAATAGCTTGGCATAAGCATTGAGCAACAGCTGCTGAACACACCTGGCAACATCTGCTTGCATCAAAAGAGGGCTTCAAGCTGACAATGGCACCAGCAGCTTCCATCTGCAACAGAGACCCAGGAAAGGACAGGCTGTGCCGGTTTGGACAAATGTGGAGGAAAATATCCTCTGATAGAAGGCAGGTTACACCCAGCCCTCCCCCACCAGGTTTTTGGAAAAAAGAACTTTCCTGGGAAGAAAGTGAAAGAGATAAAAACTATTTTTTTAACAAACACACAGGAAAAGGATAGCAATGCTAAATATTAAAAGCTCTCGCTGTGCAGAGAAAGCTGGGATAATTTGAGAGTCCTTCTGTGTTTCGGTGGGGTCTCCTGAAACATCCATAGACAGCGAGGCCCGTGCAAAGAAACAGGGAGCGATTCTTGAGAGAAGTTTCAGAGCTCTTTCTTCTCCAGCCACACGGGCGGGGCACTGCCAAAGAACTGAGCAATCACAGCACAACCAGGGCCCTCCTCGCACAGGGCAACACAAAATAAGCAGTGCTGAACAGGATTAGGGCACATGTGAGCAGGGAGCAGGGAGACCCCGTGCCCAGGCCATGCCTCTACCCCAGGGTCCCCTCTCCCATGACCTCATGGCAGGGGGGAGGAAACCCAACACTTCCGTAGGTGTAGTCTCTCTCCTCCTCCTCCTTGCAGCTGGCTCATGGGCCCACATTCAGGGCCCCCACCTCGGGAGAAAATTCTCCCAATGTGGTCTGATGTTGAAAGAGTCAAGAAGAGAAGAAGGGGAAAAAACCCCCAAAGTCCCAGGAAAACAAAGTTCAACTCTCCATCTCCCCCCAGAGAAAAGGAGCTGAAAACTGGCTAAAAAGAAACAAAGTTGCTTCCTCTGCTCTTGCTGCAAGCAGGATGCAGAGGAGTGTGTATGTGTGTCCTTGAACAAACGCTCTGAGAAGTTTGTCCGGTTTTTTTCCTCTCCCCCCTCTCAGGCTCAGTTGAAAGGCACAGAAACGCACAAAGTTCACTTCTGGGCATAGAGCAGCAATAGGGGATACACACAATAAAGTCACCCCAAGACACAGGGACAGAGAATTCAGTGGAAAGACTCCGAGAATTCTGCTCCCAGAGATCATTCATTCCTGCTCACACTGACCCTTGTAGAAAGGGGACATCGTTCCAGGCAGCCTGTACTGAGCATGTGGCTCCTGAGTGGGGTTTGTTGTTTAGGAAACCTGCTCCGGCTTTTCCATTCTTTCCTTGCAAACAGGAAAACTTCTCCTGGGGCTGTGTGCAGGCAGAGCCCTGAGGAGAGCAGGTGGCACATGGTGCGCTGGGCTGGGACAGCCAGCTGCAGAGCTCAAGGGAAGAAGCCCAAAGTGTCACAAAGGCTCCTTGCCTTCACATGCAACACCTGGGTCACAATGGTCTCCTTGATTCCATGAGGCCCCACTGTGTCACAATGGCTCCTTGGTTCCATCAGGTTCCGCAGTGTCACCATGGTCTCCTTTGATCCGCATTGTCATCATGGACAATTGGTTCCATGAGGCCCCGCAGTGTCACAATGGTCCCTTGCTTCCATAGCTTTTACGTTGTAACAATGGACTCCTTGCTTCTATGAGCTAGCCTGCTTTTTGCAGAGGTGTCTTTGGTTCCAACAAGGCCCCGCTGTGTCTCAGTGCACCCTGGCTTCCATGTGGATCTGGAGTATCACAAAGGCTCCTTGGTTCCACCAGGTCCTGCTGTGTCACAATGGGTCCTGTGGTCCCTGAGGCCCTCCAAAACCATCGTGGAGGCTTGCTTCCATGAGGTTCCATTATGTGCCAGTGGTCATCTTGGTTCCAGGAGTTTCCTTAGTGTCACAATGCCCTCCATGCTTCCATTAGGCCCTGCTTTGCCACAATGGTCCCCTTGTTTCCATGAGGCCCCGCTGTGTCACAATGGACCTATGGTTCCGTGATGTTGCGTGGTGTCACCGTGCTCTTCTTGAATCCGCCGTGTAACCATGGACCATTGGTTCCATGCAGCCGTGTCACAATGGGCTCCTTGATTCCATGATTCCCCACGGTGTCACAATGGAGCCTTGTTTCTAGGAGGTTCTGTACTGTCACAATTGCCTCCTTGATGCCATCAGCCCCTGCAGTGTCACAATGGCTCCTTGCTTCCATGAGGAACACAATAGCTTGGCATAAGCATTGAGCAACAGCTGCTGAACACACCTGGCAACATCTGCTTGCATCAAAAGAGGGCTTCAAGCTGACAATGGCACCAGCAGCTCCCATCTGCAACAGAGACCCAGGAAAGGACAGGCTGTGCCGGTTTGGACAAATGTGGAGGAAAATATCCTCTGATAGAAGGCAGGTTACACCCAGCCCTCCCCCACCAGGTTTTTGGAAAAAAGAACTTTCCTGGGAAGAAAGTGAAAGAGATAAAAACTATTTTTTTAACAAACACACAGGAAAAGGATAGCAATGCTAAATATTAAAAGCTCTCGCTGTGCAGAGAAAGCTGGGATAATTTGAGAGTCCTTCTGTGTTTCGGTGGGGTCTCCTGAAACATCCATAGACAGCGAGGCCCGTGCAAAGAAACAGGGAGCGATTCTTGAGAGAAGTTTCAGAGCTCTTTCTTCTCCAGCCACATGGGCGGGGCACTGCCAAAGAACTGAGCAATCACAGCACAACCAGGGCCCTCCTGGCACAGGGCAACACAAAATAAGCAGTGCTCAACAGGATTAGGGCACATGTGAGCAGGGAGCAGGGAGACCCCGTGCCCAGGCCATGCCTCTACCCCAGGGTCCCCTCTCCCATGACCTCATGGCAGGGGGGAGGAACCCCAACACTTCCGTAGGTGTAGTCTCTCTCCTCCTCCTTGCAGCTGGCTCATGGGCCCACATTCAGGGCCCCCACCTCGGGAGAAATTTCTCCCAATGTGCTCTGATGTTGAAAGAGTCAAGAAGAGAAGAAGGGAAAAAAAAACCCCGAAGTCCCAGGAAAACAAAGTTCAACTCTCCATCTCCCCCCAGAGAAAAGGAGCTGAAAACTGGCTAAAAAGAAACAAGGTTGCTTCCTCCGCTCTTGCTGCAAGCAGGATGCAGAGGAGTGTGTATGTGTGTCCTTGAACAAACGCTCTGAGAAGTTTGTCCGGTTTTTTTTCCTCTCCCCCCTCTCAGGCTCAGTTGAAAGGCACAGAAACGCACAAAGTTCACTTCTGGGCATAGAGCAGCAATAGGGGATACACACAATAAAGTCACCCCAAGACACAGGGACAGAGAATTCAGTGGAAAGACTCCGAGAATTCTGCTCCCAGAGATCATTCATTCCTGCTCACCCTGACCCTTGTAGAAAGGGGACATCGTTCCAGGCAGCCTGTACTGAGCATGTGGCTCCTGAGTGGGGTTTGTTGTTTAGGAAACCTGCTCCGGCTTTTCCATTCTTTCCTTGCAAACAGGAAAACTTCTCCTGGGGCTGTGTGCAGGCAGAGCCCTGAGGAGAGCAGGTGGCACATGGTGCGCTGGGCTGGGACAGCCAGCTGCAGAGCTCAAGGGAAGAAGCCCAAAGTGTCACAAAGGCTCCTTGCCTTCACATGCAACACCTGGGTCACAATGGTCTCCTTGATTCCATGAGGCCCCACTGTGTCACAATGGCTCCTTGGTTCCATCAGGTTCCGCAGTGTCACCATGGTCTCCTTTGATCCGCATTGTCATCATGGACAATTGGTTCCATGAGGCCCCGCAGTGTCACAATGGTCCCTTGCTTCCATAGCTTTTACGTTGTAACAATGGACTCCTTGCTTCTATGAGCTAGCCTGCTTTTTTCAGAGGTGTCTTTGGTTCCAACAAGGCCCCGCTGTGTCTCAGTGCACCCTGGCTTCCATGTGGATCTGGAGTATCACAAAGGCTCCTTGGTTCCACCAGGTCCTGCTGTGTCACAATGGGTCCTGTGGTCCCTGAGGCCCTCCAAAACCATCGTGGAGGCTTGCTTCCATGAGGTTCCATTATGTGCCAGTGGTCATCTTGGTTCCAGGAGTTTCCTTAGTGTCACAATGCTCTCCATGCTTCCATTAGGCCCTGCTTTGCCACAATGGTCCCCTTGTTTCCATGAGGCCCCGCTGTGTCACAATGGACCTATGGTTCTGTGATGTTGCGTGGTGTCACCGTGCTCTTCTTGAATCCGCCGTGTAACCATGGACCATTGGTTCCATGCAGCCGTGTCACAATGGGCTCCTTGATTCCATGATTCCCCACGGTGTCACAATGGAGCCTTGTTTCTAGGAGGTTCTGTACTGTCACAATTGCCTCCTTGATGCCATCAGCCCCTGCAGTGTCACAATGGCTCCTTGGTTCCATGAGGAACACAATAGCTTGGCATAAGCATTGAGCAACAGCTGCTGAACACACCTGGCAACATCTGCTTGCATCAAAAGAGGGCTTCAAGCTGACAATGGCACCAGCAGCTTCCATCTGCAACAGAGACCCAGGAAAGGACAGGCTGTGCCGGTTTGGACAAATGTGGAGGAAAATATCCTCTGATAGAAGGCAGGTTACACCCAGCCCTCCCCCACCAGGTTTTTGGAAAAAAGAACTTTCCTGGGAAGAAAGTGAAAGAGATAAAAACCTATTTTTTTAACAAACACACAGGAAAAGGATAGCAATGCTAAATATTAAAAGCTCTCGCTGTGCAGAGAAAGCTGGGATAATTTGAGAGTCCTTCCGTGTTTCGGTGGGGTCTCCTGAAACATCCATAGACAGCGAGGCCCGTGCAAAGAAACAGGGAGCGATTCTTGAGAGAAGTTTCAGAGCTCTTTCTTCTCCAGCCACACGGGCGGGGCACTGCCAAAGAACTGAGCAATCACAGCACAACCAGGGCCCTCCTCGCACAGGGCAACACAAAATAAGCAGTGCTGAACAGGATTAGGGCACATGTGAGCAGGGAGCAGGGAGACCCCCGTGCCCAGGCCATGCCTCTACCCCAGGGTCCCCTCTCCCATGACCGCATGGCAGGGGGGAGGAACCCCAACACTTCCGTAGGTGCAGTCTCTCTCCTCCTCCTTGCAGCTGGCTCATGGGCCCACATTCAGGGCCCCCACCTCGGGAGAAAATTCTCCCAATGTGGTCTGATGTTGAAAGAGTCAAGAAGAGAAGAAGGGGAAAAAACCCCCAAAGTCCCAGGAAAACAAAGTTCAACTCTCCATCTCCCCCCAGAGAAAAGGAGCTGAAAACTGGCTAAAAAGAAACAAAGTTGCTTCCTCTGCTCTTGCTGCAAGCAGGATGCAGAGGAGTGTGTATGTGTGTCCTTGAACAAACGCTCTGAGAAGTTTGTCCGGTTTTTTTTCCTCTCCCCCCTCTCAGGCTCAGTTGAAAGGCACAGAAATGCACAAAGTTCACTTCTGGGCATAGAGCAGCAATAGGGGATACACACAATAAAGTCACCCCAAGACACAGGGACAGAGAATTCAGTGGAAAGACTCCGAGAATTCTGCTCCCAGAGATCATTCATTCCTGCTCACACTGACCCTTGTAGAAAGGGGACATCGTTCCAGGCAGCCCGTACTGAGCATGTGGCTCCTGAGTGGGGTTTGTTGTTTAGGAAACCTGCTCCGGCTTTTCCATTCTTTCCTTGCAAACAGGAAAACTTCTCCTGGGGCTGTGTGCAGGCAGAGCCCTGAGGAGAGCAGGTGGCACATGGTGCGCTGGGCTGGGACAGCCAGCTGCAGAGCTCAAGGGAAGAAGCCCAAAGTGTCACAATGGCTCCTTGCCTTCACATGCAACACCTGGGTCACAATGGTCTCCTTGATTCCATGAGGCCCCACTGTGTCACAATGGCTCCTTGGTTCCATCAGGTTCCGCAGTGTCACCATGGTCTCCTTTGATCCGCACTGTCATCATGGACAATTGGTTCCATGAGGCCCCGCAGTGTCACAATGGTCCCTTGCTTCCATAGGTTTGATGTTGTAACAAAGGACTCCTTGCTTCTATGAGCTAGCCTGCTTTTTGCAGAGGTGTCTTTGGTTCCAACAAGGCCCCGCTGTGTCTCAGTGCACCCTGGCTTCCATGTGGATCTGGAGTATCACAAAGGCTCCTTGGTTCCACCAGGTCCTGCTGTGTCACAATGGGTCCTGTGGTCCCTGAGGCCCTCCAAAACCATCGTGGAGGCTTGCTTCCATGAGGTTCCATTATGTGCCAGTGGTCATCTTGGTTCCAGGAGTTTCCTTAGTGTCACAATGCCCTCCATGCTTCCATTAGGCCCTGCTTTGCCACAATGGTCCCCTTGTTTCCATGAGGCCCCGCTGTGTCACAATGGACCTATGGTTCCGTGATGTTGCGTGGTGTCACCGTGCTCTTCTTGAATCCGCCGTGTAACCATGGACCATTGGTTCCATGCAGCCGTGTCACAATGGGCTCCTTGATTCCATGATTCCCCACGGTGTCACAATGGAGCCTTGTTTCTAGGAGGTTCTGTACTGTCACAATTGCCTCCTTGATGCCATCAGCCCCTGCAGTGTCACAATGGCTCCTTGGTTCCATGAGGAACACAATAGCTTGGCATAAGCATTGAGCAACAGCTGCTGAACACACCTGGCAACATCTGCTTGCATCAAAAGAGGGCTTCAAGCTGACAATGGCACCAGCAGCTTCCATCTGCAACAGAGACCCAGGAAAGGACAGGCTGTGCCGGTTTGGACAAATGTGGAGGAAAATATCCTCTGATAGAAGGCAGGTTACACCCAGCCCTCCCCCACCAGGTTTTTGGAAAAAAGAACTTTCCTGGGAAGAAAGTGAAAGAGATAAAAACTATTTTTTTAACAAACACACAGGAAAAGGATAGCAATGCTAAATATTAAAAGCTCTCGCTGTGCAGAGAAAGCTGGGATAATTTGAGAGTCCTTCTGTGTTTCGGTGGGGTCTCCTGAAACATCCATAGACAGCGAGGCCCGTGCAAAGAAACAGGGAGCGATTCTTGAGAGAAGTTTCAGAGCTCTTTCTTCTCCAGCCACATGGGCGGGGCACTGCCAAAGAACTGAGCAATCACAGCACAACCAGGGCCCTCCTCGCACAGGGCAACACAAAATAAGCAGTGCTCAACAGGATTAGGGCACATGTGAGCAGGGAGCAGGGAGACCCCGTGCCCAGGCCATGCCTCTACCCCAGGGTCCCCTCTCCCATGACCTCATGGCAGGGGGGAGGAACCCCAACACTTCCGTAGGTGTAGTCTCTCTCCTCCTCCTTGCAGCTGGCTCATGGGCCCACATTCAGGGCCCCCACCTCGGGAGAAAATTCTCCCAATGTGGTCTGATGTTGAAAGAGTCAAGAAGAGAAGAAGGGGAAAAAACCCCCAAAGTCCCAGGAAAACAAAGTTCAACTCTCCATCTCCCCCCAGAGAAAAGGAGCTGAAAACTGGCTAAAAAGAAACAAGGTTGCTTCCTCCGCTCTTGCTGCAAGCAGGATGCAGAGGAGTGTGTATGTGTGTCCTTGAACAAACGCTCTGAGAAGTTTGTCCGGTTTTTTTTCCTCTCCCCCCTCTCAGGCTCAGTTGAAAGGCACAGAAACGCACAAAGTTCACTTCTGGGCATAGAGCAGCAATAGGGGATACACACAATAAAGTCACCCCAAGACACAGGGACAGAGAATTCAGTGGAAAGACTCCGAGAATTCTGCTCCCAGAGATCATTCATTCCTGCTCACCCTGACCCTTGTAGAAAGGGGACATCGTTCCAGGCAGCCCGTACTGAGCATGTGGCTCCTGAGTGGGGTTTGTTGTTTAGGAAACCTGCTCCGGCTTTTCCATTCTTTCCTTGCAAACAGGAAAACTTCTCCTGGGGCTGTGTGCAGGCAGAGCCCTGAGGAGAGCAGGTGGCACATGGTGCGCTGGGCTGGGACAGCCAGCTGCAGAGCTCAAGGGAAGAAGCCCAAAGTGTCACAAAGGCTCCTTGCCTTCACATGCAACACCTGGGTCACAATGGTCTCCTTGATTCCATGAGGCCCCACTGTGTCACAATGGCTCCTTGGTTCCATCAGGTTCCGCAGTGTCACCATGGTCTCCTTTGATCCGCATTGTCATCATGGACAATTGGTTCCATGAGGCCCCGCAGTGTCACAATGGTCCCTTGCTTCCATAGCTTTTACGTTGTAACAATGGACTCCTTGCTTCTATGAGCTAGCCTGCTTTTTGCAGAGGTGTCTTTGGTTCCAACAAGGCCCCGCTGTGTCTCAGTGCACCCTGGCTTCCATGTGGATCTGGAGTATCACAAAGGCTCCTTGGTTCCACCAGGTCCTGCTGTGTCACAATGGGTCCTGTGGTCCCTGAGGCCCTCCAAAACCATCGTGGAGGCTTGCTTCCATGAGGTTCCATTATGTGCCAGTGGTCATCTTGGTTCCAGGAGTTTCCTTAGTGTCACAATGCCCTCCATGCTTCCATTAGGCCCTGCTTTGCCACAATGGTCCCCTTGTTTCCATGAGGCCCCGCTGTGTCACAATGGACCTATGGTTCTGTGATGTTGCGTGGTGTCACCGTGCTCTTCTTGAATCCGCCGTGTAACCATGGACCATTGGTTCCATGCAGCCGTGTCACAATGGGCTCCTTGATTCCATGATTCCCCACGGTGTCACAATGGAGCCTTGTTTCTAGGAGGTTCTGTACTGTCACAATTGCCTCCTTGATGCCATCAGCCCCTGCAGTGTCACAATGGCTCCTTGGTTCCATGAGGAACACAATAGCTTGGCATAAGCATTGAGCAACAGCTGCTGAACACACCTGGCAACATCTGCTTGCATCAAAAGAGGGCTTCAAGCTGACAATGGCACCAGCAGCTTCCATCTGCAACAGAGACCCAGGAAAGGACAGGCTGTGCCGGTTTGGACAAATGTGGAGGAAAATATCCTCTGATAGAAGGCAGGTTACACCCAGCCCTCCCCCACCAGGTTTTTGGAAAAAAGAACTTTCCTGGGAAGAAAGTGAAAGAGATAAAAACCTATTTTTTTAACAAACACACAGGAAAAGGATAGCAATGCTAAATATTAAAAGCTCTCGCTGTGCAGAGAAAGCTGGGATAATTTGAGAGTCCTTCCGTGTTTCGGTGGGGTCTCCTGAAACATCCATAGACAGCGAGGCCCGTGCAAAGAAACAGGGAGCGATTCTTGAGAGAAGTTTCAGAGCTCTTTCTTCTCCAGCCACACGGGCGGGGCACTGCCAAAGAACTGAGCAATCACAGCACAACCAGGGCCCTCCTCGCACAGGGCAACACAAAATAAGCAGTGCTGAACAGGATTAGGGCACATGTGAGCAGGGAGCAGGGAGACCCCCGTGCCCAGGCCATGCCTCTACCCCAGGGTCCCCTCTCCCATGACCGCATGGCAGGGGGGAGGAACCCCAACACTTCCGTAGGTGCAGTCTCTCTCCTCCTCCTTGCAGCTGGCTCATGGGCCCACATTCAGGGCCCCCACCTCGGGAGAAAATTCTCCCAATGTGGTCTGATGTTGAAAGAGTCAAGAAGAGAAGAAGGGGAAAAAACCCCCAAAGTCCCAGGAAAACAAAGTTCAACTCTCCATCTCCCCCCAGAGAAAAGGAGCTGAAAACTGGCTAAAAAGAAACAAAGTTGCTTCCTCTGCTCTTGCTGCAAGCAGGATGCAGAGGAGTGTGTATGTGTGTCCTTGAACAAACGCTCTGAGAAGTTTGTCCGGTTTTTTTTCCTCTCCCCCCTCTCAGGCTCAGTTGAAAGGCACAGAAATGCACAAAGTTCACTTCTGGGCATAGAGCAGCAATAGGGGATACACACAATAAAGTCACCCCAAGACACAGGGACAGAGAATTCAGTGGAAAGACTCCGAGAATTCTGCTCCCAGAGATCATTCATTCCTGCTCACACTGACCCTTGTAGAAAGGGGACATCGTTCCAGGCAGCCCGTACTGAGCATGTGGCTCCTGAGTGGGGTTTGTTGTTTAGGAAACCTGCTCCGGCTTTTCCATTCTTTCCTTGCAAACAGGAAAACTTCTCCTGGGGCTGTGTGCAGGCAGAGCCCTGAGGAGAGCAGGTGGCACATGGTGCGCTGGGCTGGGACAGCCAGCTGCAGAGCTCAAGGGAAGAAGCCCAAAGTGTCACAATGGCTCCTTGCCTTCACATGCAACACCTGGGTCACAATGGTCTCCTTGATTCCATGAGGCCCCACTGTGTCACAATGGCTCCTTGGTTCCATCAGGTTCCGCAGTGTCACCATGGTCTCCTTTGATCCGCACTGTCATCATGGACAATTGGTTCCATGAGGCCCCGCAGTGTCACAATGGTCCCTTGCTTCCATAGGTTTGATGTTGTAACAAAGGACTCCTTGCTTCTATGAGCTAGCCTGCTTTTTGCAGAGGTGTCTTTGGTTCCAACAAGGCCCCGCTGTGTCTCAGTGCACCCTGGCTTCCATGTGGATCTGGAGTATCACAAAGGCTCCTTGGTTCCACCAGGTCCTGCTGTGTCACAATGGGTCCTGTGGTCCCTGAGGCCCTCCAAAACCATCGTGGAGGCTTGCTTCCATGAGGTTCCATTATGTGCCAGTGGTCATCTTGGTTCCAGGAGTTTCCTTAGTGTCACAATGCCCTCCATGCTTCCATTAGGCCCTGCTTTGCCACAATGGTCCCCTTGTTTCCATGAGGCCCCGCTGTGTCACAATGGACCTATGGTTCCGTGATGTTGCGTGGTGTCACCGTGCTCTTCTTGAATCCGCCGTGTAACCATGGACCATTGGTTCCATGCAGCCGTGTCACAATGGGCTCCTTGATTCCATGATTCCCCACGGTGTCACAATGGAGCCTTGTTTCTAGGAGGTTCTGTACTGTCACAATTGCCTCCTTGATGCCATCAGCCCCTGCAGTGTCACAATGGCTCCTTGGTTCCATGAGGAACACAATAGCTTGGCATAAGCATTGAGCAACAGCTGCTGAACACACCTGGCAACATCTGCTTGCATCAAAAGAGGGCTTCAAGCTGACAATGGCACCAGCAGCTTCCATCTGCAACAGAGACCCAGGAAAGGACAGGCTGTGCCGGTTTGGACAAATGTGGAGGAAAATATCCTCTGATAGAAGGCAGGTTACACCCAGCCCTCCCCCACCAGGTTTTTGGAAAAAAGAACTTTCCTGGGAAGAAAGTGAAAGAGATAAAAACTATTTTTTTAACAAACACACAGGAAAAGGATAGCAATGCTAAATATTAAAAGCTCTCGCTGTGCAGAGAAAGCTGGGATAATTTGAGAGTCCTTCTGTGTTTCGGTGGGGTCTCCTGAAACATCCATAGACAGCGAGGCCCGTGCAAAGAAACAGGGAGCGATTCTTGAGAGAAGTTTCAGAGCTCTTTCTTCTCCAGCCACATGGGCGGGGCACTGCCAAAGAACTGAGCAATCACAGCACAACCAGGGCCCTCCTCGCACAGGGCAACACAAAATAAGCAGTGCTGAACAGGATTAGGGCACATGTGAGCAGGGAGCAGGGAGACCCCGTGCCCAGGCCATGCCTCTACCCCAGGGTCCCCTCTCCCATGACCTCATGGCAGGGGGGAGGAACCCCAACACTTCCGGAGGTGTAGTCTCTCTCCTCCTCCTTGCAGCTGGCTCATGGGCCCACATTCAGGGCCCCCACCTCGGGAGAAAATTCTCCCAATGTGGTCTGATGTTGAAAGAGTCAAGAAGAGAAGAAGGGGAAAAAACCCCCAAAGTCCCAGGAAAACAAAGTTCAACTCTCCATCTCCCCCCAGAGAAAAGGAGCTGAAAACTGGCTAAAAAGAAACAAAGTTGCTTCCTCTGCTCTTGCTGCAAGCAGGATGCAGAGGAGTGTGTATGTGTGTCCTTGAACAAACGCTCTGAGAAGTTTGTCCGGTTTTTTTTCCTCTCCCCCCTCTCAGGCTCAGTTGAAAGGCACAGAAATGCACAAAGTTCACTTCTGGGCATAGAGCAGCAATAGGGGATACACACAATAAAGTCACCCCAAGACACAGGGACAGAGAATTCAGTGGAAAGACTCCGAGAATTCTGCTCCCAGAGATCATTCATTCCTGCTCACACTGACCCTTGTAGAAAGGGGACATCGTTCCAGGCAGCCCGTACTGAGCATGTGGCTCCTGAGTGGGGTTTGTTGTTTAGGAAACCTGCTCCGGCTTTTCCATTCTTTCCTTGCAAACAGGAAAACTTCTCCTGGGGCTGTGTGCAGGCAGAGCCCTGAGGAGAGCAGGTGGCACATGGTGCGCTGGGCTGGGACAGCCAGCTGCAGAGCTCAAGGGAAGAAGCCCAAAGTGTCACAATGGCTCCTTGCCTTCACATGCAACACCTGGGTCACAATGGTCTCCTTGATTCCATGAGGCCCCACTGTGTCACAATGGCTCCTTGGTTCCATCAGGTTCCGCAGTGTCACCATGGTCTCCTTTGATCCGCACTGTCATCATGGACAATTGGTTCCATGAGGCCCCGCAGTGTCACAATGGTCCCTTGCTTCCATAGGTTTGATGTTGTAACAAAGGACTCCTTGCTTCTATGAGCTAGCCTGCTTTTTGCAGAGGTGTCTTTGGTTCCAACAAGGCCCCGCTGTGTCTCAGTGCACCCTGGCTTCCATGTGGATCTGGAGTATCACAAAGGCTCCTTGGTTCCACCAGGTCCTGCTGTGTCACAATGGGTACTGTGGTCCCTGAGGCCCTCCAAAACCATCGTGGAGGCTTGCTTCCATGAGGTTCCATTATGTGCCAGTGGTCATCTTGGTTCCAGGAGTTTCCTTAGTGTCACAATGCCCTCCATGCTTCCATTAGGCCCTGCTTTGCCACAATGGTCCCCTTGTTTCCATGAGGCCCCGCTGTGTCACAATGGACCTATGGTTCCGTGATGTTGCGTGGTGTCACCGTGCTCTTCTTGAATCCGCCGTGTAACCATGGACCATTGGTTCCATGCAGCCGTGTCACAATGGGCTCCTTGATTCCATGATTCCCCACGGTGTCACAATGGAGCCTTGTTTCTAGGAGGTTCTGTACTGTCACAATTGCCTCCTTGATGCCATCAGCCCCTGCAGTGTCACAATGGCTCCTTGCTTCCATGAGGAACACAATAGCTTGGCATAAGCATTGAGCAACAGCTGCTGAACACACCTGGCAACATCTGCTTGCATCAAAAGAGGGCTTCAAGCTGACAATGGCACCAGCAGCTTCCATCTGCAACAGAGACCCAGGAAAGGACAGGCTGTGCCGGTTTGGACAAATGTGGAGGAAAATATCCTCTGATAGAAGGCAGGTTACACCCAGCCCTCCCCCACCAGGTTTTTGGAAAAAAGAACTTTCCTGGGAAGAAAGTGAAAGAGATAAAAACTATTTTTTTAACAAACACACAGGAAAAGGATAGCAATGCTAAATATTAAAAGCTCTCGCTGTGCAGAGAAAGCTGGGATAATTTGAGAGTCCTTCTGTGTTTCGGTGGGGTCTCCTGAAACATCCATAGACAGCGAGGCCCGTGCAAAGAAACAGGGAGCGATTCTTGAGAGAAGTTTCAGAGCTCTTTCTTCTCCAGCCACATGGGCGGGGCACTGCCAAAGAACTGAGCAATCACAGCACAACCAGGGCCCTCCTCGCACAGGGCAACACAAAATAAGCAGTGCTGAACAGGATTAGGGCACATGTGAGCAGGGAGCAGGGAGACCCCGTGCCCAGGCCATGCCTCTACCCCAGGGTCCCCTCTCCCATGACCTCATGGCAGGGGGGAGGAACCCCAACACTTCCGTAGGTGTAGTCTCTCTCCTCCTCCTTGCAGCTGGCTCATGGGCCCACATTCAGGGCCCCCACCTCGGGAGAAAATTCTCCCAATGTGGTCTGATGTTGAAAGAGTCAAGAAGAGAAGAAGGGGAAAAAACCCCCAAAGTCCCAGGAAAACAAAGTTCAACTCTCCATCTCCCCCCAGAGAAAAGGAGCTGAAAACTGGCTAAAAAGAAACAAAGTTGCTTCCTCTGCTCTTGCTGCAAGCAGGATGCAGAGGAGTGTGTATGTGTGTCCTTGAACAAACGCTCTGAGAAGTTTGTCCGGTTTTTTTCCTCTCCCCCCTCTCAGGCTCAGTTGAAAGGCACAGAAACGCACAAAGTTCACTTCTGGGCATAGAGCAGCAATAGGGGATACACACAATAAAGTCACCCCAAGACACAGGGACAGAGAATTCAGTGGAAAGACTCCGAGAATTCTGCTCCCAGAGATCATTCATTCCTGCTCACACTGACCCTTGTAGAAAGGGGACATCGTTCCAGGCAGCCTGTACTGAGCATGTGGCTCCTGAGTGGGGTTTGTTGTTTAGGAAACCTGCTCCGGCTTTTCCATTCTTTCCTTGCAAACAGGAAAACTTCTCCTGGGGCTGTGTGCAGGCAGAGCCCTGAGGAGAGCAGGTGGCACATGGTGCGCTGGGCTGGGACAGCCAGCTGCAGAGCTCAAGGGAAGAAGCCCAAAGTGTCACAAAGGCTCCTTGCCTTCCCATGCAACACCTGGGTCACAATGGTCTCCTTGATTCCATGAGGCCCCACTGTGTCACAATGGCTCCTTGGTTCCATCAGGTACCGCAGTGTCACCATGGTCTCCTTTGATCCGCATTGTCATCATGGACAATTGGTTCCATGAGGCCCCGCAGTGTCACAATGGTCCCTTGCTTCCATAGCTTTTACGTTGTAACAATGGACTCCTTGCTTCTATGAGCTAGCCTGCTTTTTGCAGAGGTGTCTTTGGTTCCAACAAGGCCCCGCTGTGTCTCAGTGCACCCTGGCTTCCATGTGGATCTGGAGTATCACAAAGGCTCCTTGGTTCCACCAGGTCCTGCTGTGTCACAATGGGTCCTGTGGTCCCTGAGGCCCTCCAAAACCATCGTGGAGGCTTGCTTCCATGAGGTTCCATTATGTGCCAGTGGTCATCTTGGTTCCAGGAGTTTCCTTAGTGTCTCAATGCCCTCCATGCTTCCATTAGGCCCTGCTTTGCCACAATGGTCCCCTTGTTTCCATGAGGCCCCGCTGTGTCACAATGGACCTATGGTTCCGTGATGTTGCGTGGTGTCACCGTGCTCTTCTTGAATCCGCCGTGTAACCATGGACCATTGGTTCCATGCAGCCGTGTCACAATGGGCTCCTTGATTCCATGATTCCCCACGGTGTCACAATGGAGCCTTGTTTCTAGGAGGTTCTGTACTGTCACAATTGCCTCCTTGATGCCATCAGCCCCTGCAGTGTCACAATGGCTCCTTGCTTCCATGAGGAACACAATAGCTTGGCATAAGCATTGAGCAACAGCTGCTGAACACACCTGGCAACATCTGCTTGCATCAAAAGAGGGCTTCAAGCTGACAATGGCACCAGCAGCTTCCATCTGCAACAGAGACCCAGGAAAGGACAGGCTGTGCCGGTTTGGACAAATGTGGAGGAAAATATCCTCTGATAGAAGGCAGGTTACACCCAGCCCTCCCCCACCAGGTTTTTGGAAAAAAGAACTTTCCTGGGAAGAAAGTGAAAGAGATAAAAACTATTTTTTTAACAAACACACAGGAAAAGGATAGCAATGCTAAATATTAAAAGCTCTCGCTGTGCAGAGAAAGCTGGGATAATTTGAGAGTCCTTCTGTGTTTCGGTGGGGTCTCCTGAAACATCCATAGACAGCGAGGCCCGTGCAAAGAAACAGGGAGCGATTCTTGAGAGAAGTTTCAGAGCTCTTTCTTCTCCAGCCACATGGGCGGGGCACTGCCAAAGAACTGAGCAATCACAGCACAACCAGGGCCCTCCTGGCACAGGGCAACACAAAATAAGCAGTGCTGAACAGGATTAGGGCACATGTGAGCAGGGAGCAGGGAGACCCCGTGCCCAGGCCATGCCTCTACCCCAGGGTCCCCTCTCCCATGACCTCATGGCAGGGGGGAGGAACCCCAACACTTCCGTAGGTGTAGTCTCTCTCCTCCTCCTTGCAGCTGGCTCATGGGCCCACATTCAGGGCCCCCACCTCGGGAGAAAATTCTCCCAATGTGCTCTGATGTTGAAAGAGTCAAGAAGAGAAGAAGGGAAAAAAACCCCCGAAGTCCCAGGAAAACAAAGTTCAACTCTCCATCTCCCCCCAGAGAAAAGGAGCTGAAAACTGGCTAAAAAGAAACAAGGTTGCTTCCTTCGCTCTTGCTGCAAGCAGGATGCAGAGGAGTGTGTATGTGTGTCCTTGAACAAACGCTCTGAGAAGTTTGTCCGGTTTTTTTTCCTCTCCCCCCTCTCAGGCTCAGTTGAAAGGCACAGAAACGCACAAAGTTCACTTCTGGGCATAGAGCAGCAATAGGGGATACACACAATAAAGTCACCCCAAGACACAGGGACAGAGAATTCAGTGGAAAGACTCCGAGAATTCTGCTCCCAGAGATCATTCATTCCTGCTCACCCTGACCCTTGTAGAAAGGGGACATCGTTCCAGGCAGCCTGTACTGAGCATGTGGCTCCTGAGTGGGGTTTGTTGTTTAGGAAACCTGCTCCGGCTTTTCCATTCTTTCCTTGCAAACAGGAAAACTTCTCCTGGGGCTGTGTGCAGGCAGAGCCCTGAGGAGAGCAGGTGGCACATGGTGCGCTGGGCTGGGACAGCCAGCTGCAGAGCTCAAGGGAAGAAGCCCAAAGTGTCACAATGGCTCCTTGCCTTCACATGCAACACCTGGGTCACAATGGTCTCCTTGATTCCATGAGGCCCCACTGTGTCACAATGGCTCCTTGGTTCCATCAGGTTCCGCAGTGTCACCATGGTCTCCTTTGATCCGCATTGTCATCATGGACAATTGGTTCCATGAGGCCCCGCAGTGTCACAATGGTCCCTTGCTTCCATAGGTTTGATGTTGTAACAAAGGACTCCTTGCTTCTATGAGCTAGCCTGTTTTTTTCAGAGGTGTCTTTGGTTCCAACAAGGCCCCGCTGTGTCTCAGTGCACCCTGGCTTCCATGTGGATCTGGAGTATCACAAAGGCTCCTTGGTTCCACCAGGTCCTGCTGTGTCACAATGGGTCCTGTGGTCCCTGAGGCCCTCCAAAACCATCGTGGAGGCTTGCTTCCATGAGGTTCCATTATGTGCCAGTGGTCATCTTGGTTCCAGGAGTTTCCTTAGTGTCACAATGCCCTCCATGCTTCCATTAGGCCCTGCTTTGCCACAATGGTCCCCTTGTTTCCATGAGGCCCCGCTGTGTCACAATGGACCTATGGTTCCATGATGTTGCGTGGTGTCACCGTGCTCTTCTTGAATCCGCCGTGTAACCATGGACCATTGGTTCCATGCAGCCGTGTCACAATGGGCTCCTTGATTCCATGATTCCCCACGGTGTCACAATGGAGCCTTGTTTCTAGGAGGTTCTGTACTGTCACAATTGCCTCCTTGATGCCATCAGCCCCTGCAGTGTCACAATGGCTCCTTGCTTCCATGAGGAACACAATAGCTTGGCATAAGCATTGAGCAACAGCTGCTGAACACACCTGGCAACATCTGCTTGCATCAAAAGAGTGCTTCAAGCTGACAATGGCACCAGCAGCTTCCATCTGCAACAGAGACCCAGGAAAGGACAGGCTGTGCCGGTTTGGACAAATGTGGAGGAAAATATCCTCTGATAGAAGGCAGGTTACACCCAGCCCTCCCCCACCAGGTTTTTGGAAAAAAGAACTTTCCTGGGAAGAAAGTGAAAGAGATAAAAACTATTTTTTTAACAAACACACAGGAAAAGGATAACAATGCTAAATATTAAAAGCTCTCGCTGTGCAGAGAAAGCTGGGATAATTTGAGAGTCCTTCTGTGTTTCGGTGGGGTCTCCTGAAACATCCATAGACAGCGAGGCCCGTGCAAAGAAACAGGGAGCGATTCTTGAGAGAAGTTTCAGAGCTCTTTCTTCTCCAGCCACACGGGCGGGGCACTGCCAAAGAACTGAGCAATCACAGCACAACCAGGGCCCTCCTCGCACAGGGCAACACAAAATAAGCAGTGCTGAACAGGGTTAGGGCACATGTGAGCAGGGAGCAGGGAGACCCCGTGCCCAGGCCATGCCTCTACCCCAGGGTCCCCTCTCCCATGATCGCATGGCAGGAGGGAGGAACCCCAACACTTCCGTAGGTGTAGTCTCTCTCCTCCTCCTTGCAGCTGGCTCATGGGCCCACATTCAGGGCCCCCACCTCGGGAGAAAATTCTCCCAATGTGGTCTGATGTTGAAAGAGTCAAGAAGAGAAGAAGGGGAAAAAACCCCCAAAGTCCCAGGAAAACAAAGTTCAACTCTCCATCTCCCCCCAGAGAAAAGGAGCTGAAAACTGGCTAAAAAGAAACCAAGTTGCTTCCTCTGCTCTTGCTGCAAGCAGGATGCAGAGGAGTGTGTATGTGTGTCCTTGAACAAACGCTCTGAGAAGTTTGTCCGGTTTTTTTCCTCTCCCCCCTCTCAGGCTCAGTTGAAAGGCACAGAAACGCACAAAGTTCACTTCTGGGCATAGAGCAGCAATAGGGGATACACACAATAAAGTCACCCCAAGACACAGGGACAGAGAATTCAGTGGAAAGACTCCGAGAATTCTGCTCCCAGAGATCATTCATTCCTGCTCACCCTGACCCTTGTAGAAAGGGGACATCGTTCCAGGCAGCCTGTACTGAGCATGTGGCTCCTGAGTGGGGTTTGTTGTTTAGGAAACCTGCTCCGGCTTTTCCATTCTTTCCTTGCAAACAGGAAAACTTCTCCTGGGGCTGTGTGCAGGCAGAGCCCTGAGGAGAGCAGGTGGCACATGGTGCGCTGGGCTGGGACAGCCAGCTGCAGAGCTCAAGGGAAGAAGCCCAAAGTGTCACAAAGGCTCCTTGCCTTCCCATGCAACACCTGGGTCACAATGGTCTCCTTGATTCCATGAGGCCCCACTGTGTCACAATGGCTCCTTGGTTCCATCAGGTTCCGCAGTGTCACCATGGTCTCCTTTGATCCGCATTGTCATCATGGACAATTGGTTCCATGAGGCCCCGCAGTGTCACAATGGTCCCTTGCTTCCATAGCTTTTACGTTGTAACAATGGACTCCTTGCTTCTATGAGCTAGCCTGCTTTTTGCAGAGGTGTCTTTGGTTCCAACAAGGCCCCGCTGTGTCTCAGTGCACCCTGGCTTCCATGTGGATGTGGAGTATCACAAAGGCTCCTTGGTTCCACCAGGTCCTGCTGTGTCACAATGGGTCCTGTGGTCCCTGAGGCCCTCCAAAACCATCGTGGAGGCTTGCTTCCATGAGGTTCCATTATGTGCCAGTGGTCATCTTGGTTCCAGGAGTTTCCTTAGTGTCACAATGCTCTCCATGCTTCCATTAGGCCCTGCTTTGCCACAATGGTCCCCTTGTTTCCATGAGGCCCCGCTGTGTCACAATGGACCTATGGTTCCGTGATGTTGCGTGGTGTCACCGTGCTCTTCTTGAATCCGCCGTGTAACCATGGACCATTGGTTCCATGCAGCCGTGTCACAATGGGCTCCTTGATTCCATGATTCCCCACGGTGTCACAATGGAGCCTTGTTTCTAGGAGGTTCTGTACTGTCACAATTGCCTCCTTGATGCCATCAGCCCCTGCAGTGTCACAATGGCTCCTTGCTTCCATGAGGAACACAATAGCTTGGCATAAGCATTGAGCAACAGCTGCTGAACACACCTGGCAACATCTGCTTGCATCAAAAGAGGGCTTCAAGCTGACAATGGCACCAGCAGCTCCCATCTGCAACAGAGACCCAGGAAAGGACAGGCTGTGCCGGTTTGGACAAATGTGGAGGAAAATATCCTCTGATAGAAGGCAGGTTACACCCAGCCCTCCCCCACCAGGTTTTTGGAAAAAAGAACTTTCCTGGGAAGAAAGTGAAAGAGATAAAAACTATTTTTTTAACAAACACACAGGAAAAGGATAACAATGCTAAATATTAAAACCTCTCGCTGTGCAGAGAAAGCTGGGATAATTTGAGAGTCCTTCCGTGTTTCGGTGGGGTCTCCTGAAACATCCATAGACAGCGAGGCCCGTGCAAAGAAACAGGGAGCGATTCTTGAGAGAAGTTTCAGAGCTCTTTCTTCTCCAGCCACATGGGCGGGGCACTGCCAAAGAACTGAGCAATCACAGTACAACCAGGGCCCTCCTGGCACAGGGCAACACAAAATAAGCAGTGCTGAACAGGATTAGGGCACATGTCAGCAGGGAGCAGGGAGACCCCGTGCCCAGGCCATGCCTCTACCCCAGGGTCCCCTCTCCCATGACCTCATGGCAGGGGGGAGGAACCCCAACACTTCCGTAGGTGCAGTCTCTCTCCTCCTCCTTGCAGCTGGCTCATGGGCCCACATTCAGGGCCCCCACCTCGGGAGAAAATTCTCCCAATGTGGTCTGATGTTGAAAGAGTCAAGAAGAGAAGAAGGGAAAAAAACCCCCGAAGTCCCAGGAAAACAAAGTTCAACTCTCCATCTCCCCCCAGAGAAAAGGAGCTGAAAACTGGCTAAAAAGAAACAAAGTTGCTTCCTCTGCTCTTGCTGCAAGCAGGATGCAGAGGAGTGTGTATGTGTGTCCTTGAACAAACGCTCTGAGAAGTTTGTCCGGTTTTTTTTCCTCTCCCCCCTCTCAGGCTCAGTTGAAAGGCACAGAAATGCACAAAGTTCACTTCTGGGCATAGAGCAGCAATAGGGGATACACACAATAAAGTCACCCCAAGACACAGGGACAGAGAATTCAGTGGAAAGACTCCGAGAATTCTGCTCCCAGAGATCATTCATTCCTGCTCACCCTGACCCTTGTAGAAAGGGGACATCGTTCCAGGCAGCCTGTACTGAGCATGTGGCTCCTGAGTGGGGTTTGTTGTTTAGGAAACCTGCTCAGGCTTTTCCATTCTTTCCTTGCAAACAGGAAAACTTCTCCTGGGGCTGTGTGCAGGCAGAGCCCTGAGGAGAGCAGGTGGCACATGGTGCGCTGGGCTGGGACAGCCAGCTGCAGAGCTCAAGGGAAGAAGCCCAAAGTGTCACAATGGCTCCTTGCCTTCACATGCAACACCTGGGTCACAATGGTCTCCTTGATTCCATGAGGCCCCACTGTGTCACAATGGCTCCTTGGTTCCATCAGGTTCCGCAGTGTCACCATGGTCTCCTTTGATCCGCATTGTCATCATGGACAATTGGTTCCATGAGGCCCCGCAGTGTCACAATGGTCCCTTGCTTCCATAGGTTTGATGTTGTAACAATGGACTCCTTGCTTCTATGAGCTAGCCTGTTTTTTTCAGAGGTGTCTTTGGTTCCAACAAGGCCCCGCTGTGTCTCAGTGCACCCTGGCTTCCATGTGGATCTGGAGTATCACAAAGGCTCCTTGGTTCCACCAGGTCCTGCTGTGTCACAATGGGTCCTGTGGTCCCTGAGGCCCTCCAAAACCATCGTGGAGGCTTGCTTCCATGAGGTTCCATTATGTGCCAGTGGTCATCTTGGTTCCAGGAGTTTCCTTAGTGTCACAATGCCCTCCATGCTTCCATTAGGCCCTGCTTTGCCACAATGGTCCCCTTGTTTCCATGAGGCCCCGCTGTGTCACAATGGACCTATGGTTCCATGATGTTGCGTGGTGTCACCGTGCTCTTCTTGAATCCGCCGTGTAACCATGGACCATTGGTTCCATGCAGCCGTGTCACAATGGGCTCCTTGATTCCATGATTCCCCACGGTGTCACAATGGAGCCTTGTTTCTAGGAGGTTCTGTACTGTCACAATTGCCTCCTTGATGCCATCAGCCCCTGCAGTGTCACAATGGCTCCTTGCTTCCATGAGGAACACAATAGCTTGGCATAAGCATTGAGCAACAGCTGCTGAACACACCTGGCAACATCTGCTTGCATCAAAAGAGTGCTTCAAGCTGACAATGGCACCAGCAGCTTCCATCTGCAACAGAGACCCAGGAAAGGACAGGCTGTGCCGGTTTGGACAAATGTGGAGGAAAATATCCTCTGATAGAAGGCAGGTTACACCCAGCCCTCCCTCACCAGGTTTTTGGAAAAAAGAACTTTCCTGGGAAGAAAGTG
This sequence comes from Aphelocoma coerulescens, assembly GCF_041296385.1. Taxonomy (NCBI): domain Eukaryota; kingdom Metazoa; phylum Chordata; class Aves; order Passeriformes; family Corvidae; genus Aphelocoma; species Aphelocoma coerulescens. The sequence continues at coordinate 709,398 of NW_027184074.1, forward strand.
AAAGAGATAAAAACTATTTTTTTAACAAACACACAGGAAAAGGATAACAATGCTAAATATTAAAAGCTCTCGCTGTGCAGAGAAAGCTGGGATAATTTGAGAGTCCTTCTGTGTTTCGGTGGGGTCTCCTGAAACATCCATAGACAGCGAGGCCCGTGCAAAGAAACAGGGAGCGATTCTTGAGAGAAGTTTCAGAGCTCTTTCTTCTCCAGCCACACGGGCGGGGCACTGCCAAAGAACTGAGCAATCACAGCACAACCAGGGCCCTCCTCGCACAGGGCAACACAAAATAAGCAGTGCTGAACAGGGTTAGGGCACATGTGAGCAGGGAGCAGGGAGACCCCGTGCCCAGGCCATGCCTCTACCCCAGGGTCCCCTCTCCCATGATCGCATGGCAGGAGGGAGGAACCCCAACACTTCCGTAGGTGTAGTCTCTCTCCTCCTCCTTGCAGCTGGCTCATGGGCCCACATTCAGGGCCCCCACCTCGGGAGAAAATTCTCCCAATGTGGTCTGATGTTGAAAGAGTCAAGAAGAGAAGAAGGGGAAAAAACCCCCAAAGTCCCAGGAAAACAAAGTTCAACTCTCCATCTCCCCCCAGAGAAAAGGAGCTGAAAACTGGCTAAAAAGAAACCAAGTTGCTTCCTCTGCTCTTGCTGCAAGCAGGATGCAGAGGAGTGTGTATGTGTGTCCTTGAACAAACGCTCTGAGAAGTTTGTCCGGTTTTTTTCCTCTCCCCCCTCTCAGGCTCAGTTGAAAGGCACAGAAACGCACAAAGTTCACTTCTGGGCATAGAGCAGCAATAGGGGATACACAAAATAAAGTCACCCCAAGACACAGGGACAGAGAATTCAGTGGAAAGACTCCGAGAATTCTGCTCCCAGAGATCATTCATTCCTGCTCACGCTGACCCTTGTAGAAAGGGGACATCGTTCCAGGCAGCCTGTACTGAGCATGTGGCTCCTGAGTGGGGTTTGTTGTTTAGGAAACCTGCTCCGGCTTTTCCATTCTTTCCTTGCAAACAGGAAAACTTCTCCTGGGGCTGTGTGCAGGCAGAGCCCTGAGGAGAGCAGGTGGCACATGGTGCGCTGGGCTGGGACAGCCAGCTGCAGAGCTCAAGGGAAGAAGCCCAAAGTGTCACAAAGGCTCCTTGCCTTCCCATGCAACACCTGGGTCACAATGGTCTCCTTGATTCCATGAGGCCCCACTGTGTCACAATGGCTCCTTGGTTCCATCAGGTACCGCAGTGTCACCATGGTCTCCTTTGATCCGCATTGTCATCATGGACAATTGGTTCCATGAGGCCCCGCAGTGTCACAATGGTCCCTTGCTTCCATAGCTTTTACGTTGTAACAATGGACTCCTTGCTTCTATGAGCTAGCCTGCTTTTTGCAGAGGTGTCTTTGGTTCCAACAAGGCCCCGCTGTGTCTCAGTGCACCCTGGCTTCCATGTGGATCTGGAGTATCACAAAGGCTCCTTGGTTCCACCAGGTCCTGCTGTGTCACAATGGGTCCTGTGGTCCCTGAGGCCCTCCAAAACCATCGTGGAGGCTTGCTTCCATGAGGTTCCATTATGTGCCAGTGGTCATCTTGGTTCCAGGAGTTTCCTTAGTGTCACAATGCCCTCCATGCTTCCATTAGGCCCTGCTTTGCCACAATGGTCCCCTTGTTTCCATGAGGCCCCGCTGTGTCACAATGGACCTATGGTTCCGTGATGTTGCGTGGTGTCACCGTGCTCTTCTTGAATCCGCCGTGTAACCATGGACCATTGGTTCCATGCAGCCGTGTCACAATGGGCTCCTTGATTCCATGATTCCCCACGGTGTCACAATGGAGCCTTGTTTCTAGGAGGTTCTGTACTGTCACAATTGCCTCCTTGATGCCATCAGCCCCTGCAGTGTCACAATGGCTCCTTGCTTCCATGAGGAACACAATAGCTTGGCATAAGCATTGAGCAACAGCTGCTGAACACACCTGGCAACATCTGCTTGCATCAAAAGAGGGCTTCAAGCTGACAATGGCACCAGCAGCTTCCATCTGCAACAGAGACCCAGGAAAGGACAGGCTGTGCCGGTTTGGACAAATGTGGAGGAAAATATCCTCTGATAGAAGGCAGGTTACACCCAGCCCTCCCCCACCAGGTTTTTGGAAAAAAGAACTTTCCTGGGAAGAAAGTGAAAGAGATAAAAACTATTTTTTTAACAAACACACAGGAAAAGGATAGCAATGCTAAATATTAAAAGCTCTCGCTGTGCAGAGAAAGCTGGGATAATTTGAGAGTCCTTCCGTGTTTCGGTGGGGTCTCCTGAAACATCCATAGACAGCGAGGCCCGTGCAAAGAAACAGGGAGCGATTCTTGAGAGAAGTTTCAGAGCTCTTTCTTCTCCAGCCACATGGGCGGGGCACTGCCAAAGAACTGAGCAATCACAGCACAACCAGGGCCCTCCTGGCACAGGGCAACACAAAATAAGCAGTGCTGAACAGGATTAGGGCACATGTGAGCAGGGAGCAGGGAGACCCCGTGCCCAGGCCATGCCTCTACCCCAGGGTCCCCTCTCCCATGACCTCATGGCAGGGGGGAGGAACCCCAACACTTCCGTAGGTGTAGTCTCTCTCCTCCTCCTTGCAGCTGGCTCATGGGCCCACATTCAGGGCCCCCACCTCGGGAGAAAATTCTCCCAATGTGCTCTGATGTTGAAAGAGTCAAGAAGAGAAGAAGGGAAAAAAACCCCCGAAGTCCCAGGAAAACAAAGTTCAACTCTCCATCTCCCCCCAGAGAAAAGGAGCTGAAAACTGGCTAAAAAGAAACAAGGTTGCTTCCTTCGCTCTTGCTGCAAGCAGGATGCAGAGGAGTGTGTATGTGTGTCCTTGAACAAACGCTCTGAGAAGTTTGTCCGGTTTTTTTTCCTCTCCCCCCTCTCAGGCTCAGTTGAAAGGCACAGAAACGCACAAAGTTCACTTCTGGGCATAGAGCAGCAATAGGGGATACACACAATAAAGTCACCCCAAGACACAGGGACAGAGAATTCAGTGGAAAGACTCCGAGAATTCTGCTCCCAGAGATCATTCATTCCTGCTCACCCTGACCCTTGTAGAAAGGGGACATCGTTCCAGGCAGCCTGTACTGAGCATGTGGCTCCTGAGTGGGGTTTGTTGTTTAGGAAACCTGCTCCGGCTTTTCCATTCTTTCCTTGCAAACAGGAAAACTTCTCCTGGGGCTGTGTGCAGGCAGAGCCCTGAGGAGAGCAGGTGGCACATGGTGCGCTGGGCTGGGACAGCCAGCTGCAGAGCTCAAGGGAAGAAGCCCAAAGTGTCACAATGGCTCCTTGCCTTCACATGCAACACCTGGGTCACAATGGTCTCCTTGATTCCATGAGGCCCCACTGTGTCACAATGGCTCCTTGGTTCCATCAGGTTCCGCAGTGTCACCATGGTCTCCTTTGATCCGCATTGTCATCATGGACAATTGGTTCCATGAGGCCCCGCAGTGTCACAATGGTCCCTTGCTTCCATAGGTTTGATGTTGTAACAAAGGACTCCTTGCTTCTATGAGCTAGCCTGTTTTTTTCAGAGGTGTCTTTGGTTCCAACAAGGCCCCGCTGTGTCTCAGTGCACCCTGGCTTCCATGTGGATCTGGAGTATCACAAAGGCTCCTTGGTTCCACCAGGTCCTGCTGTGTCACAATGGGTCCTGTGGTCCCTGAGGCCCTCCAAAACCATCGTGGAGGCTTGCTTCCATGAGGTTCCATTATGTGCCAGTGGTCATCTTGGTTCCAGGAGTTTCCTTAGTGTCACAATGCCCTCCATGCTTCCATTAGGCCCTGCTTTGCCACAATGGTCCCCTTGTTTCCATGAGGCCCCGCTGTGTCACAATGGACCTATGGTTCCATGATGTTGCGTGGTGTCACCGTGCTCTTCTTGAATCCGCCGTGTAACCATGGACCATTGGTTCCATGCAGCCGTGTCACAATGGGCTCCTTGATTCCATGATTCCCCACGGTGTCACAATGGAGCCTTGTTTCTAGGAGGTTCTGTACTGTCACAATTGCCTCCTTGATGCCATCAGCCCCTGCAGTGTCACAATGGCTCCTTGCTTCCATGAGGAACACAATAGCTTGGCATAAGCATTGAGCAACAGCTGCTGAACACACCTGGCAACATCTGCTTGCATCAAAAGAGTGCTTCAAGCTGACAATGGCACCAGCAGCTTCCATCTGCAACAGAGACCCAGGAAAGGACAGGCTGTGCCGGTTTGGACAAATGTGGAGGAAAATATCCTCTGATAGAAGGCAGGTTACACCCAGCCCTCCCTCACCAGGTTTTTGGAAAAAAGAACTTTCCTGGGAAGAAAGTGAAAGAGATAAAAACTATTTTTTTAACAAACACACAGGAAAAGGATAACAATGCTAAATATTAAAAGCTCTCGCTGTGCAGAGAAAGCTGGGATAATTTGAGAGTCCTTCTGTGTTTCGGTGGGGTCTCCTGAAACATCCATAGACAGCGAGGCCCGTGCAAAGAAACAGGGAGCGATTCTTGAGAGAAGTTTCAGAGCTCTTTCTTCTCCAGCCACACGGGCGGGGCACTGCCAAAGAACTGAGCAATCACAGCACAACCAGGGCCCTCCTCGCACAGGGCAACACAAAATAAGCAGTGCTGAACAGGGTTAGGGCACATGTGAGCAGGGAGCAGGGAGACCCCGTGCCCAGGCCATGCCTCTACCCCAGGGTCCCCTCTCCCATGATCGCATGGCAGGAGGGAGGAACCCCAACACTTCCGTAGGTGTAGTCTCTCTCCTCCTCCTTGCAGCTGGCTCATGGGCCCACATTCAGGGCCCCCACCTCGGGAGAAAATTCTCCCAATGTGCTCTGATGTTGAAAGAGTCAAGAAGAGAAGAAGGGAAAAAAAAACCCCGAAGTCCCAGGAAAACAAAGTTCAACTCTCCATCTCCCCCCAGAGAAAAGGAGCTGAAAACTGGCTAAAAAGAAACAAGGTTGCTTCCTCCGCTCTTGCTGCAAGCAGGATGCAGAGGAGTGTGTATGTGTGTCCTTGAACAAACGCTCTGAGAAGTTTGTCCGGTTTTTTTCCTCTCCCCCCTCTCAGGCTCAGTTGAAAGGCACAGAAACGCACAAAGTTCACTTCTGGGCATAGAGCAGCAATAGGGGATACACACAATAAAGTCACCCCAAGACACAGGGACAGAGAATTCAGTGGAAAGACTCCGAGAATTCTGCTCCCAGAGATCATTCATTCCTGCTCACCCTGACCCTTGTAGAAAGGGGACATCGTTCCAGGCAGCCTGTACTGAGCATGTGGCTCCTGAGTGGGGTTTGTTGTTTAGGAAACCTGCTCCGGCTTTTCCATTCTTTCCTTGCAAACAGGAAAACTTCTCCTGGGGCTGTGTGCAGGCAGAGCCCTGAGGAGAGCAGGTGGCACATGGTGCGCTGGGCTGGGACAGCCAGCTGCAGAGCTCAAGGGAAGAAGCCCAAAGTGTCACAAAGGCTCCTTGCCTTCACATGCAACACCTGGGTCACAATGGTCTCCTTGATTCCATGAGGCCCCACTGTGTCACAATGGCTCCTTGGTTCCATCAGGTTCCGCAGTGTCACCATGGTCTCCTTTGATCCGCATTGTCATCATGGACAATTGGTTCCATGAGGCCCCGCAGTGTCACAATGGTCCCTTGCTTCCATAGCTTTTACGTTGTAACAATGGACTCCTTGCTTCTATGAGCTAGCCTGCTTTTTGCAGAGGTGTCTTTGGTTCCAACAAGGCCCCGCTGTGTCTCAGTGCACCCTGGCTTCCATGTGGATCTGGAGTATCACAAAGGCTCCTTGGTTCCACCAGGTCCTGCTGTGTCACAATGGGTCCTGTGGTCCCTGAGGCCCTCCAAAACCATCGTGGAGGCTTGCTTCCATGAGGTTCCATTATGTGCCAGTGGTCATCTTGGTTCCAGGAGTTTCCTTAGTGTCACAATGCTCTCCATGCTTCCATTAGGCCCTGCTTTGCCACAATGGTCCCCTTGTTTCCATGAGGCCCCGCTGTGTCACAATGGACCTATGGTTCTGTGATGTTGCGTGGTGTCACCGTGCTCTTCTTGAATCCGCCGTGTAACCATGGACCATTGGTTCCATGCAGCCGTGTCACAATGGGCTCCTTGATTCCATGATTCCCCACGGTGTCACAATGGAGCCTTGTTTCTAGGAGGTTCTGTACTGTCACAATTGCCTCCTTGATGCCATCAGCCCCTGCAGTGTCACAATGGCTCCTTGCTTCCATGAGGAACACAATAGCTTGGCATAAGCATTGAGCAACAGCTGCTGAACACACCTGGCAACATCTGCTTGCATCAAAAGAGGGCTTCAAGCTGACAATGGCACCAGCAGCTTCCATCTGCAACAGAGACCCAGGAAAGGACAGGCTGTGCCGGTTTGGACAAATGTGGAGGAAAATATCCTCTGATAGAAGGCAGGTTACACCCAGCCCTCCCCCACCAGGTTTTTGGAAAAAAGAACTTTCCTGGGAAGAAAGTGAAAGAGATAAAAACCTATTTTTTTAACAAACACACAGGAAAAGGATAGCAATGCTAAATATTAAAAGCTCTCGCTGTGCAGAGAAAGCTGGGATAATTTGAGAGTCCTTCCGTGTTTCGGTGGGGTCTCCTGAAACATCCATAGACAGCGAGGCCCGTGCAAAGAAACAGGGAGCGATTCTTGAGAGAAGTTTCAGAGCTCTTTCTTCTCCAGCCACACGGGCGGGGCACTGCCAAAGAACTGAGCAATCACAGCACAACCAGGGCCCTCCTCGCACAGGGCAACACAAAATAAGCAGTGCTGAACAGGATTAGGGCACATGTGAGCAGGGAGCAGGGAGACCCCCGTGCCCAGGCCATGCCTCTACCCCAGGGTCCCCTCTCCCATGACCGCATGGCAGGGGGGAGGAACCCCAACACTTCCGTAGGTGCAGTCTCTCTCCTCCTCCTTGCAGCTGGCTCATGGGCCCACATTCAGGGCCCCCACCTCGGGAGAAAATTCTCCCAATGTGGTCTGATGTTGAAAGAGTCAAGAAGAGAAGAAGGGGAAAAAACCCCCAAAGTCCCAGGAAAACAAAGTTCAACTCTCCATCTCCCCCCAGAGAAAAGGAGCTGAAAACTGGCTAAAAAGAAACAAAGTTGCTTCCTCTGCTCTTGCTGCAAGCAGGATGCAGAGGAGTGTGTATGTGTGTCCTTGAACAAACGCTCTGAGAAGTTTGTCCGGTTTTTTTTCCTCTCCCCCCTCTCAGGCTCAGTTGAAAGGCACAGAAATGCACAAAGTTCACTTCTGGGCATAGAGCAGCAATAGGGGATACACACAATAAAGTCACCCCAAGACACAGGGACAGAGAATTCAGTGGAAAGACTCCGAGAATTCTGCTCCCAGAGATCATTCATTCCTGCTCACACTGACCCTTGTAGAAAGGGGACATCGTTCCAGGCAGCCCGTACTGAGCATGTGGCTCCTGAGTGGGGTTTGTTGTTTAGGAAACCTGCTCCGGCTTTTCCATTCTTTCCTTGCAAACAGGAAAACTTCTCCTGGGGCTGTGTGCAGGCAGAGCCCTGAGGAGAGCAGGTGGCACATGGTGCGCTGGGCTGGGACAGCCAGCTGCAGAGCTCAAGGGAAGAAGCCCAAAGTGTCACAATGGCTCCTTGCCTTCACATGCAACACCTGGGTCACAATGGTCTCCTTGATTCCATGAGGCCCCACTGTGTCACAATGGCTCCTTGGTTCCATCAGGTTCCGCAGTGTCACCATGGTCTCCTTTGATCCGCACTGTCATCATGGACAATTGGTTCCATGAGGCCCCGCAGTGTCACAATGGTCCCTTGCTTCCATAGGTTTGATGTTGTAACAAAGGACTCCTTGCTTCTATGAGCTAGCCTGCTTTTTGCAGAGGTGTCTTTGGTTCCAACAAGGCCCCGCTGTGTCTCAGTGCACCCTGGCTTCCATGTGGATCTGGAGTATCACAAAGGCTCCTTGGTTCCACCAGGTCCTGCTGTGTCACAATGGGTCCTGTGGTCCCTGAGGCCCTCCAAAACCATCGTGGAGGCTTGCTTCCATGAGGTTCCATTATGTGCCAGTGGTCATCTTGGTTCCAGGAGTTTCCTTAGTGTCACAATGCCCTCCATGCTTCCATTAGGCCCTGCTTTGCCACAATGGTCCCCTTGTTTCCATGAGGCCCCGCTGTGTCACAATGGACCTATGGTTCCGTGATGTTGCGTGGTGTCACCGTGCTCTTCTTGAATCCGCCGTGTAACCATGGACCATTGGTTCCATGCAGCCGTGTCACAATGGGCTCCTTGATTCCATGATTCCCCACGGTGTCACAATGGAGCCTTGTTTCTAGGAGGTTCTGTACTGTCACAATTGCCTCCTTGATGCCATCAGCCCCTGCAGTGTCACAATGGCTCCTTGGTTCCATGAGGAACACAATAGCTTGGCATAAGCATTGAGCAACAGCTGCTGAACACACCTGGCAACATCTGCTTGCATCAAAAGAGGGCTTCAAGCTGACAATGGCACCAGCAGCTTCCATCTGCAACAGAGACCCAGGAAAGGACAGGCTGTGCCGGTTTGGACAAATGTGGAGGAAAATATCCTCTGATAGAAGGCAGGTTACACCCAGCCCTCCCCCACCAGGTTTTTGGAAAAAAGAACTTTCCTGGGAAGAAAGTGAAAGAGATAAAAACTATTTTTTTAACAAACACACAGGAAAAGGATAGCAATGCTAAATATTAAAAGCTCTCACTGTGCAGAGAAAGCTGGGATAATTTGAGAGTCCTTCTGTGTTTCGGTGGGGTCTCCTGAAACATCCATAGACAGCGAGGCCCGTGCAAAGAAACAGGGAGCGATTCTTGAGAGAAGTTTCAGAGCTCTTTCTTCTCCAGCCACATGGGCGGGGCACTGCCAAAGAACTGAGCAATCACAGCACAACCAGGGCCCTCCTCGCACAGGGCAACACAAAATAAGCAGTGCTGAACAGGATTAGGGCACATGTGAGCAGGGAGCAAGGAGACCCCGTGCCCAGGCCATGCCTCTACCCCAGGGTCCCCTCTCCCATGACCTCATGGCAGGGGGGAGGAACCCCAACACTTCCGTAGGTGTAGTCTCTCTCCTCCTCCTTGCAGCTGGCTCATGGGCCCACATTCAGGGCCCCCACCTCGGGAGAAAATTCTCCCAATGTGGTCTGATGTTGAAAGAGTCAAGAAGAGAAGAAGGGGAAAAAACCCCCAAAGTCCCAGGAAAACAAAGTTCAACTCTCCATCTCCCCCCAGAGAAAAGGAGCTGAAAACTGGCTAAAAAGAAACAAAGTTGCTTCCTCTGCTCTTGCTGCAAGCAGGATGCAGAGGAGTGTGTATGTGTGTCCTTGAACAAACGCTCTGAGAAGTTTGTCCGGTTTTTTTCCTCTCCCCCCTCTCAGGCTCAGTTGAAAGGCACAGAAATGCACAAAGTTCACTTCTGGGCATAGAGCAGCAATAGGGGATACACACAATAAAGTCACCCCAAGACACAGGGACAGAGAATTCAGTGGAAAGACTCCGAGAATTCTGCTCCCAGAGATCATTCATTCCTGCTCACACTGACCCTTGTAGAAAGGGGACATCGTTCCAGGCAGCCCGTACTGAGCATGTGGCTCCTGAGTGGGGTTTGTTGTTTAGGAAACCTGCTCCGGCTTTTCCATTCTTTCCTTGCAAACAGGAAAACTTCTCCTGGGGCTGTGTGCAGGCAGAGCCCTGAGGAGAGCAGGTGGCACATGGTGCGCTGGGCTGGGACAGCCAGCTGCAGAGCTCAAGGGAAGAAGCCCAAAGTGTCACAATGGCTCCTTGCCTTCACATGCAACACCTGGGTCACAATGGTCTCCTTGATTCCATGAGGCCCCACTGTGTCACAATGGCTCCTTGGTTCCATCAGGTTCCGCAGTGTCACCATGGTCTCCTTTGATCCGCACTGTCATCATGGACAATTGGTTCCATGAGGCCCCGCAGTGTCACAATGGTCCCTTGCTTCCATAGGTTTGATGTTGTAACAAAGGACTCCTTGCTTCTATGAGCTAGCCTGCTTTTTGCAGAGGTGTCTTTGGTTCCAACAAGGCCCCGCTGTGTCTCAGTGCACCCTGGCTTCCATGTGGATCTGGAGTATCACAAAGGCTCCTTGGTTCCACCAGGTCCTGCTGTGTCACAATGGGTACTGTGGTCCCTGAGGCCCTCCAAAACCATCGTGGAGGCTTGCTTCCATGAGGTTCCATTATGTGCCAGTGGTCATCTTGGTTCCAGGAGTTTCCTTAGTGTCACAATGCCCTCCATGCTTCCATTAGGCCCTGCTTTGCCACAATGGTCCCCTTGTTTCCATGAGGCCCCGCTGTGTCACAATGGACCTATGGTTCCGTGATGTTGCGTGGTGTCACCGTGCTCTTCTTGAATCCGCCGTGTAACCATGGACCATTGGTTCCATGCAGCCGTGTCACAATGGGCTCCTTGATTCCATGATTCCCCACGGTGTCACAATGGAGCCTTGTTTCTAGGAGGTTCTGTACTGTCACAATTGCCTCCTTGATGCCATCAGCCCCTGCAGTGTCACAATGGCTCCTTGCTTCCATGAGGAACACAATAGCTTGGCATAAGCATTGAGCAACAGCTGCTGAACACACCTGGCAACATCTGCTTGCATCAAAAGAGGGCTTCAAGCTGACAATGGCACCAGCAGCTTCCATCTGCAACAGAGACCCAGGAAAGGACAGGCTGTGCCGGTTTGGACAAATGTGGAGGAAAATATCCTCTGATAGAAGGCAGGTTACACCCAGCCCTCCCCCACCAGGTTTTTGGAAAAAAGAACTTTCCTGGGAAGAAAGTGAAAGAGATAAAAACTATTTTTTTAACAAACACACAGGAAAAGGATAGCAATGCTAAATATTAAAAGCTCTCGCTGTGCAGAGAAAGCTGGGATAATTTGAGAGTCCTTCTGTGTTTCGGTGGGGTCTCCTGAAACATCCATAGACAGCGAGGCCCGTGCAAAGAAACAGGGAGCGATTCTTGAGAGAAGTTTCAGAGCTCTTTCTTCTCCAGCCACATGGGCGGGGCACTGCCAAAGAACTGAGCAATCACAGCACAACCAGGGCCCTCCTCGCACAGGGCAACACAAAATAAGCAGTGCTGAACAGGATTAGGGCACATGTGAGCAGGGAGCAGGGAGACCCCGTGCCCAGGCCATGCCTCTACCCCAGGGTCCCCTCTCCCATGACCTCATGGCAGGGGGGAGGAACCCCAACACTTCCGTAGGTGTAGTCTCTCTCCTCCTCCTTGCAGCTGGCTCATGGGCCCACATTCAGGGCCCCCACCTCGGGAGAAAATTCTCCCAATGTGGTCTGATGTTGAAAGAGTCAAGAAGAGAAGAAGGGGAAAAAACCCCCAAAGTCCCAGGAAAACAAAGTTCAACTCTCCATCTCCCCCCAGAGAAAAGGAGCTGAAAACTGGCTAAAAAGAAACAAAGTTGCTTCCTCTGCTCTTGCTGCAAGCAGGATGCAGAGGAGTGTGTATGTGTGTCCTTGAACAAACGCTCTGAGAAGTTTGTCCGGTTTTTTTCCTCTCCCCCCTCTCAGGCTCAGTTGAAAGGCACAGAAACGCACAAAGTTCACTTCTGGGCATAGAGCAGCAATAGGGGATACACACAATAAAGTCACCCCAAGACACAGGGACAGAGAATTCAGTGGAAAGACTCCGAGAATTCTGCTCCCAGAGATCATTCATTCCTGCTCACACTGACCCTTGTAGAAAGGGGACATCGTTCCAGGCAGCCTGTACTGAGCATGTGGCTCCTGAGTGGGGTTTGTTGTTTAGGAAACCTGCTCCGGCTTTTCCATTCTTTCCTTGCAAACAGGAAAACTTCTCCTGGGGCTGTGTGCAGGCAGAGCCCTGAGGAGAGCAGGTGGCACATGGTGCGCTGGGCTGGGACAGCCAGCTGCAGAGCTCAAGGGAAGAAGCCCAAAGTGTCACAAAGGCTCCTTGCCTTCCCATGCAACACCTGGGTCACAATGGTCTCCTTGATTCCATGAGGCCCCACTGTGTCACAATGGCTCCTTGGTTCCATCAGGTACCGCAGTGTCACCATGGTCTCCTTTGATCCGCATTGTCATCATGGACAATTGGTTCCATGAGGCCCCGCAGTGTCACAATGGTCCCTTGCTTCCATAGCTTTTACGTTGTAACAATGGACTCCTTGCTTCTATGAGCTAGCCTGCTTTTTGCAGAGGTGTCTTTGGTTCCAACAAGGCCCCGCTGTGTCTCAGTGCACCCTGGCTTCCATGTGGATCTGGAGTATCACAAAGGCTCCTTGGTTCCACCAGGTCCTGCTGTGTCACAATGGGTCCTGTGGTCCCTGAGGCCCTCCAAAACCATCGTGGAGGCTTGCTTCCATGAGGTTCCATTATGTGCCAGTGGTCATCTTGGTTCCAGGAGTTTCCTTAGTGTCTCAATGCCCTCCATGCTTCCATTAGGCCCTGCTTTGCCACAATGGTCCCCTTGTTTCCATGAGGCCCCGCTGTGTCACAATGGACCTATGGTTCCGTGATGTTGCGTGGTGTCACCGTGCTCTTCTTGAATCCGCCGTGTAACCATGGACCATTGGTTCCATGCAGCCGTGTCACAATGGGCTCCTTGATTCCATGATTCCCCACGGTGTCACAATGGAGCCTTGTTTCTAGGAGGTTCTGTACTGTCACAATTGCCTCCTTGATGCCATCAGCCCCTGCAGTGTCACAATGGCTCCTTGCTTCCATGAGGAACACAATAGCTTGGCATAAGCATTGAGCAACAGCTGCTGAACACACCTGGCAACATCTGCTTGCATCAAAAGAGGGCTTCAAGCTGACAATGGCACCAGCAGCTTCCATCTGCAACAGAGACCCAGGAAAGGACAGGCTGTGCCGGTTTGGACAAATGTGGAGGAAAATATCCTCTGATAGAAGGCAGGTTACACCCAGCCCTCCCCCACCAGGTTTTTGGAAAAAAGAACTTTCCTGGGAAGAAAGTGAAAGAGATAAAAACTATTTTTTTAACAAACACACAGGAAAAGGATAGCAATGCTAAATATTAAAAGCTCTCGCTGTGCAGAGAAAGCTGGGATAATTTGAGAGTCCTTCTGTGTTTCGGTGGGGTCTCCTGAAACATCCATAGACAGCGAGGCCCGTGCAAAGAAACAGGGAGCGATTCTTGAGAGAAGTTTCAGAGCTCTTTCTTCTCCAGCCACATGGGCGGGGCACTGCCAAAGAACTGAGCAATCACAGCACAACCAGGGCCCTCCTGGCACAGGGCAACACAAAATAAGCAGTGCTGAACAGGATTAGGGCACATGTGAGCAGGGAGCAGGGAGACCCCGTGCCCAGGCCATGCCTCTACCCCAGGGTCCCCTCTCCCATGACCTCATGGCAGGGGGGAGGAACCCCAACACTTCCGTAGGTGTAGTCTCTCTCCTCCTCCTTGCAGCTGGCTCATGGGCCCACATTCAGGGCCCCCACCTCGGGAGAAAATTCTCCCAATGTGCTCTGATGTTGAAAGAGTCAAGAAGAGAAGAAGGGAAAAAAACCCCCGAAGTCCCAGGAAAACAAAGTTCAACTCTCCATCTCCCCCCAGAGAAAAGGAGCTGAAAACTGGCTAAAAAGAAACAAGGTTGCTTCCTTCGCTCTTGCTGCAAGCAGGATGCAGAGGAGTGTGTATGTGTGTCCTTGAACAAACGCTCTGAGAAGTTTGTCCGGTTTTTTTTCCTCTCCCCCCTCTCAGGCTCAGTTGAAAGGCACAGAAACGCACAAAGTTCACTTCTGGGCATAGAGCAGCAATAGGGGATACACACAATAAAGTCACCCCAAGACACAGGGACAGAGAATTCAGTGGAAAGACTCCGAGAATTCTGCTCCCAGAGATCATTCATTCCTGCTCACCCTGACCCTTGTAGAAAGGGGACATCGTTCCAGGCAGCCTGTACTGAGCATGTGGCTCCTGAGTGGGGTTTGTTGTTTAGGAAACCTGCTCCGGCTTTTCCATTCTTTCCTTGCAAACAGGAAAACTTCTCCTGGGGCTGTGTGCAGGCAGAGCCCTGAGGAGAGCAGGTGGCACATGGTGCGCTGGGCTGGGACAGCCAGCTGCAGAGCTCAAGGGAAGAAGCCCAAAGTGTCACAATGGCTCCTTGCCTTCACATGCAACACCTGGGTCACAATGGTCTCCTTGATTCCATGAGGCCCCACTGTGTCACAATGGCTCCTTGGTTCCATCAGGTTCCGCAGTGTCACCATGGTCTCCTTTGATCCGCATTGTCATCATGGACAATTGGTTCCATGAGGCCCCGCAGTGTCACAATGGTCCCTTGCTTCCATAGGTTTGATGTTGTAACAAAGGACTCCTTGCTTCTATGAGCTAGCCTGTTTTTTTCAGAGGTGTCTTTGGTTCCAACAAGGCCCCGCTGTGTCTCAGTGCACCCTGGCTTCCATGTGGATCTGGAGTATCACAAAGGCTCCTTGGTTCCACCAGGTCCTGCTGTGTCACAATGGGTCCTGTGGTCCCTGAGGCCCTCCAAAACCATCGTGGAGGCTTGCTTCCATGAGGTTCCATTATGTGCCAGTGGTCATCTTGGTTCCAGGAGTTTCCTTAGTGTCACAATGCCCTCCATGCTTCCATTAGGCCCTGCTTTGCCACAATGGTCCCCTTGTTTCCATGAGGCCCCGCTGTGTCACAATGGACCTATGGTTCCATGATGTTGCGTGGTGTCACCGTGCTCTTCTTGAATCCGCCGTGTAACCATGGACCATTGGTTCCATGCAGCCGTGTCACAATGGGCTCCTTGATTCCATGATTCCCCACGGTGTCACAATGGAGCCTTGTTTCTAGGAGGTTCTGTACTGTCACAATTGCCTCCTTGATGCCATCAGCCCCTGCAGTGTCACAATGGCTCCTTGCTTCCATGAGGAACACAATAGCTTGGCATAAGCATTGAGCAACAGCTGCTGAACACACCTGGCAACATCTGCTTGCATCAAAAGAGTGCTTCAAGCTGACAATGGCACCAGCAGCTTCCATCTGCAACAGAGACCCAGGAAAGGACAGGCTGTGCCGGTTTGGACAAATGTGGAGGAAAATATCCTCTGATAGAAGGCAGGTTACACCCAGCCCTCCCTCACCAGGTTTTTGGAAAAAAGAACTTTCCTGGGAAGAAAGTGAAAGAGATAAAAACTATTTTTTTAACAAACACACAGGAAAAGGATAACAATGCTAAATATTAAAAGCTCTCGCTGTGCAGAGAAAGCTGGGATAATTTGAGAGTCCTTCTGTGTTTCGGTGGGGTCTCCTGAAACATCCATAGACAGCGAGGCCCGTGCAAAGAAACAGGGAGCGATTCTTGAGAGAAGTTTCAGAGCTCTTTCTTCTCCAGCCACACGGGCGGGGCACTGCCAAAGAACTGAGCAATCACAGCACAACCAGGGCCCTCCTCGCACAGGGCAACACAAAATAAGCAGTGCTGAACAGGGTTAGGGCACATGTGAGCAGGGAGCAGGGAGACCCCGTGCCCAGGCCATGCCTCTACCCCAGGGTCCCCTCTCCCATGATCGCATGGCAGGAGGGAGGAACCCCAACACTTCCGTAGGTGTAGTCTCTCTCCTCCTCCTTGCAGCTGGCTCATGGGCCCACATTCAGGGCCCCCACCTCGGGAGAAAATTCTCCCAATGTGGTCTGATGTTGAAAGAGTCAAGAAGAGAAGAAGGGGAAAAAACCCCCAAAGTCCCAGGAAAACAAAGTTCAACTCTCCATCTCCCCCCAGAGAAAAGGAGCTGAAAACTGGCTAAAAAGAAACCAAGTTGCTTCCTCTGCTCTTGCTGCAAGCAGGATGCAGAGGAGTGTGTATGTGTGTCCTTGAACAAACGCTCTGAGAAGTTTGTCCGGTTTTTTTCCTCTCCCCCCTCTCAGGCTCAGTTGAAAGGCACAGAAACGCACAAAGTTCACTTCTGGGCATAGAGCAGCAATAGGGGATACACACAATAAAGTCACCCCAAGACACAGGGACAGAGAATTCAGTGGAAAGACTCCGAGAATTCTGCTCCCAGAGATCATTCATTCCTGCTCACCCTGACCCTTGTAGAAAGGGGACATCGTTCCAGGCAGCCTGTACTGAGCATGTGGCTCCTGAGTGGGGTTTGTTGTTTAGGAAACCTGCTCCGGCTTTTCCATTCTTTCCTTGCAAACAGGAAAACTTCTCCTGGGGCTGTGTGCAGGCAGAGCCCTGAGGAGAGCAGGTGGCACATGGTGCGCTGGGCTGGGACAGCCAGCTGCAGAGCTCAAGGGAAGAAGCCCAAAGTGTCACAAAGGCTCCTTGCCTTCCCATGCAACACCTGGGTCACAATGGTCTCCTTGATTCCATGAGGCCCCACTGTGTCACAATGGCTCCTTGGTTCCATCAGGTTCCGCAGTGTCACCATGGTCTCCTTTGATCCGCATTGTCATCATGGACAATTGGTTCCATGAGGCCCCGCAGTGTCACAATGGTCCCTTGCTTCCATAGCTTTTACGTTGTAACAATGGACTCCTTGCTTCTATGAGCTAGCCTGCTTTTTGCAGAGGTGTCTTTGGTTCCAACAAGGCCCCGCTGTGTCTCAGTGCACCCTGGCTTCCATGTGGATCTGGAGTATCACAAAGGCTCCTTGGTTCCACCAGGTCCTGCTGTGTCACAATGGGTCCTGTGGTCCCTGAGGCCCTCCAAAACCATCGTGGAGGCTTGCTTCCATGAGGTTCCATTATGTGCCAGTGGTCATCTTGGTTCCAGGAGTTTCCTTAGTGTCACAATGCTCTCCATGCTTCCATTAGGCCCTGCTTTGCCACAATGGTCCCCTTGTTTCCATGAGGCCCCGCTGTGTCACAATGGACCTATGGTTCTGTGATGTTGCGTGGTGTCACCGTGCTCTTCTTGAATCCGCCGTGTAACCATGGACCATTGGTTCCATGCAGCCGTGTCACAATGGGCTCCTTGATTCCATGATTCCCCACGGTGTCACAATGGAGCCTTGTTTCTAGGAGGTTCTGTACTGTCACAATTGCCTCCTTGATGCCATCAGCCCCTGCAGTGTCACAATGGCTCCTTGCTTCCATGAGGAACACAATAGCTTGGCATAAGCATTGAGCAACAGCTGCTGAACACACCTGGCAACATCTGCTTGCATCAAAAGAGGGCTTCAAGCTGACAATGGCACCAGCAGCTTCCATCTGCAACAGAGACCCAGGAAAGGACAGGCTGTGCCGGTTTGGACAAATGTGGAGGAAAATATCCTCTGATAGAAGGCAGGTTACACCCAGCCCTCCCCCACCAGGTTTTTGGAAAAAAGAACTTTCCTGGGAAGAAAGTGAAAGAGATAAAAACCTATTTTTTTAACAAACACACAGGAAAAGGATAGCAATGCTAAATATTAAAAGCTCTCGCTGTGCAGAGAAAGCTGGGATAATTTGAGAGTCCTTCCGTGTTTCGGTGGGGTCTCCTGAAACATCCATAGACAGCGAGGCCCGTGCAAAGAAACAGGGAGCGATTCTTGAGAGAAGTTTCAGAGCTCTTTCTTCTCCAGCCACACGGGCGGGGCACTGCCAAAGAACTGAGCAATCACAGCACAACCAGGGCCCTCCTCGCACAGGGCAACACAAAATAAGCAGTGCTGAACAGGATTAGGGCACATGTGAGCAGGGAGCAGGGAGACCCCCGTGCCCAGGCCATGCCTCTACCCCAGGGTCCCCTCTCCCATGACCGCATGGCAGGGGGGAGGAACCCCAACACTTCCGTAGGTGCAGTCTCTCTCCTCCTCCTTGCAGCTGGCTCATGGGCCCACATTCAGGGCCCCCACCTCGGGAGAAAATTCTCCCAATGTGGTCTGATGTTGAAAGAGTCAAGAAGAGAAGAAGGGGAAAAAACCCCCAAAGTCCCAGGAAAACAAAGTTCAACTCTCCATCTCCCCCCAGAGAAAAGGAGCTGAAAACTGGCTAAAAAGAAACAAAGTTGCTTCCTCTGCTCTTGCTGCAAGCAGGATGCAGAGGAGTGTGTATGTGTGTCCTTGAACAAACGCTCTGAGAAGTTTGTCCGGTTTTTTTTCCTCTCCCCCCTCTCAGGCTCAGTTGAAAGGCACAGAAATGCACAAAGTTCACTTCTGGGCATAGAGCAGCAATAGGGGATACACACAATAAAGTCACCCCAAGACACAGGGACAGAGAATTCAGTGGAAAGACTCCGAGAATTCTGCTCCCAGAGATCATTCATTCCTGCTCACACTGACCCTTGTAGAAAGGGGACATCGTTCCAGGCAGCCCGTACTGAGCATGTGGCTCCTGAGTGGGGTTTGTTGTTTAGGAAACCTGCTCCGGCTTTTCCATTCTTTCCTTGCAAACAGGAAAACTTCTCCTGGGGCTGTGTGCAGGCAGAGCCCTGAGGAGAGCAGGTGGCACATGGTGCGCTGGGCTGGGACAGCCAGCTGCAGAGCTCAAGGGAAGAAGCCCAAAGTGTCACAATGGCTCCTTGCCTTCACATGCAACACCTGGGTCACAATGGTCTCCTTGATTCCATGAGGCCCCACTGTGTCACAATGGCTCCTTGGTTCCATCAGGTTCCGCAGTGTCACCATGGTCTCCTTTGATCCGCACTGTCATCATGGACAATTGGTTCCATGAGGCCCCGCAGTGTCACAATGGTCCCTTGCTTCCATAGGTTTGATGTTGTAACAAAGGACTCCTTGCTTCTATGAGCTAGCCTGCTTTTTGCAGAGGTGTCTTTGGTTCCAACAAGGCCCCGCTGTGTCTCAGTGCACCCTGGCTTCCATGTGGATCTGGAGTATCACAAAGGCTCCTTGGTTCCACCAGGTCCTGCTGTGTCACAATGGGTCCTGTGGTCCCTGAGGCCCTCCAAAACCATCGTGGAGGCTTGCTTCCATGAGGTTCCATTATGTGCCAGTGGTCATCTTGGTTCCAGGAGTTTCCTTAGTGTCACAATGCCCTCCATGCTTCCATTAGGCCCTGCTTTGCCACAATGGTCCCCTTGTTTCCATGAGGCCCCGCTGTGTCACAATGGACCTATGGTTCCGTGATGTTGCGTGGTGTCACCGTGCTCTTCTTGAATCCGCCGTGTAACCATGGACCATTGGTTCCATGCAGCCGTGTCACAATGGGCTCCTTGATTCCATGATTCCCCACGGTGTCACAATGGAGCCTTGTTTCTAGGAGGTTCTGTACTGTCACAATTGCCTCCTTGATGCCATCAGCCCCTGCAGTGTCACAATGGCTCCTTGGTTCCATGAGGAACACAATAGCTTGGCATAAGCATTGAGCAACAGCTGCTGAACACACCTGGCAACATCTGCTTGCATCAAAAGAGGGCTTCAAGCTGACAATGGCACCAGCAGCTTCCATCTGCAACAGAGACCCAGGAAAGGACAGGCTGTGCCGGTTTGGACAAATGTGGAGGAAAATATCCTCTGATAGAAGGCAGGTTACACCCAGCCCTCCCCCACCAGGTTTTTGGAAAAAAGAACTTTCCTGGGAAGAAAGTGAAAGAGATAAAAACTATTTTTTTAACAAACACACAGGAAAAGGATAGCAATGCTAAATATTAAAAGCTCTCGCTGTGCAGAGAAAGCTGGGATAATTTGAGAGTCCTTCTGTGTTTCGGTGGGGTCTCCTGAAACATCCATAGACAGCGAGGCCCGTGCAAAGAAACAGGGAGCGATTCTTGAGAGAAGTTTCAGAGCTCTTTCTTCTCCAGCCACATGGGCGGGGCACTGCCAAAGAACTGAGCAATCACAGCACAACCAGGGCCCTCCTCGCACAGGGCAACACAAAATAAGCAGTGCTGAACAGGATTAGGGCACATGTGAGCAGGGAGCAGGGAGACCCCGTGCCCAGGCCATGCCTCTACCCCAGGGTCCCCTCTCCCATGACCTCATGGCAGGGGGGAGGAACCCCAACACTTCCGTAGGTGTAGTCTCTCTCCTCCTCCTTGCAGCTGGCTCATGGGCCCACATTCAGGGCCCCCACCTCGGGAGAAAATTCTCCCAATGTGGTCTGATGTTGAAAGAGTCAAGAAGAGAAGAAGGGGAAAAAACCCCCAAAGTCCCAGGAAAACAAAGTTCAACTCTCCATCTCCCCCCAGAGAAAAGGAGCTGAAAACTGGCTAAAAAGAAACAAAGTTGCTTCCTCTGCTCTTGCTGCAAGCAGGATGCAGAGGAGTGTGTATGTGTGTCCTTGAACAAACGCTCTGAGAAGTTTGTCCGGTTTTTTTCCTCTCCCCCCTCTCAGGCTCAGTTGAAAGGCACAGAAATGCACAAAGTTCACTTCTGGGCATAGAGCAGCAATAGGGGATACACACAATAAAGTCACCCCAAGACACAGGGACAGAGAATTCAGTGGAAAGACTCCGAGAATTCTGCTCCCAGAGATCATTCATTCCTGCTCACACTGACCCTTGTAGAAAGGGGACATCGTTCCAGGCAGCCCGTACTGAGCATGTGGCTCCTGAGTGGGGTTTGTTGTTTAGGAAACCTGCTCCGGCTTTTCCATTCTTTCCTTGCAAACAGGAAAACTTCTCCTGGGGCTGTGTGCAGGCAGAGCCCTGAGGAGAGCAGGTGGCACATGGTGCGCTGGGCTGGGACAGCCAGCTGCAGAGCTCAAGGGAAGAAGCCCAAAGTGTCACAATGGCTCCTTGCCTTCACATGCAACACCTGGGTCACAATGGTCTCCTTGATTCCATGAGGCCCCACTGTGTCACAATGGCTCCTTGGTTCCATCAGGTTCCGCAGTGTCACCATGGTCTCCTTTGATCCGCACTGTCATCATGGACAATTGGTTCCATGAGGCCCCGCAGTGTCACAATGGTCCCTTGCTTCCATAGGTTTGATGTTGTAACAAAGGACTCCTTGCTTCTATGAGCTAGCCTGCTTTTTGCAGAGGTGTCTTTGGTTCCAACAAGGCCCCGCTGTGTCTCAGTGCACCCTGGCTTCCATGTGGATCTGGAGTATCACAAAGGCTCCTTGGTTCCACCAGGTCCTGCTGTGTCACAATGGGTACTGTGGTCCCTGAGGCCCTCCAAAACCATCGTGGAGGCTTGCTTCCATGAGGTTCCATTATGTGCCAGTGGTCATCTTGGTTCCAGGAGTTTCCTTAGTGTCACAATGCCCTCCATGCTTCCATTAGGCCCTGCTTTGCCACAATGGTCCCCTTGTTTCCATGAGGCCCCGCTGTGTCACAATGGACCTATGGTTCCGTGATGTTGCGTGGTGTCACCGTGCTCTTCTTGAATCCGCCGTGTAACCATGGACCATTGGTTCCATGCAGCCGTGTCACAATGGGCTCCTTGATTCCATGATTCCCCACGGTGTCACAATGGAGCCTTGTTTCTAGGAGGTTCTGTACTGTCACAATTGCCTCCTTGATGCCATCAGCCCCTGCAGTGTCACAATGGCTCCTTGCTTCCATGAGGAACACAATAGCTTGGCATAAGCATTGAGCAACAGCTGCTGAACACACCTGGCAACATCTGCTTGCATCAAAAGAGGGCTTCAAGCTGACAATGGCACCAGCAGCTTCCATCTGCAACAGAGACCCAGGAAAGGACAGGCTGTGCCGGTTTGGACAAATGTGGAGGAAAATATCCTCTGATAGAAGGCAGGTTACACCCAGCCCTCCCCCACCAGGTTTTTGGAAAAAAGAACTTTCCTGGGAAGAAAGTGAAAGAGATAAAAACTATTTTTTTAACAAACACACAGGAAAAGGATAGCAATGCTAAATATTAAAAGCTCTCGCTGTGCAGAGAAAGCTGGGATAATTTGAGAGTCCTTCTGTGTTTCGGTGGGGTCTCCTGAAACATCCATAGACAGCGAGGCCCGTGCAAAGAAACAGGGAGCGATTCTTGAGAGAAGTTTCAGAGCTCTTTCTTCTCCAGCCACATGGGCGGGGCACTGCCAAAGAACTGAGCAATCACAGCACAACCAGGGCCCTCCTCGCACAGGGCAACACAAAATAAGCAGTGCTGAACAGGATTAGGGCACATGTGAGCAGGGAGCAGGGAGACCCCGTGCCCAGGCCATGCCTCTACCCCAGGGTCCCCTCTCCCATGACCTCATGGCAGGGGGGAGGAACCCCAACACTTCCGTAGGTGTAGTCTCTCTCCTCCTCCTTGCAGCTGGCTCATGGGCCCACATTCAGGGCCCCCACCTCGGGAGAAAATTCTCCCAATGTGGTCTGATGTTGAAAGAGTCAAGAAGAGAAGAAGGGGAAAAAACCCCCAAAGTCCCAGGAAAACAAAGTTCAACTCTCCATCTCCCCCCAGAGAAAAGGAGCTGAAAACTGGCTAAAAAGAAACAAGGTTGCTTCCTCTGCTCTTGCTGCAAGCAGGATGCAGAGGAGTGTGTATGTGTGTCCTTGAACAAACGCTCTGAGAAGTTTGTCCGGTTTTTTTCCTCTCCCCCCTCTCAGGCTCAGTTGAAAGGCACAGAAACGCACAAAGTTCACTTCTGGGCATAGAGCAGCAATAGGGGATACACACAATAAAGTCACCCCAAGACACAGGGACAGAGAATTCAGTGGAAAGACTCCGAGAATTCTGCTCCCAGAGATCATTCATTCCTGCTCACACTGACCCTTGTAGAAAGGGGACATCGTTCCAGGCAGCCTGTACTGAGCATGTGGCTCCTGAGTGGGGTTTGTTGTTTAGGAAACCTGCTCCGGCTTTTCCATTCTTTCCTTGCAAACAGGAAAACTTCTCCTGGGGCTGTGTGCAGGCAGAGCCCTGAGGAGAGCAGGTGGCACATGGTGCGCTGGGCTGGGACAGCCAGCTGCAGAGCTCAAGGGAAGAAGCCCAAAGTGTCACAAAGGCTCCTTGCCTTCCCATGCAACACCTGGGTCACAATGGTCTCCTTGATTCCATGAGGCCCCACTGTGTCACAATGGCTCCTTGGTTCCATCAGGTACCGCAGTGTCACCATGGTCTCCTTTGATCCGCATTGTCATCATGGACAATTGGTTCCATGAGGCCCCGCAGTGTCACAATGGTCCCTTGCTTCCATAGCTTTTACGTTGTAACAATGGACTCCTTGCTTCTATGAGCTAGCCTGCTTTTTGCAGAGGTGTCTTTGGTTCCAACAAGGCCCCGCTGTGTCTCAGTGCACCCTGGCTTCCATGTGGATCTGGAGTATCACAAAGGCTCCTTGGTTCCACCAGGTCCTGCTGTGTCACAATGGGTCCTGTGGTCCCTGAGGCCCTCCAAAACCATCGTGGAGGCTTGCTTCCATGAGGTTCCATTATGTGCCAGTGGTCATCTTGGTTCCAGGAGTTTCCTTAGTGTCTCAATGCCCTCCATGCTTCCATTAGGCCCTGCTTTGCCACAATGGTCCCCTTGTTTCCATGAGGCCCCGCTGTGTCACAATGGACCTATGGTTCCGTGATGTTGCGTGGTGTCACCGTGCTCTTCTTGAATCCGCCGTGTAACCATGGACCATTGGTTCCATGCAGCCGTGTCACAATGGGCTCCTTGATTCCATGATTCCCCACGGTGTCACAATGGAGCCTTGTTTCTAGGAGGTTCTGTACTGTCACAATTGCCTCCTTGATGCCATCAGCCCCTGCAGTGTCACAATGGCTCCTTGCTTCCATGAGGAACACAATAGCTTGGCATAAGCATTGAGCAACAGCTGCTGAACACACCTGGCAACATCTGCTTGCATCAAAAGAGGGCTTCAAGCTGACAATGGCACCAGCAGCTTCCATCTGCAACAGAGACCCAGGAAAGGACAGGCTGTGCCGGTTTGGACAAATGTGGAGGAAAATATCCTCTGATAGAAGGCAGGTTACACCCAGCCCTCCCCCACCAGGTTTTTGGAAAAAAGAACTTTCCTGGGAAGAAAGTGAAAGAGATAAAAACTATTTTTTTAACAAACACACAGGAAAAGGATAGCAATGCTAAATATTAAAAGCTCTCGCTGTGCAGAGAAAGCTGGGATAATTTGAGAGTCCTTCTGTGTTTCGGTGGGGTCTCCTGAAACATCCATAGACAGCGAGGCCCGTGCAAAGAAACAGGGAGCGATTCTTGAGAGAAGTTTCAGAGCTCTTTCTTCTCCAGCCACATGGGCGGGGCACTGCCAAAGAACTGAGCAATCACAGCACAACCAGGGCCCTCCTGGCACAGGGCAACACAAAATAAGCAGTGCTGAACAGGATTAGGGCACATGTGAGCAGGGAGCAGGGAGACCCCGTGCCCAGGCCATGCCTCTACCCCAGGGTCCCCTCTCCCATGACCTCATGGCAGGGGGGAGGAACCCCAACACTTCCGTAGGTGTAGTCTCTCTCCTCCTCCTTGCAGCTGGCTCATGGGCCCACATTCAGGGCCCCCACCTCGGGAGAAAATTCTCCCAATGTGCTCTGATGTTGAAAGAGTCAAGAAGAGAAGAAGGGAAAAAAACCCCCGAAGTCCCAGGAAAACAAAGTTCAACTCTCCATCTCCCCCCAGAGAAAAGGAGCTGAAAACTGGCTAAAAAGAAACAAGGTTGCTTCCTTCGCTCTTGCTGCAAGCAGGATGCAGAGGAGTGTGTATGTGTGTCCTTGAACAAACGCTCTGAGAAGTTTGTCCGGTTTTTTTTCCTCTCCCCCCTCTCAGGCTCAGTTGAAAGGCACAGAAACGCACAAAGTTCACTTCTGGGCATAGAGCAGCAATAGGGGATACACACAATAAAGTCACCCCAAGACACAGGGACAGAGAATTCAGTGGAAAGACTCCGAGAATTCTGCTCCCAGAGATCATTCATTCCTGCTCACCCTGACCCTTGTAGAAAGGGGACATCGTTCCAGGCAGCCTGTACTGAGCATGTGGCTCCTGAGTGGGGTTTGTTGTTTAGGAAACCTGCTCCGGCTTTTCCATTCTTTCCTTGCAAACAGGAAAACTTCTCCTGGGGCTGTGTGCAGGCAGAGCCCTGAGGAGAGCAGGTGGCACATGGTGCGCTGGGCTGGGACAGCCAGCTGCAGAGCTCAAGGGAAGAAGCCCAAAGTGTCACAATGGCTCCTTGCCTTCACATGCAACACCTGGGTCACAATGGTCTCCTTGATTCCATGAGGCCCCACTGTGTCACAATGGCTCCTTGGTTCCATCAGGTTCCGCAGTGTCACCATGGTCTCCTTTGATCCGCATTGTCATCATGGACAATTGGTTCCATGAGGCCCCGCAGTGTCACAATGGTCCCTTGCTTCCATAGGTTTGATGTTGTAACAAAGGACTCCTTGCTTCTATGAGCTAGCCTGTTTTTTTCAGAGGTGTCTTTGGTTCCAACAAGGCCCCGCTGTGTCTCAGTGCACCCTGGCTTCCATGTGGATCTGGAGTATCACAAAGGCTCCTTGGTTCCACCAGGTCCTGCTGTGTCACAATGGGTCCTGTGGTCCCTGAGGCCCTCCAAAACCATCGTGGAGGCTTGCTTCCATGAGGTTCCATTATGTGCCAGTGGTCATCTTGGTTCCAGGAGTTTCCTTAGTGTCACAATGCCCTCCATGCTTCCATTAGGCCCTGCTTTGCCACAATGGTCCCCTTGTTTCCATGAGGCCCCGCTGTGTCACAATGGACCTATGGTTCCATGATGTTGCGTGGTGTCACCGTGCTCTTCTTGAATCCGCCATGTAACCATGGACCATTGGTTCCATGCAGCCGTGTCACAATGGGCTCCTTGATTCCATGATTCCCCACGGTGTCACAATGGAGCCTTGTTTCTAGGAGGTTCTGTACTGTCACAATTGCCTCCTTGATGCCATCAGCCCCTGCAGTGTCACAATGGCTCCTTGCTTCCATGAGGAACACAATAGCTTGGCATAAGCATTGAGCAACAGCTGCTGAACACACCTGGCAACATCTGCTTGCATCAAAAGAGTGCTTCAAGCTGACAATGGCACCAGCAGCTTCCATCTGCAACAGAGACCCAGGAAAG
Source organism: Aphelocoma coerulescens (assembly GCF_041296385.1). Taxonomy (NCBI): domain Eukaryota; kingdom Metazoa; phylum Chordata; class Aves; order Passeriformes; family Corvidae; genus Aphelocoma; species Aphelocoma coerulescens. The sequence continues at coordinate 735,390 of NW_027184074.1, forward strand.
GACAGGCTGTGCCGGTTTGGACAAATGTGGAGGAAAATATCCTCTGATAGAAGGCAGGTTACACCCAGCCCTCCCTCACCAGGTTTTTGGAAAAAAGAACTTTCCTGGGAAGAAAGTGAAAGAGATAAAAACTATTTTTTTAACAAACACACAGGAAAAGGATAACAATGCTAAATATTAAAAGCTCTCGCTGTGCAGAGAAAGCTGGGATAATTTGAGAGTCCTTCTGTGTTTCGGTGGGGTCTCCTGAAACATCCATAGACAGCGAGGCCCGTGCAAAGAAACAGGGAGCGATTCTTGAGAGAAGTTTCAGAGCTCTTTCTTCTCCAGCCACACGGGCGGGGCACTGCCAAAGAACTGAGCAATCACAGCACAACCAGGGCCCTCCTCGCACAGGGCAACACAAAATAAGCAGTGCTGAACAGGGTTAGGGCACATGTGAGCAGGGAGCAGGGAGACCCCGTGCCCAGGCCATGCCTCTACCCCAGGGTCCCCTCTCCCATGATCGCATGGCAGGAGGGAGGAACCCCAACACTTCCGTAGGTGTAGTCTCTCTCCTCCTCCTTGCAGCTGGCTCATGGGCCCACATTCAGGGCCCCCACCTCGGGAGAAAATTCTCCCAATGTGGTCTGATGTTGAAAGAGTCAAGAAGAGAAGAAGGGGAAAAAACCCCCAAAGTCCCAGGAAAACAAAGTTCAACTCTCCATCTCCCCCCAGAGAAAAGGAGCTGAAAACTGGCTAAAAAGAAACCAAGTTGCTTCCTCTGCTCTTGCTGCAAGCAGGATGCAGAGGAGTGTGTATGTGTGTCCTTGAACAAACGCTCTGAGAAGTTTGTCCGGTTTTTTTCCTCTCCCCCCTCTCAGGCTCAGTTGAAAGGCACAGAAACGCACAAAGTTCACTTCTGGGCATAGAGCAGCAATAGGGGATACACACAATAAAGTCACCCCAAGACACAGGGACAGAGAATTCAGTGGAAAGACTCCGAGAATTCTGCTCCCAGAGATCATTCATTCCTGCTCACCCTGACCCTTGTAGAAAGGGGACATCGTTCCAGGCAGCCTGTACTGAGCATGTGGCTCCTGAGTGGGGTTTGTTGTTTAGGAAACCTGCTCCGGCTTTTCCATTCTTTCCTTGCAAACAGGAAAACTTCTCCTGGGGCTGTGTGCAGGCAGAGCCCTGAGGAGAGCAGGTGGCACATGGTGCGCTGGGCTGGGACAGCCAGCTGCAGAGCTCAAGGGAAGAAGCCCAAAGTGTCACAAAGGCTCCTTGCCTTCCCATGCAACACCTGGGTCACAATGGTCTCCTTGATTCCATGAGGCCCCACTGTGTCACAATGGCTCCTTGGTTCCATCAGGTTCCGCAGTGTCACCATGGTCTCCTTTGATCCGCATTGTCATCATGGACAATTGGTTCCATGAGGCCCCGCAGTGTCACAATGGTCCCTTGCTTCCATAGCTTTTACGTTGTAACAATGGACTCCTTGCTTCTATGAGCTAGCCTGCTTTTTGCAGAGGTGTCTTTGGTTCCAACAAGGCCCCGCTGTGTCTCAGTGCACCCTGGCTTCCATGTGGATGTGGAGTATCACAAAGGCTCCTTGGTTCCACCAGGTCCTGCTGTGTCACAATGGGTCCTGTGGTCCCTGAGGCCCTCCAAAACCATCGTGGAGGCTTGCTTCCATGAGGTTCCATTATGTGCCAGTGGTCATCTTGGTTCCAGGAGTTTCCTTAGTGTCACAATGCTCTCCATGCTTCCATTAGGCCCTGCTTTGCCACAATGGTCCCCTTGTTTCCATGAGGCCCCGCTGTGTCACAATGGACCTATGGTTCCGTGATGTTGCGTGGTGTCACCGTGCTCTTCTTGAATCCGCCGTGTAACCATGGACCATTGGTTCCATGCAGCCGTGTCACAATGGGCTCCTTGATTCCATGATTCCCCACGGTGTCACAATGGAGCCTTGTTTCTAGGAGGTTCTGTACTGTCACAATTGCCTCCTTGATGCCATCAGCCCCTGCAGTGTCACAATGGCTCCTTGCTTCCATGAGGAACACAATAGCTTGGCATAAGCATTGAGCAACAGCTGCTGAACACACCTGGCAACATCTGCTTGCATCAAAAGAGGGCTTCAAGCTGACAATGGCACCAGCAGCTCCCATCTGCAACAGAGACCCAGGAAAGGACAGGCTGTGCCGGTTTGGACAAATGTGGAGGAAAATATCCTCTGATAGAAGGCAGGTTACACCCAGCCCTCCCCCACCAGGTTTTTGGAAAAAAGAACTTTCCTGGGAAGAAAGTGAAAGAGATAAAAACTATTTTTTTAACAAACACACAGGAAAAGGATAACAATGCTAAATATTAAAACCTCTCGCTGTGCAGAGAAAGCTGGGATAATTTGAGAGTCCTTCCGTGTTTCGGTGGGGTCTCCTGAAACATCCATAGACAGCGAGGCCCGTGCAAAGAAACAGGGAGCGATTCTTGAGAGAAGTTTCAGAGCTCTTTCTTCTCCAGCCACATGGGCGGGGCACTGCCAAAGAACTGAGCAATCACAGTACAACCAGGGCCCTCCTGGCACAGGGCAACACAAAATAAGCAGTGCTGAACAGGATTAGGGCACATGTCAGCAGGGAGCAGGGAGACCCCGTGCCCAGGCCATGCCTCTACCCCAGGGTCCCCTCTCCCATGACCTCATGGCAGGGGGGAGGAACCCCAACACTTCCGTAGGTGCAGTCTCTCTCCTCCTCCTTGCAGCTGGCTCATGGGCCCACATTCAGGGCCCCCACCTCGGGAGAAAATTCTCCCAATGTGCTCTGATGTTGAAAGAGTCAAGAAGAGAAGAAGGGAAAAAAACCCCCGAAGTCCCAGGAAAACAAAGTTCAACTCTCCATCTCCCCCCAGAGAAAAGGAGCTGAAAACTGGCTAAAAAGAAACAAAGTTGCTTCCTCTGCTCTTGCTGCAAGCAGGATGCAGAGGAGTGTGTATGTGTGTCCTTGAACAAACGCTCTGAGAAGTTTGTCCGGTTTTTTTTCCTCTCCCCCCTCTCAGGCTCAGTTGAAAGGCACAGAAATGCACAAAGTTCACTTCTGGGCATAGAGCAGCAATAGGGGATACACACAATAAAGTCACCCCAAGACACAGGGACAGAGAATTCAGTGGAAAGACTCCGAGAATTCTGCTCCCAGAGATCATTCATTCCTGCTCACCCTGACCCTTGTAGAAAGGGGACATCGTTCCAGGCAGCCTGTACTGAGCATGTGGCTCCTGAGTGGGGTTTGTTGTTTAGGAAACCTGCTCAGGCTTTTCCATTCTTTCCTTGCAAACAGGAAAACTTCTCCTGGGGCTGTGTGCAGGCAGAGCCCTGAGGAGAGCAGGTGGCACATGGTGCGCTGGGCTGGGACAGCCAGCTGCAGAGCTCAAGGGAAGAAGCCCAAAGTGTCACAATGGCTCCTTGCCTTCACATGCAACACCTGGGTCACAATGGTCTCCTTGATTCCATGAGGCCCCACTGTGTCACAATGGCTCCTTGGTTCCATCAGGTTCCGCAGTGTCACCATGGTCTCCTTTGATCCGCATTGTCATCATGGACAATTGGTTCCATGAGGCCCCGCAGTGTCACAATGGTCCCTTGCTTCCATAGGTTTGATGTTGTAACAATGGACTCCTTGCTTCTATGAGCTAGCCTGTTTTTTTCAGAGGTGTCTTTGGTTCCAACAAGGCCCCGCTGTGTCTCAGTGCACCCTGGCTTCCATGTGGATCTGGAGTATCACAAAGGCTCCTTGGTTCCACCAGGTCCTGCTGTGTCACAATGGGTCCTGTGGTCCCTGAGGCCCTCCAAAACCATCGTGGAGGCTTGCTTCCATGAGGTTCCATTATGTGCCAGTGGTCATCTTGGTTCCAGGAGTTTCCTTAGTGTCACAATGCCCTCCATGCTTCCATTAGGCCCTGCTTTGCCACAATGGTCCCCTTGTTTCCATGAGGCCCCGCTGTGTCACAATGGACCTATGGTTCCATGATGTTGCGTGGTGTCACCGTGCTCTTCTTGAATCCGCCGTGTAACCATGGACCATTGGTTCCATGCAGCCGTGTCACAATGGGCTCCTTGATTCCATGATTCCCCACGGTGTCACAATGGAGCCTTGTTTCTAGGAGGTTCTGTACTGTCACAATTGCCTCCTTGATGCCATCAGCCCCTGCAGTGTCACAATGGCTCCTTGCTTCCATGAGGAACACAATAGCTTGGCATAAGCATTGAGCAACAGCTGCTGAACACACCTGGCAACATCTGCTTGCATCAAAAGAGTGCTTCAAGCTGACAATGGCACCAGCAGCTTCCATCTGCAACAGAGACCCAGGAAAGGACAGGCTGTGCCGGTTTGGACAAATGTGGAGGAAAATATCCTCTGATAGAAGGCAGGTTACACCCAGCCCTCCCTCACCAGGTTTTTGGAAAAAAGAACTTTCCTGGGAAGAAAGTGAAAGAGATAAAAACTATTTTTTTAACAAACACACAGGAAAAGGATAACAATGCTAAATATTAAAAGCTCTCGCTGTGCAGAGAAAGCTGGGATAATTTGAGAGTCCTTCTGTGTTTCGGTGGGGTCTCCTGAAACATCCATAGACAGCGAGGCCCGTGCAAAGAAACAGGGAGCGATTCTTGAGAGAAGTTTCAGAGCTCTTTCTTCTCCAGCCACACGGGCGGGGCACTGCCAAAGAACTGAGCAATCACAGCACAACCAGGGCCCTCCTCGCACAGGGCAACACAAAATAAGCAGTGCTGAACAGGGTTAGGGCACATGTGAGCAGGGAGCAGGGAGACCCCGTGCCCAGGCCATGCCTCTACCCCAGGGTCCCCTCTCCCATGATCGCATGGCAGGAGGGAGGAACCCCAACACTTCCGTAGGTGTAGTCTCTCTCCTCCTCCTTGCAGCTGGCTCATGGGCCCACATTCAGGGCCCCCACCTCGGGAGAAAATTCTCCCAATGTGCTCTGATGTTGAAAGAGTCAAGAAGAGAAGAAGGGAAAAAAACCCCCGAAGTCCCAGGAAAACAAAGTTCAACTCTCCATCTCCCCCCAGAGAAAAGGAGCTGAAAACTGGCTAAAAAGAAACAAAGTTGCTTCCTCTGCTCTTGCTGCAAGCAGGATGCAGAGGAGTGTGTATGTGTGTCCTTGAACAAACGCTCTGAGAAGTTTGTCCGGTTTTTTTTCCTCTCCCCCCTCTCAGGCTCAGTTGAAAGGCACAGAAATGCACAAAGTTCACTTCTGGGCATAGAGCAGCAATAGGGGATACACACAATAAAGTCACCCCAAGACACAGGGACAGAGAATTCAGTGGAAAGACTCCGAGAATTCTGCTCCCAGAGATCATTCATTCCTGCTCACCCTGACCCTTGTAGAAAGGGGACATCGTTCCAGGCAGCCTGTACTGAGCATGTGGCTCCTGAGTGGGGTTTGTTGTTTAGGAAACCTGCTCAGGCTTTTCCATTCTTTCCTTGCAAACAGGAAAACTTCTCCTGGGGCTGTGTGCAGGCAGAGCCCTGAGGAGAGCAGGTGGCACATGGTGCGCTGGGCTGGGACAGCCAGCTGCAGAGCTCAAGGGAAGAAGCCCAAAGTGTCACAATGGCTCCTTGCCTTCACATGCAACACCTGGGTCACAATGGTCTCCTTGATTCCATGAGGCCCCACTGTGTCACAATGGCTCCTTGGTTCCATCAGGTTCCGCAGTGTCACCATGGTCTCCTTTGATCCGCATTGTCATCATGGACAATTGGTTCCATGAGGCCCCGCAGTGTCACAATGGTCCCTTGCTTCCATAGGTTTGATGTTGTAACAATGGACTCCTTGCTTCTATGAGCTAGCCTGTTTTTTTCAGAGGTGTCTTTGGTTCCAACAAGGCCCCGCTGTGTCTCAGTGCACCCTGGCTTCCATGTGGATCTGGAGTATCACAAAGGCTCCTTGGTTCCACCAGGTCCTGCTGTGTCACAATGGGTCCTGTGGTCCCTGAGGCCCTCCAAAACCATCGTGGAGGCTTGCTTCCATGAGGTTCCATTATGTGCCAGTGGTCATCTTGGTTCCAGGAGTTTCCTTAGTGTCACAATGCCCTCCATGCTTCCATTAGGCCCTGCTTTGCCACAATGGTCCCCTTGTTTCCATGAGGCCCCGCTGTGTCACAATGGACCTATGGTTCCATGATGTTGCGTGGTGTCACCGTGCTCTTCTTGAATCCGCCGTGTAACCATGGACCATTGGTTCCATGCAGCCGTGTCACAATGGGCTCCTTGATTCCATGATTCCCCACGGTGTCACAATGGAGCCTTGTTTCTAGGAGGTTCTGTACTGTCACAATTGCCTCCTTGATGCCATCAGCCCCTGCAGTGTCACAATGGCTCCTTGCTTCCATGAGGAACACAATAGCTTGGCATAAGCATTGAGCAACAGCTGCTGAACACACCTGGCAACATCTGCTTGCATCAAAAGAGGGCTTCAAGCTGACAATGGCACCAGCAGCTTCCATCTGCAACAGAGACCCAGGAAAGGACAGGCTGTGCCGGTTTGGACAAATGTGGAGGAAAATATCCTCTGATAGAAGGCAGGTTACACCCAGCCCTCCCCCACCAGGTTTTTGGAAAAAAGAACTTTCCTGGGAAGAAAGTGAAAGAGATAAAAACTATTTTTTTAACAAACACACAGGAAAAGGATAGCAATGCTAAATATTAAAAGCTCTCGCTGTGCAGAGAAAGCTGGGATAATTTGAGAGTCCTTCCGTGTTTCGGTGGGGTCTCCTGAAACATCCATAGACAGCGAGGCCCGTGCAAAGAAACAGGGAGCGATTCTTGAGAGAAGTTTCAGAGCTCTTTCTTCTCCAGCCACATGGGCGGGGCACTGCCAAAGAACTGAGCAATCACAGCACAACCAGGGCCCTCCTGGCACAGGGCAACACAAAATAAGCAGTGCTGAACAGGATTAGGGCACATGTGAGCAGGGAGCAGGGAGACCCCGTGCCCAGGCCATGCCTCTACCCCAGGGTCCCCTCTCCCATGACCTCATGGCAGGGGGGAGGAACCCCAACACTTCCGTAGGTGTAGTCTCTCTCCTCCTCCTTGCAGCTGGCTCATGGGCCCACATTCAGGGCCCCCACCTCGGGAGAAAATTCTCCCAATGTGCTCTGATGTTGAAAGAGTCAAGAAGAGAAGAAGGGAAAAAAACCCCCGAAGTCCCAGGAAAACAAAGTTCAACTCTCCATCTCCCCCCAGAGAAAAGGAGCTGAAAACTGGCTAAAAAGAAACAAGGTTGCTTCCTTCGCTCTTGCTGCAAGCAGGATGCAGAGGAGTGTGTATGTGTGTCCTTGAACAAACGCTCTGAGAAGTTTGTCCGGTTTTTTTTCCTCTCCCCCCTCTCAGGCTCAGTTGAAAGGCACAGAAACGCACAAAGTTCACTTCTGGGCATAGAGCAGCAATAGGGGATACACACAATAAAGTCACCCCAAGACACAGGGACAGAGAATTCAGTGGAAAGACTCCGAGAATTCTGCTCCCAGAGATCATTCATTCCTGCTCACCCTGACCCTTGTAGAAAGGGGACATCGTTCCAGGCAGCCTGTACTGAGCATGTGGCTCCTGAGTGGGGTTTGTTGTTTAGGAAACCTGCTCCGGCTTTTCCATTCTTTCCTTGCAAACAGGAAAACTTCTCCTGGGGCTGTGTGCAGGCAGAGCCCTGAGGAGAGCAGGTGGCACATGGTGCGCTGGGCTGGGACAGCCAGCTGCAGAGCTCAAGGGAAGAAGCCCAAAGTGTCACAATGGCTCCTTGCCTTCACATGCAACACCTGGGTCACAATGGTCTCCTTGATTCCATGAGGCCCCACTGTGTCACAATGGCTCCTTGGTTCCATCAGGTTCCGCAGTGTCACCATGGTCTCCTTTGATCCGCATTGTCATCATGGACAATTGGTTCCATGAGGCCCCGCAGTGTCACAATGGTCCCTTGCTTCCATAGGTTTGATGTTGTAACAAAGGACTCCTTGCTTCTATGAGCTAGCCTGTTTTTTTCAGAGGTGTCTTTGGTTCCAACAAGGCCCCGCTGTGTCTCAGTGCACCCTGGCTTCCATGTGGATCTGGAGTATCACAAAGGCTCCTTGGTTCCACCAGGTCCTGCTGTGTCACAATGGGTCCTGTGGTCCCTGAGGCCCTCCAAAACCATCGTGGAGGCTTGCTTCCATGAGGTTCCATTATGTGCCAGTGGTCATCTTGGTTCCAGGAGTTTCCTTAGTGTCACAATGCCCTCCATGCTTCCATTAGGCCCTGCTTTGCCACAATGGTCCCCTTGTTTCCATGAGGCCCCGCTGTGTCACAATGGACCTATGGTTCCATGATGTTGCGTGGTGTCACCGTGCTCTTCTTGAATCCGCCGTGTAACCATGGACCATTGGTTCCATGCAGCCGTGTCACAATGGGCTCCTTGATTCCATGATTCCCCACGGTGTCACAATGGAGCCTTGTTTCTAGGAGGTTCTGTACTGTCACAATTGCCTCCTTGATGCCATCAGCCCCTGCAGTGTCACAATGGCTCCTTGCTTCCATGAGGAACACAATAGCTTGGCATAAGCATTGAGCAACAGCTGCTGAACACACCTGGCAACATCTGCTTGCATCAAAAGAGTGCTTCAAGCTGACAATGGCACCAGCAGCTTCCATCTGCAACAGAGACCCAGGAAAGGACAGGCTGTGCCGGTTTGGACAAATGTGGAGGAAAATATCCTCTGATAGAAGGCAGGTTACACCCAGCCCTCCCTCACCAGGTTTTTGGAAAAAAGAACTTTCCTGGGAAGAAAGTGAAAGAGATAAAAACTATTTTTTTAACAAACACACAGGAAAAGGATAACAATGCTAAATATTAAAAGCTCTCGCTGTGCAGAGAAAGCTGGGATAATTTGAGAGTCCTTCTGTGTTTCGGTGGGGTCTCCTGAAACATCCATAGACAGCGAGGCCCGTGCAAAGAAACAGGGAGCGATTCTTGAGAGAAGTTTCAGAGCTCTTTCTTCTCCAGCCACACGGGCGGGGCACTGCCAAAGAACTGAGCAATCACAGCACAACCAGGGCCCTCCTCGCACATGGCAACACAAAATAAGCAGTGCTGAACAGGGTTAGGGCACATGTGAGCAGGGAGCAGGGAGACCCCGTGCCCAGGCCATGCCTCTACCCCAGGGTCCCCTCTCCCATGATCGCATGGCAGGAGGGAGGAACCCCAACACTTCCGTAGGTGTAGTCTCTCTCCTCCTCCTTGCAGCTGGCTCATGGGCCCACATTCAGGGCCCCCACCTCGGGAGAAAATTCTCCCAATGTGGTCTGATGTTGAAAGAGTCAAGAAGAGAAGAAGGGGAAAAAACCCCCAAAGTCCCAGGAAAACAAAGTTCAACTCTCCATCTCCCCCCAGAGAAAAGGAGCTGAAAACTGGCTAAAAAGAAACCAAGTTGCTTCCTCTGCTCTTGCTGCAAGCAGGATGCAGAGGAGTGTGTATGTGTGTCCTTGAACAAACGCTCTGAGAAGTTTGTCCGGTTTTTTTCCTCTCCCCCCTCTCAGGCTCAGTTGAAAGGCACAGAAACGCACAAAGTTCACTTCTGGGCATAGAGCAGCAATAGGGGATACACACAATAAAGTCACCCCAAGACACAGGGACAGAGAATTCAGTGGAAAGACTCCGAGAATTCTGCTCCCAGAGATCATTCATTCCTGCTCACCCTGACCCTTGTAGAAAGGGGACATCGTTCCAGGCAGCCTGTACTGAGCATGTGGCTCCTGAGTGGGGTTTGTTGTTTAGGAAACCTGCTCCGGCTTTTCCATTCTTTCCTTGCAAACAGGAAAACTTCTCCTGGGGCTGTGTGCAGGCAGAGCCCTGAGGAGAGCAGGTGGCACATGGTGCGCTGGGCTGGGACAGCCAGCTGCAGAGCTCAAGGGAAGAAGCCCAAAGTGTCACAATGGCTCCTTGCCTTCCCATGCAACACCTGGGTCACAATGGTCTCCTTGATTCCATGAGGCCCCACTGTGTCACAATGGCTCCTTGGTTCCATCAGGTTCCGCAGTGTCACCATGGTCTCCTTTGATCCGCATTGTCATCATGGACAATTGGTTCCATGAGGCCCCGCAGTGTCACAATGGTCCCTTGCTTCCATAGCTTTTACGTTGTAACAATGGACTCCTTGCTTCTATGAGCTAGCCTGCTTTTTGCAGAGGTGTCTTTGGTTCCAACAAGGCCCCGCTGTGTCTCAGTGCACCCTGGCTTCCATGTGGATGTGGAGTATCACAAAGGCTCCTTGGTTCCACCAGGTCCTGCTGTGTCACAATGGGTCCTGTGGTCCCTGAGGCCCTCCAAAACCATCGTGGAGGCTTGCTTCCATGAGGTTCCATTATGTGCCAGTGGTCATCTTGGTTCCAGGAGTTTCCTTAGTGTCACAATGCTCTCCATGCTTCCATTAGGCCCTGCTTTGCCACAATGGTCCCCTTGTTTCCATGAGGCCCCGCTGTGTCACAATGGACCTATGGTTCCGTGATGTTGCGTGGTGTCACCGTGCTCTTCTTGAATCCGCCGTGTAACCATGGACCATTGGTTCCATGCAGCCGTGTCACAATGGGCTCCTTGATTCCATGATTCCCCACGGTGTCACAATGGAGCCTTGTTTCTAGGAGGTTCTGTACTGTCACAATTGCCTCCTTGATGCCATCAGCCCCTGCAGTGTCACAATGGCTCCTTGGTTCCATGAGGAACACAATAGCTTGGCATAAGCATTGAGCAACAGCTGCTGAACACACCTGGCAACATCTGCTTGCATCAAAAGAGGGCTTCAAGCTGACAATGGCACCAGCAGCTCCCATCTGCAACAGAGACCCAGGAAAGGACAGGCTGTGCCGGTTTGGACAAATGTGGAGGAAAATATCCTCTGATAGAAGGCAGGTTACACCCAGCCCTCCCCCACCAGGTTTTTGGAAAAAAGAACTTTCCTGGGAAGAAAGTGAAAGAGATAAAAACTATTTTTTTAACAAACACACAGGAAAAGGATAACAATGCTAAATATTAAAACCTCTCGCTGTGCAGAGAAAGCTGGGATAATTTGAGAGTCCTTCCGTGTTTCGGTGGGGTCTCCTGAAACATCCATAGACAGCGAGGCCCGTGCAAAGAAACAGGGAGCGATTCTTGAGAGAAGTTTCAGAGCTCTTTCTTCTCCAGCCACATGGGCGGGGCACTGCCAAAGAACTGAGCAATCACAGTACAACCAGGGCCCTCCTGGCACAGGGCAACACAAAATAAGCAGTGCTGAACAGGATTAGGGCACATGTCAGCAGGGAGCAGGGAGACCCCGTGCCCAGGCCATGCCTCTACCCCAGGGTCCCCTCTCCCATGACCTCATGGCAGGGGGGAGGAACCCCAAAACTTCCGTAGGTGCAGTCTCTCTCCTCCTCCTTGCAGCTGGCTCATGGGCCCACATTCAGGGCCCCCACCTCGGGAGAAAATTCTCCCAATGTGCTCTGATGTTGAAAGAGTCAAGAAGAGAAGAAGGGAAAAAAACCCCCGAAGTCCCAGGAAAACAAAGTTCAACTCTCCATCTCCCCCCAGAGAAAAGGAGCTGAAAACTGGCTAAAAAGAAACAAAGTTGCTTCCTCTGCTCTTGCTGCAAGCAGGATGCAGAGGAGTGTGTATGTGTGTCCTTGAACAAACGCTCTGAGAAGTTTGTCCGGTTTTTTTTCCTCTCCCCCCTCTCAGGCTCAGTTGAAAGGCACAGAAATGCACAAAGTTCACTTCTGGGCATAGAGCAGCAATAGGGGATACACACAATAAAGTCACCCCAAGACACAGGGACAGAGAATTCAGTGGAAAGACTCCGAGAATTCTGCTCCCAGAGATCATTCATTCCTGCTCACACTGACCCTTGTAGAAAGGGGACATCGTTCCAGGCAGCCTGTACTGAGCATGTGGCTCCTGAGTGGGGTTTGTTGTTTAGGAAACCTGCTCAGGCTTTTCCATTCTTTCCTTGCAAACAGGAAAACTTCTCCTGGGGCTGTGTGCAGGCAGAGCCCTGAGGAGAGCAGGTGGCACATGGTGCGCTGGGCTGGGACAGCCAGCTGCAGAGCTCAAGGGAAGAAGCCCAAAGTGTCACAATGGCTCCTTGCCTTCACATGCAACACCTGGGTCACAATGGTCTCCTTGATTCCATGAGGCCCCACTGTGTCACAATGGCTCCTTGGTTCCATCAGGTTCCGCAGTGTCACCATGGTCTCCTTTGATCCGCATTGTCATCATGGACAATTGGTTCCATGAGGCCCCGCAGTGTCACAATGGTCCCTTGCTTCCATAGGTTTGATGTTGTAACAATGGACTCCTTGCTTCTATGAGCTAGCCTGTTTTTTTCAGAGGTGTCTTTGGTTCCAACAAGGCCCCGCTGTGTCTCAGTGCACCCTGGCTTCCATGTGGATCTGGAGTATCACAAAGGCTCCTTGGTTCCACCAGGTCCTGCTGTGTCACAATGGGTCCTGTGGTCCCTGAGGCCCTCCAAAACCATCGTGGAGGCTTGCTTCCATGAGGTTCCATTATGTGCCAGTGGTCATCTTGGTTCCAGGAGTTTCCTTAGTGTCACAATGCCCTCCATGCTTCCATTAGGCCCTGCTTTGCCACAATGGTCCCCTTGTTTCCATGAGGCCCCGCTGTGTCACAATGGACCTATGGTTCCATGATGTTGCGTGGTGTCACCGTGCTCTTCTTGAATCCGCCGTGTAACCATGGACCATTGGTTCCATGCAGCCGTGTCACAATGGGCTCCTTGATTCCATGATTCCCCACGGTGTCACAATGGAGCCTTGTTTCTAGGAGGTTCTGTACTGTCACAATTGCCTCCTTGATGCCATCAGCCCCTGCAGTGTCACAATGGCTCCTTGCTTCCATGAGGAACACAATAGCTTGGCATAAGCATTGAGCAACAGCTGCTGAACACACCTGGCAACATCTGCTTGCATCAAAAGAGGGCTTCAAGCTGACAATGGCACCAGCAGCTTCCATCTGCAACAGAGACCCAGGAAAGGACAGGCTGTGCCGGTTTGGACAAATGTGGAGGAAAATATCCTCTGATAGAAGGCAGGTTACACCCAGCCCTCCCTCACCAGGTTTTTGGAAAAAAGAACTTTCCTGGGAAGAAAGTGAAAGAGATAAAAACTATTTTTTTAACAAACACACAGGAAAAGGATAACAATGCTAAATATTAAAAGCTCTCGCTGTGCAGAGAAAGCTGGGATAATTTGAGAGTCCTTCTGTGTTTCGGTGGGGTCTCCTGAAACATCCATAGACAGCGAGGCCCGTGCAAAGAAACAGGGAGCGATTCTTGAGAGAAGTTTCAGAGCTCTTTCTTCTCCAGCCACACGGGCGGGGCACTGCCAAAGAACTGAGCAATCACAGCACAACCAGGGCCCTCCTCGCACAGGGCAACACAAAATAAGCAGTGCTGAACAGGGTTAGGGCACATGTGAGCAGGGAGCAGGGAGACCCCGTGCCCAGGCCATGCCTCTACCCCAGGGTCCCCTCTCCCATGATCGCATGGCAGGAGGGAGGAACCCCAACACTTCCGTAGGTGTAGTCTCTCTCCTCCTCCTTGCAGCTGGCTCATGGGCCCACATTCAGGGCCCCCACCTCGGGAGAAAATTCTCCCAATGTGGTCTGATGTTGAAAGAGTCAAGAAGAGAAGAAGGGGAAAAAACCCCCAAAGTCCCAGGAAAACAAAGTTCAACTCTCCATCTCCCCCCAGAGAAAAGGAGCTGAAAACTGGCTAAAAAGAAACCAAGTTGCTTCCTCTGCTCTTGCTGCAAGCAGGATGCAGAGGAGTGTGTATGTGTGTCCTTGAACAAACGCTCTGAGAAGTTTGTCCGGTTTTTTTCCTCTCCCCCCTCTCAGGCTCAGTTGAAAGGCACAGAAACGCACAAAGTTCACTTCTGGGCATAGAGCAGCAATAGGGGATACACACAATAAAGTCACCCCAAGACACAGGGACAGAGAATTCAGTGGAAAGACTCCGAGAATTCTGCTCCCAGAGATCATTCATTCCTGCTCACACTGACCCTTGTAGAAAGGGGACATCGTTCCAGGCAGCCTGTACTGAGCATGTGGCTCCTGAGTGGGGTTTGTTGTTTAGGAAACCTGCTCCGGCTTTTCCATTCTTTCCTTGCAAACAGGAAAACTTCTCCTGGGGCTGTGTGCAGGCAGAGCCCTGAGGAGAGCAGGTGGCACATGGTGCACTGGGCTGGGACAGCCAGCTGCAGAGCTCAAGGGAAGAAGCCCAAAGTGTCACAATGGCTCCTTGCCTTCACATGCAACACCTGGGTCACAATGGTCTCCTTGATTCCATGAGGCCCCACTGTGTCACAATGGCTCCTTGGTTCCATCAGGTTCCGCAGTGTCACCATGGTCTCCTTTGATCCGCACTGTCATCATGGACAATTGGTTCCATGAGGCCCCGCAGTGTCACAATGGTCCCTTGCTTCCATAGGTTTGATGTTGTAACAAAGGACTCCTTGCTTCTATGAGCTAGCCTGCTTTTTGCAGAGGTTCCAACAAGGCCCCGCTGTGTCTCAGTGCACCCTGGCTTCCATGTGGATCTGGAGTATCACAAAGGCTCCTTGGTTCCACCAGGTCCTGCTGTGTCACAATGGGTCCTGTGGTCCCTGAGGCCCTCCAAAACCATCGTGGAGGCTTGCTTCCATGAGGTTCCATTATGTGCCAGTGGTCATCTTGGTTCCAGGAGTTTCCTTAGTGTCACAATGCTCTCCATGCTTCCATTAGGCCCTGCTTTGCCACAATGGTCCCCTTGTTTCCATGAGGCCCCGCTGTGTCACAATGGACCTATGGTTCCATGATGTTGCGTGGTGTCACCGTGCTCTTCTTGAATCCGCAGTGTAACCATGGACCATTGGTTCCATGCAGCCGTGTCACAATGGGCTCCTTGATTCCATGATTCCCCACGGTGTCACAATGGAGCCTTGTTTCTAGGAGGTTCTGTACTGTCACAATTGCCTCCTTGATGCCATGAGCCCCTGCAGTGTCACAATGGCTCCTTGCTTCCATGAGGAACACAATAGCTTGGCATAAGCATTGAGCAACAGCTGCTGAACACACCTGGCAACATCTGCTTGCATCAAAAGAGGGCTTCAAGCTGACAATGGCACCAGCACCTTCCATCTGCAACAGAGACCCAGGAAAGGACAGGCTGTGCCGGTTTGGACAAATGTGGAGGAAAATATCCTCTGATAGAAGGCAGGTTACACCCAGCCCTCCCCCACCAGGTTTTTGGAAAAAAGAACTTTCCTGGGAAGAAAGTGAAAGAGATAAAAACTATTTTTTTAACAAACACACAGGAAAAGGATAACAATGCTAAATATTAAAACCTCTCGCTGTGCAGAGAAAGCTGGGATAATTTGAGAGTCCTTCCGTGTTTCGGTGGGGTCTCCTGAAACATCCATAGACAGCGAGGCCCGTGCAAAGAAACAGGGAGCCATTCTTGAGAGAAGTTTCAGAGCTCTTTCTTCTCCAGCCACATGGGCGGGGCACTGCCAAAGAACTGAGCAATCACAGCACAACCAGGGCCCTCCTCGCACAGGGCAACACAAAATAAGCAGTGCTGAACAGGATTAGGGCACATGTGAGCAGGGAGCAGGGAGACCCCGTGCCCAGGCCATGCCTCTACCCCAGGGTCCCCTCTCCCATGACCTCATGGCAGGGGGGAGGAACCCCAACACTTCCGTAGGTGTAGTCTCTCTCCTCCTCCTTGCAGCTGGCTCATGGGCCCACATTCAGGGCCCCCACCTCGGGAGAAAATTCTCCCAATGTGGTCTGATGTTGAAAGAGTCAAGAAGAGAAGAAGGGGAAAAAACCCCCAAAGTCCCAGGAAAACAAAGTTCAACTCTCCATCTCCCCCCAGAGAAAAGGAGCTGAAAACTGGCTAAAAAGAAACAAAGTTGCTTCCTCTGCTCTTGCTGCAAGCAGGATGCAGAGGAGTGTGTATGTGTGTCCTTGAACAAACGCTCTGAGAAGTTTGTCCGGTTTTTTTTCCTCTCCCCCCTCTCAGGCTCAGTTGAAAGGCACAGAAATGCACAAAGTTCACTTCTGGGCATAGAGCAGCAATAGGGGATACACACAATAAAGTCACCCCAAGACACAGGGACAGAGAATTCAGTGGAAAGACTCCGAGAATTCTGCTCCCAGAGATCATTCATTCCTGCTCACACTGACCCTTGTAGAAAGGGGACATCGTTCCAGGCAGCCTGTACTGAGCATGTGGCTCCTGAGTGGGGTTTGTTGTTTAGGAAACCTGCTCAGGCTTTTCCATTCTTTCCTTGCAAACAGGAAAACTTCTCCTGGGGCTGTGTGCAGGCAGAGCCCTGAGGAGAGCAGGTGGCACATGGTGCGCTGGGCTGGGACAGCCAGCTGCAGAGCTCAAGGGAAGAAGCCCAAAGTGTCACAATGGCTCCTTGCCTTCACATGCAACACCTGGGTCACAATGGTCTCCTTGATTCCATGAGGCCCCACTGTGTCACAATGGCTCCTTGGTTCCATCAGGTTCCGCAGTGTCACCATGGTCTCCTTTGATCCGCATTGTCATCATGGACAATTGGTTCCATGAGGCCCCGCAGTGTCACAATGGTCCCTTGCTTCCATAGGTTTGATGTTGTAACAATGGACTCCTTGCTTCTATGAGCTAGCCTGCTTTTTGCAGAGGTGTCTTTGGTTCCAACAAGGCCCCGCTGTGTCTCAGTGCACCCTGGCTTCCATGTGGATGTGGAGTATCACAAAGGCTCCTTGGTTCCACCAGGTCCTGCTGTGTCACAATGGGTCCTGTGGTCCCTGAGGCCCTCCAAAGTCATTGTGGAGGCTTGCTTCCATGAGGTTCCATTATGTGCCAGTGGTCATCTTGGTTCCAGGAGTTTCCTTAGTGTCACAATGCTCTCCATGCTTCCATTAGGCCCTGCTTTGCCACAATGGTCCCCTTGTTTCCATGAGGCCCCGCTGTGTCACAATGGACCTATGGTTCCATGATGTTGCGTGGTGTCACCGTGCTCTTCTTGAATCCGCCGTGTAACCATGGACCATTGGTTCCATGCAGCCGTGTCACAATGGGCTCCTTGATTCCATGATTCCCCACGGTGTCACAATGGAGCCTTGTTTCTAGGAGGTTCTGTACTGTCACAATTGCCTCCTTGATGCCATCAGCCCCTGCAGTGTCACAATGGCTCCTTGGTTCCATGAGGAACACAATAGCTTTGCATAAGCATTGAGCAACAGCTGCTGAACACACCTGGCAACATCTGCTTGCATCAAAAGAGGGCTTCAAGCTGACAATGGCACCAGCAGCTTCCATCTGCAACAGAGACCCAGGAAAGGACAGGCTGTGCCGGTTTGGACAAATGTGGAGGAAAATATCCTCTGATAGAAGGCAGGTTACACCCAGCCCTCCCCCACCAGGTTTTTGGAAAAAAGAACTTTCCTGGGAAGAAAGTGAAAGAGATAAAAACTATTTTTTTAACAAACACACAGGAAAAGGATAACAATGCTAAATATTAAAAGCTCTCGCTGTGCAGAGAAAGCTGGGATAATTTGAGAGTCCTTCTGTGTTTCGGTGGGGTCTCCTGAAACATCCATAGACAGCGAGGCCCGTGCAAAGAAACAGGGAGCGATTCTTGAGAGAAGTTTCAGAGCTCTTTCTTCTCCAGCCACACGGGCGGGGCACTGCCAAAGAACTGAGCAATCACAGCACAACCAGGGCACTCCTCGCACAGGGCAACACAAAATAAGCAGTGCTGAACAGGATTAGGGCACATGTGAGCAGGGAGCAGGGAGACCCCGTGCCCAGGCCATGCCTCTACCCCAGGGTCCCCTCTCCCATGACCTCATGGCAGGGGGGAGGAACCCCAACACTTCCGTAGGTGTAGTCTCTCTCCTCCTCCTTGCAGCTGGCTCATGGGCCCACATTCAGGGCCCCCACCTCGGGAGAAAATTCTCCCAATGTGGTCTGATGTTGAAAGAGTCAAGAAGAGAAGAAGGGGAAAAAACCCCCAAAGTCCCAGGAAAACAAAGTTCAACTCTCCATCTCCCCCCAGAGAAAAGGAGCTGAAAACTGGCTAAAAAGAAACAAAGTTGCTTCCTCTGCTCTTGCTGCAAGCAGGATGCAGAGGAGTGTGTATGTGTGTCCTTGAACAAACGCTCTGAGAAGTTTGTCCGGTTTTTTTCCTCTCCCCCCTCTCAGGCTCAGTTGAAAGGCACAGAAACGCACAAAGTTCACTTCTGGGCATAGAGCAGCAATAGGGGATACACACAATAAAGTCACCCCAAGACACAGGGACAGAGAATTCAGTGGAAAGACTCCGAGAATTCTGCTCCCAGAGATCATTCATTCCTGCTCACACTGACCCTTGTAGAAAGGGGACATCGTTCCAGGCAGCCTGTACTGAGCATGTGGCTCCTGAGTGGGGTTTGTTGTTTAGGAAACCTGCTCCGGCTTTTCCATTCTTTCCTTGCAAACAGGAAAACTTCTCCTGGGGCTGTGTGCAGGCAGAGCCCTGAGGAGAGCAGGTGGCACATGGTGCGCTGGGCTGGGACAGCCAGCTGCAGAGCTCAAGGGAAGAAGCCCAAAGTGTCACAATGGCTCCTTGCCTTCCCATGCAACACCTGGGTCACAATGGTCTCCTTGATTCCATGAGGCCCCACTGTGTCACAATGGCTCCTTGGTTCCATCAGGTTCCGCAGTGTCACCATGGTCTCCTTTGATCCGCATTGTCATCATGGACAATTGGTTCCATGAGGCCCCGCAGTGTCACAATGGTCCCTTGCTTCCATAGCTTTTACGTTGTAACAATGGACTCCTTGCTTCTATGAGCTAGCCTGCTTTTTGCAGAGGTGTCTTTGGTTCCAACAAGGCCCCGCTGTGTCTCAGTGCACCCTGGCTTCCATGTGGATCTGGAGTATCACAAAGGCTCCTTGGTTCCACCAGGTCCTGCTGTGTCACAATGGGTCCTGTGGTCCCTGAGGCCCTCCAAAACCATCGTGGAGGCTTGCTTCCATGAGGTTCCATTATGTGCCAGTGGTCATCTTGGTTCCAGGAGTTTCCTTAGTGTCACAATGCTCTCCATGCTTCCATTAGGCCCTGCTTTGCCACAATGGTCCCCTTGTTTCCATGAGGCCCCGCTGTGTCACAATGGACCTATGGTTCCGTGATGTTGCGTGGTGTCACCGTGCTCTTCTTGAATCCGCCGTGTAACCATGGACCATTGGTTCCATGCAGCCGTGTCACAATGGGCTCCTTGATTCCATGATTCCCCACGGTGTCACAATGGAGCCTTGTTTCTAGGAGGTTCTGTACTGTCACAATTGCCTCCTTGATGCCATCAGCCCCTGCAGTGTCACAATGGCTCCTTGGTTCCATGAGGAACACAATAGCTTGGCATAAGCATTGAGCAACAGCTGCTGAACACACCTGGCAACATCTGCTTGCATCAAAAGAGGGCTTCAAGCTGACAATGGCACCAGCAGCTCCCATCTGCAACAGAGACCCAGGAAAGGACAGGCTGTGCCGGTTTGGACAAATGTGGAGGAAAATATCCTCTGATAGAAGGCAGGTTACACCCAGCCCTCCCCCACCAGGTTTTTGGAAAAAAGAACTTTCCTGGGAAGAAAGTGAAAGAGATAAAAACTATTTTTTTAACAAACACACAGGAAAAGGATAACAATGCTAAATATTAAAAGCTCTCGCTGTGCAGAGAAAGCTGGGATAATTTGAGAGTCCTTCTGTGTTTCGGTGGGGTCTCCTGAAACATCCATAGACAGCGAGGCCCGTGCAAAGAAACAGGGAGCGATTCTTGAGAGAAGTTTCAGAGCTCTTTCTTCTCCAGCCACATGGGCGGGGCACTGCCAAAGAACTGAGCAATCACAGCACAACCAGGGCCCTCCTGGCACAGGGCAACACAAAATAAGCAGTGCTGAACAGGATTAGGGCACATGTGAGCAGGGAGCAGGGAGACCCCGTGCCCAGGCCATGCCTCTACCCCAGGGTCCCCTCTCCCATGACCTCATGGCAGGGGGGAGGAACCCCAACACTTCCGTAGGTGTAGTCTCTCTCCTCCTCCTTGCAGCTGGCTCATGGGCCCACATTCAGGGCCCCCACCTCGGGAGAAAATTCTCCCAATGTGCTCTGATGTTGAAAGAGTCAAGAAGAGAAGAAGGGAAAAAAAAACCCCGAAGTCCCAGGAAAACAAAGTTCAACTCTCCATCTCCCCCCAGAGAAAAGGAGCTGAAAACTGGCTAAAAAGAAACAAGGTTGCTTCCTCCGCTCTTGCTGCAAGCAGGATGCAGAGGAGTGTGTATGTGTGTCCTTGAACAAACGCTCTGAGAAGTTTGTCCGGTTTTTTTTCCTCTCCCCCCTCTCAGGCTCAGTTGAAAGGCACAGAAATGCACAAAGTTCACTTCTGGGCATAGAGCAGCAATAGGGGATACACACAATAAAGTCACCCCAAGACACAGGGACAGAGAATTCAGTGGAAAGACTCCGAGAATTCTGCTCCCAGAGATCATTCATTCCTGCTCACCCTGACCCTTGTAGAAAGGGGACATCGTTCCAGGCAGCCTGTACTGAGCATGTGGCTCCTGAGTGGGGTTTGTTGTTTAGGAAACCTGCTCCGGCTTTTCCATTCTTTCCTTGCAAACAGGAAAACTTCTCCTGGGGCTGTGTGCAGGCAGAGCCCTGAGGAGAGCAGGTGGCACATGGTGCGCTGGGCTGGGACAGCCAGCTGCAGAGCTCAAGGGAAGAAGCCCAAAGTGTCACAATGGCTCCTTGCCTTCACATGCAACACCTGGGTCACAATGGTCTCCTTGATTCCATGAGGCCCCACTGTGTCACAATGGCTCCTTGGTTCCATCAGGTTCCGCAGTGTCACCATGGTCTCCTTTGATCCGCACTGTCATCATGGACAATTGGTTCCATGAGGCCCCGCAGTGTCACAATGGTCCCTTGCTTCCATAGGTTTGATGTTGTAACAAAGGACTCCTTGCTTCTATGAGCTAGCCTGCTTTTTGCAGAGGTTCCAACAAGGCCCCGCTGTGTCTCAGTGCACCCTGGCTTCCATGTGGATCTGGAGTATCACAAAGGCTCCTTGGTTCCACCAGGTCCTGCTGTGTCACAATGGGTCCTGTGGTCCCTGAGGCCCTCCAAAACCATCGTGGAGGCTTGCTTCCATGAGGTTCCATTATGTGCCAGTGGTCATCTTGGTTCCAGGAGTTTCCTTAGTGTCACAATGCTCTCCATGCTTCCATTAGGCCCTGCTTTGCCACAATGGTCCCCTTGTTTCCATGAGGCCCCGCTGTGTCACAATGGACCTATGGTTCCATGATGTTGCGTGGTGTCACCGTGCTCTTCTTGAATCCGCAGTGTAACCATGGACCATTGGTTCCATGCAGCCGTGTCACAATGGGCTCCTTGATTCCATGATTCCCCACGGTGTCACAATGGAGCCTTGTTTCTAGGAGGTTCTGTACTGTCACAATTGCCTCCTTGATGCCATCAGCCCCTGCAGTGTCACAATGGCTCCTTGCTTCCATGAGGAACACAATAGCTTGGCATAAGCATTGAGCAACAGCTGCTGAACACACCTGGCAACATCTGCTTGCATCAAAAGAGGGCTTCAAGCTGACAATGGCACCAGCACCTTCCATCTGCAACAGAGACCCAGGAAAGGACAGGCTGTGCCGGTTTGGACAAATGTGGAGGAAAATATCCTCTGATAGAAGGCAGGTTACACCCAGCCCTCCCCCACCAGGTTTTTGGAAAAAAGAACTTTCCTGGGAAGAAAGTGAAAGAGATAAAAACTATTTTTTTAACAAACACACAGGAAAAGGATAACAATGCTAAATATTAAAACCTCTCGCTGTGCAGAGAAAGCTGGGATAATTTGAGAGTCCTTCCGTGTTTCGGTGGGGTCTCCTGAAACATCCATAGACAGCGAGGCCCGTGCAAAGAAACAGGGAGCGATTCTTGAGAGAAGTTTCAGAGCTCTTTCTTCTCCAGCCACATGGGCGGGGCACTGCCAAAGAACTGAGCAATCACAGCACAACCAGGGCCCTCCTCGCACAGGGCAACACAAAATAAGCAGTGCTGAACAGGATTAGGGCACATGTGAGCAGGGAGCAGGGAGACCCCGTGCCCAGGCCATGCCTCTACCCCAGGGTCCCCTCTCCCATGACCTCATGGCAGGGGGGAGGAACCCCAACACTTCCGTAGGTGTAGTCTCTCTCCTCCTCCTTGCAGCTGGCTCATGGGCCCACATTCAGGGCCCCTACCTCGGGAGAAAATTCTCCCAATGTGGTCTGATGTTGAAAGAGTCAAGAAGAGAAGAAGGGGAAAAAACCCCCAAAGTCCCAGGAAAAGAAAGTTCAACTCTCCATCTCCCCCCAGAGAAAAGGAGCTGAAAACTGGCTAAAAAGAAACAAAGTTGCTTCCCTCTGCTCTTGCTGCAAGCAGGATGCAGAGGAGTGTGTATGTGTGTCCTTGAACAAACGCTCTGAGAAGTTTGTCCGGTTTTTTTTCCTCTCCCCCCTCTCAGGCTCAGTTGAAAGGCACAGAAATGCACAAAGTTCACTTCTGGGCATAGAGCAGCAATAGGGGATACACACAATAAAGTCACCCCAAGACACAGGGACAGAGAATTCAGTGGAAAGACTCCGAGAATTCTGCTCCCAGAGATCATTCATTCCTGCTCACACTGACCCTTGTAGAAAGGGGACATCGTTCCAGGCAGCCTGTACTGAGCATGTGGCTCCTGAGTGGGGTTTGTTGTTTAGGAAACCTGCTCAGGCTTTTCCATTCTTTCCTTGCAAACAGGAAAACTTCTCCTGGGGCTGTGTGCAGGCAGAGCCCTGAGGAGAGCAGGTGGCACATGGTGCGCTGGGCTGGGACAGCCAGCTGCAGAGCTCAAGGGAAGAAGCCCAAAGTGTCACAATGGCTCCTTGCCTTCACATGCAACACCTGGGTCACAATGGTCTCCTTGATTCCATGAGGCCCCACTGTGTCACAATGGCTCCTTGGTTCCATCAGGTTCCGCAGTGTCACCATGGTCTCCTTTGATCCGCATTGTCATCATGGACAATTGGTTCCATGAGGCCCCGCAGTGTCACAATGGTCCCTTGCTTCCATAGCTTTTACGTTGTAACAATGGACTCCTTGCTTCTATGAGCTAGCCTGCTTTTTGCAGAGGTGTCTTTGGTTCCAACAAGGCCCCGCTGTGTCTCAGTGCACCCTGGCTTCCATGTGGATCTGGAGTATCACAAAGGCTCCTTGGTTCCACCAGGTCCTGCTGTGTCACAATGGGTCCTGTGGTCCCTGAGGCCCTCCAAAGTCATTGTGGAGGCTTGCTTCCATGAGGTTCCATTATGTGCCAGTGGTCATCTTGGTTCCAGGAGTTTCCTTAGTGTCACAATGCTCTCCATGCTTCCATTAGGCCCTGCTTTGCCACAATGGTCCCCTTGTTTCCATGAGGCCCCGCTGTGTCACAATGGACCTATGGTTCCATGATGTTGCGTGGTGTCACCGTGCTCTTCTTGAATCCGCCGTGTAACCATGGACCATTGGTTCCATGCAGCCGTGTCACAATGGGCTCCTTGATTCCATGATTCCCCACGGTGTCACAATGGAGCCTTGTTTCTAGGAGGTTCTGTACTGTCACAATTGCCTCCTTGATGCCATCAGCCCCTGCAGTGTCACAATGGCTCCTTGGTTCCATGAGGAACACAATAGCTTGGCATAAGCATTGAGCAACAGCTGCTGAACACACCTGGCAACATCTGCTTGCATCAAAAGAGGGCTTCAAGCTGACAATGGCACCAGCAGCTTCCATCTGCAACAGAGACCCAGGAAAGGACAGGCTGTGCCGGTTTGGACAAATGTGGAGGAAAATATCCTCTGATAGAAGGCAGGTTACACCCAGCCCTCCCCCACCAGGTTTTTGGAAAAAAGAACTTTCCTGGGAAGAAAGTGAAAGAGATAAAACCTATTTTTTTAACAAACACACAGGAAAAGGATAGCAATGCTAAATATTAAAAGCTCTCGCTGTGCAGAGAAAGCTGGGATAATTTGAGAGTCCTTCTGTGTTTCGGTGGGGTCTCCTGAAACATCCATAGACAGCGAGGCCCGTGCAAAGAAACAGGGAGCGATTCTTGAGAGAAGTTTCAGAGCTCTTTCTTCTCCAGCCACACGGGCGGGGCACTGCCAAAGAACTGAGCAATCACAGCACAACCAGGGCACTCCTCGCACAGGGCAACACAAAATAAGCAGTGCTGAACAGGATTAGGGCACATGTCAGCAGGGAGCAGGGAGACCCCGTGCCCAGGCCATGCCTCTACCCCAGGGTCCCCTCTCCCATGACCTCATGGCAGGGGGGAGGAACCCCAACACTTCCGTAGGTGTAGTCTCTCTCCTCCTCCTTGCAGCTGGCTCATGGGCCCACATTCAGGGCCCCCACCTCGGGAGAAAATTCTCCCAATGTGGTCTGATGTTGAAAGAGTCAAGAAGAGAAGAAGGGGAAAAAACCCCCAAAGTCCCAGGAAAACAAAGTTCAACTCTCCATCTCCCCCCAGAGAAAAGGAGCTGAAAACTGGCTAAAAAGAAACAAAGTTGCTTCCTCTGCTCTTGCTGCAAGCAGGATGCAGAGGAGTGTGTATGTGTGTCCTTGAACAAACGCTCTGAGAAGTTTGTCCGGTTTTTTTCCTCTCCCCCCTCTCAGGCTCAGTTGAAAGGCACAGAAACGCACAAAGTTCACTTCTGGGCATAGAGCAGCAATAGGGGATACACACAATAAAGTCACCCCAAGACACAGGGACAGAGAATTCAGTGGAAAGACTCCGAGAATTCTGCTCCCAGAGATCATTCATTCCTGCTCACACTGACCCTTGTAGAAAGGGGACATCGTTCCAGGCAGCCTGTACTGAGCATGTGGCTCCTGAGTGGGGTTTGTTGTTTAGGAAACCTGCTCCGGCTTTTCCATTCTTTCCTTGCAAACAGGAAAACTTCTCCTGGGGCTGTGTGCAGGCAGAGCCCTGAGGAGAGCAGGTGGCACATGGTGCGCTGGGCTGGGACAGCCAGCTGCAGAGCTCAAGGGAAGAAGCCCAAAGTGTCACAATGGCTCCTTGCCTTCCCATGCAACACCTGGGTCACAATGGTCTCCTTGATTCCATGAGGCCCCACTGTGTCACAATGGCTCCTTGGTTCCATCAGGTTCCGCAGTGTCACCATGGTCTCCTTTGATCCGCATTGTCATCATGGACAATTGGTTCCATGAGGCCCCGCAGTGTCACAATGGTCCCTTGCTTCCATAGCTTTTACGTTGTAACAATGGACTCCTTGCTTCTATGAGCTAGCCTGCTTTTTGCAGAGGTGTCTTTGGTTCCAACAAGGCCCCGCTGTGTCTCAGTGCACCCTGGCTTCCATGTGGATCTGGAGTATCACAAAGGCTCCTTGGTTCCACCAGGTCCTGCTGTGTCACAATGGGTCCTGTGGTCCCTGAGGCCCTCCAAAACCATCGTGGAGGCTTGCTTCCATGAGGTTCCATTATGTGCCAGTGGTCATCTTGGTTCCAGGAGTTTCCTTAGTGTCACAATGCTCTCCATGCTTCCATTAGGCCCTGCTTTGCCACAATGGTCCCCTTGTTTCCATGAGGCCCCGCTGTGTCACAATGGACCTATGGTTCCGTGATGTTGCGTGGTGTCACCGTGCTCTTCTTGAATCCGCCGTGTAACCATGGACCATTGGTTCCATGCAGCCGTGTCACAATGGGCTCCTTGATTCCATGATTCCCCACGGTGTCACAATGGAGCCTTGTTTCTAGGAGGTTCTGTACTGTCACAATTGCCTCCTTGATGCCATCAGCCCCTGCAGTGTCACAATGGCTCCTTGGTTCCATGAGGAACACAATAGCTTGGCATAAGCATTGAGCAACAGCTGCTGAACACACCTGGCAACATCTGCTTGCATCAAAAGAGGGCTTCAAGCTGACAATGGCACCAGCAGCTCCCATCTGCAACAGAGACCCAGGAAAGGACAGGCTGTGCCGGTTTGGACAAATGTGGAGGAAAATATCCTCTGATAGAAGGCAGGTTACACCCAGCCCTCCCCCACCAGGTTTTTGGAAAAAAGAACTTTCCTGGGAAGAAAGTGAAAGAGATAAAAACTATTTTTTTAACAAACACACAGGAAAAGGATAACAATGCTAAATATTAAAAGCTCTCGCTGTGCAGAGAAAGCTGGGATAATTTGAGAGTCCTTCTGTGTTTCGGTGGGGTCTCCTGAAACATCCATAGACAGCGAGGCCCGTGCAAAGAAACAGGGAGCGATTCTTGAGAGAAGTTTCAGAGCTCTTTCTTCTCCAGCCACATGGGCGGGGCACTGCCAAAGAACTGAGCAATCACAGCACAACCAGGGCCCTCCTGGCACAGGGCAACACAAAATAAGCAGTGCTGAACAGGATTAGGGCACATGTGAGCAGGGAGCAGGGAGACCCCGTGCCCAGGCCATGCCTCTACCCCAGGGTCCCCTCTCCCATGACCTCATGGCAGGGGGGAGGAACCCCAACACTTCCGTAGGTGTAGTCTCTCTCCTCCTCCTTGCAGCTGGCTCATGGGCCCACATTCAGGGCCCCCACCTCGGGAGAAAATTCTCCCAATGTGCTCTGATGTTGAAAGAGTCAAGAAGAGAAGAAGGGAAAAAAAAACCCCGAAGTCCCAGGAAAACAAAGTTCAACTCTCCATCTCCCCCCAGAGAAAAGGAGCTGAAAACTGGCTAAAAAGAAACAAGGTTGCTTCCTCCGCTCTTGCTGCAAGCAGGATGCAGAGGAGTGTGTATGTGTGTCCTTGAACAAACGCTCTGAGAAGTTTGTCCGGTTTTTTTTCCTCTCCCCCCTCTCAGGCTCAGTTGAAAGGCACAGAAATGCACAAAGTTCACTTCTGGGCATAGAGCAGCAATAGGGGATACACACAATAAAGTCACCCCAAGACACAGGGACAGAGAATTCAGTGGAAAGACTCCGAGAATTCTGCTCCCAGAGATCATTCATTCCTGCTCACCCTGACCCTTGTAGAAAGGGGACATCGTTCCAGGCAGCCTGTACTGAGCATGTGGCTCCTGAGTGGGGTTTGTTGTTTAGGAAACCTGCTCCGGCTTTTCCATTCTTTCCTTGCAAACAGGAAAACTTCTCCTGGGGCTGTGTGCAGGCAGAGCCCTGAGGAGAGCAGGTGGCACATGGTGCGCTGGGCTGGGACAGCCAGCTGCAGAGCTCAAGGGAAGAAGCCCAAAGTGTCACAATGGCTCCTTGCCTTCACATGCAACACCTGGGTCACAATGGTCTCCTTGATTCCATGAGGCCCCACTGTGTCACAATGGCTCCTTGGTTCCATCAGGTTCCGCAGTGTCACCATGGTCTCCTTTGATCCGCACTGTCATCATGGACAATTGGTTCCATGAGGCCCCGCAGTGTCACAATGGTCCCTTGCTTCCATAGCTTTTACGTTGTAACAAAGGACTCCTTGCTTCTATGAGCTAGCCTGCTTTTTGCAGAGGTGTCTTTGGTTCCAACAAGGCCCCGCTGTGTCTCAGTGCACCCTGGCTTCCATGTGGATGTGGAGTATCACAAAGGCTCCTTGGTTCCACCAGGTCCTGCTGTGTCACAATGGGTCCTGTGGTCCCTGAGGCCCTCCAAAACCATCGTGGAGGCTTGCTTCCATGAGGTTCCATTATGTGCCAGTGGTCATCTTGGTTCCAGGAGTTTCCTTAGTGTCACAATGCCCTCCATGCTTCCATTAGGCCCTGCTTTGCCACAATGGTCCCCTTGTTTCCATGAGGCCCCGCTGTGTCACAATGGACCTATGGTTCCGTGATGTTGCGTGGTGTCACCGTGCTCTTCTTGAATCCGCCGTGTAACCATGGACCATTGGTTCCATGCAGCCGTGTCACAATGGGCTCCTTGATTCCATGATTCCCCACGGTGTCACAATGGAGCCTTGTTTCTAGGAGGTTCTGTACTGTCACAATTGCCTCCTTGATGCCATCAGCCCCTGCAGTGTCACAATGGCTCCTTGCTTCCATGAGGAACACAATAGCTTGGCATAAGCATTGAGCAACAGCTGCTGAACACACCTGGCAACATCTGCTTGCATCAAAAGAGGGCTTCAAGCTGACAATGGCACCAGCAGCTCCCATCTGCAACAGAGACCCAGGAAAGGACAGGCTGTGCCGGTTTGGACAAATGTGGAGGAAAATATCCTCTGATAGAAGGCAGGTTACACCCAGCCCTCCCCCACCAGGTTTTTGGAAAAAAGAACTTTCCTGGGAAGAAAGTGAAAGAGATAAAACCTATTTTTTTAACAAACACACAGGAAAAGGATAGCAATGCTAAATATTAAAAGCTCTCGCTGTGCAGAGAAAGCTGGGATAATTTGAGATTCCTTCCGTGTTTCGGTGGGGTCTCCTGAAACATCCATAGACAGCGAGGCCCGTGCAAAGAAACAGGGAGCGATTCTTGAGAGAAGTTTCAGAGCTCTTTCTTCTCCAGCCACATGGGCGGGGCACTGCCAAAGAACTGAGCAATCACAGCACAACCAGGGCCCTCCTCGCACAGGGCAACACAAAATAAGCAGTGCTGAACAGGATTAGGGCACATGTGAGCAGGGAGCAGGGAGACCCCCGTGCCCAGGCCATGCCTCTACCCCAGGGTCCCCTCTCCCATGACCTCATGGCAGGGGGGAGGAACCCCAACACTTCCGTAGGTGCAGTCTCTCTCCTCCTCCTTGCAGCTGGCTCATGGGCCCACATTCAGGGCCCCCACCTCGGGAGAAAATTCTCCCAATGTGGTCTGATGTTGAAAGAGTCAAGAAGAGAAGAAGGGGAAAAAACCCCCAAAGTCCCAGGAAAACAAAGTTCAACTCTCCATCTCCCCCCAGAGAAAAGGAGCTGAAAACTGGCTAAAAAGAAACAAAGTTGCTTCCTCTGCTCTTGCTGCAAGCAGGATGCAGAGGAGTGTGTATGTGTGTCCTTGAACAAACGCTCTGAGAAGTTTGTCCGGTTTTTTTTCCTCTCCCCCCTCTCAGGCTCAGTTGAAAGGCACAGAAATGCACAAAGTTCACTTCTGGGCATAGAGCAGCAATAGGGGATACACACAATAAAGTCACCCCAAGACACAGGGACAGAGAATTCAGTGGAAAGACTCCGAGAATTCTGCTCCCAGAGATCATTCATTCCTGCTCACCCTGACCCTTGTAGAAAGGGGACATCGTTCCAGGCAGCCTGTACTGAGCATGTGGCTCCTGAGTGGGGTTTGTTGTTTAGGAAACCTGCTCCGGCTTTTCCATTCTTTCCTTGCAAACAGGAAAACTTCTCCTGGGGCTGTGTGCAGGCAGAGCCCTGAGGAGAGCAGGTGGCACATGGTGCGCTGGGCTGGGACAGCCAGCTGCAGAGCTCAAGGGAAGAAGCCCAAAGTGTCACAATGGCTCCTTGCCTTCCCATGCAACACCTGGGTCACAATGGTCTCCTTGATTCCATGAGGCCCCACTGTGTCACAATGGCTCCTTGGTTCCATCAGGTTCCGCAGTGTCACCATGGTCTGCTTTGATCCGCACTGTCATCATGGACAATTGGTTCCATGAGGCCCCGCAGTGTCACAATGGTCCCTTGCTTCCATAGCTTTTACGTTGTAACAATGGACTCCTTGCTTCTATGAGCTAGCCTGCTTTTTGCAGAGGTGTCTTTGGTTCCAACAAGGCCCCGCTGTGTCTCAGTGCACCCTGGCTTCCATGTGGATGTGGAGTATCACAAAGGCTCCTTGGTTCCACCAGGTCCTGCTGTGTCACAATGGGTCCTGTGGTCCCTGAGGCCCTCCAAAACCATCGTGGAGGCTTGCTTCCATGAGGTTCCATTATGTGCCAGTGGTCATCTTGGTTCCAGGAGTTTCCTTAGTGTCACAATGCTCTCCATGCTTCCATTAGGCCCTGCTTTGCCACAATGGTCCCCTTGTTTCCATGAGGCCCCGCTGTGTCACAATGGACCTATGGTTCCGTGATGTTGCGTGGTGTCACCGTGCTCTTCTTGAATCCGCAGTGTAACCATGGACCATTGGTTCCATGCAGCCGTGTCACAATGGGCTCCTTGATTCCATGATTCCCCACGGTGTCACAATGGAGCCTTGTTTCTAGGAGGTTCTGTACTGTCACAATTGCCTCCTTGATGCCATCAGCCCCTGCAGTGTCACAATGGCTCCTTGGTTCCATGAGGAACACAATAGCTTGGCATAAGCATTGAGCAAC
This sequence comes from Aphelocoma coerulescens, assembly GCF_041296385.1. Lineage (NCBI taxonomy): Eukaryota > Metazoa > Chordata > Aves > Passeriformes > Corvidae > Aphelocoma > Aphelocoma coerulescens. The sequence continues at coordinate 765,735 of NW_027184074.1, forward strand.
AGCTGCTGAACACACCTGGCAACATCTGCTTGCATCAAAAGAGGGCTTCAAGCTGACAATGGCACCAGCAGCTTCCATCTGCAACAGAGACCCAGGAAAGGACAGGCTGTGCCGGTTTGGACAAATGTGGAGGAAAATATCCTCTGATAGAAGGCAGGTTACACCCAGCCCTCCCCCACCAGGTTTTTGGAAAAAAGAACTTTCCTGGGAAGAAAGTGAAAGAGATAAAAACTATTTTTTTAACAAACACACAGGAAAAGGATAACAATGCTAAATATTAAAACCTCTCGCTGTGCAGAGAAAGCTGGGATAATTTGAGAGTCCTTCTGTGTTTCGGTGGGGTCTCCTGAAACATCCATAGACAGCGAGGCCCGTGCAAAGAAACAGGGAGCCATTCTTGAGAGAAGTTTCAGAGCTCTTTCTTCTCCAGCCACATGGGCGGGGCACTGCCAAAGAACTGAGCAATCACAGCACAACCAGGGCCCTCCTCGCACAGGGCAACACAAAATAAGCAGTGCTGAACAGGATTAGGGCACATGTGAGCAGGGAGCAGGGAGACCCCGTGCCCAGGCCATGCCTCTACCCCAGGGTCCCCTCTCCCATGACCTCATGGCAGGGGGGAGGAACCCCAACACTTCCGTAGGTGTAGTCTCTCTCCTCCTCCTTGCAGCTGGCTCATGGGCCCACATTCAGGGCCCCCACCTCGGGAGAAAATTCTCCCAATGTGGTCTGATGTTGAAAGAGTCAAGAAGAGAAGAAGGGGAAAAAACCCCCAAAGTCCCAGGAAAACAAAGTTCAACTCTCCATCTCCCCCCAGAGAAAAGGAGCTGAAAACTGGCTAAAAAGAAACAAAGTTGCTTCCTCTGCTCTTGCTGCAAGCAGGATGCAGAGGAGTGTGTATGTGTGTCCTTGAACAAACGCTCTGAGAAGTTTGTCCGGTTTTTTTTCCTCTCCCCCCTCTCAGGCTCAGTTGAAAGGCACAGAAATGCACAAAGTTCACTTCTGGGCATAGAGCAGCAATAGGGGATACACACAATAAAGTCACCCCAAGACACAGGGACAGAGAATTCAGTGGAAAGACTCCGAGAATTCTGCTCCCAGAGATCATTCATTCCTGTTCACCCTGACCCTTGTAGAAAGGGGACATCGTTCCAGGCAGCCTGTACTGAGCATGTGGCTCCTGAGTGGGGTTTGTTGTTTAGGAAACCTGCTCCGGCTTTTCCATTCTTTCCTTGCAAACAGGAAAACTTCTCCTGGGGCTGTGTGCAGGCAGAGCCCTGAGGAGAGCAGGTGGCACATGGTGCGCTGGGCTGGGACAGCCAGCTGCAGAGCTCAAGGGAAGAAGCCCAAAGTGTCACAATGGCTCCTTGCCTTCACATGCAACACCTGGGTCACAATGGTCTCCTTGATTCCATGAGGCCCCACTGTGTCACAATGGCTCCTTGGTTCCATCAGGTTCCGCAGTGTCACCATGGTCTCCTTTGATCCGCATTGTCATCATGGACAATTGGTTCCATGAGGCCCCGCAGTGTCACAATGGTCCCTTGCTTCCATAGCTTTTACGTTGTAACAAAGGACTCCTTGCTTCTATGAGCTAGCCTGCTTTTTGCAGAGGTGTCTTTGGTTCCCACAAGGCCCCGCTGTGTCTCAGTGCACCCTGGCTTCCATGTGGATGTGGAGTATCACAAAGGCTCCTTGGTTCCACCAGGTCCTGCTGTGTCACAATGGGTCCTGTGGTCCCTGAGGCCCTCCAAAGTCATTGTGGAGGCTTGCTTCCATGAGGTTCCATTATGTGCCAGTGGTCATCTTGGTTCCAGGAGTTTCCTTAGTGTCACAATGCCCTCCATGCTTCCATTAGGCCCTGCTTTGCCACAATGGTCCCCTTGTTTCCATGAGGCCCCGCTGTGTCACAATGGACCTATGGTTCCATGATGTTGCATGGTGTCACCGTGCTCTTCTTGAATCCGCAGTGTAACCATGGACCATTGGTTCCATGCAGCCGTGTCACAATGGGCTCCTTGATTCCATGATTCCCCACGGTGTCACAATGGAGCCTTGTTTCTAGGAGGTTCTGTACTGTCACAATTGCCTCCTTGATGCCATCAGCCCCTGCAGTGTCACAATGGCTCCTTGGTTCCATGAGGAACACAATAGCTTTGCATAAGCATTGAGCAACAGCTGCTGAACACACCTGGCAACATCTGCTTGCATCAAAAGAGGGCTTCAAGCTGACAATGGCACCAGCAGCTTCCATCTGCAACAGAGACCCAGGAAAGGACAGGCTGTGCCGGTTTGGACAAATGTGGAGGAAAATATCCTCTGATAGAAGGCAGGTTACACCCAGCCCTCCCCCACCAGGTTTTTGGAAAAAAGAACTTTCCTGGGAAGAAAGTGAAAGAGATAAAACCTATTTTTTTAACAAACACACAGGAAAAGGATAGCAATGCTAAATATTAAAAGCTCTCGCTGTGCAGAGAAAGCTGGGATAATTTGAGATTCCTTCCGTGTTTCGGTGGGGTCTCCTGAAACATCCATAGACAGCGAGGCCCGTGCAAAGAAACAGGGAGCCATTCTTGAGAGAAGTTTCAGAGCTCTTTCTTCTCCAGCCACATGGGCGGGGCACTGCCAAAGAACTGAGCAATCACAGCACAACCAGGGCCCTCCTCACACAGGGCAACACAAAATAAGCAGTGCTGAACAGGATTAGGGCACATGTGAGCAGGGAGCAGGGAGACCCCCGTGCCCAGGCCATGCCTCTACCCCAGGGTCCCCTCTCCCATGACCTCATGGCAGGGGGGAGGAACCCCAACACTTCCGTAGGTGCAGTCTCTCTCCTCCTCCTTGCAGCTGGCTCATGGGCCCACATTCAGGGCCCCCACCTCGGGAGAAAATTCTCCCAATGTGGTCTGATGTTGAAAGAGTCAAGAAGAGAAGAAGGGGAAAAAACCCCCAAAGTCCCAGGAAAACAAAGTTCAACTCTCCATCTCCCCCCAGAGAAAAGGAGCTGAAAACTGGCTAAAAAGAAACAAAGTTGCTTCCTCTGCTCTTGCTGCAAGCAGGATGCAGAGGAGTGTGTATGTGTGTCCTTGAACAAACGCTCTGAGAAGTTTGTCCGGTTTTTTTTCCTCTCCCCCCTCTCAGGCTCAGTTGAAAGGCACAGAAATGCACAAAGTTCACTTCTGGGCATAGAGCAGCAATAGGGGATACACACAATAAAGTCACCCCAAGACACAGGGACAGAGAATTCAGTGGAAAGACTCCGAGAATTCTGCTCCCAGAGATCATTCATTCCTGCTCACCCTGACCCTTGTAGAAAGGGGACATCGTTCCAGGCAGCCTGTACTGAGCATGTGGCTCCTGAGTGGGGTTTGTTGTTTAGGAAACCTGCTCCGGCTTTTCCATTCTTTCCTTGCAAACAGGAAAACTTCTCCTGGGGCTGTGTGCAGGCAGAGCCCTGAGGAGAGCAGGTGGCACATGGTGCGCTGGGCTGGGACAGCCAGCTGCAGAGCTCAAGGGAAGAAGCCCAAAGTGTCACAATGGCTCCTTGCCTTCCCATGCAACACCTGGGTCACAATGGTCTCCTTGATTCCATGAGGCCCCACTGTGTCACAATGGCTCCTTGGTTCCATCAGGTTCCGCAGTGTCACCATGGTCTGCTTTGATCCGCACTGTCATCATGGACAATTGGTTCCATGAGGCCCCGCAGTGTCACAATGGTCCCTTGCTTCCATAGCTTTTACGTTGTAACAATGGACTCCTTGCTTCTATGAGCTAGCCTGCTTTTTGCAGAGGTGTCTTTGGTTCCAACAAGGCCCCGCTGTGTCTCAGTGCACCCTGGCTTCCATGTGGATGTGGAGTATCACAAAGGCTCCTTGGTTCCACCAGGTCCTGCTGTGTCACAATGGGTCCTGTGGTCCCTGAGGCCCTCCAAAACCATCGTGGAGGCTTGCTTCCATGAGGTTCCATTATGTGCCAGTGGTCATCTTGGTTCCAGGAGTTTCCTTAGTGTCACAATGCTCTCCATGCTTCCATTAGGCCCTGCTTTGCCACAATGGTCCCCTTGTTTCCATGAGGCCCCGCTGTGTCACAATGGACCTATGGTTCCGTGATGTTGCGTGGTGTCACCGTGCTCTTCTTGAATCCGCAGTGTAACCATGGACCATTGGTTCCATGCAGCCGTGTCACAATGGGCTCCTTGATTCCATGATTCCCCACGGTGTCACAATGGAGCCTTGTTTCTAGGAGGTTCTGTACTGTCACAATTGCCTCCTTGATGCCATCAGCCCCTGCAGTGTCACAATGGCTCCTTGGTTCCATGAGGAACACAATAGCTTGGCATAAGCATTGAGCAACAGCTGCTGAACACACCTGGCAACATCTGCTTGCATCAAAAGAGGGCTTCAAGCTGACAATGGCACCAGCAGCTTCCATCTGCAACAGAGACCCAGGAAAGGACAGGCTGTGCCGGTTTGGACAAATGTGGAGGAAAATATCCTCTGATAGAAGGCAGGTTACACCCAGCCCTCCCCCACCAGGTTTTTGGAAAAAAGAACTTTCCTGGGAAGAAAGTGAAAGAGATAAAAACTATTTTTTTAACAAACACACAGGAAAAGGATAACAATGCTAAATATTAAAACCTCTCGCTGTGCAGAGAAAGCTGGGATAATTTGAGAGTCCTTCTGTGTTTCGGTGGGGTCTCCTGAAACATCCATAGACAGCGAGGCCCGTGCAAAGAAACAGGGAGCCATTCTTGAGAGAAGTTTCAGAGCTCTTTCTTCTCCAGCCACATGGGCGGGGCACTGCCAAAGAACTGAGCAATCACAGCACAACCAGGGCCCTCCTCGCACAGGGCAACACAAAATAAGCAGTGCTGAACAGGATTAGGGCACATGTGAGCAGGGAGCAGGGAGACCCCGTGCCCAGGCCATGCCTCTACCCCAGGGTCCCCTCTCCCATGACCTCATGGCAGGGGGGAGGAACCCCAACACTTCCGTAGGTGTAGTCTCTCTCCTCCTCCTTGCAGCTGGCTCATGGGCCCACATTCAGGGCCCCCACCTCGGGAGAAAATTCTCCCAATGTGGTCTGATGTTGAAAGAGTCAAGAAGAGAAGAAGGGGAAAAAACCCCCAAAGTCCCAGGAAAACAAAGTTCAACTCTCCATCTCCCCCCAGAGAAAAGGAGCTGAAAACTGGCTAAAAAGAAACAAAGTTGCTTCCTCTGCTCTTGCTGCAAGCAGGATGCAGAGGAGTGTGTATGTGTGTCCTTGAACAAACGCTCTGAGAAGTTTGTCCGGTTTTTTTTCCTCTCCCCCCTCTCAGGCTCAGTTGAAAGGCACAGAAATGCACAAAGTTCACTTCTGGGCATAGAGCAGCAATAGGGGATACACACAATAAAGTCACCCCAAGACACAGGGACAGAGAATTCAGTGGAAAGACTCCGAGAATTCTGCTCCCAGAGATCATTCATTCCTGTTCACCCTGACCCTTGTAGAAAGGGGACATCGTTCCAGGCAGCCTGTACTGAGCATGTGGCTCCTGAGTGGGGTTTGTTGTTTAGGAAACCTGCTCCGGCTTTTCCATTCTTTCCTTGCAAACAGGAAAACTTCTCCTGGGGCTGTGTGCAGGCAGAGCCCTGAGGAGAGCAGGTGGCACATGGTGCGCTGGGCTGGGACAGCCAGCTGCAGAGCTCAAGGGAAGAAGCCCAAAGTGTCACAATGGCTCCTTGCCTTCACATGCAACACCTGGGTCACAATGGTCTCCTTGATTCCATGAGGCCCCACTGTGTCACAATGGCTCCTTGGTTCCATCAGGTTCCGCAGTGTCACCATGGTCTCCTTTGATCCGCATTGTCATCATGGACAATTGGTTCCATGAGGCCCCGCAGTGTCACAATGGTCCCTTGCTTCCATAGCTTTTACGTTGTAACAAAGGACTCCTTGCTTCTATGAGCTAGCCTGCTTTTTGCAGAGGTGTCTTTGGTTCCCACAAGGCCCCGCTGTGTCTCAGTGCACCCTGGCTTCCATGTGGATGTGGAGTATCACAAAGGCTCCTTGGTTCCACCAGGTCCTGCTGTGTCACAATGGGTCCTGTGGTCCCTGAGGCCCTCCAAAGTCATTGTGGAGGCTTGCTTCCATGAGGTTCCATTATGTGCCAGTGGTCATCTTGGTTCCAGGAGTTTCCTTAGTGTCACAATGCCCTCCATGCTTCCATTAGGCCCTGCTTTGCCACAATGGTCCCCTTGTTTCCATGAGGCCCCGCTGTGTCACAATGGACCTATGGTTCCATGATGTTGCATGGTGTCACCGTGCTCTTCTTGAATCCGCAGTGTAACCATGGACCATTGGTTCCATGCAGCCGTGTCACAATGGGCTCCTTGATTCCATGATTCCCCACGGTGTCACAATGGAGCCTTGTTTCTAGGAGGTTCTGTACTGTCACAATTGCCTCCTTGATGCCATCAGCCCCTGCAGTGTCACAATGGCTCCTTGGTTCCATGAGGAACACAATAGCTTTGCATAAGCATTGAGCAACAGCTGCTGAACACACCTGGCAACATCTGCTTGCATCAAAAGAGGGCTTCAAGCTGACAATGGCACCAGCAGCTTCCATCTGCAACAGAGACCCAGGAAAGGACAGGCTGTGCCGGTTTGGACAAATGTGGAGGAAAATATCCTCTGATAGAAGGCAGGTTACACCCAGCCCTCCCCCACCAGGTTTTTGGAAAAAAGAACTTTCCTGGGAAGAAAGTGAAAGAGATAAAAACTATTTTTTTAACAAACACACAGGAAAAGGATAGCAATGCTAAATATTAAAAGCTCTCGCTGTGCAGAGAAAGCTGGGATAATTTGAGAGTCCTTCTGTGTTTCGGTGGGGTCTCCTGAAACATCCATAGACAGCGAGGCCCGTGCAAAGAAACAGGGAGCCATTCTTGAGAGAAGTTTCAGAGCTCTTTCTTCTCCAGCCACATGGGCGGGGCACTGCCAAAGAACTGAGCAATCACAGCACAACCAGGGCCCTCCTCGCACAGGGCAACACAAAATAAGCAGTGCTGAACAGGATTAGGGCACATGTCAGCAGGGAGCAGGGAGACCCCGTGCCCAGGCCATGCCTCTACCCCAGGGTCCCCTCTCCCATGACCTCATGGCAGGGGGGAGGAACCCCAACACTTCCGTAGGTGTAGTCTCTCTCCTCCTCCTTGCAGCTGGCTCATGGGCCCACATTCAGGGCCCCCACCTCGGGAGAAAATTCTCCCAATGTGGTCTGATGTTGAAAGAGTCAAGAAGAGAAGAAGGGGAAAAAACCCCCAAAGTCCCAGGAAAACAAAGTTCAACTCTCCATCTCCCCCCAGAGAAAAGGAGCTGAAAACTGGCTAAAAAGAAACCAAGTTGCTTCCTCTGCTCTTGCTGCAAGCAGGATGCAGAGGAGTGTGTATGTGTGTCCTTGAACAAACGCTCTGAGAAGTTTGTCCGGTTTTTTTCCTCTCCCCCCTCTCAGGCTCAGTTGAAAGGCACAGAAATGCACAAAGTTCACTTCTGGGCATAGAGCAGCAATAGGGGATACACACAATAAAGTCACCCCAAGACACAGGGACAGAGAATTCAGTGGAAAGACTCCGAGAATTCTGCTCCCAGAGATCATTCATTCCTGCTCACCCTGACCCTTGTAGAAAGGGGACATCGTTCCAGGCAGCCTGTACTGAGCATGTGGCTCCTGAGTGGGGTTTGTTGTTTAGGAAACCTGCTCCGGCTTTTCCATTCTTTCCTTGCAAACAGGAAAACTTCTCCTGGGGCTGTGTGCAGGCAGAGCCCTGAGGAGAGCAGGTGGCACATGGTGCACTGGGCTGGGACAGCCAGCTGCAGAGCTCAAGGGAAGAAGCCCAAAGTGTCACAATGGCTCCTTGCCTTCACATGCAACACCTGGGTCACAATGGTCTCCTTGATTCCATGAGGCCCCACTGTGTCACAATGGCTCCTTGGTTCCATCAGGTTCCGCAGTGTCACCATGGTCTCCTTTGATCCGCATTGTCATCATGGACAATTGGTTCCATGAGGCCCCGCAGTGTCACAATGGTCCCTTGCTTCCATAGCTTTTACGTTGTAACAATGGACTCCTTGCTTCTATGAGCTAGCCTGCTTTTTGCAGAGGTGTCTTTGGTTCCAACAAGGCCCCGCTGTGTCTCAGTGCACCCTGGCTTCCATGTGGATGTGGAGTATCACAAAGGCTCCTTGGTTCCACCAGGTCCTGCTGTGTCACAATGGGTCCTGTGGTCCCTGAGGCCCTCCAAAGTCATTGTGGAGGCTTGCTTCCATGAGGTTCCATTATGTGCCAGTGGTCATCTTGGTTCCAGGAGTTTCCTTAGTGTCACAATGCTCTCCATGCTTCCATTAGGCCCTGCTTTGCCACAATGGTCCCCTTGTTTCCATGAGGCCCCGCTGTGTCACAATGGACCTATGGTTCCATGATGTTGCGTGGTGTCACCGTGCTCTTCTTGAATCCGCAGTGTAACCATGGACCATTGGTTCCATGCAGCCGTGTCACAATGGGCTCCTTGATTCCATGATTCCCCACGGTGTCACAATGGAGCCTTGTTTCTAGGAGGTTCTGTACTGTCACAATTGCCTCCTTGATGCCATCAGCCCCTGCAGTGTCACAATGGCTCCTTGGTTCCATGAGGAACACAATAGCTTGGCATAAGCATTGAGCAACAGCTGCTGAACACACCTGGCAACATCTGCTTGCATCAAAAGAGGGCTTCAAGCTGACAATGGCACCAGCAGCTTCCATCTGCAACAGAGACCCAGGAAAGGACAGGCTGTGCCGGTTTGGACAAATGTGGAGGAAAATATCCTCTGATAGAAGGCAGGTTACACCCAGCCCTCCCCCACCAGGTTTTTGGAAAAAAGAACTTTCCTGGGAAGAAAGTGAAAGAGATAAAAACTATTTTTTTAACAAACACACAGGAAAAGGATAACAATGCTAAATATTAAAACCTCTCGCTGTGCAGAGAAAGCTGGGATAATTTGAGAGTCCTTCTGTGTTTCGGTGGGGTCTCCTGAAACATCCATAGACAGCGAGGCCCGTGCAAAGAAACAGGGAGCCATTCTTGAGAGAAGTTTCAGAGCTCTTTCTTCTCCAGCCACATGGGCGGGGCACTGCCAAAGAACTGAGCAATCACAGCACAACCAGGGCCCTCCTCGCACAGGGCAACACAAAATAAGCAGTGCTGAACAGGATTAGGGCACATGTGAGCAGGGAGCAGGGAGACCCCGTGCCCAGGCCATGCCTCTACCCCAGGGTCCCCTCTCCCATGACCTCATGGCAGGGGGGAGGAACCCCAACACTTCCGTAGGTGTAGTCTCTCTCCTCCTCCTTGCAGCTGGCTCATGGGCCCACATTCAGGGCCCCCACCTCGGGAGAAAATTCTCCCAATGTGCTCTGATGTTGAAAGAGTCAAGAAGAGAAGAAGGGGAAAAAACCCCCAAAGTCCCAGGAAAACAAAGTTCAACTCTCCATCTCCCCCCAGAGAAAAGGAGCTGAAAACTGGCTAAAAAGAAACAAAGTTGCTTCCTCTGCTCTTGCTGCAAGCAGGATGCAGAGGAGTGTGTATGTGTGTCCTTGAACAAACGCTCTGAGAAGTTTGTCCGTTTTTTTTTCCTCTCCCCCCTCTCAGGCTCAGTTGAAAGGCACAGAAATGCACAAAGTTCACTTCTGGGCATAGAGCAGCAATAGGGGATACACACAATAAAGTCACCCCAAGACACAGGGACAGAGAATTCAGTGGAAAGACTCCGAGAATTCTGCTCCCAGAGATCATTCATTCCTGCTCACCCTGACCCTTGTAGAAAGGGGACATCGTTCCAGGCAGCCTGTACTGAGCATGTGGCTCCTGAGTGGGGTTTGTTGTTTAGGAAACCTGCTCCGGCTTTTCCATTCTTTCCTTGCAAACAGGAAAACTTCTCCTGGGGCTGTGTGCAGGCAGAGCCCTGAGGAGAGCAGGTGGCACATGGTGCGCTGGGCTGGGACAGCCAGCTGCAGAGCTCAAGGGAAGAAGCCCAAAGTGTCACAATGGCTCCTTGCCTTCCCATGCAACACCTGGGTCACAATGGTCTCCTTGATTCCATGAGGCCCCACTGTGTCACACTGGCTCCTTGGTTCCATCAGCTTCCGCAGTGTCACCATGGTCTCCTTTGATCCGCATTGTCATCATGGACAATTGGTTCCATGAGGCCCCGCAGTGTCACAATGGTCCCTTGCTTCCATAGCTTTTACGTTGTAACAATGGACTCCTTGCTTCTATGAGCTAGCCTGCTTTTTGCAGAGGTGTCTTTGGTTCCAACAAGGCCCCGCTGTGTCTCAGTGCACCCTGGCTTCCATGTGGATCTGGAGTATCACAAAGGCTCCTTGGTTCCACCAGGTCCTGCTGTGTCACAATGGGTCCTGTGGTCCCTGAGGCCCTCCAAAGTCATTGTGGAGGCTTGCTTCCATGAGGTTCCATTATGTGCCAGTGGTCATCTTGGTTCCAGGAGTTTCCTTAGTGTCACAATGCTCTCCATGCTTCCATTAGGCCCTGCTTTGCCACAATGGTCCCCTTGTTTCCATGAGGCCCCGCTGTGTCACAATGGACCTATGGTTCCATGATGTTGCGTGGTGTCACCGTGCTCTTCTTGAATCCGCAGTGTAACCATGGACCATTGGTTCCATGCAGCCGTGTCACAATGGGCTCCTTGATTCCATGATTCCCCACGGTGTCACAATGGAGCCTTGTTTCTAGGAGGTTCTGTACTGTCACAATTGCCTCCTTGATGCCATCAGCCCCTGCAGTGTCACAATGGCTCCTTGCTTCCATGAGGAACACAATAGCTTGGCATAAGCATTGAGCAACAGCTGCTGAACACACCTGGCAACATCTGCTTGCATCAAAAGAGGGCTTCAAGCTGACAATGGCACCAGCACCTTCCATCTGCAACAGAGACCCAGGAAAGGACAGGCTGTGCCGGTTTGGACAAATGTGGAGGAAAATATCCTCTGATAGAAGGCAGGTTACACCCAGCCCTCCCCCACCAGGTTTTTGGAAAAAAGAACTTTCCTGGGAAGAAAGTGAAAGAGATAAAAACTATTTTTTTAACAAACACACAGGAAAAGGATAGCAATGCTAAATATTAAAAGCTCTCGCTGTGCAGAGAAAGCTGGGATAATTTGAGAGTCCTTCTGTGTTTCGGTGGGGTCTCCTGAAACATCCATAGACAGCGAGGCCCGTGCAAAGAAACAGGGAGCCATTCTTGAGAGAAGTTTCAGAGCTCTTTCTTCTCCAGCCACACGGGCGGGGCACTGCCAAAGAACTGAGCAATCACAGCACAACCAGGGCCCTCCTCGCACAGGGCAACACAAAATAAGCAGTGCTGAACAGGATTAGGGCACATGTGAGCAGGGAGCAGGGAGACCCCGTGCCCAGGCCATGCCTCTACCCCAGGGTCCCCTCTCCCATGACCTCATGGCAGGGGGGAGGAACCCCAACACTTCCGTAGGTGTAGTCTCTCTCCTCCTCCTTGCAGCTGGCTCATGGGCCCACATTCAGGGCCCCCACCTCGGGAGAAAATTCTCCCAATGTGGTCTGATGTTGAAAGAGTCAAGAAGAGAAGAAGGGGAAAAAACCCCCAAAGTCCCAGGAAAACAAAGTTCAACTCTCCATCTCCCCCCAGAGAAAAGGAGCTGAAAACTGGCTAAAAAGAAACAAAGTTGCTTCCTCTGCTCTTGCTGCAAGCAGGATGCAGAGGAGTGTGTATGTGTGTCCTTGAACAAACGCTCTGAGAAGTTTGTCCGGTTTTTTTCCTCTCCCCCCTCTCAGGCTCAGTTGAAAGGCACAGAAATGCACAAAGTTCACTTCTGGGCATAGAGCAGCAATAGGGGATACACACAATAAAGTCACCCCAAGACACAGGGACAGAGAATTCAGTGGAAAGACTCCGAGAATTCTGCTCCCAGAGATCATTCATTCCTGCTCACACTGACCCTTGTAGAAAGGGGACATCGTTCCAGGCAGCCTGTACTGAGCATGTGGCTCCTGAGTGGGGTTTGTTGTTTAGGAAACCTGCTCCGGCTTTTCCATTCTTTCCTTGCAAACAGGAAAACTTCTCCTGGGGCTGTGTGCAGGCAGAGCCCTGAGGAGAGCAGGTGGCACATGGTGCGCTGGGCTGGGACAGCCAGCTGCAGAGCTCAAGGGAAGAAGCCCAAAGTGTCACAATGGCTCCTTGCCTTCCCATGCAACACCTGGGTCACAATGGTCTCCTTGATTCCATGAGGCCCCACTGTGTCACAATGGCTCCTTGGTTCCATCAGGTTCCGCAGTGTCACCATGGTCTCCTTTGATCCGCATTGTCATCATGGACAATTGGTTCCATGAGGCCCCGCAGTGTCACAATGGTCCCTTGCTTCCATAGCTTTTACGTTGTAACAATGGACTCCTTGCTTCTATGAGCTAGCCTGCTTTTTGCAGAGGTGTCTTTGGTTCCAACAAGGCCCCGCTGTGTCTCAGTGCACCCTGGCTTCCATGTGGATCTGGAGTATCACAAAGGCTCCTTGGTTCCACCAGGTCCTGCTGTGTCACAATGGGTCCTGTGGTCCCTGAGGCCCTCCAAAACCATCGTGGAGGCTTGCTTCCATGAGGTTCCATTATGTGCCAGTGGTCATCTTGGTTCCAGGAGTTTCCTTAGTGTCACAATGCTCTCCATGCTTCCATTAGGCCCTGCTTTGCCACAATGGTCCCCTTGTTTCCATGAGGCCCCGCTGTGTCACAATGGACCTATGGTTCCGTGATGTTGCGTGGTGTCACCGTGCTCTTCTTGAATCCGCCGTGTAACCATGGACCATTGGTTCCATGCAGCCGTGTCACAATGGGCTCCTTGATTCCATGATTCCCCACGGTGTCACAATGGAGCCTTGTTTCTAGGAGGTTCTGTACTGTCACAATTGCCTCCTTGATGCCATCAGCCCCTGCAGTGTCACAATGGCTCCTTGGTTCCATGAGGAACACAATAGCTTGGCATAAGCATTGAGCAACAGCTGCTGAACACACCTGGCAACATCTGCTTGCATCAAAAGAGGGCTTCAAGCTGACAATGGCACCAGCAGCTCCCATCTGCAACAGAGACCCAGGAAAGGACAGGCTGTGCCGGTTTGGACAAATGTGGAGGAAAATATCCTCTGATAGAAGGCAGGTTACACCCAGCCCTCCCCCACCAGGTTTTTGGAAAAAAGAACTTTCCTGGGAAGAAAGTGAAAGAGATAAAAACTATTTTTTTAACAAACACACAGGAAAAGGATAACAATGCTAAATATTAAAAGCTCTCGCTGTGCAGAGAAAGCTGGGATAATTTGAGAGTCCTTCTGTGTTTCGGTGGGGTCTCCTGAAACATCCATAGACAGCGAGGCCCGTGCAAAGAAACAGGGAGCGATTCTTGAGAGAAGTTTCAGAGCTCTTTCTTCTCCAGCCACATGGGCGGGGCACTGCCAAAGAACTGAGCAATCACAGCACAACCAGGGCCCTCCTGGCACAGGGCAACACAAAATAAGCAGTGCTGAACAGGATTAGGGCACATGTCAGCAGGGAGCAGGGAGACCCCGTGCCCAGGCCATGCCTCTACCCCAGGGTCCCCTCTCCCATGACCTCATGGCAGGGGGGAGGAACCCCAACACTTCCGTAGGTGTAGTCTCTCTCCTCCTCCTTGCAGCTGGCTCATGGGCCCACATTCAGGGCCCCCACCTCGGGAGAAAATTCTCCCAATGTGCTCTGATGTTGAAAGAGTCAAGAAGAGAAGAAGGGAAAAAAAAACCCCGAAGTCCCAGGAAAACAAAGTTCAACTCTCCATCTCCCCCCAGAGAAAAGGAGCTGAAAACTGGCTAAAAAGAAACAAGGTTGCTTCCTCCGCTCTTGCTGCAAGCAGGATGCAGAGGAGTGTGTATGTGTGTCCTTGAACAAACGCTCTGAGAAGTTTGTCCGGTTTTTTTTCCTCTCCCCCCTCTCAGGCTCAGTTGAAAGGCACAGAAATGCACAAAGTTCACTTCTGGGCATAGAGCAGCAATAGGGGATACACACAATAAAGTCACCCCAAGACACAGGGACAGAGAATTCAGTGGAAAGACTCCGAGAATTCTGCTCCCAGAGATCATTCATTCCTGCTCACCCTGACCCTTGTAGAAAGGGGACATCGTTCCAGGCAGCCTGTACTGAGCATGTGGCTCCTGAGTGGGGTTTGTTGTTTAGGAAACCTGCTCCGGCTTTTCCATTCTTTCCTTGCAAACAGGAAAACTTCTCCTGGGGCTGTGTGCAGGCAGAGCCCTGAGGAGAGCAGGTGGCACATGGTGCGCTGGGCTGGGACAGCCAGCTGCAGAGCTCAAGGGAAGAAGCCCAAAGTGTCACAATGGCTCCTTGCCTTCACATGCAACACCTGGGTCACAATGGTCTCCTTGATTCCATGAGGCCCCACTGTGTCACAATGGCTCCTTGGTTCCATCAGGTTCCGCAGTGTCACCATGGTCTCCTTTGATCCGCACTGTCATCATGGACAATTGGTTCCATGAGGCCCCGCAGTGTCACAATGGTCCCTTGCTTCCATAGCTTTTACGTTGTAACAAAGGACTCCTTGCTTCTATGAGCTAGCCTGCTTTTTGCAGAGGTGTCTTTGGTTCCAACAAGGCCCCGCTGTGTCTCAGTGCACCCTGGCTTCCATGTGGATCTGGAGTATCACAAAGGCTCCTTGGTTCCACCAGGTCCTGCTGTGTCACAATGGGTCCTGTGGTCCCTGAGGCCCTCCAAAACCATCGTGGAGGCTTGCTTCCATGAGGTTCCATTATGTGCCAGTGGTCATCTTGGTTCCAGGAGTTTCCTTAGTGTCACAATGCCCTCCATGCTTCCATTAGGCCCTGCTTTGCCACAATGGTCCCCTTGTTTCCATGAGGCCCCGCTGTGTCACAATGGACCTATGGTTCCGTGATGTTGCGTGGTGTCACCGTGCTCTTCTTGAATCCGCCGTGTAACCATGGACCATTGGTTCCATGCAGCCGTGTCACAATGGGCTCCTTGATTCCATGATTCCCCACGGTGTCACAATGGAGCCTTGTTTCTAGGAGGTTCTGTACTGTCACAATTGCCTCCTTGATGCCATCAGCCCCTGCAGTGTCACAATGGCTCCTTGCTTCCATGAGGAACACAATAGCTTGGCATAAGCATTGAGCAACAGCTGCTGAACACACCTGGCAACATCTGCTTGCATCAAAAGAGGGCTTCAAGCTGACAATGGCACCAGCAGCTCCCATCTGCAACAGAGACCCAGGAAAGGACAGGCTGTGCTGGTTTGGACAAATGTGGAGGAAAATATCCTCTGATAGAAGGCAGGTTACACCCAGCCCTCCCCCACCAGGTTTTTGGAAAAAAGAACTTTCCTGGGAAGAAAGTGAAAGAGATAAAACCTATTTTTTTAACAAACACACAGGAAAAGGATAGCAATGCTAAATATTAAAAGCTCTCGCTGTGCAGAGAAAGCTGGGATAATTTGAGAGTCCTTCTGTGTTTCGGTGGGGTCTCCTGAAACATCCATAGACAGCGAGGCCCGTGCAAAGAAACAGGGAGCGATTCTTGAGAGAAGTTTCAGAGCTCTTTCTTCTCCAGCCACATGGGCGGGGCACTGCCAAAGAACTGAGCAATCACAGCACAACCAGGGCCCTCCTCACACAGGGCAACACAAAATAAGCAGTGCTGAACAGGATTAGGGCACATGTGAGCAGGGAGCAGGGAGACCCCCGTGCCCAGGCCATGCCTCTACCCCAGGGTCCCCTCTCCCATGACCTCATGGCAGGGGGGAGGAACCCCAACACTTCCGTAGGTGCAGTCTCTCTCCTCCTCCTTGCAGCTGGCTCATGGGCCCACATTCAGGGCCCCCACCTCGGGAGAAAATTCTCCCAATGTGGTCTGATGTTGAAAGAGTCAAGAAGAGAAGAAGGGGAAAAAACCCCCAAAGTCCCAGGAAAACAAAGTTCAACTCTCCATCTCCCCCCAGAGAAAAGGAGCTGAAAACTGGCTAAAAAGAAACAAAGTTGCTTCCTCTGCTCTTGCTGCAAGCAGGATGCAGAGGAGTGTGTATGTGTGTCCTTGAACAAACGCTCTGAGAAGTTTGTCCGGTTTTTTTTCCTCTCCCCCCTCTCAGGCTCAGTTGAAAGGCACAGAAATGCACAAAGTTCACTTCTGGGCATAGAGCAGCAATAGGGGATACACACAATAAAGTCACCCCAAGACACAGGGACAGAGAATTCAGTGGAAAGACTCCGAGAATTCTGCTCCCAGAGATCATTCATTCCTGCTCACCCTGACCCTTGTAGAAAGGGGACATCGTTCCAGGCAGCCTGTACTGAGCATGTGGCTCCTGAGTGGGGTTTGTTGTTTAGGAAACCTGCTCCGGCTTTTCCATTCTTTCCTTGCAAACAGGAAAACTTCTCCTGGGGCTGTGTGCAGGCAGAGCCCTGAGGAGAGCAGGTGGCACATGGTGCGCTGGGCTGGGACAGCCAGCTGCAGAGCTCAAGGGAAGAAGCCCAAAGTGTCACAATGGCTCCTTGCCTTCCCATGCAACACCTGGGTCACAATGGTCTCCTTGATTCCATGAGGCCCCACTGTGTCACAATGGCTCCTTGGTTCCATCAGGTTCCGCAGTGTCACCATGGTCTCCTTTGATCCGCATTGTCATCATGGACAATTGGTTCCATGAGGCCCCGCAGTGTCACAATGGTCCCTTGCTTCCATAGCTTTTACGTTGTAACAATGGACTCCTTGCTTCTATGAGCTAGCCTGCTTTTTGCAGAGGTGTCTTTGGTTCCAACAAGGCCCCGCTGTGTCTCAGTGCACCCTGGCTTCCATGTGGATGTGGAGTATCACAAAGGCTCCTTGGTTCCACCAGGTCCTGCTGTGTCACAATGGGTCCTGTGGTCCCTGAGGCCCTCCAAAACCATCGTGGAGGCTTGCTTCCATGAGGTTCCATTATGTGCCAGTGGTCATCTTGGTTCCAGGAGTTTCCTTAGTGTCACAATGCTCTCCATGCTTCCATTAGGCCCTGCTTTGCCACAATGGTCCCCTTGTTTCCATGAGGCCCCGCTGTGTCACAATGGACCTATGGTTCCATGATGTTGCATGGTGTCACCGTGCTCTTCTTGAATCCGCAGTGTAACCATGGACCATTGGTTCCATGCAGCCGTGTCACAATGGGCTCCTTGATTCCATGATTCCCCACGGTGTCACAATGGAGCCTTGTTTCTAGGAGGTTCTGTACTGTCACAATTGCCTCCTTGATGCCATCAGCCCCTGCAGTGTCACAATGGCTCCTTGGTTCCATGAGGAACACAATAGCTTGGCATAAGCATTGAGCAACAGCTGCTGAACACACCTGGCAACATCTGCTTGCATCAAAAGAGGGCTTCAAGCTGACAATGGCACCAGCAGCTTCCATCTGCAACAGAGACCCAGGAAAGGACAGGCTGTGCCGGTTTGGACAAATGTGGAGGAAAATATCCTCTGATAGAAGGCAGGTTACACCCAGCCCTCCCCCACCAGGTTTTTGGAAAAAAGAACTTTCCTGGGAAGAAAGTGAAAGAGATAAAAACTATTTTTTTAACAAACACACAGGAAAAGGATAGCAATGCTAAATATTAAAAGCTCTCGCTGTGCAGAGAAAGCTGGGATAATTTGAGAGTCCTTCTGTGTTTCGGTGGGGTCTCCTGAAACATCCATAGACAGCGAGGCCCGTGCAAAGAAACAGGGAGCCATTCTTGAGAGAAGTTTCAGAGCTCTTTCTTCTCCAGCCACATGGGCGGGGCACTGCCAAAGAACTGAGCAATCACAGCACAACCAGGGCCCTCCTCGCACAGGGCAACACAAAATAAGCAGTGCTGAACAGGATTAGGGCACATGTCAGCAGGGAGCAGGGAGACCCCGTGCCCAGGCCATGCCTCTACCCCAGGGTCCCCTCTCCCATGACCTCATGGCAGGGGGGAGGAACCCCAACACTTCCGTAGGTGTAGTCTCTCTCCTCCTCCTTGCAGCTGGCTCATGGGCCCACATTCAGGGCCCCCACCTCGGGAGAAAATTCTCCCAATGTGGTCTGATGTTGAAAGAGTCAAGAAGAGAAGAAGGGGAAAAAACCCCCAAAGTCCCAGGAAAACAAAGTTCAACTCTCCATCTCCCCCCAGAGAAAAGGAGCTGAAAACTGGCTAAAAAGAAACAAAGTTGCTTCCTCTGCTCTTGCTGCAAGCAGGATGCAGAGGAGTGTGTATGTGTGTCCTTGAACAAACGCTCTGAGAAGTTTGTCCGGTTTTTTTCCTCTCCCCCCTCTCAGGCTCAGTTGAAAGGCACAGAAATGCACAAAGTTCACTTCTGGGCATAGAGCAGCAATAGGGGATACACACAATAAAGTCACCCCAAGACACAGGGACAGAGAATTCAGTGGAAAGACTCCGAGAATTCTGCTCCCAGAGATCATTCATTCCTGCTCACCCTGACCCTTGTAGAAAGGGGACATCGTTCCAGGCAGCCTGTACTGAGCATGTGGCTCCTGAGTGGGGTTTGTTGTTTAGGAAACCTGCTCCGGCTTTTCCATTCTTTCCTTGCAAACAGGAAAACTTCTCCTGGGGCTGTGTGCAGGCAGAGCCCTGAGGAGAGCAGGTGGCACATGGTGCACTGGGCTGGGACAGCCAGCTGCAGAGCTCAAGGGAAGAAGCCCAAAGTGTCACAATGGCTCCTTGCCTTCACATGCAACACCTGGGTCACAATGGTCTCCTTGATTCCATGAGGCCCCACTGTGTCACAATGGCTCCTTGGTTCCATCAGGTTCCGCAGTGTCACCATGGTCTCCTTTGATCCGCATTGTCATCATGGACAATTGGTTCCATGAGGCCCCGCAGTGTCACAATGGTCCCTTGCTTCCATAGCTTTTACGTTGTAACAATGGACTCCTTGCTTCTATGAGCTAGCCTGCTTTTTGCAGAGGTGTCTTTGGTTCCAACAAGGCCCCGCTGTGTCTCAGTGCACCCTGGCTTCCATGTGGATGTGGAGTATCACAAAGGCTCCTTGGTTCCACCAGGTCCTGCTGTGTCACAATGGGTCCTGTGGTCCCTGAGGCCCTCCAAAGTCATTGTGGAGGCTTGCTTCCATGAGGTTCCATTATGTGCCAGTGGTCATCTTGGTTCCAGGAGTTTCCTTAGTGTCACAATGCTCTCCATGCTTCCATTAGGCCCTGCTTTGCCACAATGGTCCCCTTGTTTCCATGAGGCCCCGCTGTGTCACAATGGACCTATGGTTCCATGATGTTGCGTGGTGTCACCGTGCTCTTCTTGAATCCGCAGTGTAACCATGGACCATTGGTTCCATGCAGCCGTGTCACAATGGGCTCCTTGATTCCATGATTCCCCACGGTGTCACAATGGAGCCTTGTTTCTAGGAGGTTCTGTACTGTCACAATTGCCTCCTTGATGCCATCAGCCCCTGCAGTGTCACAATGGCTCCTTGGTTCCATGAGGAACACAATAGCTTGGCATAAGCATTGAGCAACAGCTGCTGAACACACCTGGCAACATCTGCTTGCATCAAAAGAGGGCTTCAAGCTGACAATGGCACCAGCAGCTTCCATCTGCAACAGAGACCCAGGAAAGGACAGGCTGTGCCGGTTTGGACAAATGTGGAGGAAAATATCCTCTGATAGAAGGCAGGTTACACCCAGCCCTCCCCCACCAGGTTTTTGGAAAAAAGAACTTTCCTGGGAAGAAAGTGAAAGAGATAAAAACTATTTTTTTAACAAACACACAGGAAAAGGATAGCAATGCTAAATATTAAAAGCTCTCGCTGTGCAGAGAAAGCTGGGATAATTTGAGAGTCCTTCTGTGTTTCGGTGGGGTCTCCTGAAACATCCATAGACAGCGAGGCCCGTGCAAAGAAACAGGGAGCGATTCTTGAGAGAAGTTTCAGAGCTCTTTCTTCTCCAGCCACACGGGCGGGGCACTGCCAAAGAACTGAGCAATCACAGCACAACCAGGGCCCTCCTCGCACAGGGCAACACAAAATAAGCAGTGCTGAACAGGGTTAGGGCACATGTGAGCAGGGAGCAGGGAGACCCCGTGCCCAGGCCATGCCTCTACCCCAGGGTCCCCTCTCCCATGATCGCATGGCAGGAGGGAGGAACCCCAACACTTCCGTAGGTGTAGTCTCTCTCCTCCTCCTTGCAGCTGGCTCATGGGCCCACATTCAGGGCCCCCACCTCGGGAGAAAATTCTCCCAATGTGGTCTGATGTTGAAAGAGTCAAGAAGAGAAGAAGGGGAAAAAACCCCCAAAGTCCCAGGAAAACAAAGTTCAACTCTCCATCTCCCCCCAGAGAAAAGGAGCTGAAAACTGGCTAAAAAGAAACCAAGTTGCTTCCTCTGCTCTTGCTGCAAGCAGGATGCAGAGGAGTGTGTATGTGTGTCCTTGAACAAACGCTCTGAGAAGTTTGTCCGGTTTTTTTCCTCTCCCCCCTCTCAGGCTCAGTTGAAAGGCACAGAAACGCACAAAGTTCACTTCTGGGCATAGAGCAGCAATAGGGGATACACACAATAAAGTCACCCCAAGACACAGGGACAGAGAATTCAGTGGAAAGACTCCGAGAATTCTGCTCCCAGAGATCATTCATTCCTGCTCACCCTGACCCTTGTAGAAAGGGGACATCGTTCCAGGCAGCCTGTACTGAGCATGTGGCTCCTGAGTGGGGTTTGTTGTTTAGGAAACCTGCTCCGGCTTTTCCATTCTTTCCTTGCAAACAGGAAAACTTCTCCTGGGGCTGTGTGCAGGCAGAGCCCTGAGGAGAGCAGGTGGCACATGGTGCGCTGGGCTGGGACAGCCAGCTGCAGAGCTCAAGGGAAGAAGCCCAAAGTGTCACAATGGCTCCTTGCCTTCACATGCAACACCTGGGTCACAATGGTCTCCTTGATTCCATGAGGCCCCACTGTGTCACAATGGCTCCTTGGTTCCATCAGGTTCCGCAGTGTCACCATGGTCTCCTTTGATCCGCACTGTCATCATGGACAATTGGTTCCATGAGGCCCCGCAGTGTCACAATGGTCCCTTGCTTCCATAGGTTTGATGTTGTAACAAAGGACTCCTTGCTTCTATGAGCTAGCCTGCTTTTTGCAGAGGTGTCTTTGGTTCCAACAAGGCCCCGCTGTGTCTCAGTGCACCCTGGCTTCCATGTGGATCTGGAGTATCACAAAGGCTCCTTGGTTCCACCAGGTCCTGCTGTGTCACAATGGGTCCTGTGGTCCCTGAGGCCCTCCAAAACCATCGTGGAGGCTTGCTTCCATGAGGTTCCATTATGTGCCAGTGGTCATCTTGGTTCCAGGAGTTTCCTTAGTGTCACAATGCTCTCCATGCTTCCATTAGGCCCTGCTTTGCCACAATGGTCCCCTTGTTTCCATGAGGCCCCGCTGTGTCACAATGGACCTATGGTTCCATGATGTTGCGTGGTGTCACCGTGCTCTTCTTGAATCCGCAGTGTAACCATGGACCATTGGTTCCATGCAGCCGTGTCACAATGGGCTCCTTGATTCCATGATTCCCCACGGTGTCACAATGGAGCCTTGTTTCTAGGAGGTTCTGTACTGTCACAATTGCCTCCTTGATGCCATGAGCCCCTGCAGTGTCACAATGGCTCCTTGCTTCCATGAGGAACACAATAGCTTGGCATAAGCATTGAGCAACAGCTGCTGAACACACCTGGCAACATCTGCTTGCATCAAAAGAGGGCTTCAAGCTGACAATGGCACCAGCACCTTCCATCTGCAACAGAGACCCAGGAAAGGACAGGCTGTGCCGGTTTGGACAAATGTGGAGGAAAATATCCTCTGATAGAAGGCAGGTTACACCCAGCCCTCCCCCACCAGGTTTTTGGAAAAAAGAACTTTCCTGGGAAGAAAGTGAAAGAGATAAAAACTATTTTTTTAACAAACACACAGGAAAAGGATAACAATGCTAAATATTAAAACCTCTCGCTGTGCAGAGAAAGCTGGGATAATTTGAGAGTCCTTCCGTGTTTCGGTGGGGTCTCCTGAAACATCCATAGACAGCGAGGCCCGTGCAAAGAAACAGGGAGCGATTCTTGAGAGAAGTTTCAGAGCTCTTTCTTCTCCAGCCACATGGGCGGGGCACTGCCAAAGAACTGAGCAATCACAGCACAACCAGGGCCCTCCTCGCACAGGGCAACACAAAATAAGCAGTGCTGAACAGGATTAGGGCACATGTGAGCAGGGAGCAGGGAGACCCCGTGCCCAGGCCATGCCTCTACCCCAGGGTCCCCTCTCCCATGACCTCATGGCAGGGGGGAGGAACCCCAACACTTCCGTAGGTGTAGTCTCTCTCCTCCTCCTTGCAGCTGGCTCATGGGCCCACATTCAGGGCCCCCACCTCGGGAGAAAATTCTCCCAATGTGGTCTGATGTTGAAAGAGTCAAGAAGAGAAGAAGGGGAAAAAACCCCCAAAGTCCCAGGAAAACAAAGTTCAACTCTCCATCTCCCCCCAGAGAAAAGGAGCTGAAAACTGGCTAAAAAGAAACAAAGTTGCTTCCTCTGCTCTTGCTGCAAGCAGGATGCAGAGGAGTGTGTATGTGTGTCCTTGAACAAACGCTCTGAGAAGTTTGTCCGGTTTTTTTTCCTCTCCCCCCTCTCAGGCTCAGTTGAAAGGCACAGAAATGCACAAAGTTCACTTCTGGGCATAGAGCAGCAATAGGGGATACACACAATAAAGTCACCCCAAGACACAGGGACAGAGAATTCAGTGGAAAGACTCCGAGAATTCTGCTCCCAGAGATCATTCATTCCTGCTCACACTGACCCTTGTAGAAAGGGGACATCGTTCCAGGCAGCCTGTACTGAGCATGTGGCTCCTGAGTGGGGTTTGTTGTTTAGGAAACCTGCTCAGGCTTTTCCATTCTTTCCTTGCAAACAGGAAAACTTCTCCTGGGGCTGTGTGCAGGCAGAGCCCTGAGGAGAGCAGGTGGCACATGGTGCGCTGGGCTGGGACAGCCAGCTGCAGAGCTCAAGGGAAGAAGCCCAAAGTGTCACAATGGCTCCTTGCCTTCACATGCAACACCTGGGTCACAATGGTCTCCTTGATTCCATGAGGCCCCACTGTGTCACAATGGCTCCTTGGTTCCATCAGGTTCCGCAGTGTCACCATGGTCTCCTTTGATCCGCATTGTCATCATGGACAATTGGTTCCATGAGGCCCCGCAGTGTCACAATGGTCCCTTGCTTCCATAGCTTTTACGTTGTAACAATGGACTCCTTGCTTCTATGAGCTAGCCTGCTTTTTGCAGAGGTGTCTTTGGTTCCAACAAGGCCCCGCTGTGTCTCAGTGCACCCTGGCTTCCATGTGGATGTGGAGTATCACAAAGGCTCCTTGGTTCCACCAGGTCCTGCTGTGTCACAATGGGTCCTGTGGTCCCTGAGGCCCTCCAAAGTCATTGTGGAGGCTTGCTTCCATGAGGTTCCATTATGTGCCAGTGGTCATCTTGGTTCCAGGAGTTTCCTTAGTGTCACAATGCCCTCCATGCTTCCATTAGGCCCTGCTTTGCCACAATGGTCCCCTTGTTTCCATGAGGCCCCGCTGTGTCACAATGGACCTATGGTTCCATGATGTTGCATGGTGTCACCGTGCTCTTCTTGAATCCGCAGTGTAACCATGGACCATTGGTTCCATGCAGCCGTGTCACAATGGGCTCCTTGATTCCATGATTCCCCACGGTGTCACAATGGAGCCTTGTTTCTAGGAGGTTCTGTACTGTCACAATTGCCTCCTTGATGCCATCAGCCCCTGCAGTGTCACAATGGCTCCTTGGTTCCATGAGGAACACAATAGCTTTGCATAAGCATTGAGCAACAGCTGCTGAACACACCTGGCAACATCTGCTTGCATCAAAAGAGGGCTTCAAGCTGACAATGGCACCAGCAGCTTCCATCTGCAACAGAGACCCAGGAAAGGACAGGCTGTGCCGGTTTGGACAAATGTGGAGGAAAATATCCTCTGATAGAAGGCAGGTTACACCCAGCCCTCCCCCACCAGGTTTTTGGAAAAAAGAACTTTCCTGGGAAGAAAGTGAAAGAGATAAAAACTATTTTTTTAACAAACACACAGGAAAAGGATAACAATGCTAAATATTAAAAGCTCTCGCTGTGCAGAGAAAGCTGGGATAATTTGAGAGTCCTTCTGTGTTTCGGTGGGGTCTCCTGAAACATCCATAGACAGCGAGGCCCGTGCAAAGAAACAGGGAGCGATTCTTGAGAGAAGTTTCAGAGCTCTTTCTTCTCCAGCCACATGGGCGGGGCACTGCCAAAGAACTGAGCAATCACAGCACAACCAGGGCACTCCTCGCACAGGGCAACACAAAATAAGCAGTGCTGAACAGGATTAGGGCACATGTCAGCAGGGAGCAGGGAGACCCCGTGCCCAGGCCATGCCTCTACCCCAGGGTCCCCTCTCCCATGACCTCATGGCAGGGGGGAGGAACCCCAACACTTCCGTAGGTGTAGTCTCTCTCCTCCTCCTTGCAGCTGGCTCATGGGCCCACATTCAGGGCCCCCACCTCGGGAGAAAATTCTCCCAATGTGGTCTGATGTTGAAAGAGTCAAGAAGAGAAGAAGGGGAAAAAACCCCCAAAGTCCCAGGAAAACAAAGTTCAACTCTCCATCTCCCCCCAGAGAAAAGGAGCTGAAAACTGGCTAAAAAGAAACAAAGTTGCTTCCTCTGCTCTTGCTGCAAGCAGGATGCAGAGGAGTGTGTATGTGTGTCCTTGAACAAACGCTCTGAGAAGTTTGTCCGGTTTTTTTCCTCTCCCCCCTCTCAGGCTCAGTTGAAAGGCACAGAAACGCACAAAGTTCACTTCTGGGCATAGAGCAGCAATAGGGGATACACACAATAAAGTCACCCCAAGACACAGGGACAGAGAATTCAGTGGAAAGACTCCGAGAATTCTGCTCCCAGAGATCATTCATTCCTGCTCACACTGACCCTTGTAGAAAGGGGACATCGTTCCAGGCAGCCTGTACTGAGCATGTGGCTCCTGAGTGGGGTTTGTTGTTTAGGAAACCTGCTCCGGCTTTTCCATTCTTTCCTTGCAAACAGGAAAACTTCTCCTGGGGCTGTGTGCAGGCAGAGCCCTGAGGAGAGCAGGTGGCACATGGTGCGCTGGGCTGGGACAGCCAGCTGCAGAGCTCAAGGGAAGAAGCCCAAAGTGTCACAATGGCTCCTTGCCTTCCCATGCAACACCTGGGTCACAATGGTCTCCTTGATTCCATGAGGCCCCACTGTGTCACAATGGCTCCTTGGTTCCATCAGGTTCCGCAGTGTCACCATGGTCTCCTTTGATCCGCATTGTCATCATGGACAATTGGTTCCATGAGGCCCCGCAGTGTCACAATGGTCCCTTGCTTCCATAGCTTTTACGTTGTAACAATGGACTCCTTGCTTCTATGAGCTAGCCTGCTTTTTGCAGAGGTGTCTTTGGTTCCAACAAGGCCCCGCTGTGTCTCAGTGCACCCTGGCTTCCATGTGGATCTGGAGTATCACAAAGGCTCCTTGGTTCCACCAGGTCCTGCTGTGTCACAATGGGTCCTGTGGTCCCTGAGGCCCTCCAAAACCATCGTGGAGGCTTGCTTCCATGAGGTTCCATTATGTGCCAGTGGTCATCTTGGTTCCAGGAGTTTCCTTAGTGTCACAATGCTCTCCATGCTTCCATTAGGCCCTGCTTTGCCACAATGGTCCCCTTGTTTCCATGAGGCCCCGCTGTGTCACAATGGACCTATGGTTCCGTGATGTTGCGTGGTGTCACCGTGCTCTTCTTGAATCCGCCGTGTAACCATGGACCATTGGTTCCATGCAGCCGTGTCACAATGGGCTCCTTGATTCCATGATTCCCCACGGTGTCACAATGGAGCCTTGTTTCTAGGAGGTTCTGTACTGTCACAATTGCCTCCTTGATGCCATCAGCCCCTGCAGTGTCACAATGGCTCCTTGGTTCCATGAGGAACACAATAGCTTGGCATAAGCATTGAGCAACAGCTGCTGAACACACCTGGCAACATCTGCTTGCATCAAAAGAGGGCTTCAAGCTGACAATGGCACCAGCAGCTCCCATCTGCAACAGAGACCCAGGAAAGGACAGGCTGTGCCGGTTTGGACAAATGTGGAGGAAAATATCCTCTGATAGAAGGCAGGTTACACCCAGCCCTCCCCCACCAGGTTTTTGGAAAAAAGAACTTTCCTGGGAAGAAAGTGAAAGAGATAAAAACTATTTTTTTAACAAACACACAGGAAAAGGATAACAATGCTAAATATTAAAAGCTCTCGCTGTGCAGAGAAAGCTGGGATAATTTGAGAGTCCTTCTGTGTTTCGGTGGGGTCTCCTGAAACATCCATAGACAGCGAGGCCCGTGCAAAGAAACAGGGAGCGATTCTTGAGAGAAGTTTCAGAGCTCTTTCTTCTCCAGCCACATGGGCGGGGCACTGCCAAAGAACTGAGCAATCACAGCACAACCAGGGCCCTCCTGGCACAGGGCAACACAAAATAAGCAGTGCTGAACAGGATTAGGGCACATGTGAGCAGGGAGCAGGGAGACCCCGTGCCCAGGCCATGCCTCTACCCCAGGGTCCCCTCTCCCATGACCTCATGGCAGGGGGGAGGAACCCCAACACTTCCGTAGGTGTAGTCTCTCTCCTCCTCCTTGCAGCTGGCTCATGGGCCCACATTCAGGGCCCCCACCTCGGGAGAAAATTCTCCCAATGTGCTCTGATGTTGAAAGAGTCAAGAAGAGAAGAAGGGAAAAAAAAACCCCGAAGTCCCAGGAAAACAAAGTTCAACTCTCCATCTCCCCCCAGAGAAAAGGAGCTGAAAACTGGCTAAAAAGAAACAAGGTTGCTTCCTCCGCTCTTGCTGCAAGCAGGATGCAGAGGAGTGTGTATGTGTGTCCTTGAACAAACGCTCTGAGAAGTTTGTCCGGTTTTTTTTCCTCTCCCCCCTCTCAGGCTCAGTTGAAAGGCACAGAAATGCACAAAGTTCACTTCTGGGCATAGAGCAGCAATAGGGGATACACACAATAAAGTCACCCCAAGACACAGGGACAGAGAATTCAGTGGAAAGACTCCGAGAATTCTGCTCCCAGAGATCATTCATTCCTGCTCACCCTGACCCTTGTAGAAAGGGGACATCGTTCCAGGCAGCCTGTACTGAGCATGTGGCTCCTGAGTGGGGTTTGTTGTTTAGGAAACCTGCTCCGGCTTTTCCATTCTTTCCTTGCAAACAGGAAAACTTCTCCTGGGGCTGTGTGCAGGCAGAGCCCTGAGGAGAGCAGGTGGCACATGGTGCGCTGGGCTGGGACAGCCAGCTGCAGAGCTCAAGGGAAGAAGCCCAAAGTGTCACAATGGCTCCTTGCCTTCACATGCAACACCTGGGTCACAATGGTCTCCTTGATTCCATGAGGCCCCACTGTGTCACAATGGCTCCTTGGTTCCATCAGGTTCCGCAGTGTCACCATGGTCTCCTTTGATCCGCACTGTCATCATGGACAATTGGTTCCATGAGGCCCCGCAGTGTCACAATGGTCCCTTGCTTCCATAGCTTTTACGTTGTAACAAAGGACTCCTTGCTTCTATGAGCTAGCCTGCTTTTTGCAGAGGTGTCTTTGGTTCCAACAAGGCCCCGCTGTGTCTCAGTGCACCCTGGCTTCCATGTGGATCTGGAGTATCACAAAGGCTCCTTGGTTCCACCAGGTCCTGCTGTGTCACAATGGGTCCTGTGGTCCCTGAGGCCCTCCAAAACCATCGTGGAGGCTTGCTTCCATGAGGTTCCATTATGTGCCAGTGGTCATCTTGGTTCCAGGAGTTTCCTTAGTGTCACAATGCCCTCCATGCTTCCATTAGGCCCTGCTTTGCCACAATGGTCCCCTTGTTTCCATGAGGCCCCGCTGTGTCACAATGGACCTATGGTTCCGTGATGTTGCGTGGTGTCACCGTGCTCTTCTTGAATCCGCCGTGTAACCATGGACCATTGGTTCCATGCAGCCGTGTCACAATGGGCTCCTTGATTCCATGATTCCCCACGGTGTCACAATGGAGCCTTGTTTCTAGGAGGTTCTGTACTGTCACAATTGCCTCCTTGATGCCATCAGCCCCTGCAGTGTCACAATGGCTCCTTGCTTCCATGAGGAACACAATAGCTTGGCATAAGCATTGAGCAACAGCTGCTGAACACACCTGGCAACATCTGCTTGCATCAAAAGAGGGCTTCAAGCTGACAATGGCACCAGCAGCTTCCATCTGCAACAGAGACCCAGGAAAGGACAGGCTGTGCCGGTTTGGACAAATGTGGAGGAAAATATCCTCTGATAGAAGGCAGGTTACACCCAGCCCTCCCCCACCAGGTTTTTGGAAAAAAGAACTTTCCTGGGAAGAAAGTGAAAGAGATAAAACCTATTTTTTTAACAAACACACAGGAAAAGGATAGCAATGCTAAATATTAAAAGCTCTCGCTGTGCAGAGAAAGCTGGGATAATTTGAGAGTCCTTCCGTGTTTCGGTGGGGTCTCCTGAAACATCCATAGACAGCGAGGCCCGTGCAAAGAAACAGGGAGCGATTCTTGAGAGAAGTTTCAGAGCTCTTTCTTCTCCAGCCACATGGGCGGGGCACTGCCAAAGAACTGAGCAATCACAGCACAACCAGGGCCCTCCTCACACAGGGCAACACAAAATAAGCAGTGCTGAACAGGATTAGGGCACATGTGAGCAGGGAGCAGGGAGACCCCCGTGCCCAGGCCATGCCTCTACCCCAGGGTCCCCTCTCCCATGACCTCATGGCAGGGGGGAGGAACCCCAACACTTCCGTAGGTGCAGTCTCTCTCCTCCTCCTTGCAGCTGGCTCATGGGCCCACATTCAGGGCCCCCACCTCGGGAGAAAATTCTCCCAATGTGGTCTGATGTTGAAAGAGTCAAGAAGAGAAGAAGGGGAAAAAACCCCCAAAGTCCCAGGAAAACAAAGTTCAACTCTCCATCTCCCCCCAGAGAAAAGGAGCTGAAAACTGGCTAAAAAGAAACAAAGTTGCTTCCTCTGCTCTTGCTGCAAGCAGGATGCAGAGGAGTGTGTATGTGTGTCCTTGAACAAACGCTCTGAGAAGTTTGTCCGGTTTTTTTTCCTCTCCCCCCTCTCAGGCTCAGTTGAAAGGCACAGAAATGCACAAAGTTCACTTCTGGGCATAGAGCAGCAATAGGGGATACACACAATAAAGTCACCCCAAGACACAGGGACAGAGAATTCAGTGGAAAGACTCCGAGAATTCTGCTCCCAGAGATCATTCATTCCTGCTCACCCTGACCCTTGTAGAAAGGGGACATCGTTCCAGGCAGCCTGTACTGAGCATGTGGCTCCTGAGTGGGGTTTGTTGTTTAGGAAACCTGCTCCGGCTTTTCCATTCTTTCCTTGCAAACAGGAAAACTTCTCCTGGGGCTGTGTGCAGGCAGAGCCCTGAGGAGAGCAGGTGGCACATGGTGCGCTGGGCTGGGACAGCCAGCTGCAGAGCTCAAGGGAAGAAGCCCAAAGTGTCACAATGGCTCCTTGCCTTCCCATGCAACACCTGGGTCACAATGGTCTCCTTGATTCCATGAGGCCCCACTGTGTCACAATGGCTCCTTGGTTCCATCAGGTTCCGCAGTGTCACCATGGTCTGCTTTGATCCGCACTGTCATCATGGACAATTGGTTCCATGAGGCCCCGCAGTGTCACAATGGTCCCTTGCTTCCATAGCTTTTACGTTGTAACAATGGACTCCTTGCTTCTATGAGCTAGCCTGCTTTTTGCAGAGGTGTCTTTGGTTCCAACAAGGCCCCGCTGTGTCTCAGTGCACCCTGGCTTCCATGTGGATCTGGAGTATCACAAAGGCTCCTTGGTTCCACCAGGTCCTGCTGTGTCACAATGGGTCCTGTGGTCCCTGAGGCCCTCCAAAACCATCGTGGAGGCTTGCTTCCATGAGGTTCCATTATGTGCCAGTGGTCATCTTGGTTCCAGGAGTTTCCTTAGTGTCACAATGCTCTCCATGCTTCCATTAGGCCCTGCTTTGCCACAATGGTCCCCTTGTTTCCATGAGGCCCCGCTGTGTCACAATGGACCTATGGTTCCGTGATGTTGCGTGGTGTCACCGTGCTCTTCTTGAATCCGCAGTGTAACCATGGACCATTGGTTCCATGCAGCCGTGTCACAATGGGCTCCTTGATTCCATGATTCCCCACGGTGTCACAATGGAGCCTTGTTTCTAGGAGGTTCTGTACTGTCACAATTGCCTCCTTGATGCCATCAGCCCCTGCAGTGTCACAATGGCTCCTTGGTTCCATGAGGAACACAATAGCTTGGCATAAGCATTGAGCAACAGCTGCTGAACACACCTGGCAACATCTGCTTGCATCAAAAGAGGGCTTCAAGCTGACAATGGCACCAGCAGCTTCCATCTGCAACAGAGACCCAGGAAAGGACAGGCTGTGCCGGTTTGGACAAATGTGGAGGAAAATATCCTCTGATAGAAGGCAGGTTACACCCAGCCCTCCCCCACCAGGTTTTTGGAAAAAAGAACTTTCCTGGGAAGAAAGTGAAAGAGATAAAAACTATTTTTTTAACAAACACACAGGAAAAGGATAACAATGCTAAATATTAAAACCTCTCGCTGTGCAGAGAAAGCTGGGATAATTTGAGAGTCCTTCTGTGTTTCGGTGGGGTCTCCTGAAACATCCATAGACAGCGAGGCCCGTGCAAAGAAACAGGGAGCCATTCTTGAGAGAAGTTTCAGAGCTCTTTCTTCTCCAGCCACATGGGCGGGGCACTGCCAAAGAACTGAGCAATCACAGCACAACCAGGGCCCTCCTCGCACAGGGCAACACAAAATAAGCAGTGCTGAACAGGATTAGGGCACATGTGAGCAGGGAGCAGGGAGACCCCGTGCCCAGGCCATGCCTCTACCCCAGGGTCCCCTCTCCCATGACCTCATGGCAGGGGGGAGGAACCCCAACACTTCCGTAGGTGTAGTCTCTCTCCTCCTCCTTGCAGCTGGCTCATGGGCCCACATTCAGGGCCCCCACCTCGGGAGAAAATTCTCCCAATGTGGTCTGATGTTGAAAGAGTCAAGAAGAGAAGAAGGGGAAAAAACCCCCAAAGTCCCAGGAAAACAAAGTTCAACTCTCCATCTCCCCCCAGAGAAAAGGAGCTGAAAACTGGCTAAAAAGAAACAAAGTTGCTTCCTCTGCTCTTGCTGCAAGCAGGATGCAGAGGAGTGTGTATGTGTGTCCTTGAACAAACGCTCTGAGAAGTTTGTCCGGTTTTTTTTCCTCTCCCCCCTCTCAGGCTCAGTTGAAAGGCACAGAAATGCACAAAGTTCACTTCTGGGCATAGAGCAGCAATAGGGGATACACACAATAAAGTCACCCCAAGACACAGGGACAGAGAATTCAGTGGAAAGACTCCGAGAATTCTGCTCCCAGAGATCATTCATTCCTGTTCACCCTGACCCTTGTAGAAAGGGGACATCGTTCCAGGCAGCCTGTACTGAGCATGTGGCTCCTGAGTGGGGTTTGTTGTTTAGGAAACCTGCTCCGGCTTTTCCATTCTTTCCTTGCAAACAGGAAAACTTCTCCTGGGGCTGTGTGCAGGCAGAGCCCTGAGGAGAGCAGGTGGCACATGGTGCGCTGGGCTGGGACAGCCAGCTGCAGAGCTCAAGGGAAGAAGCCCAAAGTGTCACAATGGCTCCTTGCCTTCACATGCAACACCTGGGTCACAATGGTCTCCTTGATTCCATGAGGCCCCACTGTGTCACAATGGCTCCTTGGTTCCATCAGGTTCCGCAGTGTCACCATGGTCTCCTTTGATCCGCATTGTCATCATGGACAATTGGTTCCATGAGGCCCCGCAGTGTCACAATGGTCCCTTGCTTCCATAGCTTTTACGTTGTAACAAAGGACTCCTTGCTTCTATGAGCTAGCCTGCTTTTTGCAGAGGTGTCTTTGGTTCCCACAAGGCCCCGCTGTGTCTCAGTGCACCCTGGCTTCCATGTGGATGTGGAGTATCACAAAGGCTCCTTGGTTCCACCAGGTCCTGCTGTGTCACAATGGGTCCTGTGGTCCCTGAGGCCCTCCAAAGTCATTGTGGAGGCTTGCTTCCATGAGGTTCCATTATGTGCCAGTGGTCATCTTGGTTCCAGGAGTTTCCTTAGTGTCACAATGCCCTCCATGCTTCCATTAGGCCCTGCTTTGCCACAATGGTCCCCTTGTTTCCATGAGGCCCCGCTGTGTCACAATGGACCTATGGTTCCATGATGTTGCATGGTGTCACCGTGCTCTTCTTGAATCCGCAGTGTAACCATGGACCATTGGTTCCATGCAGCCGTGTCACAATGGGCTCCTTGATTCCATGATTCCCCACGGTGTCACAATGGAGCCTTGTTTCTAGGAGGTTCTGTACTGTCACAATTGCCTCCTTGATGCCATCAGCCCCTGCAGTGTCACAATGGCTCCTTGGTTCCATGAGGAACACAATAGCTTTGCATAAGCATTGAGCAACAGCTGCTGAACACACCTGGCAACATCTGCTTGCATCAAAAGAGGGCTTCAAGCTGACAATGGCACCAGCAGCTTCCATCTGCAACAGAGACCCAGGAAAGGACAGGCTGTGCCGGTTTGGACAAATGTGGAGGAAAATATCCTCTGATAGAAGGCAGGTTACACCCAGCCCTCCCCCACCAGGTTTTTGGAAAAAAGAACTTTCCTGGGAAGAAAGTGAAAGAGATAAAAACTATTTTTTTAACAAACACACAGGAAAAGGATAGCAATGCTAAATATTAAAAGCTCTCGCTGTGCAGAGAAAGCTGGGATAATTTGAGAGTCCTTCTGTGTTTCGGTGGGGTCTCCTGAAACATCCATAGACAGCGAGGCCCGTGCAAAGAAACAGGGAGCCATTCTTGAGAGAAGTTTCAGAGCTCTTTCTTCTCCAGCCACATGGGCGGGGCACTGCCAAAGAACTGAGCAATCACAGCACAACCAGGGCCCTCCTCGCACAGGGCAACACAAAATAAGCAGTGCTGAACAGGATTAGGGCACATGTCAGCAGGGAGCAGGGAGACCCCGTGCCCAGGCCATGCCTCTACCCCAGGGTCCCCTCTCCCATGACCTCATGGCAGGGGGGAGGAACCCCAACACTTCCGTAGGTGTAGTCTCTCTCCTCCTCCTTGCAGCTGGCTCATGGGCCCACATTCAGGGCCCCCACCTCGGGAGAAAATTCTCCCAATGTGGTCTGATGTTGAAAGAGTCAAGAAGAGAAGAAGGGGAAAAAACCCCCAAAGTCCCAGGAAAACAAAGTTCAACTCTCCATCTCCCCCCAGAGAAAAGGAGCTGAAAACTGGCTAAAAAGAAACCAAGTTGCTTCCTCTGCTCTTGCTGCAAGCAGGATGCAGAGGAGTGTGTATGTGTGTCCTTGAACAAACGCTCTGAGAAGTTTGTCCGGTTTTTTTCCTCTCCCCCCTCTCAGGCTCAGTTGAAAGGCACAGAAATGCACAAAGTTCACTTCTGGGCATAGAGCAGCAATAGGGGATACACACAATAAAGTCACCCCAAGACACAGGGACAGAGAATTCAGTGGAAAGACTCCGAGAATTCTGCTCCCAGAGATCATTCATTCCTGCTCACCCTGACCCTTGTAGAAAGGGGACATCGTTCCAGGCAGCCTGTACTGAGCATGTGGCTCCTGAGTGGGGTTTGTTGTTTAGGAAACCTGCTCCGGCTTTTCCATTCTTTCCTTGCAAACAGGAAAACTTCTCCTGGGGCTGTGTGCAGGCAGAGCCCTGAGGAGAGCAGGTGGCACATGGTGCACTGGGCTGGGACAGCCAGCTGCAGAGCTCAAGGGAAGAAGCCCAAAGTGTCACAATGGCTCCTTGCCTTCACATGCAACACCTGGGTCACAATGGTCTCCTTGATTCCATGAGGCCCCACTGTGTCACAATGGCTCCTTGGTTCCATCAGGTTCCGCAGTGTCACCATGGTCTCCTTTGATCCGCATTGTCATCATGGACAATTGGTTCCATGAGGCCCCGCAGTGTCACAATGGTCCCTTGCTTCCATAGCTTTTACGTTGTAACAATGGACTCCTTGCTTCTATGAGCTAGCCTGCTTTTTGCAGAGGTGTCTTTGGTTCCAACAAGGCCCCGCTGTGTCTCAGTGCACCCTGGCTTCCATGTGGATGTGGAGTATCACAAAGGCTCCTTGGTTCCACCAGGTCCTGCTGTGTCACAATGGGTCCTGTGGTCCCTGAGGCCCTCCAAAGTCATTGTGGAGGCTTGCTTCCATGAGGTTCCATTATGTGCCAGTGGTCATCTTGGTTCCAGGAGTTTCCTTAGTGTCACAATGCTCTCCATGCTTCCATTAGGCCCTGCTTTGCCACAATGGTCCCCTTGTTTCCATGAGGCCCCGCTGTGTCACAATGGACCTATGGTTCCATGATGTTGCGTGGTGTCACCGTGCTCTTCTTGAATCCGCCGTGTAACCATGGACCATTGGTTCCATGCAGCCGTGTCACAATGGGCTCCTTGATTCCATGATTCCCCACGGTGTCACAATGGAGCCTTGTTTCTAGGAGGTTCTGTACTGTCACAATTGCCTCCTTGATGCCATCAGCCCCTGCAGTGTCACAATGGCTCCTTGGTTCCATGAGGAACACAATAGCTTGGCATAAGCATTGAGCAACAGCTGCTGAACACACCTGGCAACATCTGCTTGCATCAAAAGAGGGCTTCAAGCTGACAATGGCACCAGCAGCTTCCATCTGCAACAGAGACCCAGGAAAGGACAGGCTGTGCCGGTTTGGACAAATGTGGAGGAAAATATCCTCTGATAGAAGGCAGGTTACACCCAGCCCTCCCCCACCAGGTTTTTGGAAAAAAGAACTTTCCTGGGAAGAAAGTGAAAGAGATAAAAACTATTTTTTTAACAAACACACAGGAAAAGGATAACAATGCTAAATATTAAAACCTCTCGCTGTGCAGAGAAAGCTGGGATAATTTGAGAGTCCTTCTGTGTTTCGGTGGGGTCTCCTGAAACATCCATAGACAGCGAGGCCCGTGCAAAGAAACAGGGAGCCATTCTTGAGAGAAGTTTCAGAGCTCTTTCTTCTCCAGCCACATGGGCGGGGCACTGCCAAAGAACTGAGCAATCACAGCACAACCAGGGCCCTCCTCGCACAGGGCAACACAAAATAAGCAGTGCTGAACAGGATTAGGGCACATGTGAGCAGGGAGCAGGGAGACCCCGTGCCCAGGCCATGCCTCTACCCCAGGGTCCCCTCTCCCATGACCTCATGGCAGGGGGGAGGAACCCCAACACTTCCGTAGGTGTAGTCTCTCTCCTCCTCCTTGCAGCTGGCTCATGGGCCCACATTCAGGGCCCCCACCTCGGGAGAAAATTCTCCCAATGTGCTCTGATGTTGAAAGAGTCAAGAAGAGAAGAAGGGGAAAAAACCCCCAAAGTCCCAGGAAAACAAAGTTCAACTCTCCATCTCCCCCCAGAGAAAAGGAGCTGAAAACTGGCTAAAAAGAAACAAAGTTGCTTCCTCTGCTCTTGCTGCAAGCAGGATGCAGAGGAGTGTGTATGTGTGTCCTTGAACAAACGCTCTGAGAAGTTTGTCCGTTTTTTTTTCCTCTCCCCCCTCTCAGGCTCAGTTGAAAGGCACAGAAATGCACAAAGTTCACTTCTGGGCATAGAGCAGCAATAGGGGATACACACAATAAAGTCACCCCAAGACACAGGGACAGAGAATTCAGTGGAAAGACTCCGAGAATTCTGCTCCCAGAGATCATTCATTCCTGCTCACCCTGACCCTTGTAGAAAGGGGACATCGTTCCAGGCAGCCTGTACTGAGCATGTGGCTCCTGAGTGGGGTTTGTTGTTTAGGAAACCTGCTCCGGCTTTTCCATTCTTTCCTTGCAAACAGGAAAACTTCTCCTGGGGCTGTGTGCAGGCAGAGCCCTGAGGAGAGCAGGTGGCACATGGTGCGCTGGGCTGGGACAGCCAGCTGCAGAGCTCAAGGGAAGAAGCCCAAAGTGTCACAATGGCTCCTTGCCTTCCCATGCAACACCTGGGTCACAATGGTCTCCTTGATTCCATGAGGCCCCACTGTGTCACACTGGCTCCTTGGTTCCATCAGGTTCCGCAGTGTCACCATGGTCTCCTTTGATCCGCATTGTCATCATGGACAATTGGTTCCATGAGGCCCCGCAGTGTCACAATGGTCCCTTGCTTCCATAGCTTTTACGTTGTAACAATGGACTCCTTGCTTCTATGAGCTAGCCTGCTTTTTGCAGAGGTGTCTTTGGTTCCAACAAGGCCCCGCTGTGTCTCAGTGCACCCTGGCTTCCATGTGGATCTGGAGTATCACAAAGGCTCCTTGGTTCCACCAGGTCCTGCTGTGTCACAATGGGTCCTGTGGTCCCTGAGGCCCTCCAAAGTCATTGTGGAGGCTTGCTTCCATGAGGTTCCATTATGTGCCAGTGGTCATCTTGGTTCCAGGAGTTTCCTTAGTGTCACAATGCTCTCCATGCTTCCATTAGGCCCTGCTTTGCCACAATGGTCCCCTTGTTTCCATGAGGCCCCGCTGTGTCACAATGGACCTATGGTTCCATGATGTTGCGTGGTGTCACCGTGCTCTTCTTGAATCCGCAGTGTAACCATGGACCATTGGTTCCATGCAGCCGTGTCACAATGGGCTCCTTGATTCCATGATTCCCCACGGTGTCACAATGGAGCCTTGTTTCTAGGAGGTTCTGTACTGTCACAATTGCCTCCTTGATGCCATCAGCCCCTGCAGTGTCACAATGGCTCCTTGGTTCCATGAGGAACACAATAGCTTGGCATAAGCATTGAGCAACAGCTGCTGAACACACCTGGCAACATCTGCTTGCATCAAAAGAGGGCTTCAAGTTGACAATGGCACCAGCAGCTTCCATCTGCAACAGAGACCCAGGAAAGGACAGGCTGTGCCGGTTTGGACAAATGTGGAGGAAAATATCCTCTGATAGAAGGCAGGTTACACCCAGCCCTCCCCCACCAGGTTTTTGGAAAAAAGAACTTTCCTGGGAAGAAAGTGAAAGAGATAAAAACTATTTTTTTAACAAACACACAGGAAAAGGATAGCAATGCTAAATATTAAAAGCTCTCGCTGTGCAGAGAAAGCTGGGATAATTTGAGAGTCCTTCTGTGTTTCGGTGGGGTCTCCTGAAACATCCATAGACAGCGAGGCCCGTGCAAAGAAACAGGGAGCGATTCTTGAGAGAAGTTTCAGAGCTCTTTCTTCTCCAGCCACACGGGCGGGGCACTGCCAAAGAACTGAGCAATCACAGCACAACCAGGGCCCTCCTCGCACAGGGCAACACAAAATAAGCAGTGCTGAACAGGATTAGGGCACATGTGAGCAGGGAGCAGGGAGACCCCGTGCCCAGGCCATGCCTCTACCCCAGGGTCCCCTCTCCCATGACCTCATGGCAGGGGGGAGGAACCCCAACACTTCCGTAGGTGTAGTCTCTCTCCTCCTCCTTGCAGCTGGCTCATGGGCCCACATTCAGGGCCCCCACCTCGGGAGAAAATTCTCCCAATGTGGTCTGATGTTGAAAGAGTCAAGAAGAGAAGAAGGGGAAAAAACCCCCAAAGTCCCAGGAAAACAAAGTTCAACTCTCCATCTCCCCCCAGAGAAAAGGAGCTGAAAACTGGCTAAAAAGAAACAAAGTTGCTTCCTCTGCTCTTGCTGCAAGCAGGATGCAGAGGAGTGTGTATGTGTGTCCTTGAACAAACGCTCTGAGAAGTTTGTCCGGTTTTTTTCCTCTCCCCCCTCTCAGGCTCAGTTGAAAGGCACAGAAATGCACAAAGTTCACTTCTGGGCATAGAGCAGCAATAGGGGATACACACAATAAAGTCACCCCAAGACACAGGGACAGAGAATTCAGTGGAAAGACTCCGAGAATTCTGCTCCCAGAGATCATTCATTCCTGCTCACACTGACCCTTGTAGAAAGGGGACATCGTTCCAGGCAGCCTGTACTGAGCATGTGGCTCCTGAGTGGGGTTTGTTGTTTAGGAAACCTGCTCCGGCTTTTCCATTCTTTCCTTGCAAACAGGAAAACTTCTCCTGGGGCTGTGTGCAGGCAGAGCCCTGAGGAGAGCAGGTGGCACATGGTGCGCTGGGCTGGGACAGCCAGCTGCAGAGCTCAAGGGAAGAAGCCCAAAGTGTCACAATGGCTCCTTGCCTTCCCATGCAACACCTGGGTCACAATGGTCTCCTTGATTCCATGAGGCCCCACTGTGTCACAATGGCTCCTTGGTTCCATCAGGTTCCGCAGTGTCACCATGGTCTCCTTTGATCCGCATTGTCATCATGGACAATTGGTTCCATGAGGCCCCGCAGTGTCACAATGGTCCCTTGCTTCCATAGCTTTTACGTTGTAACAATGGACTCCTTGCTTCTATGAGCTAGCCTGCTTTTTGCAGAGGTGTCTTTGGTTCCAACAAGGCCCCGCTGTGTCTCAGTGCACCCTGGCTTCCATGTGGATCTGGAGTATCACAAAGGCTCCTTGGTTCCACCAGGTCCTGCTGTGTCACAATGGGTCCTGTGGTCCCTGAGGCCCTCCAAAACCATCGTGGAGGCTTGCTTCCATGAGGTTCCATTATGTGCCAGTGGTCATCTTGGTTCCAGGAGTTTCCTTAGTGTCACAATGCTCTCCATGCTTCCATTAGGCCCTGCTTTGCCACAATGGTCCCCTTGTTTCCATGAGGCCCCGCTGTGTCACAATGGACCTATGGTTCCGTGATGTTGCGTGGTGTCACCGTGCTCTTCTTGAATCCGCCGTGTAACCATGGACCATTGGTTCCATGCAGCCGTGTCACAATGGGCTCCTTGATTCCATGATTCCCCACGGTGTCACAATGGAGCCTTGTTTCTAGGAGGTTCTGTACTGTCACAATTGCCTCCTTGATGCCATCAGCCCCTGCAGTGTCACAATGGCTCCTTGGTTCCATGAGGAACACAATAGCTTGGCATAAGCATTGAGCAACAGCTGCTGAACACACCTGGCAACATCTGCTTGCATCAAAAGAGGGCTTCAAGCTGACAATGGCACCAGCAGCTTCCATCTGCAACAGAGACCCAGGAAAGGACAGGCTGTGCCGGTTTGGACAAATGTGGAGGAAAATATCCTCTGATAGAAGGCAGGTTACACCCAGCCCTCCCCCACCAGGTTTTTGGAAAAAAGAACTTTCCTGGGAAGAAAGTGAAAGAGATAAAAACTATTTTTTTAACAAACACACAGGAAAAGGATAACAATGCTAAATATTAAAAGCTCTCGCTGTGCAGAGAAAGCTGGGATAATTTGAGAGTCCTTCTGTGTTTCGGTGGGGTCTCCTGAAACATCCATAGACAGCGAGGCCCGTGCAAAGAAACAGGGAGCGATTCTTGAGAGAAGTTTCAGAGCTCTTTCTTCTCCAGCCACATGGGCGGGGCACTGCCAAAGAACTGAGCAATCACGGCACAACCAGGGCCCTCCTGGCACAGGGCAACACAAAATAAGCAGTGCTGAACAGGATTAGGGCACATGTGAGCAGGGAGCAGGGAGACCCCGTGCCCAGGCCATGCCTCTACCCCAGGGTCCCCTCTCCCATGACCTCATGGCAGGGGGGAGGAACCCCAACACTTCCGTAGGTGTAGTCTCTCTCCTCCTCCTTGCAGCTGGCTCATGGGCCCACATTCAGGGCCCCCACCTCGGGAGAAAATTCTCCCAATGTGGTCTGATGTGGAAACAGTCAAGAAGAGAAGAAGGGAAAAAAAACCCCGAAGTCCCAGGAAAACAAAGTTCAACTCTCCATCTCCCTCCAGAGAAAAGGAGCTGAAAACTGGCTAAAAAGAAACAAGGTTGCTTCCTTCGCTCTTGCTGCAAGCAGGATGCAGAGGAGTGTGTATGTGTGTCCTTGAACAAACGCTCTGAGAAGTTTGTCCGGTTTTTTTTCCTCTCCCCCCTCTCAGGCTCAGTTGAAAGGCACAGAAATGCACAAAGTTCACTTCTGGGCATAGAGCAGCGATAGGGGATACACATGATAAAGTCACCCCAAGACACAGGGACAGAGAATTCAGTGGAAAGACTCCGAGAATTCTGCTCCCAGGGATCATTCATTCCTGCTCACACTGACCCTTGTAGAAAGGGGACATCGTTCCAGGCAGCCTGTACTGAGCATGTGGCTCCTGAGTGGGGTTTGTTGTTTAGGAAACCTGCTCCGGCTTTTCCATTCTTTCCTTGCAAACAGGAAAACTTCTCCTGGGGCTGTGTGCAGGCAGAGCCCTGAGGAGAGCAGGTGGCACATGGTGCACTGGGCTGGGACAGCCAGCTGCAGAGCTCAAGGGAAGAAGCCCAAAGTGTCACAATGGCTCCTTGCCTTCACATGCAACACCTGGGTCACAATGGTCTCCTTGATTCCATGAGGCCCCACTGTGTCACAATGGCTCCTTGGTTCCATCAGGTTCCGCAGTGTCACCATGGTCTCCTTTGATCCGCATTGTCATCATGGACAATTGGTTCCATGAGGCCCCGCAGTGTCACAATGGTCCCTTGCTTCCATAGGTTTGATGTTGTAACAATGGACTCCTTGCTTCTATGAGCTAGCCTGCTTTTTGCAGAGGTGTCTTTGGTTCCCACAAGGCCCCGCTGTGTCTCAGTGCACCCTGGCTTCCATGTGGATCTGGAGTATCACAAAGGCTCCTTGGTTCCACCAGGTCCTGCTGTGTCACAATGGGTCCTGTGGTCCCTGAGGCCCTCCAAAGTCATCATGGAGGCTTGCTTCCATGAGGTTCCATTATGTGCCAGTGGTCATCTTGGTTCCAGGAGTTCCCTTAGTGTCACAATGCTCTCCATGCTTCCATGATTCCCCACAATGTCCCAATGCTCTCCAGGCTTCCATTAGGCCCTGCTTTGCCACAATGGTCCCCTTGTTTCCATGAGGCCCCGCTGTGTCACAATGGACGTACGGTTCCAGGATGTTGCGTGGTGTCACCGTGCTCTTCTTGAATCCGCAGTGTAACCATGGACCATTGGTTCCATGCGGCCTGGCCGTGTCACAATGGGCTCCTTGATTCCATGATTCCCCACGGTGTCACAATGGAGCCTTGTTTCTAGGAGGTTCTGTACTGTCACAATTGGCTCCTTGATGCCATCAGCCCCTGCAGTGTCACAATGGCTCCTTGGTTCCATGAGGAACACAATAGCTTGGCATAAGCATTGAGCAACAGCTGCTGAACACACCTGGCAACATCTGCTTGCATCAAAAGAGGGTGTCAAGCTGACAATGGCACCAGCAGCTTCCATCTGCAACAGACACCCAGGGAAAGGACAGGCTGTGCCAATTTGGAAAAATTTAGAGGAAAATATCCTCTGATAGAAGGCAGGTTACACCCAGCCCTCCCCCACCAGGTTTGGGAAAAAAGAATTTTCCTGGGAAGAAAGTGAAAGAGATAAAACCTATTTTTTTAACAAACACACAGGAAAAGGATACCAATGCTAAATATTAAAACCTCTCGCTGTGGAGAGAAACCTGGGATAATTTGAGAGTCCTTCCGTGTTTCGGTGGGGTCTCCTGAAACATCCATAGACAGCGAGGCCCGTGCAAAGAAATAGGGAGCGATTCTTGAGAGAAGTTTCAGAGCTCTTTCTTCTCCAGCCACATGGGCGGGGCACTGCCAAAGAACTGAGCAATCACGGCACAACCAGGGCCCTCCTCGCACAGGGCAACACAAAATAAGCAGTGCTGAACAGGATTAGGGCACATGTGAGCAGGGAGACCCCCGTGCCCAGGCCATGCCTCTACCCCAGGGTCCCCTCTCCCATGACCTCATGGCAGGGGGGAGGAACCCCAACACTTCCATAGGTGTAGTCTCTCTCCTCCTCCTTGCAGCTGGCTCATGGGCCCACATTCAGGGCCCCCACCTCGGGAGAAAATTCTCCCAATGTGGTCTGATGTGGAAACAGTCAAGAAGAGAAGAAGGGAAAAAAAAACCCCAAAGTCCCAGGAAAACAAAGTTCAACTCTCCATCTCCCTCCAGAGAAAAGGAGCTGAAAACTGGCTAAAAAGAAACAAGGTTGCTTCCTTCGCTCTTGCTGCAAGCAGGATGCAGAGGAGTGTGTATGTGTGTCCTTGAACAAACGCTCGGAGAAGTTTGCCCGGTTTTTTTTCCTCTCCCCCCTCTCAGGCTCAGTTGAAAGGCACAGAAATGCACAAAGTTCACTTCTGGGCATAGAGCAGCGATAGGGGATACACATGATAAAGTCACCCCAAGACACAGGGACAGAGAATTCAGTGGAAAGACTCCGAGAATTCTGCTCCCAGAGATCATTCATTCCTGCTCACCCTGACCCTTGTAGAAAGGGGACATCGTTCCAGGCAGCCTGTACTGAGCATGTGGCTCCTGAGTGGGGTTTGTTGTTTAGGAAACCTGCTCAGGCTTTTCCATTCTTTCCTTCCAAACAGGAAAACTTCTCCTGCGGCTGTGTGCAGGCAGAGCCCTGAGGAGAGCAGGTGGCACATGGTGCGCTGGGCTGGGACAGCCAGCTGCAGAGCTCAGGGGAAGAAGCCCAAAGTGTCACAATGGCTCCTTGCCTTCACATGCAACACCTGGGTCACAATGGTCTCCTTGATTCCATGAGGCCCCACTGTGTCACAATGGCTCCTTGGTTCCATCAGGTTCCGCAGTGTCACCATGGTCTCCTTTGATCCGCATTGTCATCATGGACAATTGGTTCCATGAGGCCCCGCAGTGTCACAATGGTCCCTTGCTTCCATAGCTTTTACGTTGTAACAATGGACTCCTTGCTTCTATGAGCTAGCCTGCTTTTTGCAGAGGTGTCTTTGGTTCCCACAAGGCCCCGCTGTGTCTCAGTGCACCCTGGCTTCCATGTGGATCTGGAGTAGCACAAAGGCTCCTTGGTTCCACCAGGTCCTGCTGTGTCACAATGGGTCCTGTGGTCCCTGAGGCCCTCCAAAGTCATCATGGAGGCTTGCTTCCATGAGGTTCCATTATGTGCCAGTGGTCATCTTGGTTCCAGGAGTTCCCTTAGTGTCACAATGCTCTCCATGCTTCCATGATTCCCCACAATGTCCCAATGCTCTCCAGGCTTCCATTAGGCCCTGCTTTGCCACAATGGTCCCCTTGTTTCCATGAGGCCCCGCTGTGTCACAATGGACGTACGGTTCCAGGATGTTGCGTGGTGTCACCGTGCTCTTCTTGAATCCGCAGTGTAACCATGGACCATTGGTTCCATGCGGCCTGGCCGTGTCACAATGGGCTCCTTGATTCCATGATTCCCCACGGTGTCACAATGGAGCCTTGTTTCTAGGAGGTTCTGTACTGTCACAATTGGCTCCTTGATGCCATCAGCCCCTGCAGTGTCACAATGGCTCCTTGGTTCCATGAGGAACACAATAGCTTGGCATAAGCATTGAGCAACAGCTGCTGAACACACCTGGCAACATCTGCTTGCATCAAAAGAGGGTGTCAAGCTGACAATGGCACCAGCAGCTTCCATCTGCAACAGACACCCAGGGAAAGGACAGGCTGTGCCAATTTGGAAAAATTTAGAGGAAAATATCCTCTGATAGAAGGCAGGTTACACCCAGCCCTCCCCCACCAGGTTTGGGAAAAAAGAATTTTCCTGGGAAGAAAGTGAAAGAGATAAAACCTATTTTTTTAACAAACACACAGGAAAAGGATACCAATGCTAAATATTAAAACCTCTCGCTGTGGAGAGAAACCTGGGATAATTTGAGAGTCCTTCCGTGTTTCGGTGGGGTCTCCTGAAACATCCATAGACAGCGAGGCCCGTGCAAAGAAATAGGGAGCGATTCTTGAGAGAAGTTTCAGAGCTCTTTCTTCTCCAGCCACATGGGCGGGGCACTGCCAAAGAACTGAGCAATCACGGCACAACCAGGGCCCTCCTGGCACAGGGCAAAACAAAATAAGCAGTGCTGAACAGGATTAGGGCACATGTGAGCAGGGAGCAGGGAGACCCCGTGCCCAGGCCATGCCTCTACCCCAGGGTCCCCTCTCCCATGACCTCATGGCAGGGGGGAGGAACCCCAACACTTCCGTAGGTGTAGTCTCTCTCCTCCTCCTTGCAGCTGGCTCATGGGCCCACATTCAGGGCCCCCACCTCGGGAGAAAATTCTCCCAATGTGGTCTGATGTGGAAACAGTCAAGAAGAGAAGAAGGGAAAAAAAACCCCGAAGTCCCAGGAAAACAAAGTTCAACTCTCCATCTCCCTCCAGAGAAAAGGAGCTGAAAACTGGCTAAAAAGAAACAAGGTTGCTTCCTTCGCTCTTGCTGCAAGCAGGATGCAGAGGAGTGTGTATGTGTGTCCTTGAACAAACGCTCTGAGAAGTTTGTCCGGTTTTTTTTCCTCTCCCCCCTCTCAGGCTCAGTTGAAAGGCACAGAAATGCACAAAGTTCACTTCTGGGCATAGAGCAGCGATAGGGGATACACATGATAAAGTCACCCCAAGACACAGGGACAGAGAATTCAGTGGAAAGACTCCGAGAATTCTGCTCCCAGGGATCATTCATTCCTGCTCACACTGACCCTTGTAGAAAGGGGACATCGTTCCAGGC
This sequence comes from Aphelocoma coerulescens, assembly GCF_041296385.1. Taxonomy (NCBI): domain Eukaryota; kingdom Metazoa; phylum Chordata; class Aves; order Passeriformes; family Corvidae; genus Aphelocoma; species Aphelocoma coerulescens. Next base: position 810,491 of record NW_027184074.1, read on the forward strand.
AGCCTGTACTGAGCATGTGGCTCCTGAGTGGGGTTTGTTGTTTAGGAAACCTGCTCCGGCTTTTCCATTCTTTCCTTGCAAACAGGAAAACTTCTCCTGGGGCTGTGTGCAGGCAGAGCCCTGAGGAGAGCAGGTGGCACATGGTGCACTGGGCTGGGACAGCCAGCTGCAGAGCTCAAGGGAAGAAGCCCAAAGTGTCACAATGGCTCCTTGCCTTCACATGCAACACCTGGGTCACAATGGTCTCCTTGATTCCATGAGGCCCCACTGTGTCACAATGGCTCCTTGGTTCCATCAGGTTCCGCAGTGTCACCATGGTCTCCTTTGATCCGCATTGTCATCATGGACAATTGGTTCCATGAGGCCCCGCAGTGTCACAATGGTCCCTTGCTTCCATAGGTTTGATGTTGTAACAATGGACTCCTTGCTTCTATGAGCTAGCCTGCTTTTTGCAGAGGTGTCTTTGGTTCCCACAAGGCCCCGCTGTGTCTCAGTGCACCCTGGCTTCCATGTGGATGTGGAGTATCACAAAGGCTCCTTGGTTCCACCAGGTCCTGCTGTGTCACAATGGGTCCTGTGGTCCCTGAGGCCCTCCAAAGTCATCATGGAGGCTTGCTTCCATGAGGTTCCATTATGTGCCAGTGGTCATCTTGGTTCCAGGAGTTCCCTTAGTGTCACAATGCTCTCCATGCTTCCATGATTCCCCACAATGTCCCAATGCTCTCCAGGCTTCCATTAGGCCCTGCTTTGCCACAATGGTCCCCTTGTTTCCATGAGGCCCCGCTGTGTCACAATGGACGTACGGTTCCAGGATGTTGCGTGGTGTCACCGTGCTCTTCTTGAATCCGCAGTGTAACCATGGACCATTGGTTCCATGCGGCCTGGCCGTGTCACAATGGGCTCCTTGATTCCATGATTCCCCACGGTGTCACAATGGAGCCTTGTTTCTAGGAGGTTCTGTACTGTCACAATTGTCTCCTTGATGCCATCAGCCCCTGCAGTGTCACAATGGCTCCTTGGTTCCATGAGGAACACAATAGCTTGGCATAAGCATTGAGCAACAGCTGCTGAACACACCTGGCAACATCTGCTTGCATCAAAAGAGGGTGTCAAGCTGACAATGGCACCAGCAGCTTCCATCTGCAACAGACACCCAGGGAAAGGACAGGCTGTGCCAATTTGGAAAAATTTAGAGGAAAATATCCTCTGATAGAAGGCAGGTTACACCCAGCCCTCCCCCACCAGGTTTGGGAAAAAAGAATTTTCCTGGGAAGAAAGTGAAAGAGATAAAACCTATTTTTTTAACAAACACACAGGAAAAGGATACCAATGCTAAATATTAAAACCTCTCGCTGTGGAGAGAAACCTGGGATAATTTGAGAGTCCTTCTGTGTTTCGGTGGGGTCTCCTGAAACATCCATAGACAGCGAGGCCCGTGCAAAGAAATAGGGAGCGATTCTTGAGAGAAGTTTCAGAGCTCTTTCTTCTCCAGCCACATGGGCGGGGCACTGCCAAAGAACTGAGCAATCACGGCACAACCAGGGCCCTCCTGGCACAGGGCAAAACAAAATAAGCAGTGCTGAACAGGATTAGGGCACATGTGAGCAGGGAGACCCCCGTGCCCAGGCCATGCCTCTACCCCAGGGTCCCCTCTCCCATGACCTCATGGCAGGGGGGAGGAACCCCAACACTTCCGTAGGTGTAGTCTCTCTCCTCCTCCTTGCAGCTGGCTCATGGGCCCACATTCAGGGCCCCCACCTCGGGAGAAAATTCTCCCAATGTGGTCTGATGTGGAAACAGTCAAGAAGAGAAGAAGGGAAAAAAAACCCCGAAGTCCCAGGAAAACAAAGTTCAACTCTCCATCTCCCTCCAGAGAAAAGGAGCTGAAAACTGGCTAAAAAGAAACAAGGTTGCTTCCTTCGCTCTTGCTGCAAGCAGGATGCAGAGGAGTGTGTATGTGTGTCCTTGAACAAACGCTCTGAGAAGTTTGTCCGGTTTTTTTTCCTCTCCCCCTTCTCAGGCTCAGTTGAAAGGCACAGAAATGCACAAAGTTCACTTCTGGGCATAGAGCAGCGATAGGGGATACACATGATAAAGTCACCCCAAGACACAGGGACAGAGAATTCAGTGGAAAGACTCCGAGAATTCTGCTCCCAGGGATCATTCATTCCTGCTCACACTGACCCTTGTAGAAAGGGGACATCGTTCCAGGCAGCCTGTACTGAGCATGTGGCTCCTGAGTGGGGTTTGTTGTTTAGGAAACCTGCTCCGGCTTTTCCATTCTTTCCTTCCAAACAGGAAAACTTCTCCTGGGGCTGTGTGCAGGCAGAGCCCTGAGGAGAGCAGGTGGCACATGGTGCGCTGGGCTGGGACAGCCAGCTGCAGAGCTCAAGGGAAGAAGCCCAAAGTGTCACAATGGCTCCTTGCCTTCACATGCAACACCTGGGTCACAATGGTCTCCTTGATTCCATGAGGCCCCACTGTGTCACAATGGCTCCTTGGTTCCATCAGGTTCCGCAGTGTCACCATGGTCTCCTTTGATCCGCATTGTCATCATGGACAATTGGTTCCATGAGGCCCCGCAGTGTCACAATGGTCCCTTGCTTCCATAGGTTTGATGTTGTAACAATGGACTCCTTGCTTCTATGAGCTAGCCTGCTTTTTGCAGAGGTGTCTTTGGTTCCCACAAGGCCCCGCTGTGTCTCAGTGCACCCTGGCTTCCATGTGGATCTGGAGTATCACAAAGGCTCCTTGGTTCCACCAGGTCCTGCTGTGTCACAATGGGTCCTGTGGTCCCTGAGGCCCTCCAAAGTCATCATGGAGGCTTGCTTCCATGAGGTTCCATTATGTGCCAGTGGTCATCTTGGTTCCAGGAGTTCCCTTAGTGTCACAATGCTCTCCATGCTTCCATGATTCCCCACAATGTCCCAATGCTCTCCAGGCTTCCATTAGGCCCTGCTTTGCCACAATGGTCCCCTTGTTTCCATGAGGCCCCGCTGTGTCACAATGGACGTACGGTTCCAGGATGTTGCGTGGTGTCACCGTGCTCTTCTTGAATCCGCAGTGTAACCATGGACCATTGGTTCCATGCGGCCTGGCCGTGTCACAATGGGCTCCTTGATTCCATGATTCCCCACGGTGTCACAATGGAGCCTTGTTTCTAGGAGGTTCTGTACTGTCACAATTGTCTCCTTGATGCCATCAGCCCCTGCAGTGTCACAATGGCTCCTTGGTTCCATGAGGAACACAATAGCTTGGCATAAGCATTGAACAACAGCTGCTGAACACACCTGGCAACATCTGCTTGCATCAAAAGAGGGTGTCAAGCTGACAATGGCACCAGCAGCTTCCATCTGCAACAGACACCCAGGGAAAGGACAGGCTGTGCCAATTTGGAAAAATTTAGAGGAAAATATCCTCTGATAGAAGGCAGGTTACACCCAGCCCTCCCCCACCAGGTTTGGGAAAAAAGAATTTTCCTGGGAAGAAAGTGAAAGAGATAAAACCTATTTTTTTAACAAACACACAGGAAAAGGATACCAATGCTAAATATTAAAAGCTCTCGCTGTGGAGAGAAACCTGGGATAATTTGAGAGTCCTTCCGTGTTTCGGTGGGGTCTCCTGAAACATCCATAGACAGCGAGGCCCGTGCAAAGAAATAGGGAGCGATTCTTGAGAGAAGTTTCAGAGCTCTTTCTTCTCCAGCCACATGGGCGGGGCACTGCCAAAGAACTGAGCAATCACGGCACAACCAGGGCCCTCCTGGCACAGGGCAAAACAAAATAAGCAGTGCTGAACAGGATTAGGGCACATGTGAGCAGGGAGCAGGGAGACCCCGTGCCCAGGCCATGCCTCTACCCCAGGGTCCCCTCTCCCATGACCTCATGGCAGGGGGGAGGAACCCCAACACTTCCGTAGGTGTAGTCTCTCTCCTCCTCCTTGCAGCTGGCTCATGGGCCCACATTCAGGGCCCCCACCTCGGGAGAAAATTCTCCCAATGTGGTCTGATGTGGAAACAGTCAAGAAGAGAAGAAGGGAAAAAAAACCCCGAAGTCCCAGGAAAACAAAGTTCAACTCTCCATCTCCCTCCAGAGAAAAGGAGCTGAAAACTGGCTAAAAAGAAACAAGGTTGCTTCCTTCGCTCTTGCTGCAAGCAGGATGCAGAGGAGTGTGTATGTGTGTCCTTGAACAAACGCTCTGAGAAGTTTGTCCGGTTTTTTTTCCTCTCCCCCTTCTCAGGCTCAGTTGAAAGGCACAGAAATGCACAAAGTTCACTTCTGGGCATAGAGCAGCGATAGGGGATACACATGATAAAGTCACCCCAAGACACAGGGACAGAGAATTCAGTGGAAAGACTCCGAGAATTCTGCTCCCAGGGATCATTCATTCCTGCTCACACTGACCCTTGTAGAAAGGGGACATCGTTCCAGGCAGCCTGTACTGAGCATGTGGCTCCTGAGTGGGGTTTGTTGTTTAGGAAACCTGCTCCGGCTTTTCCATTCTTTCCTTGCAAACAGGAAAACTTCTCCTGGGGCTGTGTGCAGGCAGAGCCCTGAGGAGAGCAGGTGGCACATGGTGCGCTGGGCTGGGACAGCCAGCTGCAGAGCTCAAGGGAAGAAGCCCAAAGTGTCACAATGGCTCCTTGCCTTCACATGCAACACCTGGGTCACAATGGTCTCCTTGATTCCATGAGGCCCCACTGTGTCACAATGGCTCCTTGGTTCCATCAGGTTCCGCAGTGTCACCATGGTCTCCTTTGATCCGCATTGTCATCATGGACAATTGGTTCCATGAGGCCCCGCAGTGTCACAATGGTCCCTTGCTTCCATAGCTTTTACGTTGTAACAATGGACTCCTTGCTTCTATGAGCTAGCCTGCTTTTTGCAGAGGTGTCTTTGGTTCCCACAAGGCCCCGCTGTGTCTCAGTGCACCCTGGCTTCCATGTGGATCTGGAGTATCACAAAGGCTCCTTGGTTCCACCAGGTCCTGCTGTGTCACAATGGGTCCTGTGGTCCCTGAGGCCCTCCAAAGTCATCATGGAGGCTTGCTTCCATGAGGTTCCATTATGTGCCAGTGGTCATCTTGGTTCCAGGAGTTCCCTTAGTGTCACAATGCTCTCCATGCTTCCATGATTCCCCACAATGTCCCAATGCTCTCCAGGCTTCCATTAGGCCCTGCTTTGCCACAATGGTCCCCTTGTTTCCATGAGGCCCCGCTGTGTCACAATGGACGTACGGTTCCAGGATGTTGCGTGGTGTCACCGTGCTCTTCTTGAATCCGCAGTGTAACCATGGACCATTGGTTCCATGCGGCCTGGCCGTGTCACAATGGGCTCCTTGATTCCATGATTCCCCACGGTGTCACAATGGAGCCTTGTTTCTAGGAGGTTCTGTACTGTCACAATTGGCTCCTTGATGCCATCAGCCCCTGCAGTGTCACAATGGCTCCTTGGTTCCATGAGGAACACAATAGCTTGGCATAAGCATTGAGCAACAGCTGCTGAACACACCTGGCAACATCTGCTTGCATCAAAAGAGGGTGTCAAGCTGACAATGGCACCAGCAGCTTCCATCTGCAACAGACACCCAGGGAAAGGACAGGCTGTGCCAATTTGGAAAAATTTAGAGGAAAATATCCTCTGATAGAAGGCAGGTTACACCCAGCCCTCCCCCACCAGGTTTGGGAAAAAAGAATTTTCCTGGGAAGAAAGTGAAAGAGATAAAACCTATTTTTTTAACAAACACACAGGAAAAGGATACCAATGCTAAATATTAAAAGCTCTCGCTGTGCAGAGAAACCTGGGATAATTTGAGAGTCCTTCCGTGTTTCGGTGGGGTCTCCTGAAACATCCATAGACAGCGAGGCCCGTGCAAAGAAATAGGGAGCGATTCTTGAGAGAAGTTTCAGAGCTCTTTCTTCTCCAGCCACATGGGCGGGGCACTGCCAAAGAACTGAGCAATCACGGCACAACCAGGGCCCTCCTGGCACAGGGCAAAACAAAATAAGCAGTGCTGAACAGGATTAGGGCACATGTGAGCAGGGAGACCCCCGTGCCCAGGCCATGCCTCTACCCCAGGGTCCCCTCTCCCATGACCTCATGGCAGGGGGGAGGAACCCCAACACTTCCGTAGGTGTAGTCTCTCTCCTCCTCCTTGCAGCTGGCTCATGGGCCCACATTCAGGGCCCCCACCTCGGGAGAAAATTCTCCCAATGTGGTCTGATGTGGAAACAGTCAAGAAGAGAAGAAGGGAAAAAAAACCCCGAAGTCCCAGGAAAACAAAGTTCAACTCTCCATCTCCCTCCAGAGAAAAGGAGCTGAAAACTGGCTAAAAAGAAACAAGGTTGCTTCCTTCGCTCTTGCTGCAAGCAGGATGCAGAGGAGTGCGTATGTGTGTCCTTGAACAAACGCTCTGAGAAGTTTGTCCGGTTTTTTTTCCTCTCCCCCTTCTCAGGCTCAGTTGAAAGGCACAGAAATGCACAAAGTTCACTTCTGGGCATAGAGCAGCGATAGGGGATACACATGATAAAGTCACCCCAAGACACAGGGACAGAGAATTCAGTGGAAAGACTCCGAGAATTCTGCTCCCAGGGATCATTCATTCCTGCTCACACTGACCCTTGTAGAAAGGGGACATCGTTCCAGGCAGCCTGTACTGAGCATGTGGCTCCTGAGTGGGGTTTGTTGTTTAGGAAACCTGCTCCGGCTTTTCCATTCTTTCCTTGCAAACAGGAAAACTTCTCCTGGGGCTGTGTGCAGGCAGAGCCCTGAGGAGAGCAGGTGGCACATGGTGCGCTGGGCTGGGACAGCCAGCTGCAGAGCTCAAGGGAAGAAGCCCAAAGTGTCACAATGGCTCCTTGCCTTCACATGCAACACCTGGGTCACAATGGTCTCCTTGATTCCATGAGGCCCCACTGTGTCACAATGGCTCCTTGGTTCCATCAGGTTCCGCAGTGTCACCATGGTCTCCTTTGATCCGCATTGTCATCATGGACAATTGGTTCCATGAGGCCCCGCAGTGTCACAATGGTCCCTTGCTTCCATAGGTTTGATGTTGTAACAATGGACTCCTTGCTTCTATGAGCTAGCCTGCTTTTTGCAGAGGTGTCTTTGGTTCCCACAAGGCCCCGCTGTGTCTCAGTGCACCCTGGCTTCCATGTGGATCTGGAGTATCACAAAGGCTCCTTGGTTCCACCAGGTCCTGCTGTGTCACAATGGGTCCTGTGGTCCCTGAGGCCCTCCAAAGTCATCATGGAGGCTTGCTTCCATGAGGTTCCATTATGTGCCAGTGGTCATCTTGGTTCCAGGAGTTTCCTTGGTGTCACAATGCTCTCCATGCTTCCATGATTCCCCACAATGTCACAATGCTCTCCATGCTTCCATTAGGCCCTGCTTTGCCACAATGGTCCCCTTGTTTCCATGAGGCCCCGCTGTGTCACAATGGACCTATGGTTCCGTGATGTTGCGTGGTGTCACCGTGCTCTTCTTGAATCCGCCGTGTAACCATGGACCATTGGTTCCATGCAGCCGTGTCACAATGGGCTCCTTGATTCCATGATTCCCCACGGTGTCACAATGGAGCCTTGTTTCTAGGAGGTTCTGTACTGTCACAATTGCCTCCTTGATGCCATCAGCCCCTGCAGTGTCACAATGGCTCCTTGGTTCCATGAGGAACACAATAGCTTGGCATAAGCATTGAGCAACAGCTGCTGAACACACCTGGCAACATCTGCTTGCATCAAAAGAGGGCTTCAAGCTGACAATGGCACCAGCAGCTTCCATCTGCAACAGAGACCCAGGAAAGGACAGGCTGTGCCGGTTTGGACAAATGTGGAGGAAAAGATCCTCTGATAGAAGGCAGGTTACACCCAGCCCTCCCCCACCAGGTTTTTGGAAAAAAGAACTTTCCTGGGAAGAAAGTGAAAGAGATAAAAACTATTTTTTTAACAAACACACAGGAAAAGGATAGCAATGCTAAATATTAAAAGCTCTCGCTGTGCAGAGAAAGCTGGGATAATTTGAGAGTCCTTCCGTGTTTCGGTGGGGTCTCCTGAAACATCCATAGACAGCGAGGCCCGTGCAAAGAAACAGGGAGCCATTCTTGAGAGAAGTTTCAGAGCTCTTTCTTCTCCAGCCACATGGGCGGGGCACTGCCAAAGAACTGAGCAATCACAGCACAACCAGGGCCCTCCTCACACAGGGCAACACAAAATAAGCAGTGCTGAACAGGATTAGGGCACATGTGAGCAGGGAGCAGGGAGACCCCCGTGCCCAGGCCATGCCTCTACCCCAGGGTCCCCTCTCCCATGACCTCATGGCAGGGGGGAGGAACCCCAACACTTCCGTAGGTGCAGTCTCTCTCCTCCTCCTTGCAGCTGGCTCATGGGCCCACATTCAGGGCCCCCACCTCGGGAGAAAATTCTCCCAATGTGCTCTGATGTTGAAAGAGTCAAGAAGAGAAGAAGGGGAAAAAACCCCCAAAGTCCCAGGAAAACAAAGTTCAACTCTCCATCTCCCCCCAGAGAAAAGGAGCTGAAAACTGGCTAAAAAGAAACAAAGTTGCTTCCTCTGCTCTTGCTGCAAGCAGGATGCAGAGGAGTGTGTATGTGTGTCCTTGAACAAACGCTCTGAGAAGTTTGTCCGGTTTTTTTTCCTCTCCCCCCTCTCAGGCTCAGTTGAAAGGCACAGAAATGCACAAAGTTCACTTCTGGGCATAGAGCAGCAATAGGGGATACACACAATAAAGTCACCCCAAGACACAGGGACAGAGAATTCAGTGGAAAGACTCCGAGAATTCTGCTCCCAGAGATCATTCATTCCTGCTCACACTGACCCTTGTAGAAAGGGGACATCGTTCCAGGCAGCCCGTACTGAGCATGTGGCTCCTGAGTGGGGTTTGTTGTTTAGGAAACCTGCTCCGGCTTTTCCATTCTTTCCTTGCAAACAGGAAAACTTCTCCTGGGGCTGTGTGCAGGCAGAGCCCTGAGGAGAGCAGGTGGCACATGGTGCGCTGGGCTGGGACAGCCAGCTGCAGAGCTCAAGGGAAGAAGCCCAAAGTGTCACAATGGCTCCTTGCCTTCACATGCAACACCTGGGTCACAATGGTCTCCTTGATTCCATGAGGCCCCACTGTGTCACACTGGCTCCTTGGTTCCATCAGGTTCCGCAGTGTCACCATGGTCTCCTTTGATCCGCACTGTCATCATGGACAATTGGTTCCATGAGGCCCCGCAGTGTCACAATGGTCCCTTGCTTCCATAGGTTTGATGTTGTAACAAAGGACTCCTTGCTTCTATGAGCTAGCCTGCTTTTTGCAGAGGTGTCTTTGGTTCCAACAAGGCCCTGCTGTGTCTCAGTGCACCCTGGCTTCCATGTGGATGTGGAGTATCACAAAGGCTCCTTGGTTCCACCAGGTCCTGCTGTGTCACAATGGGTCCTGTGGTCCCTGAGGCCCTCCAAAACCATCGTGGAGGCTTGCTTCCATGAGGTTCCATTATGTGCCAGTGGTCATCTTGGTTCCAGGAGTTTCCTTAGTGTCACAATGCCCTCCATGCTTCCATTAGGCCCTGCTTTGCCACAATGGTCCCCTTGTTTCCATGAGGCCCCGCTGTGTCACAATGGACCTATGGTTCCGTGATGTTGCGTGGTGTCACCGTGCTCTTCTTGAATCCGCCGTGTAACCATGGACCATTGGTTCCATGCAGCCGTGTCACAATGGGCTCCTTGATTCCATGATTCCCCACGGTGTCACAATGGAGCCTTGTTTCTAGGAGGTTCTGTACTGTCACAATTGCCTCCTTGATGCCATCAGCCCCTGCAGTGTCACAATGGCTCCTTGGTTCCATGAGGAACACAATAGCTTGGCATAAGCATTGAGCAACAGCTGCTGAACACACCTGGCAACATCTGCTTGCATCAAAAGAGGGCTTCAAGCTGACAATGGCACCAGCAGCTTCCATCTGCAACAGAGACCCAGGAAAGGACAGGCTGTGCCGGTTTGGACAAATGTGGAGGAAAATATCCTCTGATAGAAGGCAGGTTACACCCAGCCCTCCCCCACCAGGTTTTTGGAAAAAAGAACTTTCCTGGGAAGAAAGTGAAAGAGATAAAAACTATTTTTTTAACAAACACACAGGAAAAGGATAACAATGCTAAATATTAAAAGCTCTCGCTGTGCAGAGAAAGCTGGGATAATTTGAGAGTCCTTCTGTGTTTCGGTGGGGTCTCCTGAAACATCCATAGACAGCGAGGCCCGTGCAAAGAAACAGGGAGCGATTCTTGAGAGAAGTTTCAGAGCTCTTTCTTCTCCAGCCACATGGGCGGGGCACTGCCAAAGAACTGAGCAATCACAGCACAACCAGGGCCCTCCTCACACAGGGCAACACAAAATAAGCAGTGCTGAACAGGATTAGGGCACATGTGAGCAGGGAGCAGGGAGACCCCCGTGCCCAGGCCATGCCTCTACCCCAGGGTCCCCTCTCCCATGACCTCATGGCAGGGGGGAGGAACCCCAACACTTCCGGAGGTGTAGTCTCTCTCCTCCTCCTTGCAGCTGGCTCATGGGCCCACATTCAGGGCCCCCACCTCGGGAGAAAATTCTCCCAATGTGGTCTGATGTTGAAAGAGTCAAGAAGAGAAGAAGGGGAAAAAAACCCCAAAGTCCCAGGAAAACAAAGTTCAACTCTCCATCTCCCCCCAGAGAAAAGGAGCTGAAAACTGGCTAAAAAGAAACAAAGTTGCTTCCTCTGCTCTTGCTGCAAGCAGGATGCAGAGGAGTGTGTATGTGTGTCCTTGAACAAACGCTCTGAGAAGTTTGTCCGGTTTTTTTTCCTCTCCCCCCTCTCAGGCTCAGTTGAAAGGCACAGAAATGCACAAAGTTCACTTCTGGGCATAGAGCAGCAATAGGGGATACACACAATAAAGTCACCCCAAGACACAGGGACAGAGAATTCAGTGGAAAGACTCCGAGAATTCTGCTCCCAGAGATCATTCATTCCTGCTCACACTGACCCTTGTAGAAAGGGGACATCGTTCCAGGCAGCCCGTACTGAGCATGTGGCTCCTGAGTGGGGTTTGTTGTTTAGGAAACCTGCTCCGGCTTTTCCATTCTTTCCTTGCAAACAGGAAAACTTCTCCTGGGGCTGTGTGCAGGCAGAGCCCTGAGGAGAGCAGGTGGCACATGGTGCGCTGGGCTGGGACAGCCAGCTGCAGAGCTCAAGGGAAGAAGCCCAAAGTGTCACAATGGCTCCTTGCCTTCACATGCAACACCTGGGTCACAATGGTCTCCTTGATTCCATGAGGCCCCACTGTGTCACAATGGCTCCTTGGTTCCATCAGGTTCCGCAGTGTCACCATGGTCTCCTTTGATCCGCACTGTCATCATGGACAATTGGTTCCATGAGGCCCCGCAGTGTCACAATGGTCCCTTGCTTCCATAGGTTTGATGTTGTAACAAAGGACTCCTTGCTTCTATGAGCTAGCCTGCTTTTTGCAGAGGTGTCTTTGGTTCCAACAAGGCCCCGCTGTGTCTCAGTGCACCCTGGCTTCCATGTGGATGTGGAGTATCACAAAGGCTCCTTGGTTCCACCAGGTCCTGCTGTGTCACAATGGGTCCTGTGGTCCCTGAGGCCCTCCAAAACCATCGTGGAGGCTTGCTTCCATGAGGTTCCATTATGTGCCAGTGGTCATCTTGGTTCCAGGAGTTTCCTTAGTGTCACAATGCCCTCCATGCTTCCATTAGGCCCTGCTTTGCCACAATGGTCCCCTTGTTTCCATGAGGCCCCGCTGTGTCACAATGGACCTATGGTTCCGTGATGTTGCGTGGTGTCACCGTGCTCTTCTTGAATCCGCCGTGTAACCATGGACCATTGGTTCCATGCAGCCGTGTCACAATGGGCTCCTTGATTCCATGATTCCCCACTGTGTCACAATGGAGCCTTGTTTCTAGGAGGTTCTGTACTGTCACAATTGCCTCCTTGATGCCATCAGCCCCTGCAGTGTCACAATGGCTCCTTGGTTCCATGAGGAACACAATAGCTTGGCATAAGCATTGAGCAACAGCTGCTGAACACACCTGGCAACATCTGCTTGCATCAAAAGAGGGCTTCAAGCTGACAATGGCACCAGCAGCTTCCATCTGCAACAGAGACCCAGGAAAGGACAGGCTGTGCCGGTTTGGACAAATGTGGAGGAAAATATCCTCTGATAGAAGGCAGGTTACACCCAGCCCTCCCCCACCAGGTTTTTGGAAAAAAGAACTTTCCTGGGAAGAAAGTGAAAGAGATAAAAACTATTTTTTTAACAAACACACAGGAAAAGGATAACAATGCTAAATATTAAAAGCTCTCGCTGTGCAGAGAAAGCTGGGATAATTTGAGAGTCCTTCTGTGTTTCGGTGGGGTCTCCTGAAACATCCATAGACAGCGAGGCCCGTGCAAAGAAACAGGGAGCGATTCTTGAGAGAAGTTTCAGAGCTCTTTCTTCTCCAGCCACATGGGCGGGGCACTGCCAAAGAACTGAGCAATCACAGCACAACCAGGGCCCTCCTCACACAGGGCAACACAAAATAAGCAGTGCTGAACAGGATTAGGGCACATGTGAGCAGGGAGCAGGGAGACCCCCGTGCCCAGGCCATGCCTCTACCCCAGGGTCCCCTCTCCCATGACCTCATGGCAGGGGGGAGGAACCCCAACACTTCCGGAGGTGTAGTCTCTCTCCTCCTCCTTGCAGCTGGCTCATGGGCCCACATTCAGGGCCCCCACCTCGGGAGAAAATTCTCCCAATGTGCTCTGATGTTGAAAGAGTCAAGAAGAGAAGAAGGGGAAAAAACCCCCAAAGTCCCAGGAAAACAAAGTTCAACTCTCCATCTCCCCCCAGAGAAAAGGAGCTGAAAACTGGCTAAAAAGAAACAAAGTTGCTTCCTCTGCTCTTGCTGCAAGCAGGATGCAGAGGAGTGTGTATGTGTGTCCTTGAACAAACGCTCTGAGAAGTTTGTCCGGTTTTTTTTCCTCTCCCCCCTCTCAGGCTCAGTTGAAAGGCACAGAAATGCACAAAGTTCACTTCTGGGCATAGAGCAGCAATAGGGGATACACACAATAAAGTCACCCCAAGACACAGGGACAGAGAATTCAGTGGAAAGACTCCGAGAATTCTGCTCCCAGAGATCATTCATTCCTGCTCACACTGACCCTTGTAGAAAGGGGACATCGTTCCAGGCAGCCCGTACTGAGCATGTGGCTCCTGAGTGGGGTTTGTTGTTTAGGAAACCTGCTCCGGCTTTTCCATTCTTTCCTTGCAAACAGGAAAACTTCTCCTGGGGCTGTGTGCAGGCAGAGCCCTGAGGAGAGCAGGTGGCACATGGTGCGCTGGGCTGGGACAGCCAGCTGCAGAGCTCAAGGGAAGAAGCCCAAAGTGTCACAATGGCTCCTTGCCTTCACATGCAACACCTGGGTCACAATGGTCTCCTTGATTCCATGAGGCCCCACTGTGTCACAATGGCTCCTTGGTTCCATCAGGTTCCGCAGTGTCACCATGGTCTCCTTTGATCCGCACTGTCATCAAGGACAATTGGTTCCATGAGGCCCCGCAGTGTCACAATGGTCCCTTGCTTCCATAGCTTTTACGTTGTAACAAAGGACTCCTTGCTTCTATGAGCTAGCCTGCTTTTTGCAGAGGTGTCTTTGGTTCCAACAAGGCCCCGCTGTGTCTCAGTGCACCCTGGCTTCCATGTGGATGTGGAGTATCACAAAGGCTCCTTGGTTCCACCAGGTCCTGCTGTGTCACAATGGGTCCTGTGGTCCCTGAGGCCCTCCAAAACCATCGTGGAGGCTTGCTTCCATGAGGTTCCATTATGTGCCAGTGGTCATCTTGGTTCCAGGAGTTTCCTTAGTGTCACAATGCTCTCCATGCTTCCATTAGGCCCTGCTTTGCCACAATGGTCCCCTTGTTTCCATGAGGCCCCGCTGTGTCACAATGGACCTATGGTTCCGTGATGTTGCGTGGTGTCACCGTGCTCTTCTTGAATCCGCCGTGTAACCATGGACCATTGGTTCCATGCAGCCGTGTCACAATGGGCTCCTTGATTCCATGATTCCCCACGGTGTCACAATGGAGCCTTGTTTCTAGGAGGTTCTGTACTGTCACAATTGCCTCCTTGATGCCATCAGCCCCTGCAGTGTCACAATGGCTCCTTGGTTCCATGAGGAACACAATAGCTTGGCATAAGCATTGAGCAACAGCTGCTGAACACACCTGGCAACATCTGCTTGCATCAAAAGAGGGCTTCAAGCTGACAATGGCACCAGCAGCTTCCATCTGCAACAGAGACCCAGGAAAGGACAGGCTGTGCCGGTTTGGACAAATGTGGAGGAAAAGATCCTCTGATAGAAGGCAGGTTACACCCAGCCCTCCCCCACCAGGTTTTTGGAAAAAAGAACTTTCCTGGGAAGAAAGTGAAAGAGATAAAAACTATTTTTTTAACAAACACACAGGAAAAGGATAGCAATGCTAAATATTAAAAGCTCTCGCTGTGCAGAGAAAGCTGGGATAATTTGAGAGTCCTTCCGTGTTTCGGTGGGGTCTCCTGAAACATCCATAGACAGCGAGGCCCGTGCAAAGAAACAGGGAGCGATTCTTGAGAGAAGTTTCAGAGCTCTTTCTTCTCCAGCCACATGGGCGGGGCACTGCCAAAGAACTGAGCAATCACAGCACAACCAGGGCCCTCCTCACACAGGGCAACACAAAATAAGCAGTGCTGAACAGGATTAGGGCACATGTGAGCAGGGAGCAGGGAGACCCCCGTGCCCAGGCCATGCCTCTACCCCAGGGTCCCCTCTCCCATGACCTCATGGCAGGGGGGAGGAACCCCAACACTTCCGTAGGTGCAGTCTCTCTCCTCCTCCTTGCAGCTGGCTCATGGGCCCACATTCAGGGCCCCCACCTCGGGAGAAAATTCTCCCAATGTGCTCTGATGTTGAAAGAGTCAAGAAGAGAAGAAGGGGAAAAAACCCCCAAAGTCCCAGGAAAACAAAGTTCAACTCTCCATCTCCCCCCAGAGAAAAGGAGCTGAAAACTGGCTAAAAAGAAACCAAGTTGCTTCCTCTGCTCTTGCTGCAAGCAGGATGCAGAGGAGTGTGTATGTGTGTCCTTGAACAAACGCTCTGAGAAGTTTGTCCGGTTTTTTTTCCTCTCCCCCCTCTCAGGCTCAGTTGAAAGGCACAGAAATGCACAAAGTTCACTTCTGGGCATAGAGCAGCAATAGGGGATACACATGATAAAGTCACCCCAAGACACAGGGACAGAGAATTCAGTGGAAAGACTCCGAGAATTCTGCTCCCAGAGATCATTCATTCCTGCTCACACTGACCCTTGTAGAAAGGGGACATCGTTCCAGGCAGCCTGTACTGAGCATGTGGCTCCTGAGTGGGGTTTGTTGTTTAGGAAACCTGCTCAGGCTTTTCCATTCTTTCCTTCCAAACAGGAAAACTTCTCCTGGGGCTGTGTGCAGGCAGAGCCCTGAGGAGAGCAGGTGGCACATGGTGCGCTGGGCTGGGACAGCCAGCTGCAGAGCTCAAGGGAAGAAGCCCAAAGTGTCACAATGGCTCCTTGCCTTCACATGCAACACCTGGGTCACAATGGTCTCCTTGATTCCATGAGGCCCCACTGTGTCACAATGGCTCCTTGGTTCCATCAGGTTCCGCAGTGTCACCATGGTCTCCTTTGATCCGCACTGTCATCAAGGACAATTGGTTCCATGAGGCCCCGCAGTGTCACAATGGTCCCTTGCTTCCATAGCTTTTACGTTGTAACAAAGGACTCCTTGCTTCTATGAGCTAGCCTGCTTTTTGCAGAGGTGTCTTTGGTTCCAACAAGGCCCCGCTGTGTCTCAGTGCACCCTGGCTTCCATGTGGATGTGGAGTATCACAAAGGCTCCTTGGTTCCACCAGGTCCTGCTGTGTCACAATGGGTCCTGTGGTCCCTGAGGCCCTCCAAAACCATCGTGGAGGCTTGCTTCCATGAGGTTCCATTATGTGCCAGTGGTCATCTTGGTTCCAGGAGTTTCCTTAGTGTCACAATGCCCTCCATGCTTCCATTAGGCCCTGCTTTGCCACAATGGTCCCCTTGTTTCCATGAGGCCCCGCTGTGTCACAATGGACCTATGGTTCCGTGATGTTGCGTGGTGTCACCGTGCTCTTCTTGAATCCGCCGTGTAACCATGGACCATTGGTTCCATGCAGCCGTGTCACAATGGGCTCCTTGATTCCATGATTCCCCACGGTGTCACAATGGAGCCTTGTTTCTAGGAGGTTCTGTACTGTCACAATTGCCTCCTTGATGCCATCAGCCCCTGCAGTGTCACAATGGCTCCTTGGTTCCATGAGGAACACAATAGCTTGGCATAAGCATTGAGCAACAGCTGCTGAACACACCTGGCAACATCTGCTTGCATCAAAAGAGGGCTTCAAGCTGACAATGGCACCAGCAGCTTCCATCTGCAACAGAGACCCAGGAAAGGACAGGCTGTGCCGGTTTGGACAAATGTGGAGGAAAAGATCCTCTGATAGAAGGCAGGTTACACCCAGCCCTCCCCCACCAGGTTTTTGGAAAAAAGAACTTTCCTGGGAAGAAAGTGAAAGAGATAAAAACTATTTTTTTAACAAACACACAGGAAAAGGATAGCAATGCTAAATATTAAAAGCTCTCGCTGTGCAGAGAAAGCTGGGATAATTTGAGAGTCCTTCCGTGTTTCGGTGGGGTCTCCTGAAACATCCATAGACAGCGAGGCCCGTGCAAAGAAACAGGGAGCGATTCTTGAGAGAAGTTTCAGAGCTCTTTCTTCTCCAGCCACATGGGCGGGGCACTGCCAAAGAACTGAGCAATCACAGCACAACCAGGGCCCTCCTCACACAGGGCAACACAAAATAAGCAGTGCTGAACAGGATTAGGGCACATGTGAGCAGGGAGCAGGGAGACCCCCGTGCCCAGGCCATGCCTCTACCCCAGGGTCCCCTCTCCCATGACCTCATGGCAGGGGGGAGGAACCCCAACACTTCCGTAGGTGCAGTCTCTCTCCTCCTCCTTGCAGCTGGCTCATGGGCCCACATTCAGGGCCCCCACCTCGGGAGAAAATTCTCCCAATGTGCTCTGATGTTGAAAGAGTCAAGAAGAGAAGAAGGGGAAAAAACCCCCAAAGTCCCAGGAAAACAAAGTTCAACTCTCCATCTCCCCCCAGAGAAAAGGAGCTGAAAACTGGCTAAAAAGAAACAAAGTTGCTTCCTCTGCTCTTGCTGCAAGCAGGATGCAGAGGAGTGTGTATGTGTGTCCTTGAACAAACGCTCTGAGAAGTTTGTCCGGTTTTTTTTCCTCTCCCCCCTCTCAGGCTCAGTTGAAAGGCACAGAAATGCACAAAGTTCACTTCTGGGCATAGAGCAGCAATAGGGGATACACACAATAAAGTCACCCCAAGACACAGGGACAGAGAATTCAGTGGAAAGACTCCGAGAATTCTGCTCCCAGAGATCATTCATTCCTGCTCACACTGACCCTTGTAGAAAGGGGACATCGTTCCAGGCAGCCCGTACTGAGCATGTGGCTCCTGAGTGGGGTTTGTTGTTTAGGAAACCTGCTCCGGCTTTTCCATTCTTTCCTTGCAAACAGGAAAACTTCTCCTGGGGCTGTGTGCAGGCAGAGCCCTGAGGAGAGCAGGTGGCACATGGTGCGCTGGGCTGGGACAGCCAGCTGCAGAGCTCAAGGGAAGAAGCCCAAAGTGTCACAATGGCTCCTTGCCTTCACATGCAACACCTGGGTCACAATGGTCTCCTTGATTCCATGAGGCCCCACTGTGTCACAATGGCTCCTTGGTTCCATCAGGTTCCGCAGTGTCACCATGGTCTCCTTTGATCCGCACTGTCATCATGGACAATTGGTTCCATGAGGCCCCGCAGTGTCACAATGGTCCCTTGCTTCCATAGGTTTGATGTTGTAACAAAGGACTCCTTGCTTCTATGAGCTAGCCTGCTTTTTGCAGAGGTGTCTTTGGTTCCAACAAGGCCCTGCTGTGTCTCAGTGCACCCTGGCTTCCATGTGGATGTGGAGTATCACAAAGGCTCCTTGGTTCCACCAGGTCCTGCTGTGTCACAATGGGTCCTGTGGTCCCTGAGGCCCTCCAAAACCATCGTGGAGGCTTGCTTCCATGAGGTTCCATTATGTGCCAGTGGTCATCTTGGTTCCAGGAGTTTCCTTAGTGTCACAATGCCCTCCATGCTTCCATTAGGCCCTGCTTTGCCACAATGGTCCCCTTGTTTCCATGAGGCCCCGCTGTGTCACAATGGACCTATGGTTCCGTGATGTTGCGTGGTGTCACCGTGCTCTTCTTGAATCCGCCGTGTAACCATGGACCATTGGTTCCATGCAGCCGTGTCACAATGGGCTCCTTGATTCCATGATTCCCCACGGTGTCACAATGGAGCCTTGTTTCTAGGAGGTTCTGTACTGTCACAATTGCCTCCTTGATGCCATCAGCCCCTGCAGTGTCACAATGGCTCCTTGGTTCCATGAGGAACACAATAGCTTGGCATAAGCATTGAGCAACAGCTGCTGAACACACCTGGCAACATCTGCTTGCATCAAAAGAGGGCTTCAAGCTGACAATGGCACCAGCAGCTTCCATCTGCAACAGAGACCCAGGAAAGGACAGGCTGTGCCGGTTTGGACAAATGTGGAGGAAAAGATCCTCTGATAGAAGGCAGGTTACACCCAGCCCTCCCCCACCAGGTTTTTGGAAAAAAGAACTTTCCTGGGAAGAAAGTGAAAGAGATAAAAACTATTTTTTTAACAAACACACAGGAAAAGGATAACAATGCTAAATATTAAAAGCTCTCGCTGTGCAGAGAAAGCTGGGATAATTTGAGAGTCCTTCTGTGTTTCGGTGGGGTCTCCTGAAACATCCATAGACAGCGAGGCCCGTGCAAAGAAACAGGGAGCGATTCTTGAGAGAAGTTTCAGAGCTCTTTCTTCTCCAGCCACATGGGCGGGGCACTGCCAAAGAACTGAGCAATCACAGCACAACCAGGGCCCTCCTCACACAGGGCAACACAAAATAAGCAGTGCTGAACAGGATTAGGGCACATGTGAGCAGGGAGCAGGGAGACCCCCGTGCCCAGGCCATGCCTCTACCCCAGGGTCCCCTCTCCCATGACCTCATGGCAGGGGGGAGGAACCCCAACACTTCCGGAGGTGTAGTCTCTCTCCTCCTCCTTGCAGCTGGCTCATGGGCCCACATTCAGGGCCCCCACCTCGGGAGAAAATTCTCCCAATGTGGTCTGATGTTGAAAGAGTCAAGAAGAGAAGAAGGGGAAAAAAACCCCAAAGTCCCAGGAAAACAAAGTTCAACTCTCCATCTCCCCCCAGAGAAAAGGAGCTGAAAACTGGCTAAAAAGAAACAAAGTTGCTTCCTCTGCTCTTGCTGCAAGCAGGATGCAGAGGAGTGTGTATGTGTGTCCTTGAACAAACGCTCTGAGAAGTTTGTCCGGTTTTTTTTCCTCTCCCCCCTCTCAGGCTCAGTTGAAAGGCACAGAAATGCACAAAGTTCACTTCTGGGCATAGAGCAGCAATAGGGGATACACACAATAAAGTCACCCCAAGACACAGGGACAGAGAATTCAGTGGAAAGACTCCGAGAATTCTGCTCCCAGAGATCATTCATTCCTGCTCACACTGACCCTTGTAGAAAGGGGACATCGTTCCAGGCAGCCCGTACTGAGCATGTGGCTCCTGAGTGGGGTTTGTTGTTTAGGAAACCTGCTCCGGCTTTTCCATTCTTTCCTTGCAAACAGGAAAACTTCTCCTGGGGCTGTGTGCAGGCAGAGCCCTGAGGAGAGCAGGTGGCACATGGTGCGCTGGGCTGGGACAGCCAGCTGCAGAGCTCAAGGGAAGAAGCCCAAAGTGTCACAATGGCTCCTTGCCTTCACATGCAACACCTGGGTCACAATGGTCTCCTTGATTCCATGAGGCCCCACTGTGTCACAATGGCTCCTTGGTTCCATCAGGTTCCGCAGTGTCACCATGGTCTCCTTTGATCCGCACTGTCATCATGGACAATTGGTTCCATGAGGCCCCGCAGTGTCACAATGGTCCCTTGCTTCCATAGGTTTGATGTTGTAACAAAGGACTCCTTGCTTCTATGAGCTAGCCTGCTTTTTGCAGAGGTGTCTTTGGTTCCAACAAGGCCCCGCTGTGTCTCAGTGCACCCTGGCTTCCATGTGGATGTGGAGTATCACAAAGGCTCCTTGGTTCCACCAGGTCCTGCTGTGTCACAATGGGTCCTGTGGTCCCTGAGGCCCTCCAAAACCATCGTGGAGGCTTGCTTCCATGAGGTTCCATTATGTGCCAGTGGTCATCTTGGTTCCAGGAGTTTCCTTAGTGTCACAATGCCCTCCATGCTTCCATTAGGCCCTGCTTTGCCACAATGGTCCCCTTGTTTCCATGAGGCCCCGCTGTGTCACAATGGACCTATGGTTCCGTGATGTTGCGTGGTGTCACCGTGCTCTTCTTGAATCCGCCGTGTAACCATGGACCATTGGTTCCATGCAGCCGTGTCACAATGGGCTCCTTGATTCCATGATTCCCCACGGTGTCACAATGGAGCCTTGTTTCTAGGAGGTTCTGTACTGTCACAATTGCCTCCTTGATGCCATCAGCCCCTGCAGTGTCACAATGGCTCCTTGGTTCCATGAGGAACACAATAGCTTGGCATAAGCATTGAGCAACAGCTGCTGAACACACCTGGCAACATCTGCTTGCATCAAAAGAGGGCTTCAAGCTGACAATGGCACCAGCAGCTTCCATCTGCAACAGAGACCCAGGAAAGGACAGGCTGTGCCGGTTTGGACAAATGTGGAGGAAAAGATCCTCTGATAGAAGGCAGGTTACACCCAGCCCTCCCCCACCAGGTTTTTGGAAAAAAGAACTTTCCTGGGAAGAAAGTGAAAGAGATAAAAACTATTTTTTTAACAAACACACAGGAAAAGGATAACAATGCTAAATATTAAAAGCTCTCGCTGTGCAGAGAAAGCTGGGATAATTTGAGAGTCCTTCTGTGTTTCGGTGGGGTCTCCTGAAACATCCATAGACAGCGAGGCCCGTGCAAAGAAACAGGGAGCGATTCTTGAGAGAAGTTTCAGAGCTCTTTCTTCTCCAGCCACATGGGCGGGGCACTGCCAAAGAACTGAGCAATCACAGCACAACCAGGGCCCTCCTCACACAGGGCAACACAAAATAAGCAGTGCTGAACAGGATTAGGGCACATGTGAGCAGGGAGCAGGGAGACCCCCGTGCCCAGGCCATGCCTCTACCCCAGGGTCCCCTCTCCCATGACCTCATGGCAGGGGGGAGGAACCCCAACACTTCCGGAGGTGTAGTCTCTCTCCTCCTCCTTGCAGCTGGCTCATGGGCCCACATTCAGGGCCCCCACCTCGGGAGAAAATTCTCCCAATGTGCTCTGATGTTGAAAGAGTCAAGAAGAGAAGAAGGGGAAAAAACCCCCAAAGTCCCAGGAAAACAAAGTTCAACTCTCCATCTCCCCCCAGAGAAAAGGAGCTGAAAACTGGCTAAAAAGAAACAAAGTTGCTTCCTCTGCTCTTGCTGCAAGCAGGATGCAGAGGAGTGTGTATGTGTGTCCTTGAACAAACGCTCTGAGAAGTTTGTCCGGTTTTTTTTCCTCTCCCCCCTCTCAGGCTCAGTTGAAAGGCACAGAAATGCACAAAGTTCACTTCTGGGCATAGAGCAGCAATAGGGGATACACACAATAAAGTCACCCCAAGACACAGGGACAGAGAATTCAGTGGAAAGACTCCGAGAATTCTGCTCCCAGAGATCATTCATTCCTGCTCACACTGACCCTTGTAGAAAGGGGACATCGTTCCAGGCAGCCCGTACTGAGCATGTGGCTCCTGAGTGGGGTTTGTTGTTTAGGAAACCTGCTCCGGCTTTTCCATTCTTTCCTTGCAAACAGGAAAACTTCTCCTGGGGCTGTGTGCAGGCAGAGCCCTGAGGAGAGCAGGTGGCACATGGTGCGCTGGGCTGGGACAGCCAGCTGCAGAGCTCAAGGGAAGAAGCCCAAAGTGTCACAATGGCTCCTTGCCTTCACATGCAACACCTGGGTCACAATGGTCTCCTTGATTCCATGAGGCCCCACTGTGTCACAATGGCTCCTTGGTTCCATCAGGTTCCGCAGTGTCACCATGGTCTCCTTTGATCCGCACTGTCATCATGGACAATTGGTTCCATGAGGCCCCGCAGTGTCACAATGGTCCCTTGCTTCCATAGGTTTGATGTTGTAACAAAGGACTCCTTGCTTCTATGAGCTAGCCTGCTTTTTGCAGAGGTGTCTTTGGTTCCAACAAGGCCCTGCTGTGTCTCAGTGCACCCTGGCTTCCATGTGGATGTGGAGTATCACAAAGGCTCCTTGGTTCCACCAGGTCCTGCTGTGTCACAATGGGTCCTGTGGTCCCTGAGGCCCTCCAAAACCATCGTGGAGGCTTGCTTCCATGAGGTTCCATTATGTGCCAGTGGTCATCTTGGTTCCAGGAGTTTCCTTAGTGTCACAATGCCCTCCATGCTTCCATTAGGCCCTGCTTTGCCACAATGGTCCCCTTGTTTCCATGAGGCCCCGCTGTGTCACAATGGACCTATGGTTCCGTGATGTTGCGTGGTGTCACCGTGCTCTTCTTGAATCCGCCGTGTAACCATGGACCATTGGTTCCATGCAGCCGTGTCACAATGGGCTCCTTGATTCCATGATTCCCCACGGTGTCACAATGGAGCCTTGTTTCTAGGAGGTTCTGTACTGTCACAATTGCCTCCTTGATGCCATCAGCCCCTGCAGTGTCACAATGGCTCCTTGGTTCCATGAGGAACACAATAGCTTGGCATAAGCATTGAGCAACAGCTGCTGAACACACCTGGCAACATCTGCTTGCATCAAAAGAGGGCTTCAAGCTGACAATGGCACCAGCAGCTTCCATCTGCAACAGAGACCCAGGAAAGGACAGGCTGTGCCGGTTTGGACAAATGTGGAGGAAAAGATCCTCTGATAGAAGGCAGGTTACACCCAGCCCTCCCCCACCAGGTTTTTGGAAAAAAGAACTTTCCTGGGAAGAAAGTGAAAGAGATAAAAACTATTTTTTTAACAAACACACAGGAAAAGGATAACAATGCTAAATATTAAAAGCTCTCGCTGTGCAGAGAAAGCTGGGATAATTTGAGAGTCCTTCTGTGTTTCGGTGGGGTCTCCTGAAACATCCATAGACAGCGAGGCCCGTGCAAAGAAACAGGGAGCGATTCTTGAGAGAAGTTTCAGAGCTCTTTCTTCTCCAGCCACATGGGCGGGGCACTGCCAAAGAACTGAGCAATCACAGCACAACCAGGGCCCTCCTCACACAGGGCAACACAAAAAAAGCAGTGCTGAACAGGATTAGGGCACATGTGAGCAGGGAGCAGGGAGACCCCCGTGCCCAGGCCATGCCTCTACCCCAGGGTCCCCTCTCCCATGACCTCATGGCAGGGGGGAGGAACCCCAACACTTCCGTAGGTGTAGTCTCTCTCCTCCTCCTTGCAGCTGGCTCATGGGCCCACATTCAGGGCCCCCACCTCGGGAGAAAATTCTCCCAATGTGGTCTGATGTTGAAAGAGTCAAGAAGAGAAGAAGGGGAAAAAAACCCCAAAGTCCCAGGAAAACAAAGTTCAACTCTCCATCTCCCCCCAGAGAAAAGGAGCTGAAAACTGGCTAAAAAGAAACAAAGTTGCTTCCTCTGCTCTTGCTGCAAGCAGGATGCAGAGGAGTGTGTATGTGTGTCCTTGAACAAACGCTCTGAGAAGTTTGTCCGGTTTTTTTTCCTCTCCCCCCTCTCAGGCTCAGTTGAAAGGCACAGAAATGCACAAAGTTCACTTCTGGGCATAGAGCAGCAATAGGGGATACACACAATAAAGTCACCCCAAGACACAGGGACAGAGAATTCAGTGGAAAGACTCCGAGAATTCTGCTCCCAGAGATCATTCATTCCTGCTCACACTGACCCTTGTAGAAAGGGGACATCGTTCCAGGCAGCCCGTACTGAGCATGTGGCTCCTGAGTGGGGTTTGTTGTTTAGGAAACCTGCTCCGGCTTTTCCATTCTTTCCTTGCAAACAGGAAAACTTCTCCTGGGGCTGTGTGCAGGCAGAGCCCTGAGGAGAGCAGGTGGCACATGGTGCGCTGGGCTGGGACAGCCAGCTGCAGAGCTCAAGGGAAGAAGCCCAAAGTGTCACAATGGCTCCTTGCCTTCACATGCAACACCTGGGTCACAATGGTCTCCTTGATTCCATGAGGCCCCACTGTGTCACAATGGCTCCTTGGTTCCATCAGGTTCCGCAGTGTCACCATGGTCTCCTTTGATCCGCACTGTCATCATGGACAATTGGTTCCATGAGGCCCCGCAGTGTCACAATGGTCCCTTGCTTCCATAGGTTTGATGTTGTAACAAAGGACTCCTTGCTTCTATGAGCTAGCCTGCTTTTTGCAGAGGTGTCTTTGGTTCCAACAAGGCCCCGCTGTGTCTCAGTGCACCCTGGCTTCCATGTGGATGTGGAGTATCACAAAGGCTCCTTGGTTCCACCAGGTCCTGCTGTGTCACAATGGGTCCTGTGGTCCCTGAGGCCCTCCAAAACCATCGTGGAGGCTTGCTTCCATGAGGTTCCATTATGTGCCAGTGGTCATCTTGGTTCCAGGAGTTTCCTTAGTGTCACAATGCCCTCCATGCTTCCATTAGGCCCTGCTTTGCCACAATGGTCCCCTTGTTTCCATGAGGCCCCGCTGTGTCACAATGGACCTATGGTTCCGTGATGTTGCGTGGTGTCACCGTGCTCTTCTTGAATCCGCCGTGTAACCATGGACCATTGGTTCCATGCAGCCGTGTCACAATGGGCTCCTTGATTCCATGATTCCCCACGGTGTCACAATGGAGCCTTGTTTCTAGGAGGTTCTGTACTGTCACAATTGCCTCCTTGATGCCATCAGCCCCTGCAGTGTCACAATGGCTCCTTGGTTCCATGAGGAACACAATAGCTTGGCATAAGCATTGAGCAACAGCTGCTGAACACACCTGGCAACATCTGCTTGCATCAAAAGAGGGCTTCAAGCTGACAATGGCACCAGCAGCTTCCATCTGCAACAGAGACCCAGGAAAGGACAGGCTGTGCCGGTTTGGACAAATGTGGAGGAAAATATCCTCTGATAGAAGGCAGGTTACACCCAGCCCTCCCCCACCAGGTTTTTGGAAAAAAGAACTTTCCTGGGAAGAAAGTGAAAGAGATAAAAACTATTTTTTTAACAAACACACAGGAAAAGGATAACAATGCTAAATATTAAAAGCTCTCGCTGTGCAGAGAAAGCTGGGATAATTTGAGAGTCCTTCTGTGTTTCGGTGGGGTCTCCTGAAACATCCATAGACAGCGAGGCCCGTGCAAAGAAACAGGGAGCGATTCTTGAGAGAAGTTTCAGAGCTCTTTCTTCTCCAGCCACATGGGCGGGGCACTGCCAAAGAACTGAGCAATCACAGCACAACCAGGGCCCTCCTGGCACAGGGCAACACAAAATAAGCAGTGCTGAACAGGATTAGGGCACATGTGAGCAGGGAGCAGGGAGACCCCCGTGCCCAGGCCATGCCTCTACCCCAGGGTCCCCTCTCCCATGACCTCATGGCAGGGGGGAGGAACCCCAACACTTCCGGAGGTGTAGTCTCTCTCCTCCTCCTTGCAGCTGGCTCATGGGCCCACATTCAGGGCCCCCACCTCGGGAGAAAATTCTCCCAATGTGCTCTGATGTTGAAAGAGTCAAGAAGAGAAGAAGGGGAAAAAACCCCCAAAGTCCCAGGAAAACAAAGTTCAACTCTCCATCTCCCCCCAGAGAAAAGGAGCTGAAAACTGGCTAAAAAGAAACAAAGTTGCTTCCTCTGCTCTTGCTGCAAGCAGGATGCAGAGGAGTGTGTATGTGTGTCCTTGAACAAACGCTCTGAGAAGTTTGTCCGGTTTTTTTTCCTCTCCCCCCTCTAAGGCTCAGTTGAAAGGCACAGAAATGCACAAAGTTCACTTCTGGGCATAGAGCAGCAATAGGGGATACACACAATAAAGTCACCCCAAGACACAGGGACAGAGAATTCAGTGGAAAGACTCCGAGAATTCTGCTCCCAGAGATCATTCATTCCTGCTCACACTGACCCTTGTAGAAAGGGGACATCGTTCCAGGCAGCCCGTACTGAGCATGTGGCTCCTGAGTGGGGTTTGTTGTTTAGGAAACCTGCTCCGGCTTTTCCATTCTTTCCTTCCAAACAGGAAAACTTCTCCTGGGGCTGTGTGCAGGCAGAGCCCTGAGGAGAGCAGGTGGCACATGGTGCGCTGGGCTGGGACAGCCAGCTGCAGAGCTCAAGGGAAGAAGCCCAAAGTGTCACAATGGCTCCTTGCCTTCACATGCAACACCTGGGTCACAATGGTCTCCTTGATTCCATGAGGCCCCACTGTGTCACAATGGCTCCTTGGTTCCATCAGGTTCCGCAGTGTCACCATGGTCTCCTTTGATCCGCACTGTCATCATGGACAATTGGTTCCATGAGGCCCCGCAGTGTCACAATGGTCCCTTGCTTCCATAGGTTTGATGTTGTAACAAAGGACTCCTTGCTTCTATGAGCTAGCCTGCTTTTTGCAGAGGTGTCTTTGGTTCCAACAAGGCCCCGCTGTGTCTCAGTGCACCCTGGCTTCCATGTGGATCTGGAGTATCACAAAGGCTCCTTGGTTCCACCAGGTCCTGCTGTGTCACAATGGGTCCTGTGGTCCCTGAGGCCCTCCAAAACCATCGTGGAGGCTTGCTTCCATGAGGTTCCATTATGTGCCAGTGGTCATCTTGGTTCCAGGAGTTTCCTTAGTGTCACAATGCTCTCCATGCTTCCATTAGGCCCTGCTTTGCCACAATGGTCCCCTTGTTTCCATGAGGCCCCGCTGTGTCACAATGGACCTATGGTTCCGTGATGTTGCGTGGTGTCACCGTGCTCTTCTTGAATCCGCCGTGTAACCATGGACCATTGGTTCCATGCAGCCGTGTCACAATGGGCTCCTTGATTCCATGATTCCCCACGGTGTCACAATGGAGCCTTGTTTCTAGGAGGTTCTGTACTGTCACAATTGCCTCCTTGATGCCATCAGCCCCTGCAGTGTCACAATGGCTCCTTGGTTCCATGAGGAACACAATAGCTTGGCATAAGCATTGAGCAACAGCTGCTGAACACACCTGGCAACATCTGCTTGCATCAAAAGAGGGCTTCAAGCTGACAATGGCACCAGCAGCTTCCATCTGCAACAGAGACCCAGGAAAGGACAGGCTGTGCCGGTTTGGACAAATGTGGAGGAAAATATCCTCTGATAGAAGGCAGGTTACACCCAGCCCTCCCCCACCAGGTTTTTGGAAAAAAGAACTTTCCTGGGAAGAAAGTGAAAGAGATAAAAACTATTTTTTTAACAAACACACAGGAAAAGGATAACAATGCTAAATATTAAAAGCTCTCGCTGTGCAGAGAAAGCTGGGATAATTTGAGAGTCCTTCTGTGTTTCGGTGGGGTCTCCTGAAACATCCATAGACAGCGAGGCCCGTGCAAAGAAACAGGGAGCGATTCTTGAGAGAAGTTTCAGAGCTCTTTCTTCTCCAGCCACACGGGCGGGGCACTGCCAAAGAACTGAGCAATCAAGGGACAACCAGGGCCCTCCTCACACAGGGCAACACAAAATAAGCAGTGCTGAACAGGGTTAGGGCACATGTGAGCAGGGAGACCCCCCGTGCCCAGGCCATGCCTCTACCCCAGGGTCCCCTCTCCCATGACCGCATGGCAGGAGGGAGGAACCCCAACACTTCCGTAGGTGTAGTCTCTCTCCTCCTCCTTGCAGCTGGCTCATGGGCCCACATTCAGGGCCCCCACCTCGGGAGAAAATTCTCCCAATGTGCTCTGATGTTGAAAGAGTCAAGAAGAGAAGAAGGGAAAAAAACCCCCGAAGTCCCAGGAAAACAAAGTTCAACTCTCCATCTCCCCCCAGAGAAAAGGAGCTGAAAACTGGCTAAAAAGAAACAAAGTTGCTTCCTCTGCTCTTGCTGCAAGCAGGATGCAGAGGAGTGTGTATGTGTGTCCTTGAACAAACGCTCTGAGAAGTTTGTCCGGTTTTTTTTCCTCTCCCCCCTCTCAGGCTCAGTTGAAAGGCACAGAAATGCACAAAGTTCACTTCTGGGCATAGAGCAGCAATAGGGGATACACATGATAAAGTCACCCCAAGACACAGGGACAGAGAATTCAGTGGAAAGACTCCGAGAATTCTGCTCCCAGAGATCATTCATTCCTGCTCACCCTGACCCTTGTAGAAAGGGGACATCGTTCCAGGCAGCCTGTACTGAGCATGTGGCTCCTGAGTGGGGTTTGTTGTTTAGGAAACCTGCTCCGGCTTTTCCATTCTTTCCTTGCAAACAGGAAAACTTCTCCTGGGGCTGTGTGCAGGCAGAGCCCTGAGGAGAGCAGGTGGCACATGGTGCGCTGGGCTGGGACAGCCAGCTGCAGAGCTCAAGGGAAGAAGCCCAAAGTGTCACAATGGCTCCTTGCCTTCACATGCAACACCTGGGTCACAATGGTCTCCTTGATTCCATGAGGCCCCACTGTGTCACAATGGCTCCTTGGTTCCATCAGGTTCCGCAGTGTCACCATGGTCTCCTTTGATCCGCATTGTCATCATGGACAATTGGTTCCATGAGGCCCCGCAGTGTCACAATGGTCCCTTGCTTCCATAGCTTTTACGTTGTAACAAAGGACTCCTTGCTTCTGTGAGCTAGCCTGCTTTTTGCAGAGGTGTCTTTGGTTCCAACAAGGCCCCGCTGTGTCTCAGTGCACCCTTGCTTCCATGTGGATCTGGAGTATCACAAAGGCTCCTTGGTTCCACCAGGTCCTGCTGTGTCACAATGGGTCCTGTGGTCCCTGAGGCCCTCCAAAACCATTGTGGAGGCTTGCTTCCATGAGGTTCCATTATGTGCCAGTGGTCATCTTGGTTCCAGGAGTTTCCTTAGTGTCACAATGCTCTCCATGCTTCCATTAGGCCCTGCTTTGCCACAATGGTCCCCTTGTTTCCATGAGGCCCCGCTGTGTCACAATGGACCTATGGTTCCGTGATGTTGCGTGGTGTCACCGTGCTCTTCTTGAATCCGCCGTGTAACCATGGACCATTGGTTCCATGCAGCCGTGTCACAATGGGCTCCTTGATTCCATGATTCCCCACGGTGTCACAATGGAGCCTTGTTTCTAGGAGGTTCTGTACTGTCACAATTGCCTCCTTGATGCCATCAGCCCCTGCAGTGTCACAATGGCTCCTTGGTTCCATGAGGAACACAATAGCTTGGCATAAGCATTGAGCAACAGCTGCTGAACACACCTGGCAACATCTGCTTGCATCAAAAGAGGGCTTCAAGCTGACAATGGCACCAGCAGCTTCCATCTGCAACAGAGACCCAGGAAAGGACAGGCTGTGCCGGTTTGGACAAATGTGGAGGAAAAGATCCTCTGATAGAAGGCAGGTTACACCCAGCCCTCCCCCACCAGGTTTTTGGAAAAAAGAGCTTTCCTGGGAAGAAAGTGAAAGAGATAAAAACTATTTTTTTAACAAACACACAGGAAAAGGATAGCAATGCTAAATATTAAAAGCTCTCGCTGTGCAGAGAAAGCTGGGATAATTTGAGAGTCCTTCCGTGTTTCGGTGGGGTCTCCTGAAACATCCATAGACAGCGAGGCCCGTGCAAAGAAACAGGGAGCGATTCTTGAGAGAAGTTTCAGAGCTCTTTCTTCTCCAGCCACATGGGCGGGGCACTGCCAAAGAACTGAGCAATCACAGCACAACCAGGGCCCTCCTCACACAGGGCAACACAAAATAAGCAGTGCTGAACAGGATTAGGGCACATGTGAGCAGGGAGCAGGGAGACCCCCGTGCCCAGGCCATGCCTCTACCCCAGGGTCCCCTCTCCCATGACCTCATGGCAGGGGGGAGGAACCCCAACACTTCCGTAGGTGCAGTCTCTCTCCTCCTCCTTGCAGCTGGCTCATGGGCCCACATTCAGGGCCCCCACCTCGGGAGAAAATTCTCCCAATGTGCTCTGATGTTGAAAGAGTCAAGAAGAGAAGAAGGGGAAAAAACCCCCAAAGTCCCAGGAAAACAAAGTTCAACTCTCCATCTCCCCCCAGAGAAAAGGAGCTGAAAACTGGCTAAAAAGAAACAAAGTTGCTTCCTCTGCTCTTGCTGCAAGCAGGATGCAGAGGAGTGTGTATGTGTGTCCTTGAACAAACGCTCTGAGAAGTTTGTCCGGTTTTTTTTCCTCTCCCCCCTCTCAGGCTCAGTTGAAAGGCACAGAAATGCACAAAGTTCACTTCTGGGCATAGAGCAGCAATAGGGGATACACACAATAAAGTCACCCCAAGACACAGGGACAGAGAATTCAG
This sequence comes from Aphelocoma coerulescens, assembly GCF_041296385.1. Lineage (NCBI taxonomy): Eukaryota > Metazoa > Chordata > Aves > Passeriformes > Corvidae > Aphelocoma > Aphelocoma coerulescens. Next base: position 841,030 of record NW_027184074.1, read on the forward strand.
TGGAAAGACTCCGAGAATTCTGCTCCCAGAGATCATTCATTCCTGCTCACCCTGACCCTTGTAGAAAGGGGACATCGTTCCAGGCAGCCTGTACTGAGCATGTGGCTCCTGAGTGGGGTTTGTTGTTTAGGAAACCTGCTCCGGCTTTTCCATTCTTTCCTTGCAAACAGGAAAACTTCTCCTGGGGCTGTGTGCAGGCAGAGCCCTGAGGAGAGCAGGTGGCACATGGTGCGCTGGGCTGGGACAGCCAGCTGCAGAGCTCAAGGGAAGAAGCCCAAAGTGTCACAATGGCTCCTTGCCTTCACATGCAACACCTGGGTCACAATGGTCTCCTTGATTCCATGAGGCCCCACTGTGTCACAGTGGCTCCTTGGTTCCATCAGGTTCCGCAGTGTCACCATGGTCTCCTTTGATCCGCATTGTCATCATGGACAATTGGTTCCATGAGGCCCCGCAGTGTCACAATGGTCCCTTGCTTCCATAGCTTTTACGTTGTAACAATGGACTCCTTGCTTCTGTGAGCTAGCCTGCTTTTTGCAGAGGTGTCTTTGGTTCCAACAAGGCCCCGCTGTGTCTCAGTGCACCCTGGCTTCCATGTGGATGTGGAGTATCACAAAGGCTCCTTGGTTCCACCAGGTCCTGCTGTGTCACAATGGGTCCTGTGGTCCCTGAGGCCTTCCAAAGTCATCGTGGAGGCTTGCTTCCATGAGGTTCCATTATGTGCCAGTGGTCATCTTGGTTCCAGGAGTTTCCTTAGTGTCACAATGCTCTCCATGCTTCCATTAGGCCCTGCTTTGTCTCAATGGTCCCCTTGTTTCCATGAGGCCCCGCTGTGTCACAATGGACCTATGGTTCCATGATGTTGCGTGGTGTCACCGTGCTCTTCTTGAATCCGCCGTGTAACAATGGACCATTGGTGTCATGCGGCCTGGCCGTGTCACAATGGGCTCCTTGATTCCATGATTCCCCACGGTGTCACAATGGAGCCTTGTTTCTAGGAGGTTCTGTACTGTCACAATTGCCTCCTTGATGCCATCAGCCCCTGCAGTGTCACAATGGCTCCTTGGTTCCATGAGGAACACAATAGCTTGGCATAAGCATTGAGCAACAGCTGCTGAACACACCTGGCAACATCTGCTTGCATCAAAAGAGGGCTTCAAGCTGACAATGGCACCAGCAGCTTCCATCTGACACAGATACCCAGGGAAAGGACAGGCTGTGCCGGTTTGGACAAATGTGGAGGAAAATATCCTCTGATAGAAGGCAGGTTACACCCAGCCCTCCCCCACCAGGTTTGGGAAAAAAGAATTTTCCTGGGAAGAAAGTGAAAGAGATAAAAACTATTTTTTTAACAAACACACAGGAAAAGGATAACAATGCTAAATATTAAAAGCTCTCGCTGTGCAGAGAAAGCTGGGATAATTTGAGAGTCCTTCTGTGTTTCGGTGGGGTCTCCTGAAACATCCATAGACAGCGAGGCCCGTGCAAAGAAACAGGGAGCGATTCTTGAGAGAAGTTTCAGAGCTCTTTCTTCTCCAGCCACATGGGCGGGGCACTGCCAAAGAACTGAGCAATCACAGCACAACCAGGGCCCTCCTCACACAGGGCAACACAAAATAAGCAGTGCTGAACAGGATTAGGGCACATGTGAGCAGGGAGCAGGGAGACCCCCGTGCCCAGGCCATGCCTCTACCCCAGGGTCCCCTCTCCCATGACCTCATGGCAGGGGGGAGGAACCCCAACACTTCCGGAGGTGTAGTCTCTCTCCTCCTCCTTGCAGCTGGCTCATGGGCCCACATTCAGGGCCCCCACCTCGGGAGAAAATTCTCCCAATGTGGTCTGATGTTGAAAGAGTCAAGAAGAGAAGAAGGGGAAAAAACCCCCAAAGTCCCAGGAAAACAAAGTTCAACTCTCCATCTCCCCCCAGAGAAAAGGAGCTGAAAACTGGCTAAAAAGAAACAAAGTTGCTTCCTCTGCTCTTGCTGCAAGCAGGATGCAGAGGAGTGTGTATGTGTGTCCTTGAACAAACGCTCTGAGAAGTTTGTCCGGTTTTTTTTCCTCTCCCCCCTCTCAGGCTCAGTTGAAAGGCACAGAAATGCACAAAGTTCACTTCTGGGCATAGAGCAGCAATAGGGGATACACATGATAAAGTCACCCCAAGACACAGGGACAGAGAATTCAGTGGAAAGACTCCGAGAATTCTGCTCCCAGAGATCATTCATTCCTGCTCACACTGACCCTTGTAGAAAGGGGACATCGTTCCAGGCAGCCCGTACTGAGCATGTGGCTCCTGAGTGGGGTTTGTTGTTTAGGAAACCTGCTCCGGCTTTTCCATTCTTTCCTTGCAAACAGGAAAACTTCTCCTGGGGCTGTGTGCAGGCAGAGCCCTGAGGAGAGCAGGTGGCACATGGTGCGCTGGGCTGGGACAGCCAGCTGCAGAGCTCAAGGGAAGAAGCCCAAAGTGTCACAATGGCTCCTTGCCTTCACATGCAACACCTGGGTCACAATGGTCTCCTTGATTCCATGAGGCCCCACTGTGTCACAATGGCTCCTTGGTTCCATCAGGTTCCGCAGTGTCACCATGGTCTCCTTTGATCCGCACTGTCATCAAGGACAATTGGTTCCATGAGGCCCCGCAGTGTCACAATGGTCCCTTGCTTCCATAGCTTTTACGTTGTAACAAAGGACTCCTTGCTTCTATGAGCTAGCCTGCTTTTTGCAGAGGTGTCTTTGGTTCCAACAAGGCCCCGCTGTGTCTCAGTGCACCCTGGCTTCCATGTGGATGTGGAGTATCACAAAGGCTCCTTGGTTCCACCAGGTCCTGCTGTGTCACAATGGGTCCTGTGGTCCCTGAGGCCCTCCAAAACCATCGTGGAGGCTTGCTTCCATGAGGTTCCATTATGTGCCAGTGGTCATCTTGGTTCCAGGAGTTTCCTTAGTGTCACAATGCCCTCCATGCTTCCATTAGGCCCTGCTTTGCCACAATGGTCCCCTTGTTTCCATGAGGCCCCGCTGTGTCACAATGGACCTATGGTTCCGTGATGTTGCGTGGTGTCACCGTGCTCTTCTTGAATCCGCCGTGTAACCATGGACCATTGGTTCCATGCAGCCGTGTCACAATGGGCTCCTTGATTCCATGATTCCCCACGGTGTCACAATGGAGCCTTGTTTCTAGGAGGTTCTGTACTGTCACAATTGCCTCCTTGATGCCATCAGCCCCTGCAGTGTCACAATGGCTCCTTGGTTCCATGAGGAACACAATAGCTTGGCATAAGCATTGAGCAACAGCTGCTGAACACACCTGGCAACATCTGCTTGCATCAAAAGAGGGCTTCAAGCTGACAATGGCACCAGCAGCTTCCATCTGCAACAGAGACCCAGGAAAGGACAGGCTGTGCCGGTTTGGACAAATGTGGAGGAAAATATCCTCTGATAGAAGGCAGGTTACACCCAGCCCTCCCCCACCAGGTTTTTGGAAAAAAGAACTTTCCTGGGAAGAAAGTGAAAGAGATAAAAACTATTTTTTTAACAAACACACAGGAAAAGGATAACAATGCTAAATATTAAAAGCTCTCGCTGTGCAGAGAAAGCTGGGATAATTTGAGAGTCCTTCCGTGTTTCGGTGGGGTCTCCTGAAACATCCATAGACAGCGAGGCCCGTGCAAAGAAACAGGGAGCCATTCTTGAGAGAAGTTTCAGAGCTCTTTCTTCTCCAGCCACATGGGCGGGGCACTGCCAAAGAACTGAGCAATCACAGCACAACGAGGGCCCTCCTCGCACAGGGCAACACAAAATAAGCAGTGCTGAACAGGGTTAGGGCACATGTGAGCAGGGAGACCCCCCGTGCCCAGGCCATGCCTCTACCCCAGGGTCCCCTCTCCCATGACCGCATGGCAGGGGGGAGGAACCCCAACACTTCCGTAGGTGTAGTCTCTCTCCTCCTCCTTGCAGCTGGCTCATGGGCCCACATTCAGGGCCCCCACCTCGGGAGAAAATTCTCCCAATGTGCTCTGATGTTGAAAGAGTCAAGAAGAGAAGAAGGGAAAAAAACCCCCGAAGTCCCAGGAAAACAAAGTTCAACTCTCCATCTCCCCCCAGAGAAAAGGAGCTGAAAACTGGCTAAAAAGAAACAAAGTTGCTTCCTCTGCTCTTGCTGCAAGCAGGATGCAGAGGAGTGTGTATGTGTGTCCTTGAACAAACGCTCTGAGAAGTTTGTCCGGTTTTTTTTCCTCTCCCCCCTCTCAGGCTCAGTTGAAAGGCACAGAAATGCACAAAGTTCACTTCTGGGCATAGAGCAGCAATAGGGGATACACATGATAAAGTCACCCCAAGACACAGGGACAGAGAATTCAGTGGAAAGACTCCGAGAATTCTGCTCCCAGAGATCATTCATTCCTGCTCACACTGACCCTTGTAGAAAGGGGACATCGTTCCAGGCAGCCTGTACTGAGCATGTGGCTCCTGAGTGGGGTTTGTTGTTTAGGAAACCTGCTCCGGCTTTTCCATTCTTTCCTTGCAAACAGGAAAACTTCTCCTGGGGCTGTGTGCAGGCAGAGCCCTGAGGAGAGCAGGTGGCACATGGTGCGCTGGGCTGGGACAGCCAGCTGCAGAGCTCAAGGGAAGAAGCCCAAAGTGTCACAATGGCTCCTTGCCTTCACATGCAACACCTGGGTCACAATGGTCTCCTTGATTCCATGAGGCCCCACTGTGTCACAATGGCTCCTTGGTTCCATCAGGTTCCGCAGTGTCACCATGGTCTCCTTTGATCCGCACTGTCATCAAGGACAATTGGTTCCATGAGGCCCCGCAGTGTCACAATGGTCCCTTGCTTCCATAGCTTTTACGTTGTAACAAAGGACTCCTTGCTTCTATGAGCTAGCCTGCTTTTTGCAGAGGTGTCTTTGGTTCCAACAAGGCCCCGCTGTGTCTCAGTGCACCCTGGCTTCCATGTGGATGTGGAGTATCACAAAGGCTCCTTGGTTCCACCAGGTCCTGCTGTGTCACAATGGGTCCTGTGGTCCCTGAGGCCCTCCAAAACCATCGTGGAGGCTTGCTTCCATGAGGTTCCATTATGTGCCAGTGGTCATCTTGGTTCCAGGAGTTTCCTTAGTGTCACAATGCTCTCCATGCTTCCATTAGGCCCTGCTTTGCCACAATGGTCCCCTTGTTTCCATGAGGCCCCGCTGTGTCACAATGGACCTATGGTTCCGTGATGTTGCGTGGTGTCACCGTGCTCTTCTTGAATCCGCCGTGTAACCATGGACCATTGGTTCCATGCAGCCGTGTCACAATGGGCTCCTTGATTCCATGATTCCCCACGGTGTCACAATGGAGCCTTGTTTCTAGGAGGTTCTGTACTGTCACAATTGCCTCCTTGATGCCATCAGCCCCTGCAGTGTCACAATGGCTCCTTGGTTCCATGAGGAACACAATAGCTTGGCATAAGCATTGAGCAACAGCTGCTGAACACACCTGGCAACATCTGCTTGCATCAAAAGAGGGCTTCAAGCTGACAATGGCACCAGCAGCTTCCATCTGCAACAGAGACCCAGGAAAGGACAGGCTGTGCCGGTTTGGACAAATGTGGAGGAAAAGATCCTCTGATAGAAGGCAGGTTACACCCAGCCCTCCCCCACCAGGTTTTTGGAAAAAAGAACTTTCCTGGGAAGAAAGTGAAAGAGATAAAAACTATTTTTTTAACAAACACACAGGAAAAGGATAGCAATGCTAAATATTAAAAGCTCTCGCTGTGCAGAGAAAGCTGGGATAATTTGAGAGTCCTTCCGTGTTTCGGTGGGGTCTCCTGAAACATCCATAGACAGCGAGGCCCGTGCAAAGAAACAGGGAGCGATTCTTGAGAGAAGTTTCAGAGCTCTTTCTTCTCCAGCCACATGGGCGGGGCACTGCCAAAGAACTGAGCAATCACAGCACAACCAGGGCCCTCCTCACACAGGGCAACACAAAATAAGCAGTGCTGAACAGGATTAGGGCACATGTGAGCAGGGAGCAGGGAGACCCCCGTGCCCAGGCCATGCCTCTACCCCAGGGTCCCCTCTCCCATGACCTCATGGCAGGGGGGAGGAACCCCAACACTTCCGTAGGTGCAGTCTCTCTCCTCCTCCTTGCAGCTGGCTCATGGGCCCACATTCAGGGCCCCCACCTCGGGAGAAAATTCTCCCAATGTGCTCTGATGTTGAAAGAGTCAAGAAGAGAAGAAGGGGAAAAAACCCCCAAAGTCCCAGGAAAACAAAGTTCAACTCTCCATCTCCCCCCAGAGAAAAGGAGCTGAAAACTGGCTAAAAAGAAACCAAGTTGCTTCCTCTGCTCTTGCTGCAAGCAGGATGCAGAGGAGTGTGTATGTGTGTCCTTGAACAAACGCTCTGAGAAGTTTGTCCGGTTTTTTTTCCTCTCCCCCCTCTCAGGCTCAGTTGAAAGGCACAGAAATGCACAAAGTTCACTTCTGGGCATAGAGCAGCAATAGGGGATACACACAATAAAGTCACCCCAAGACACAGGGACAGAGAATTCAGTGGAAAGACTCCGAGAATTCTGCTCCCAGAGATCATTCATTCCTGCTCACACTGACCCTTGTAGAAAGGGGACATCGTTCCAGGCAGCCCGTACTGAGCATGTGGCTCCTGAGTGGGGTTTGTTGTTTAGGAAACCTGCTCCGGCTTTTCCATTCTTTCCTTGCAAACAGGAAAACTTCTCCTGGGGCTGTGTGCAGGCAGAGCCCTGAGGAGAGCAGGTGGCACATGGTGCGCTGGGCTGGGACAGCCAGCTGCAGAGCTCAAGGGAAGAAGCCCAAAGTGTCACAATGGCTCCTTGCCTTCACATGCAACACCTGGGTCACAATGGTCTCCTTGATTCCATGAGGCCCCACTGTGTCACAATGGCTCCTTGGTTCCATCAGGTTCCGCAGTGTCACCATGGTCTCCTTTGATCCGCACTGTCATCATGGACAATTGGTTCCATGAGGCCCCGCAGTGTCACAATGGTCCCTTGCTTCCATAGGTTTGATGTTGTAACAAAGGACTCCTTGCTTCTATGAGCTAGCCTGCTTTTTGCAGAGGTGTCTTTGGTTCCAACAAGGCCCTGCTGTGTCTCAGTGCACCCTGGCTTCCATGTGGATGTGGAGTATCACAAAGGCTCCTTGGTTCCACCAGGTCCTGCTGTGTCACAATGGGTCCTGTGGTCCCTGAGGCCCTCCAAAACCATCGTGGAGGCTTGCTTCCATGAGGTTCCATTATGTGCCAGTGGTCATCTTGGTTCCAGGAGTTTCCTTAGTGTCACAATGCCCTCCATGCTTCCATTAGGCCCTGCTTTGCCACAATGGTCCCCTTGTTTCCATGAGGCCCCGCTGTGTCACAATGGACCTATGGTTCCGTGATGTTGCGTGGTGTCACCGTGCTCTTCTTGAATCCGCCGTGTAACCATGGACCATTGGTTCCATGCAGCCGTGTCACAATGGGCTCCTTGATTCCATGATTCCCCACGGTGTCACAATGGAGCCTTGTTTCTAGGAGGTTCTGTACTGTCACAATTGCCTCCTTGATGCCATCAGCCCCTGCAGTGTCACAATGGCTCCTTGGTTCCATGAGGAACACAATAGCTTGGCATAAGCATTGAGCAACAGCTGCTGAACACACCTGGCAACATCTGCTTGCATCAAAAGAGGGCTTCAAGCTGACAATGGCACCAGCAGCTTCCATCTGCAACAGAGACCCAGGAAAGGACAGGCTGTGCCGGTTTGGACAAATGTGGAGGAAAATATCCTCTGATAGAAGGCAGGTTACACCCAGCCCTCCCCCACCAGGTTTTTGGAAAAAAGAACTTTCCTGGGAAGAAAGTGAAAGAGATAAAAACTATTTTTTTAACAAACACACAGGAAAAGGATAACAATGCTAAATATTAAAAGCTCTCGCTGTGCAGAGAAAGCTGGGATAATTTGAGAGTCCTTCTGTGTTTCGGTGGGGTCTCCTGAAACATCCATAGACAGCGAGGCCCGTGCAAAGAAACAGGGAGCGATTCTTGAGAGAAGTTTCAGAGCTCTTTCTTCTCCAGCCACATGGGCGGGGCACTGCCAAAGAACTGAGCAATCACAGCACAACCAGGGCCCTCCTCACACAGGGCAACACAAAATAAGCAGTGCTGAACAGGATTAGGGCACATGTGAGCAGGGAGCAGGGAGACCCCCGTGCCCAGGCCATGCCTCTACCCCAGGGTCCCCTCTCCCATGACCTCATGGCAGGGGGGAGGAACCCCAACACTTCCGGAGGTGTAGTCTCTCTCCTCCTCCTTGCAGCTGGCTCATGGGCCCACATTCAGGGCCCCCACCTCGGGAGAAAATTCTCCCAATGTGCTCTGATGTTGAAAGAGTCAAGAAGAGAAGAAGGGGAAAAAAACCCCAAAGTCCCAGGAAAACAAAGTTCAACTCTCCATCTCCCCCCAGAGAAAAGGAGCTGAAAACTGGCTAAAAAGAAACAAAGTTGCTTCCTCTGCTCTTGCTGCAAGCAGGATGCAGAGGAGTGTGTATGTGTGTCCTTGAACAAACGCTCTGAGAAGTTTGTCCGGTTTTTTTTCCTCTCCCCCCTCTCAGGCTCAGTTGAAAGGCACAGAAATGCACAAAGTTCACTTCTGGGCATAGAGCAGCAATAGGGGATACACACAATAAAGTCACCCCAAGACACAGGGACAGAGAATTCAGTGGAAAGACTCCGAGAATTCTGCTCCCAGAGATCATTCATTCCTGCTCACACTGACCCTTGTAGAAAGGGGACATCGTTCCAGGCAGCCCGTACTGAGCATGTGGCTCCTGAGTGGGGTTTGTTGTTTAGGAAACCTGCTCCGGCTTTTCCATTCTTTCCTTGCAAACAGGAAAACTTCTCCTGGGGCTGTGTGCAGGCAGAGCCCTGAGGAGAGCAGGTGGCACATGGTGCGCTGGGCTGGGACAGCCAGCTGCAGAGCTCAAGGGAAGAAGCCCAAAGTGTCACAATGGCTCCTTGCCTTCACATGCAACACCTGGGTCACAATGGTCTCCTTGATTCCATGAGGCCCCACTGTGTCACAATGGCTCCTTGGTTCCATCAGGTTCCGCAGTGTCACCATGGTCTCCTTTGATCCGCACTGTCATCATGGACAATTGGTTCCATGAGGCCCCGCAGTGTCACAATGGTCCCTTGCTTCCATAGGTTTGATGTTGTAACAAAGGACTCCTTGCTTCTATGAGCTAGCCTGCTTTTTGCAGAGGTGTCTTTGGTTCCAACAAGGCCCCGCTGTGTCTCAGTGCACCCTGGCTTCCATGTGGATGTGGAGTATCACAAAGGCTCCTTGGTTCCACCAGGTCCTGCTGTGTCACAATGGGTCCTGTGGTCCCTGAGGCCCTCCAAAACCATCGTGGAGGCTTGCTTCCATGAGGTTCCATTATGTGCCAGTGGTCATCTTGGTTCCAGGAGTTTCCTTAGTGTCACAATGCCCTCCATGCTTCCATTAGGCCCTGCTTTGCCACAATGGTCCCCTTGTTTCCATGAGGCCCCGCTGTGTCACAATGGACCTATGGTTCCGTGATGTTGCGTGGTGTCACCGTGCTCTTCTTGAATCCGCCGTGTAACCATGGACCATTGGTTCCATGCAGCCGTGTCACAATGGGCTCCTTGATTCCATGATTCCCCACGGTGTCACAATGGAGCCTTGTTTCTAGGAGGTTCTGTACTGTCACAATTGCCTCCTTGATGCCATCAGCCCCTGCAGTGTCACAATGGCTCCTTGGTTCCATGAGGAACACAATAGCTTGGCATAAGCATTGAGCAACAGCTGCTGAACACACCTGGCAACATCTGCTTGCATCAAAAGAGGGCTTCAAGCTGACAATGGCACCAGCAGCTTCCATCTGCAACAGAGACCCAGGAAAGGACAGGCTGTGCCGGTTTGGACAAATGTGGAGGAAAATATCCTCTGATAGAAGGCAGGTTACACCCAGCCCTCCCCCACCAGGTTTTTGGAAAAAAGAACTTTCCTGGGAAGAAAGTGAAAGAGATAAAAACTATTTTTTTAACAAACACACAGGAAAAGGATAACAATGCTAAATATTAAAAGCTCTCGCTGTGCAGAGAAAGCTGGGATAATTTGAGAGTCCTTCTGTGTTTCGGTGGGGTCTCCTGAAACATCCATAGACAGCGAGGCCCGTGCAAAGAAACAGGGAGCGATTCTTGAGAGAAGTTTCAGAGCTCTTTCTTCTCCAGCCACATGGGCGGGGCACTGCCAAAGAACTGAGCAATCACAGCACAACCAGGGCCCTCCTCACACAGGGCAACACAAAATAAGCAGTGCTGAACAGGATTAGGGCACATGTGAGCAGGGAGCAGGGAGACCCCCGTGCCCAGGCCATGCCTCTACCCCAGGGTCCCCTCTCCCATGACCTCATGGCAGGGGGGAGGAACCCCAACACTTCCGGAGGTGTAGTCTCTCTCCTCCTCCTTGCAGCTGGCTCATGGGCCCACATTCAGGGCCCCCACCTCGGGAGAAAATTCTCCCAATGTGGTCTGATGTTGAAAGAGTCAAGAAGAGAAGAAGGGGAAAAAACCCCCAAAGTCCCAGGAAAACAAAGTTCAACTCTCCATCTCCCCCCAGAGAAAAGGAGCTGAAAACTGGCTAAAAAGAAACAAAGTTGCTTCCTCTGCTCTTGCTGCAAGCAGGATGCAGAGGAGTGTGTATGTGTGTCCTTGAACAAACGCTCTGAGAAGTTTGTCCGGTTTTTTTTCCTCTCCCCCCTCTCAGGCTCAGTTGAAAGGCACAGAAATGCACAAAGTTCACTTCTGGGCATAGAGCAGCAATAGGGGATACACACAATAAAGTCACCCCAAGACACAGGGACAGAGAATTCAGTGGAAAGACTCCGAGAATTCTGCTCCCAGAGATCATTCATTCCTGCTCACACTGACCCTTGTAGAAAGGGGACATCGTTCCAGGCAGCCCGTACTGAGCATGTGGCTCCTGAGTGGGGTTTGTTGTTTAGGAAACCTGCTCCGGCTTTTCCATTCTTTCCTTGCAAACAGGAAAACTTCTCCTGGGGCTGTGTGCAGGCAGAGCCCTGAGGAGAGCAGGTGGCACATGGTGCGCTGGGCTGGGACAGCCAGCTGCAGAGCTCAAGGGAAGAAGCCCAAAGTGTCACAATGGCTCCTTGCCTTCACATGCAACACCTGGGTCACAATGGTCTCCTTGATTCCATGAGGCCCCACTGTGTCACAATGGCTCCTTGGTTCCATCAGGTTCCGCAGTGTCACCATGGTCTCCTTTGATCCGCACTGTCATCATGGACAATTGGTTCCATGAGGCCCCGCAGTGTCACAATGGTCCCTTGCTTCCATAGGTTTGATGTTGTAACAAAGGACTCCTTGCTTCTATGAGCTAGCCTGCTTTTTGCAGAGGTGTCTTTGGTTCCAACAAGGCCCCGCTGTGTCTCAGTGCACCCTGGCTTCCATGTGGATCTGGAGTATCACAAAGGCTCCTTGGTTCCACCAGGTCCTGCTGTGTCACAATGGGTCCTGTGGTCCCTGAGGCCCTCCAAAACCATCGTGGAGGCTTGCTTCCATGAGGTTCCATTATGTGCCAGTGGTCATCTTGGTTCCAGGAGTTTCCTTAGTGTCACAATGCCCTCCATGCTTCCATTAGGCCCTGCTTTGCCACAATGGTCCCCTTGTTTCCATGAGGCCCCGCTGTGTCACAATGGACCTATGGTTCCGTGATGTTGCGTGGTGTCACCGTGCTCTTCTTGAATCCGCCGTGTAACCATGGACCATTGGTTCCATGCAGCCGTGTCACAATGGGCTCCTTGATTCCATGATTCCCCACGGTGTCACAATGGAGCCTTGTTTCTAGGAGGTTCTGTACTGTCACAATTGCCTCCTTGATGCCATCAGCCCCTGCAGTGTCACAATGGCTCCTTGGTTCCATGAGGAACACAATAGCTTGGCATAAGCATTGAGCAACAGCTGCTGAACACACCTGGCAACATCTGCTTGCATCAAAAGAGGGCTTCAAGCTGACAATGGCACCAGCAGCTTCCATCTGCAACAGAGACCCAGGAAAGGACAGGCTGTGCCGGTTTGGACAAATGTGGAGGAAAAGATCCTCTGATAGAAGGCAGGTTACACCCAGCCCTCCCCCACCAGGTTTTTGGAAAAAAGAACTTTCCTGGGAAGAAAGTGAAAGAGATAAAAACTATTTTTTTAACAAACACACAGGAAAAGGATAGCAATGCTAAATATTAAAAGCTCTCGCTGTGCAGAGAAAGCTGGGATAATTTGAGAGTCCTTCCGTGTTTCGGTGGGGTCTCCTGAAACATCCATAGACAGCGAGGCCCGTGCAAAGAAACAGGGAGCGATTCTTGAGAGAAGTTTCAGAGCTCTTTCTTCTCCAGCCACATGGGCGGGGCACTGCCAAAGAACTGAGCAATCACAGCACAACCAGGGCCCTCCTCACACAGGGCAACACAAAATAAGCAGTGCTGAACAGGATTAGGGCACATGTGAGCAGGGAGCAGGGAGACCCCCGTGCCCAGGCCATGCCTCTACCCCAGGGTCCCCTCTCCCATGACCTCATGGCAGGGGGGAGGAACCCCAACACTTCCGTAGGTGCAGTCTCTCTCCTCCTCCTTGCAGCTGGCTCATGGGCCCACATTCAGGGCCCCCACCTCGGGAGAAAATTCTCCCAATGTGCTCTGATGTTGAAAGAGTCAAGAAGAGAAGAAGGGGAAAAAACCCCCAAAGTCCCAGGAAAACAAAGTTCAACTCTCCATCTCCCCCCAGAGAAAAGGAGCTGAAAACTGGCTAAAAAGAAACCAAGTTGCTTCCTCTGCTCTTGCTGCAAGCAGGATGCAGAGGAGTGTGTATGTGTGTCCTTGAACAAACGCTCTGAGAAGTTTGTCCGGTTTTTTTTCCTCTCCCCCCTCTCAGGCTCAGTTGAAAGGCACAGAAATGCACAAAGTTCACTTCTGGGCATAGAGCAGCAATAGGGGATACACACAATAAAGTCACCCCAAGACACAGGGACAGAGAATTCAGTGGAAAGACTCCGAGAATTCTGCTCCCAGAGATCATTCATTCCTGCTCACACTGACCCTTGTAGAAAGGGGACATCGTTCCAGGCAGCCCGTACTGAGCATGTGGCTCCTGAGTGGGGTTTGTTGTTTAGGAAACCTGCTCCGGCTTTTCCATTCTTTCCTTGCAAACAGGAAAACTTCTCCTGGGGCTGTGTGCAGGCAGAGCCCTGAGGAGAGCAGGTGGCACATGGTGCGCTGGGCTGGGACAGCCAGCTGCAGAGCTCAAGGGAAGAAGCCCAAAGTGTCACAATGGCTCCTTGCCTTCACATGCAACACCTGGGTCACAATGGTCTCCTTGATTCCATGAGGCCCCACTGTGTCACAATGGCTCCTTGGTTCCATCAGGTTCCGCAGTGTCACCATGGTCTCCTTTGATCCGCACTGTCATCATGGACAATTGGTTCCATGAGGCCCCGCAGTGTCACAATGGTCCCTTGCTTCCATAGCTTTTACGTTGTAACAAAGGACTCCTTGCTTCTATGAGCTAGCCTGCTTTTTGCAGAGGTGTCTTTGGTTCCAACAAGGCCCCGCTGTGTCTCAGTGCACCCTGGCTTCCATGTGGATGTGGAGTATCACAAAGGCTCCTTGGTTCCACCAGGTCCTGCTGTGTCACAATGGGTCCTGTGGTCCCTGAGGCCCTCCAAAACCATCGTGGAGGCTTGCTTCCATGAGGTTCCATTATGTGCCAGTGGTCATCTTGGTTCCAGGAGTTTCCTTAGTGTCACAATGCCCTCCATGCTTCCATTAGGCCCTGCTTTGCCACAATGGTCCCCTTGTTTCCATGAGGCCCCGCTGTGTCACAATGGACCTATGGTTCCGTGATGTTGCGTGGTGTCACCGTGCTCTTCTTGAATCCGCCGTGTAACCATGGACCATTGGTTCCATGCAGCCGTGTCACAATGGGCTCCTTGATTCCATGATTCCCCACGGTGTCACAATGGAGCCTTGTTTCTAGGAGGTTCTGTACTGTCACAATTGCCTCCTTGATGCCATCAGCCCCTGCAGTGTCACAATGGCTCCTTGGTTCCATGAGGAACACAATAGCTTGGCATAAGCATTGAGCAACAGCTGCTGAACACACCTGGCAACATCTGCTTGCATCAAAAGAGGGCTTCAAGCTGACAATGGCACCAGCAGCTTCCATCTGCAACAGAGACCCAGGAAAGGACAGGCTGTGCCGGTTTGGACAAATGTGGAGGAAAATATCCTCTGATAGAAGGCAGGTTACACCCAGCCCTCCCCCACCAGGTTTTTGGAAAAAAGAACTTTCCTGGGAAGAAAGTGAAAGAGATAAAAACTATTTTTTTAACAAACACACAGGAAAAGGATAACAATGCTAAATATTAAAAGCTCTCGCTGTGCAGAGAAAGCTGGGATAATTTGAGAGTCCTTCCGTGTTTCGGTGGGGTCTCCTGAAACATCCATAGACAGCGAGGCCCGTGCAAAGAAACAGGGAGCCATTCTTGAGAGAAGTTTCAGAGCTCTTTCTTCTCCAGCCACATGGGCGGGGCACTGCCAAAGAACTGAGCAATCACAGCACAACGAGGGCCCTCCTCGCACAGGGCAACACAAAATAAGCAGTGCTGAACAGGGTTAGGGCACATGTGAGCAGGGAGACCCCCCGTGCCCAGGCCATGCCTCTACCCCAGGGTCCCCTCTCCCATGACCGCATGGCAGGGGGGAGGAACCCCAACACTTCCGTAGGTGTAGTCTCTCTCCTCCTCCTTGCAGCTGGCTCATGGGCCCACATTCAGGGCCCCCACCTCGGGAGAAAATTCTCCCAATGTGCTCTGATGTTGAAAGAGTCAAGAAGAGAAGAAGGGAAAAAAACCCCCGAAGTCCCAGGAAAACAAAGTTCAACTCTCCATCTCCCCCCAGAGAAAAGGAGCTGAAAACTGGCTAAAAAGAAACAAAGTTGCTTCCTCTGCTCTTGCTGCAAGCAGGATGCAGAGGAGTGTGTATGTGTGTCCTTGAACAAACGCTCTGAGAAGTTTGTCCGGTTTTTTTTCCTCTCCCCCCTCTCAGGCTCAGTTGAAAGGCACAGAAATGCACAAAGTTCACTTCTGGGCATAGAGCAGCAATAGGGGATACACATGATAAAGTCACCCCAAGACACAGGGACAGAGAATTCAGTGGAAAGACTCCGAGAATTCTGCTCCCAGAGATCATTCATTCCTGCTCACACTGACCCTTGTAGAAAGGGGACATCGTTCCAGGCAGCCTGTACTGAGCATGTGGCTCCTGAGTGGGGTTTGTTGTTTAGGAAACCTGCTCCGGCTTTTCCATTCTTTCCTTGCAAACAGGAAAACTTCTCCTGGGGCTGTGTGCAGGCAGAGCCCTGAGGAGAGCAGGTGGCACATGGTGCGCTGGGCTGGGACAGCCAGCTGCAGAGCTCAAGGGAAGAAGCCCAAAGTGTCACAATGGCTCCTTGCCTTCACATGCAACACCTGGGTCACAATGGTCTCCTTGATTCCATGAGGCCCCACTGTGTCACAATGGCTCCTTGGTTCCATCAGGTTCCGCAGTGTCACCATGGTCTCCTTTGATCCGCACTGTCATCAAGGACAATTGGTTCCATGAGGCCCCGCAGTGTCACAATGGTCCCTTGCTTCCATAGCTTTTACGTTGTAACAAAGGACTCCTTGCTTCTATGAGCTAGCCTGCTTTTTGCAGAGGTGTCTTTGGTTCCAACAAGGCCCCGCTGTGTCTCAGTGCACCCTGGCTTCCATGTGGATGTGGAGTATCACAAAGGCTCCTTGGTTCCACCAGGTCCTGCTGTGTCACAATGGGTCCTGTGGTCCCTGAGGCCCTCCAAAACCATCGTGGAGGCTTGCTTCCATGAGGTTCCATTATGTGCCAGTGGTCATCTTGGTTCCAGGAGTTTCCTTAGTGTCACAATGCTCTCCATGCTTCCATTAGGCCCTGCTTTGCCACAATGGTCCCCTTGTTTCCATGAGGCCCCGCTGTGTCACAATGGACCTATGGTTCCGTGATGTTGCGTGGTGTCACCGTGCTCTTCTTGAATCCGCCGTGTAACCATGGACCATTGGTTCCATGCAGCCGTGTCACAATGGGCTCCTTGATTCCATGATTCCCCACGGTGTCACAATGGAGCCTTGTTTCTAGGAGGTTCTGTACTGTCACAATTGCCTCCTTGATGCCATCAGCCCCTGCAGTGTCACAATGGCTCCTTGGTTCCATGAGGAACACAATAGCTTGGCATAAGCATTGAGCAACAGCTGCTGAACACACCTGGCAACATCTGCTTGCATCAAAAGAGGGCTTCAAGCTGACAATGGCACCAGCAGCTTCCATCTGCAACAGAGACCCAGGAAAGGACAGGCTGTGCCGGTTTGGACAAATGTGGAGGAAAAGATCCTCTGATAGAAGGCAGGTTACACCCAGCCCTCCCCCACCAGGTTTTTGGAAAAAAGAACTTTCCTGGGAAGAAAGTGAAAGAGATAAAAACTATTTTTTTAACAAACACACAGGAAAAGGATAGCAATGCTAAATATTAAAAGCTCTCGCTGTGCAGAGAAAGCTGGGATAATTTGAGAGTCCTTCCGTGTTTCGGTGGGGTCTCCTGAAACATCCATAGACAGCGAGGCCCGTGCAAAGAAACAGGGAGCGATTCTTGAGAGAAGTTTCAGAGCTCTTTCTTCTCCAGCCACATGGGCGGGGCACTGCCAAAGAACTGAGCAATCACAGCACAACCAGGGCCCTCCTCACACAGGGCAACACAAAATAAGCAGTGCTGAACAGGATTAGGGCACATGTGAGCAGGGAGCAGGGAGACCCCCGTGCCCAGGCCATGCCTCTACCCCAGGGTCCCCTCTCCCATGACCTCATGGCAGGGGGGAGGAACCCCAACACTTCCGTAGGTGCAGTCTCTCTCCTCCTCCTTGCAGCTGGCTCATGGGCCCACATTCAGGGCCCCCACCTCGGGAGAAAATTCTCCCAATGTGCTCTGATGTTGAAAGAGTCAAGAAGAGAAGAAGGGGAAAAAACCCCCAAAGTCCCAGGAAAACAAAGTTCAACTCTCCATCTCCCCCCAGAGAAAAGGAGCTGAAAACTGGCTAAAAAGAAACAAAGTTGCTTCCTCTGCTCTTG
Organism: Aphelocoma coerulescens; assembly: GCF_041296385.1. Taxonomy (NCBI): domain Eukaryota; kingdom Metazoa; phylum Chordata; class Aves; order Passeriformes; family Corvidae; genus Aphelocoma; species Aphelocoma coerulescens. The sequence continues at coordinate 858,239 of NW_027184074.1, forward strand.
CTGCAAGCAGGATGCAGAGGAGTGTGTATGTGTGTCCTTGAACAAACGCTCTGAGAAGTTTGTCCGGTTTTTTTTCCTCTCCCCCCTCTCAGGCTCAGTTGAAAGGCACAGAAATGCACAAAGTTCACTTCTGGGCATAGAGCAGCAATAGGGGATACACACAATAAAGTCACCCCAAGACACAGGGACAGAGAATTCAGTGGAAAGACTCCGAGAATTCTGCTCCCAGAGATCATTCATTCCTGCTCACACTGACCCTTGTAGAAAGGGGACATCGTTCCAGGCAGCCCGTACTGAGCATGTGGCTCCTGAGTGGGGTTTGTTGTTTAGGAAACCTGCTCCGGCTTTTCCATTCTTTCCTTGCAAACAGGAAAACTTCTCCTGGGGCTGTGTGCAGGCAGAGCCCTGAGGAGAGCAGGTGGCACATGGTGCGCTGGGCTGGGACAGCCAGCTGCAGAGCTCAAGGGAAGAAGCCCAAAGTGTCACAATGGCTCCTTGCCTTCACATGCAACACCTGGGTCACAATGGTCTCCTTGATTCCATGAGGCCCCACTGTGTCACAATGGCTCCTTGGTTCCATCAGGTTCCGCAGTGTCACCATGGTCTCCTTTGATCCGCACTGTCATCATGGACAATTGGTTCCATGAGGCCCCGCAGTGTCACAATGGTCCCTTGCTTCCATAGGTTTGATGTTGTAACAAAGGACTCCTTGCTTCTATGAGCTAGCCTGCTTTTTGCAGAGGTGTCTTTGGTTCCAACAAGGCCCTGCTGTGTCTCAGTGCACCCTGGCTTCCATGTGGATGTGGAGTATCACAAAGGCTCCTTGGTTCCACCAGGTCCTGCTGTGTCACAATGGGTCCTGTGGTCCCTGAGGCCCTCCAAAACCATCGTGGAGGCTTGCTTCCATGAGGTTCCATTATGTGCCAGTGGTCATCTTGGTTCCAGGAGTTTCCTTAGTGTCACAATGCCCTCCATGCTTCCATTAGGCCCTGCTTTGCCACAATGGTCCCCTTGTTTCCATGAGGCCCCGCTGTGTCACAATGGACCTATGGTTCCGTGATGTTGCGTGGTGTCACCGTGCTCTTCTTGAATCCGCCGTGTAACCATGGACCATTGGTTCCATGCAGCCGTGTCACAATGGGCTCCTTGATTCCATGATTCCCCACGGTGTCACAATGGAGCCTTGTTTCTAGGAGGTTCTGTACTGTCACAATTGCCTCCTTGATGCCATCAGCCCCTGCAGTGTCACAATGGCTCCTTGGTTCCATGAGGAACACAATAGCTTGGCATAAGCATTGAGCAACAGCTGCTGAACACACCTGGCAACATCTGCTTGCATCAAAAGAGGGCTTCAAGCTGACAATGGCACCAGCAGCTTCCATCTGCAACAGAGACCCAGGAAAGGACAGGCTGTGCCGGTTTGGACAAATGTGGAGGAAAATATCCTCTGATAGAAGGCAGGTTACACCCAGCCCTCCCCCACCAGGTTTTTGGAAAAAAGAACTTTCCTGGGAAGAAAGTGAAAGAGATAAAAACTATTTTTTTAACAAACACACAGGAAAAGGATAACAATGCTAAATATTAAAAGCTCTCGCTGTGCAGAGAAAGCTGGGATAATTTGAGAGTCCTTCTGTGTTTCGGTGGGGTCTCCTGAAACATCCATAGACAGCGAGGCCCGTGCAAAGAAACAGGGAGCGATTCTTGAGAGAAGTTTCAGAGCTCTTTCTTCTCCAGCCACATGGGCGGGGCACTGCCAAAGAACTGAGCAATCACAGCACAACCAGGGCCCTCCTCACACAGGGCAACACAAAATAAGCAGTGCTGAACAGGATTAGGGCACATGTGAGCAGGGAGCAGGGAGACCCCCGTGCCCAGGCCATGCCTCTACCCCAGGGTCCCCTCTCCCATGACCTCATGGCAGGGGGGAGGAACCCCAACACTTCCGGAGGTGTAGTCTCTCTCCTCCTCCTTGCAGCTGGCTCATGGGCCCACATTCAGGGCCCCCACCTCGGGAGAAAATTCTCCCAATGTGCTCTGATGTTGAAAGAGTCAAGAAGAGAAGAAGGGGAAAAAAACCCCAAAGTCCCAGGAAAACAAAGTTCAACTCTCCATCTCCCCCCAGAGAAAAGGAGCTGAAAACTGGCTAAAAAGAAACAAAGTTGCTTCCTCTGCTCTTGCTGCAAGCAGGATGCAGAGGAGTGTGTATGTGTGTCCTTGAACAAACGCTCTGAGAAGTTTGTCCGGTTTTTTTTCCTCTCCCCCCTCTCAGGCTCAGTTGAAAGGCACAGAAATGCACAAAGTTCACTTCTGGGCATAGAGCAGCAATAGGGGATACACACAATAAAGTCACCCCAAGACACAGGGACAGAGAATTCAGTGGAAAGACTCCGAGAATTCTGCTCCCAGAGATCATTCATTCCTGCTCACACTGACCCTTGTAGAAAGGGGACATCGTTCCAGGCAGCCCGTACTGAGCATGTGGCTCCTGAGTGGGGTTTGTTGTTTAGGAAACCTGCTCCGGCTTTTCCATTCTTTCCTTGCAAACAGGAAAACTTCTCCTGGGGCTGTGTGCAGGCAGAGCCCTGAGGAGAGCAGGTGGCACATGGTGCGCTGGGCTGGGACAGCCAGCTGCAGAGCTCAAGGGAAGAAGCCCAAAGTGTCACAATGGCTCCTTGCCTTCACATGCAACACCTGGGTCACAATGGTCTCCTTGATTCCATGAGGCCCCACTGTGTCACAATGGCTCCTTGGTTCCATCAGGTTCCGCAGTGTCACCATGGTCTCCTTTGATCCGCACTGTCATCATGGACAATTGGTTCCATGAGGCCCCGCAGTGTCACAATGGTCCCTTGCTTCCATAGGTTTGATGTTGTAACAAAGGACTCCTTGCTTCTATGAGCTAGCCTGCTTTTTGCAGAGGTGTCTTTGGTTCCAACAAGGCCCCGCTGTGTCTCAGTGCACCCTGGCTTCCATGTGGATGTGGAGTATCACAAAGGCTCCTTGGTTCCACCAGGTCCTGCTGTGTCACAATGGGTCCTGTGGTCCCTGAGGCCCTCCAAAACCATCGTGGAGGCTTGCTTCCATGAGGTTCCATTATGTGCCAGTGGTCATCTTGGTTCCAGGAGTTTCCTTAGTGTCACAATGCCCTCCATGCTTCCATTAGGCCCTGCTTTGCCACAATGGTCCCCTTGTTTCCATGAGGCCCCGCTGTGTCACAATGGACCTATGGTTCCGTGATGTTGCGTGGTGTCACCGTGCTCTTCTTGAATCCGCCGTGTAACCATGGACCATTGGTTCCATGCAGCCGTGTCACAATGGGCTCCTTGATTCCATGATTCCCCACGGTGTCACAATGGAGCCTTGTTTCTAGGAGGTTCTGTACTGTCACAATTGCCTCCTTGATGCCATCAGCCCCTGCAGTGTCACAATGGCTCCTTGGTTCCATGAGGAACACAATAGCTTGGCATAAGCATTGAGCAACAGCTGCTGAACACACCTGGCAACATCTGCTTGCATCAAAAGAGGGCTTCAAGCTGACAATGGCACCAGCAGCTTCCATCTGCAACAGAGACCCAGGAAAGGACAGGCTGTGCCGGTTTGGACAAATGTGGAGGAAAATATCCTCTGATAGAAGGCAGGTTACACCCAGCCCTCCCCCACCAGGTTTTTGGAAAAAAGAACTTTCCTGGGAAGAAAGTGAAAGAGATAAAAACTATTTTTTTAACAAACACACAGGAAAAGGATAACAATGCTAAATATTAAAAGCTCTCGCTGTGCAGAGAAAGCTGGGATAATTTGAGAGTCCTTCTGTGTTTCGGTGGGGTCTCCTGAAACATCCATAGACAGCGAGGCCCGTGCAAAGAAACAGGGAGCGATTCTTGAGAGAAGTTTCAGAGCTCTTTCTTCTCCAGCCACATGGGCGGGGCACTGCCAAAGAACTGAGCAATCACAGCACAACCAGGGCCCTCCTCACACAGGGCAACACAAAATAAGCAGTGCTGAACAGGATTAGGGCACATGTGAGCAGGGAGCAGGGAGACCCCCGTGCCCAGGCCATGCCTCTACCCCAGGGTCCCCTCTCCCATGACCTCATGGCAGGGGGGAGGAACCCCAACACTTCCGGAGGTGTAGTCTCTCTCCTCCTCCTTGCAGCTGGCTCATGGGCCCACATTCAGGGCCCCCACCTCGGGAGAAAATTCTCCCAATGTGGTCTGATGTTGAAAGAGTCAAGAAGAGAAGAAGGGGAAAAAACCCCCAAAGTCCCAGGAAAACAAAGTTCAACTCTCCATCTCCCCCCAGAGAAAAGGAGCTGAAAACTGGCTAAAAAGAAACAAAGTTGCTTCCTCTGCTCTTGCTGCAAGCAGGATGCAGAGGAGTGTGTATGTGTGTCCTTGAACAAACGCTCTGAGAAGTTTGTCCGGTTTTTTTTCCTCTCCCCCCTCTCAGGCTCAGTTGAAAGGCACAGAAATGCACAAAGTTCACTTCTGGGCATAGAGCAGCAATAGGGGATACACACAATAAAGTCACCCCAAGACACAGGGACAGAGAATTCAGTGGAAAGACTCCGAGAATTCTGCTCCCAGAGATCATTCATTCCTGCTCACACTGACCCTTGTAGAAAGGGGACATCGTTCCAGGCAGCCCGTACTGAGCATGTGGCTCCTGAGTGGGGTTTGTTGTTTAGGAAACCTGCTCCGGCTTTTCCATTCTTTCCTTGCAAACAGGAAAACTTCTCCTGGGGCTGTGTGCAGGCAGAGCCCTGAGGAGAGCAGGTGGCACATGGTGCGCTGGGCTGGGACAGCCAGCTGCAGAGCTCAAGGGAAGAAGCCCAAAGTGTCACAATGGCTCCTTGCCTTCACATGCAACACCTGGGTCACAATGGTCTCCTTGATTCCATGAGGCCCCACTGTGTCACAATGGCTCCTTGGTTCCATCAGGTTCCGCAGTGTCACCATGGTCTCCTTTGATCCGCACTGTCATCATGGACAATTGGTTCCATGAGGCCCCGCAGTGTCACAATGGTCCCTTGCTTCCATAGGTTTGATGTTGTAACAAAGGACTCCTTGCTTCTATGAGCTAGCCTGCTTTTTGCAGAGGTGTCTTTGGTTCCAACAAGGCCCCGCTGTGTCTCAGTGCACCCTGGCTTCCATGTGGATCTGGAGTATCACAAAGGCTCCTTGGTTCCACCAGGTCCTGCTGTGTCACAATGGGTCCTGTGGTCCCTGAGGCCCTCCAAAACCATCGTGGAGGCTTGCTTCCATGAGGTTCCATTATGTGCCAGTGGTCATCTTGGTTCCAGGAGTTTCCTTAGTGTCACAATGCCCTCCATGCTTCCATTAGGCCCTGCTTTGCCACAATGGTCCCCTTGTTTCCATGAGGCCCCGCTGTGTCACAATGGACCTATGGTTCCGTGATGTTGCGTGGTGTCACCGTGCTCTTCTTGAATCCGCCGTGTAACCATGGACCATTGGTTCCATGCAGCCGTGTCACAATGGGCTCCTTGATTCCATGATTCCCCACGGTGTCACAATGGAGCCTTGTTTCTAGGAGGTTCTGTACTGTCACAATTGCCTCCTTGATGCCATCAGCCCCTGCAGTGTCACAATGGCTCCTTGGTTCCATGAGGAACACAATAGCTTGGCATAAGCATTGAGCAACAGCTGCTGAACACACCTGGCAACATCTGCTTGCATCAAAAGAGGGCTTCAAGCTGACAATGGCACCAGCAGCTTCCATCTGCAACAGAGACCCAGGAAAGGACAGGCTGTGCCGGTTTGGACAAATGTGGAGGAAAAGATCCTCTGATAGAAGGCAGGTTACACCCAGCCCTCCCCCACCAGGTTTTTGGAAAAAAGAACTTTCCTGGGAAGAAAGTGAAAGAGATAAAAACTATTTTTTTAACAAACACACAGGAAAAGGATAGCAATGCTAAATATTAAAAGCTCTCGCTGTGCAGAGAAAGCTGGGATAATTTGAGAGTCCTTCCGTGTTTCGGTGGGGTCTCCTGAAACATCCATAGACAGCGAGGCCCGTGCAAAGAAACAGGGAGCGATTCTTGAGAGAAGTTTCAGAGCTCTTTCTTCTCCAGCCACATGGGCGGGGCACTGCCAAAGAACTGAGCAATCACAGCACAACCAGGGCCCTCCTCACACAGGGCAACACAAAATAAGCAGTGCTGAACAGGATTAGGGCACATGTGAGCAGGGAGCAGGGAGACCCCCGTGCCCAGGCCATGCCTCTACCCCAGGGTCCCCTCTCCCATGACCTCATGGCAGGGGGGAGGAACCCCAACACTTCCGTAGGTGCAGTCTCTCTCCTCCTCCTTGCAGCTGGCTCATGGGCCCACATTCAGGGCCCCCACCTCGGGAGAAAATTCTCCCAATGTGCTCTGATGTTGAAAGAGTCAAGAAGAGAAGAAGGGGAAAAAACCCCCAAAGTCCCAGGAAAACAAAGTTCAACTCTCCATCTCCCCCCAGAGAAAAGGAGCTGAAAACTGGCTAAAAAGAAACCAAGTTGCTTCCTCTGCTCTTGCTGCAAGCAGGATGCAGAGGAGTGTGTATGTGTGTCCTTGAACAAACGCTCTGAGAAGTTTGTCCGGTTTTTTTTCCTCTCCCCCCTCTCAGGCTCAGTTGAAAGGCACAGAAATGCACAAAGTTCACTTCTGGGCATAGAGCAGCAATAGGGGATACACACAATAAAGTCACCCCAAGACACAGGGACAGAGAATTCAGTGGAAAGACTCCGAGAATTCTGCTCCCAGAGATCATTCATTCCTGCTCACACTGACCCTTGTAGAAAGGGGACATCGTTCCAGGCAGCCCGTACTGAGCATGTGGCTCCTGAGTGGGGTTTGTTGTTTAGGAAACCTGCTCCGGCTTTTCCATTCTTTCCTTGCAAACAGGAAAACTTCTCCTGGGGCTGTGTGCAGGCAGAGCCCTGAGGAGAGCAGGTGGCACATGGTGCGCTGGGCTGGGACAGCCAGCTGCAGAGCTCAAGGGAAGAAGCCCAAAGTGTCACAATGGCTCCTTGCCTTCACATGCAACACCTGGGTCACAATGGTCTCCTTGATTCCATGAGGCCCCACTGTGTCACAATGGCTCCTTGGTTCCATCAGGTTCCGCAGTGTCACCATGGTCTCCTTTGATCCGCACTGTCATCATGGACAATTGGTTCCATGAGGCCCCGCAGTGTCACAATGGTCCCTTGCTTCCATAGGTTTGATGTTGTAACAAAGGACTCCTTGCTTCTATGAGCTAGCCTGCTTTTTGCAGAGGTGTCTTTGGTTCCAACAAGGCCCTGCTGTGTCTCAGTGCACCCTGGCTTCCATGTGGATGTGGAGTATCACAAAGGCTCCTTGGTTCCACCAGGTCCTGCTGTGTCACAATGGGTCCTGTGGTCCCTGAGGCCCTCCAAAACCATCGTGGAGGCTTGCTTCCATGAGGTTCCATTATGTGCCAGTGGTCATCTTGGTTCCAGGAGTTTCCTTAGTGTCACAATGCCCTCCATGCTTCCATTAGGCCCTGCTTTGCCACAATGGTCCCCTTGTTTCCATGAGGCCCCGCTGTGTCACAATGGACCTATGGTTCCGTGATGTTGCGTGGTGTCACCGTGCTCTTCTTGAATCCGCCGTGTAACCATGGACCATTGGTTCCATGCAGCCGTGTCACAATGGGCTCCTTGATTCCATGATTCCCCACGGTGTCACAATGGAGCCTTGTTTCTAGGAGGTTCTGTACTGTCACAATTGCCTCCTTGATGCCATCAGCCCCTGCAGTGTCACAATGGCTCCTTGGTTCCATGAGGAACACAATAGCTTGGCATAAGCATTGAGCAACAGCTGCTGAACACACCTGGCAACATCTGCTTGCATCAAAAGAGGGCTTCAAGCTGACAATGGCACCAGCAGCTTCCATCTGCAACAGAGACCCAGGAAAGGACAGGCTGTGCCGGTTTGGACAAATGTGGAGGAAAAGATCCTCTGATAGAAGGCAGGTTACACCCAGCCCTCCCCCACCAGGTTTTTGGAAAAAAGAACTTTCCTGGGAAGAAAGTGAAAGAGATAAAAACTATTTTTTTAACAAACACACAGGAAAAGGATAGCAATGCTAAATATTAAAAGCTCTCGCTGTGCAGAGAAAGCTGGGATAATTTGAGAGTCCTTCCGTGTTTCGGTGGGGTCTCCTGAAACATCCATAGACAGCGAGGCCCGTGCAAAGAAACAGGGAGCCATTCTTGAGAGAAGTTTCAGAGCTCTTTCTTCTCCAGCCACATGGGCGGGGCACTGCCAAAGAACTGAGCAATCACAGCACAACCAGGGCCCTCCTCACACAGGGCAACACAAAATAAGCAGTGCTGAACAGGATTAGGGCACATGTGAGCAGGGAGCAGGGAGACCCCCGTGCCCAGGCCATGCCTCTACCCCAGGGTCCCCTCTCCCATGACCTCATGGCAGGGGGGAGGAACCCAAACACTTCCGTAGGTGCAGTCTCTCTCCTCCTCCTTGCAGCTGGCTCATGGGCCCACATTCAGGGCCCCCACCTCGGGAGAAAATTCTCCCAATGTGCTCTGATGTTGAAAGAGTCAAGAAGAGAAGAAGGGGAAAAAACCCCCAAAGTCCCAGGAAAACAAAGTTCAACTCTCCATCTCCCCCCAGAGAAAAGGAGCTGAAAACTGGCTAAAAAGAAACAAAGTTGCTTCCTCTGCTCTTGCTGCAAGCAGGATGCAGAGGAGTGTGTATGTGTGTCCTTGAACAAACGCTCTGAGAAGTTTGTCCGGTTTTTTTTCCTCTCCCCCCTCTCAGGCTCAGTTGAAAGGCACAGAAATGCACAAAGTTCACTTCTGGGCATAGAGCAGCAATAGGGGATACACACAATAAAGTCACCCCAAGACACAGGGACAGAGAATTCAGTGGAAAGACTCCGAGAATTCTGCTCCCAGAGATCATTCATTCCTGCTCACACTGACCCTTGTAGAAAGGGGACATCGTTCCAGGCAGCCCGTACTGAGCATGTGGCTCCTGAGTGGGGTTTGTTGTTTAGGAAACCTGCTCCGGCTTTTCCATTCTTTCCTTGCAAACAGGAAAACTTCTCCTGGGGCTGTGTGCAGGCAGAGCCCTGAGGAGAGCAGGTGGCACATGGTGCGCTGGGCTGGGACAGCCAGCTGCAGAGCTCAAGGGAAGAAGCCCAAAGTGTCACAATGGCTCCTTGCCTTCACATGCAACACCTGGGTCACAATGGTCTCCTTGATTCCATGAGGCCCCACTGTGTCACAATGGCTCCTTGGTTCCATCAGGTTCCGCAGTGTCACCATGGTCTCCTTTGATCCGCACTGTCATCATGGACAATTGGTTCCATGAGGCCCCGCAGTGTCACAATGGTCCCTTGCTTCCATAGGTTTGATGTTGTAACAAAGGACTCCTTGCTTCTATGAGCTAGCCTGCTTTTTGCAGAGGTGTCTTTGGTTCCAACAAGGCCCTGCTGTGTCTCAGTGCACCCTGGCTTCCATGTGGATGTGGAGTATCACAAAGGCTCCTTGGTTCCACCAGGTCCTGCTGTGTCACAATGGGTCCTGTGGTCCCTGAGGCCCTCCAAAACCATCGTGGAGGCTTGCTTCCATGAGGTTCCATTATGTGCCAGTGGTCATCTTGGTTCCAGGAGTTTCCTTAGTGTCACAATGCCCTCCATGCTTCCATTAGGCCCTGCTTTGCCACAATGGTCCCCTTGTTTCCATGAGGCCCCGCTGTGTCACAATGGACCTATGGTTCCGTGATGTTGCGTGGTGTCACCGTGCTCTTCTTGAATCCGCCGTGTAACCATGGACCATTGGTTCCATGCAGCCGTGTCACAATGGGCTCCTTGATTCCATGATTCCCCACGGTGTCACAATGGAGCCTTGTTTCTAGGAGGTTCTGTACTGTCACAATTGCCTCCTTGATGCCATCAGCCCCTGCAGTGTCACAATGGCTCCTTGGTTCCATGAGGAACACAATAGCTTGGCATAAGCATTGAGCAACAGCTGCTGAACACACCTGGCAACATCTGCTTGCATCAAAAGAGGGCTTCAAGCTGACAATGGCACCAGCAGCTTCCATCTGCAACAGAGACCCAGGAAAGGACAGGCTGTGCCGGTTTGGACAAATGTGGAGGAAAATATCCTCTGATAGAAGGCAGGTTACACCCAGCCCTCCCCCACCAGGTTTTTGGAAAAAAGAACTTTCCTGGGAAGAAAGTGAAAGAGATAAAAACTATTTTTTTAACAAACACACAGGAAAAGGATAACAATGCTAAATATTAAAAGCTCTCGCTGTGCAGAGAAAGCTGGGATAATTTGAGAGTCCTTCTGTGTTTCGGTGGGGTCTCCTGAAACATCCATAGACAGCGAGGCCCGTGCAAAGAAACAGGGAGCGATTCTTGAGAGAAGTTTCAGAGCTCTTTCTTCTCCAGCCACATGGGCGGGGCACTGCCAAAGAACTGAGCAATCACAGCACAACCAGGGCCCTCCTCACACAGGGCAACACAAAATAAGCAGTGCTGAACAGGATTAGGGCACATGTGAGCAGGGAGCAGGGAGACCCCGTGCCCAGGCCATGCCTCTACCCCAGGGTCCCCTCTCCCATGACCTCATGGCAGGGGGGAGGAACCCCAACACTTCCGGAGGTGTAGTCTCTCTCCTCCTCCTTGCAGCTGGCTCATGGGCCCACATTCAGGGCCCCCACCTCGGGAGAAAATTCTCCCAATGTGGTCTGATGTTGAAAGAGTCAAGAAGAGAAGAAGGGGAAAAAACCCCCAAAGTCCCAGGAAAACAAAGTTCAACTCTCCATCTCCCCCCAGAGAAAAGGAGCTGAAAACTGGCTCAAAAGAAACAAAGTTGCTTCCTCTGCTCTTGCTGCAAGCAGGATGCAGAGGAGTGTGTATGTGTGTCCTTGAACAAACGCTCTGAGAAGTTTGTCCGGTTTTTTTTCCTCTCCCCCCTCTCAGGCTCAGTTGAAAGGCACAGAAATGCACAAAGTTCACTTCTGGGCATAGAGCAGCAATAGGGGATACACACAATAAAGTCACCCCAAGACACAGGGACAGAGAATTCAGTGGAAAGACTCCGAGAATTCTGCTCCCAGAGATCATTCATTCCTGCTCACACTGACCCTTGTAGAAAGGGGACATCGTTCCAGGCAGCCTGTACTGAGCATGTGGCTCCTGAGTGGGGTTTGTTGTTTAGGAAACCTGCTCCGGCTTTTCCATTCTTTCCTTGCAAACAGGAAAACTTCTCCTGGGGCTGTGTGCAGGCAGAGCCCTGAGGAGAGCAGGTGGCACATGGTGCGCTGGGCTGGGACAGCCAGCTGCAGAGCTCAAGGGAAGAAGCCCAAAGTGTCACAATGGCTCCTTGCCTTCACATGCAACACCTGGGTCACAATGGTCTCCTTGATTCCATGAGGCCCCACTGTGTCACAATGGCTCCTTGGTTCCATCAGGTTCCGCAGTGTCACCATGGTCTCCTTTGATCCGCACTGTCATCATGGACAATTGGTTCCATGAGGCCCCGCAGTGTCACAATGGTCCCTTGCTTCCATAGGTTTGATGTTGTAACAAAGGACTCCTTGCTTCTATGAGCTAGCCTGCTTTTTGCAGAGGTGTCTTTGGTTCCAACAAGGCCCCGCTGTGTCTCAGTGCACCCTGGCTTCCATGTGGATGTGGAGTATCACAAAGGCTCCTTGGTTCCACCAGGTCCTGCTGTGTCACAATGGGTCCTGTGGTCCCTGAGGCCCTCCAAAACCATCGTGGAGGCTTGCTTCCATGAGGTTCCATTATGTGCCAGTGGTCATCTTGGTTCCAGGAGTTTCCTTAGTGTCACAATGCCCTCCATGCTTCCATTAGGCCCTGCTTTGCCACAATGGTCCCCTTGTTTCCATGAGGCCCCGCTGTGTCACAATGGACCTATGGTTCCGTGATGTTGCGTGGTGTCACCGTGCTCTTCTTGAATCCGCCGTGTAACCATGGACCATTGGTTCCATGCAGCCGTGTCACAATGGGCTCCTTGATTCCATGATTCCCCACGGTGTCACAATGGAGCCTTGTTTCTAGGAGGTTCTGTACTGTCACAATTGCCTCCTTGATGCCATCAGCCCCTGCAGTGTCACAATGGCTCCTTGGTTCCATGAGGAACACAATAGCTTGGCATAAGCATTGAGCAACAGCTGCTGAACACACCTGGCAACATCTGCTTGCATCAAAAGAGGGCTTCAAGCTGACAATGGCACCAGCAGCTTCCATCTGCAACAGAGACCCAGGAAAGGACAGGCTGTGCCGGTTTGGACAAATGTGGAGGAAAATATCCTCTGATAGAAGGCAGGTTACACCCAGCCCTCCCCCACCAGGTTTTTGGAAAAAAGAACTTTCCTGGGAAGAAAGTGAAAGAGATAAAAACTATTTTTTTAACAAACACACAGGAAAAGGATAACAATGCTAAATATTAAAAGCTCTCGCTGTGCAGAGAAAGCTGGGATAATTTGAGAGTCCTTCTGTGTTTCGGTGGGGTCTCCTGAAACATCCATAGACAGCGAGGCCCGTGCAAAGAAACAGGGAGCCATTCTTGAGAGAAGTTTCAGAGCTCTTTCTTCTCCAGCCACATGGGCGGGGCACTGCCAAAGAACTGAGCAATCACAGCACAACCAGGGCCCTCCTGGCACAGGGCAACACAAAATAAGCAGTGCTGAACAGGATTAGGGCACATGTGAGCAGGGAGCAGGGAGACCCCCGTGCCCAGGCCATGCCTCTACCCCAGGGTCCCCTCTCCCATGACCTCATGGCAGGGGGGAGGAACCCCAACACTTCCGGAGGTGTAGTCTCTCTCCTCCTCCTTGCAGCTGGCTCATGGGCCCACATTCAGGGCCCCCACCTCGGGAGAAAATTCTCCCAATGTGCTCTGATGTTGAAAGAGTCAAGAAGAGAAGAAGGGGAAAAAACCCCCAAAGTCCCAGGAAAACAAAGTTCAACTCTCCATCTCCCCCCAGAGAAAAGGAGCTGAAAACTGGCTAAAAAGAAACAAAGTTGCTTCCTCTGCTCTTGCTGCAAGCAGGATGCAGAGGAGTGTGTATGTGTGTCCTTGAACAAACGCTCTGAGAAGTTTGTCCGGTTTTTTTTCCTCTCCCCCCTCTAAGGCTCAGTTGAAAGGCACAGAAATGCACAAAGTTCACTTCTGGGCATAGAGCAGCAATAGGGGATACACACAATAAAGTCACCCCAAGACACAGGGACAGAGAATTCAGTGGAAAGACTCCGAGAATTCTGCTCCCAGAGATCATTCATTCCTGCTCACACTGACCCTTGTAGAAAGGGGACATCGTTCCAGGCAGCCCGTACTGAGCATGTGGCTCCTGAGTGGGGTTTGTTGTTTAGGAAACCTGCTCCGGCTTTTCCATTCTTTCCTTCCAAACAGGAAAACTTCTCCTGGGGCTGTGTGCAGGCAGAGCCCTGAGGAGAGCAGGTGGCACATGGTGCGCTGGGCTGGGACAGCCAGCTGCAGAGCTCAAGGGAAGAAGCCCAAAGTGTCACAATGGCTCCTTGCCTTCACATGCAACACCTGGGTCACAATGGTCTCCTTGATTCCATGAGGCCCCACTGTGTCACAATGGCTCCTTGGTTCCATCAGGTTCCGCAGTGTCACCATGGTCTCCTTTGATCCGCACTGTCATCATGGACAATTGGTTCCATGAGGCCCCGCAGTGTCACAATGGTCCCTTGCTTCCATAGGTTTGATGTTGTAACAAAGGACTCCTTGCTTCTATGAGCTAGCCTGCTTTTTGCAGAGGTGTCTTTGGTTCCAACAAGGCCCCGCTGTGTCTCAGTGCACCCTGGCTTCCATGTGGATCTGGAGTATCACAAAGGCTCCTTGGTTCCACCAGGTCCTGCTGTGTCACAATGGGTCCTGTGGTCCCTGAGGCCCTCCAAAACCATCGTGGAGGCTTGCTTCCATGAGGTTCCATTATGTGCCAGTGGTCATCTTGGTTCCAGGAGTTTCCTTAGTGTCACAATGCTCTCCATGCTTCCATTAGGCCCTGCTTTGCCACAATGGTCCCCTTGTTTCCATGAGGCCCCGCTGTGTCACAATGGACCTATGGTTCCGTGATGTTGCGTGGTGTCACCGTGCTCTTCTTGAATCCGCCGTGTAACCATGGACCATTGGTTCCATGCAGCCGTGTCACAATGGGCTCCTTGATTCCATGATTCCCCACGGTGTCACAATGGAGCCTTGTTTCTAGGAGGTTCTGTACTGTCACAATTGCCTCCTTGATGCCATCAGCCCCTGCAGTGTCACAATGGCTCCTTGGTTCCATGAGGAACACAATAGCTTGGCATAAGCATTGAGCAACAGCTGCTGAACACACCTGGCAACATCTGCTTGCATCAAAAGAGGGCTTCAAGCTGACAATGGCACCAGCAGCTTCCATCTGCAACAGAGACCCAGGAAAGGACAGGCTGTGCCGGTTTGGACAAATGTGGAGGAAAATATCCTCTGATAGAAGGCAGGTTACACCCAGCCCTCCCCCACCAGGTTTTTGGAAAAAAGAACTTTCCTGGGAAGAAAGTGAAAGAGATAAAAACTATTTTTTTAACAAACACACAGGAAAAGGATAACAATGCTAAATATTAAAAGCTCTCGCTGTGCAGAGAAAGCTGGGATAATTTGAGAGTCCTTCTGTGTTTCGGTGGGGTCTCCTGAAACATCCATAGACAGCGAGGCCCGTGCAAAGAAACAGGGAGCGATTCTTGAGAGAAGTTTCAGAGCTCTTTCTTCTCCAGCCACACGGGCGGGGCACTGCCAAAGAACTGAGCAATCAAGGGACAACCAGGGCCCTCCTCACACAGGGCAACACAAAATAAGCAGTGCTGAACAGGGTTAGGGCACATGTGAGCAGGGAGACCCCCCGTGCCCAGGCCATGCCTCTACCCCAGGGTCCCCTCTCCCATGACCGCATGGCAGGAGGGAGGAACCCCAACACTTCCGTAGGTGTAGTCTCTCTCCTCCTCCTTGCAGCTGGCTCATGGGCCCACATTCAGGGCCCCCACCTCGGGAGAAAATTCTCCCAATGTGCTCTGATGTTGAAAGAGTCAAGAAGAGAAGAAGGGAAAAAAACCCCCGAAGTCCCAGGAAAACAAAGTTCAACTCTCCATCTCCCCCCAGAGAAAAGGAGCTGAAAACTGGCTAAAAAGAAACAAAGTTGCTTCCTCTGCTCTTGCTGCAAGCAGGATGCAGAGGAGTGTGTATGTGTGTCCTTGAACAAACGCTCTGAGAAGTTTGTCCGGTTTTTTTTCCTCTCCCCCCTCTCAGGCTCAGTTGAAAGGCACAGAAATGCACAAAGTTCACTTCTGGGCATAGAGCAGCAATAGGGGATACACATGATAAAGTCACCCCAAGACACAGGGACAGAGAATTCAGTGGAAAGACTCCGAGAATTCTGCTCCCAGAGATCATTCATTCCTGCTCACCCTGACCCTTGTAGAAAGGGGACATCGTTCCAGGCAGCCTGTACTGAGCATGTGGCTCCTGAGTGGGGTTTGTTGTTTAGGAAACCTGCTCCGGCTTTTCCATTCTTTCCTTGCAAACAGGAAAACTTCTCCTGGGGCTGTGTGCAGGCAGAGCCCTGAGGAGAGCAGGTGGCACATGGTGCGCTGGGCTGGGACAGCCAGCTGCAGAGCTCAAGGGAAGAAGCCCAAAGTGTCACAATGGCTCCTTGCCTTCACATGCAACACCTGGGTCACAATGGTCTCCTTGATTCCATGAGGCCCCACTGTGTCACAATGGCTCCTTGGTTCCATCAGGTTCCGCAGTGTCACCATGGTCTCCTTTGATCCGCATTGTCATCATGGACAATTGGTTCCATGAGGCCCCGCAGTGTCACAATGGTCCCTTGCTTCCATAGCTTTTACGTTGTAACAAAGGACTCCTTGCTTCTGTGAGCTAGCCTGCTTTTTGCAGAGGTGTCTTTGGTTCCAACAAGGCCCCGCTGTGTCTCAGTGCACCCTTGCTTCCATGTGGATCTGGAGTATCACAAAGGCTCCTTGGTTCCACCAGGTCCTGCTGTGTCACAATGGGTCCTGTGGTCCCTGAGGCCCTCCAAAACCATTGTGGAGGCTTGCTTCCATGAGGTTCCATTATGTGCCAGTGGTCATCTTGGTTCCAGGAGTTTCCTTAGTGTCACAATGCTCTCCATGCTTCCATTAGGCCCTGCTTTGCCACAATGGTCCCCTTGTTTCCATGAGGCCCCGCTGTGTCACAATGGACCTATGGTTCCGTGATGTTGCGTGGTGTCACCGTGCTCTTCTTGAATCCGCCGTGTAACCATGGACCATTGGTTCCATGCAGCCGTGTCACAATGGGCTCCTTGATTCCATGATTCCCCACGGTGTCACAATGGAGCCTTGTTTCTAGGAGGTTCTGTACTGTCACAATTGCCTCCTTGATGCCATCAGCCCCTGCAGTGTCACAATGGCTCCTTGGTTCCATGAGGAACACAATAGCTTGGCATAAGCATTGAGCAACAGCTGCTGAACACACCTGGCAACATCTGCTTGCATCAAAAGAGGGCTTCAAGCTGACAATGGCACCAGCAGCTTCCATCTGCAACAGAGACCCAGGAAAGGACAGGCTGTGCCGGTTTGGACAAATGTGGAGGAAAAGATCCTCTGATAGAAGGCAGGTTACACCCAGCCCTCCCCCACCAGGTTTTTGGAAAAAAGAGCTTTCCTGGGAAGAAAGTGAAAGAGATAAAAACTATTTTTTTAACAAACACACAGGAAAAGGATAGCAATGCTAAATATTAAAAGCTCTCGCTGTGCAGAGAAAGCTGGGATAATTTGAGAGTCCTTCCGTGTTTCGGTGGGGTCTCCTGAAACATCCATAGACAGCGAGGCCCGTGCAAAGAAACAGGGAGCGATTCTTGAGAGAAGTTTCAGAGCTCTTTCTTCTCCAGCCACATGGGCGGGGCACTGCCAAAGAACTGAGCAATCACAGCACAACCAGGGCCCTCCTCACACAGGGCAACACAAAATAAGCAGTGCTGAACAGGATTAGGGCACATGTGAGCAGGGAGCAGGGAGACCCCCGTGCCCAGGCCATGCCTCTACCCCAGGGTCCCCTCTCCCATGACCTCATGGCAGGGGGGAGGAACCCCAACACTTCCGTAGGTGCAGTCTCTCTCCTCCTCCTTGCAGCTGGCTCATGGGCCCACATTCAGGGCCCCCACCTCGGGAGAAAATTCTCCCAATGTGCTCTGATGTTGAAAGAGTCAAGAAGAGAAGAAGGGGAAAAAACCCCCAAAGTCCCAGGAAAACAAAGTTCAACTCTCCATCTCCCCCCAGAGAAAAGGAGCTGAAAACTGGCTAAAAAGAAACAAAGTTGCTTCCTCTGCTCTTGCTGCAAGCAGGATGCAGAGGAGTGTGTATGTGTGTCCTTGAACAAACGCTCTGAGAAGTTTGTCCGGTTTTTTTTCCTCTCCCCCCTCTCAGGCTCAGTTGAAAGGCACAGAAATGCACAAAGTTCACTTCTGGGCATAGAGCAGCAATAGGGGATACACACAATAAAGTCACCCCAAGACACAGGGACAGAGAATTCAGTGGAAAGACTCCGAGAATTCTGCTCCCAGAGATCATTCATTCCTGCTCACACTGACCCTTGTAGAAAGGGGACATCGTTCCAGGCAGCCTGTACTGAGCATGTGGCTCCTGAGTGGGGTTTGTTGTTTAGGAAACCTGCTCCGGCTTTTCCATTCTTTCCTTGCAAACAGGAAAACTTCTCCTGGGGCTGTGTGCAGGCAGAGCCCTGAGGAGAGCAGGTGGCACATGGTGCGCTGGGCTGGGACAGCCAGCTGCAGAGCTCAAGGGAAGAAGCCCAAAGTGTCACAATGGCTCCTTGCCTTCACATGCAACACCTGGGTCACAATGGTCTCCTTGATTCCATGAGGCCCCACTGTGTCACAGTGGCTCCTTGGTTCCATCAGGTTCCGCAGTGTCACCATGGTCTCCTTTGATCCGCATTGTCATCATGGACAATTGGTTCCATGAGGCCCCGCAGTGTCACAATGGTCCCTTGCTTCCATAGCTTTTACGTTGTAACAATGGACTCCTTGCTTCTGTGAGCTAGCCTGCTTTTTGCAGAGGTGTCTTTGGTTCCAACAAGGCCCCGCTGTGTCTCAGTGCACCCTGGCTTCCATGTGGATGTGGAGTATCACAAAGGCTCCTTGGTTCCACCAGGTCCTGCTGTGTCACAATGGGTCCTGTGGTCCCTGAGGCCTTCCAAAGTCATCGTGGAGGCTTGCTTCCATGAGGTTCCATTATGTGCCAGTGGTCATCTTGGTTCCAGGAGTTTCCTTAGTGTCACAATGCTCTCCATGCTTCCATTAGGCCCTGCTTTGTCTCAATGGTCCCCTTGTTTCCATGAGGCCCCGCTGTGTCACAATGGACCTATGGTTCCATGATGTTGCGTGGTGTCACCGTGCTCTTCTTGAATCCGCCGTGTAACAATGGACCATTGGTGTCATGCGGCCTGGCCGTGTCACAATGGGCTCCTTGATTCCATGATTCCCCACGGTGTCACAATGGAGCCTTGTTTCTAGGAGGTTCTGTACTGTCACAATTGCCTCCTTGATGCCATCAGCCCCTGCAGTGTCACAATGGCTCCTTGGTTCCATGAGGAACACAATAGCTTGGCATAAGCATTGAGCAACAGCTGCTGAACACACCTGGCAACATCTGCTTGCATCAAAAGAGGGCTTCAAGCTGACAATGGCACCAGCAGCTTCCATCTGACACAGATACCCAGGGAAAGGACAGGCTGTGCCGGTTTGGACAAATGTGGAGGAAAATATCCTCTGATAGAAGGCAGGTTACACCCAGCCCTCCCCCACCAGGTTTGGGAAAAAAGAATTTTCCTGGGAAGAAAGTGAAAGAGATAAAAACTATTTTTTTAACAAACACACAGGAAAAGGATAACAATGCTAAATATTAAAAGCTCTCGCTGTGCAGAGAAAGCTGGGATAATTTGAGAGTCCTTCTGTGTTTCGGTGGGGTCTCCTGAAACATCCATAGACAGCGAGGCCCGTGCAAAGAAACAGGGAGCGATTCTTGAGAGAAGTTTCAGAGCTCTTTCTTCTCCAGCCACATGGGCGGGGCACTGCCAAAGAACTGAGCAATCACAGCACAACCAGGGCCCTCCTCACACAGGGCAACACAAAATAAGCAGTGCTGAACAGGATTAGGGCACATGTGAGCAGGGAGCAGGGAGACCCCCGTGCCCAGGCCATGCCTCTACCCCAGGGTCCCCTCTCCCATGACCTCATGGCAGGGGGGAGGAACCCCAACACTTCCGGAGGTGTAGTCTCTCTCCTCCTCCTTGCAGCTGGCTCATGGGCCCACATTCAGGGCCCCCACCTCGGGAGAAAATTCTCCCAATGTGGTCTGATGTTGAAAGAGTCAAGAAGAGAAGAAGGGGAAAAAACCCCCAAAGTCCCAGGAAAACAAAGTTCAACTCTCCATCTCCCCCCAGAGAAAAGGAGCTGAAAACTGGCTAAAAAGAAACAAAGTTGCTTCCTCTGCTCTTGCTGCAAGCAGGATGCAGAGGAGTGTGTATGTGTGTCCTTGAACAAACGCTCTGAGAAGTTTGTCCGGTTTTTTTTCCTCTCCCCCCTCTCAGGCTCAGTTGAAAGGCACAGAAATGCACAAAGTTCACTTCTGGGCATAGAGCAGCAATAGGGGATACACACAATAAAGTCACCCCAAGACACAGGGACAGAGAATTCAGTGGAAAGACTCCGAGAATTCTGCTCCCAGAGATCATTCATTCCTGCTCACACTGACCCTTGTAGAAAGGGGACATCGTTCCAGGCAGCCTGTACTGAGCATGTGGCTCCTGAGTGGGGTTTGTTGTTTAGGAAACCTGCTCCGGCTTTTCCATTCTTTCCTTCCAAACAGGAAAACTTCTCCTGGGGCTGTGTGCAGGCAGAGCCCTGAGGAGAGCAGGTGGCACATGGTGCGCTGGGCTGGGACAGCCAGCTGCAGAGCTCAAGGGAAGAAGCCCAAAGTGTCACAATGGCTCCTTGCCTTCACATGCAACACCTGGGTCACAATGGTCTCCTTGATTCCATGAGGCCCCACTGTGTCACAATGGCTCCTTGGTTCCATCAGGTTCCGCAGTGTCACCATGGTCTCCTTTGATCCGCACTGTCATCATGGACAATTGGTTCCATGAGGCCCCGCAGTGTCACAATGGTCCCTTGCTTCCATAGGTTTGATGTTGTAACAAAGGACTCCTTGCTTCTATGAGCTAGCCTGCTTTTTGCAGAGGTGTCTTTGGTTCCAACAAGGCCCCGCTGTGTCTCAGTGCACCCTGGCTTCCATGTGGATCTGGAGTATCACAAAGGCTCCTTGGTTCCACCAGGTCCTGCTGTGTCACAATGGGTCCTGTGGTCCCTGAGGCCCTCCAAAACCATCGTGGAGGCTTGCTTCCATGAGGTTCCATTATGTGCCAGTGGTCATCTTGGTTCCAGGAGTTTCCTTAGTGTCACAATGCTCTCCATGCTTCCATTAGGCCCTGCTTTGCCACAATGGTCCCCTTGTTTCCATGAGGCCCCGCTGTGTCACAATGGACCTATGGTTCCGTGATGTTGCGTGGTGTCACCGTGCTCTTCTTGAATCCGCCGTGTAACCATGGACCATTGGTTCCATGCAGCCGTGTCACAATGGGCTCCTTGATTCCATGATTCCCCACGGTGTCACAATGGAGCCTTGTTTCTAGGAGGTTCTGTACTGTCACAATTGCCTCCTTGATGCCATCAGCCCCTGCAGTGTCACAATGGCTCCTTGGTTCCATGAGGAACACAATAGCTTGGCATAAGCATTGAGCAACAGCTGCTGAACACACCTGGCAACATCTGCTTGCATCAAAAGAGGGCTTCAAGCTGACAATGGCACCAGCAGCTTCCATCTGCAACAGAGACCCAGGAAAGGACAGGCTGTGCCGGTTTGGACAAATGTGGAGGAAAATATCCTCTGATAGAAGGCAGGTTACACCCAGCCCTCCCCCACCAGGTTTTTGGAAAAAAGAGCTTTCCTGGGAAGAAAGTGAAAGAGATAAAAACTATTTTTTTAACAAACACACAGGAAAAGGATAGCAATGCTAAATATTAAAAGCTCTCGCTGTGCAGAGAAAGCTGGGATAATTTGAGAGTCCTTCCGTGTTTCGGTGGGGTCTCCTGAAACATCCATAAACAGCGAGGCCCGTGCAAAGAAACAGGGAGCCATTCTTGAGAGAAGTTTCAGAGCTCTTTCTTCTCCAGCCACATGGGCGGGGCACTGCCAAAGAACTGAGCAATCACAGCACAACCAGGGCCCTCCTCACACAGGGCAACACAAAATAAGCAGTGCTGAACAGGATTAGGGCACATGTGAGCAGGGAGCAGGGAGACCCCCGTGCCCAGGCCATGCCTCTACCCCAGGGTCCCCTCTCCCATGACCTCATGGCAGGGGGGAGGAACCCCAACACTTCCGGAGGTGCAGTCTCTCTCCTCCTCCTTGCAGCTGGCTCATGGGCCCACATTCAGGGCCCCCACCTCGGGAGAAAATTCTCCCAATGTGCTCTGATGTTGAAAGAGTCAAGAAGAGAAGAAGGGGAAAAAACCCCCAAAGTCCCAGGAAAACAAAGTTCAACTCTCCATCTCCCCCCAGAGAAAAGGAGCTGAAAACTGGCTAAAAAGAAACAAAGTTGCTTCCTCTGCTCTTGCTGCAAGCAGGATGCAGAGGAGTGTGTATGTGTGTCCTTGAACAAACGCTCTGAGAAGTTTGTCCGGTTTTTTTTCCTCTCCCCCCTCTCAGGCTCAGTTGAAAGGCACAGAAATGCACAAAGTTCACTTCTGGGCATAGAGCAGCAATAGGGGATACACACAATAAAGTCACCCCAAGACACAGGGACAGAGAATTCAGTGGAAAGACTCCGAGAATTCTGCTCCCAGAGATCATTCATTCCTGCTCACACTGACCCTTGTAGAAAGGGGACATCGTTCCAGGCAGCCTGTACTGAGCATGTGGCTCCTGAGTGGGGTTTGTTGTTTAGGAAACCTGCTCCGGCTTTTCCATTCTTTCCTTGCAAACAGGAAAACTTCTCCTGGGGCTGTGTGCAGGCAGAGCCCTGAGGAGAGCAGGTGGCACATGGTGCGCTGGGCTGGGACAGCCAGCTGCAGAGCTCAAGGGAAGAAGCCCAAAGTGTCACAATGGCTCCTTGCCTTCACATGCAACACCTGGGTCACAATGGTCTCCTTGATTCCATGAGGCCCCACTGTGTCACAATGGCTCCTTGGTTCCATCAGGTTCCGCAGTGTCACCATGGTCTCCTTTGATCCGCATTGTCATCATGGACAATTGGTTCCATGAGGCCCCGCAGTGTCACAATGGTCCCTTGCTTCCATAGCTTTTACGTTGTAACAATGGACTCCTTGCTTCTGTGAGCTAGCCTGCTTTTTGCAGAGGTGTCTTTGGTTCCAACAAGGCCCCGCTGTGTCTCAGTGCACCCTGGCTTCCATGTGGATCTGGAGTATCACAAAGGCTCCTTGGTTCCACCAGGTCCTGCTGTGTCACAATGGGTCCTGTGGTCCCTGAGGCCCTCCAAAACCATCGTGGAGGCTTGCTTCCATGAGGTTCCATTATGTGCCAGTGGTCATCTTGGTTCCAGGAGTTTCCTTAGTGTCACAATGCTCTCCATGCTTCCATTAGGCCCTGCTTTGCCACAATGGTCCCCTTGTTTCCATGAGGCCCCGCTGTGTCACAATGGACCTATGGTTCCGTGATGTTGCGTGGTGTCACCGTGCTCTTCTTGAATCCGCCGTGTAACCATGGACCATTGGTTCCATGCAGCCGTGTCACAATGGGCTCCTTGATTCCATGATTCCCCACGGTGTCACAATGGAGCCTTGTTTCTAGGAGGTTCTGTACTGTCACAATTGCCTCCTTGATGCCATCAGCCCCTGCAGTGTCACAATGGCTCCTTGGTTCCATGAGGAACACAATAGCTTGGCATAAGCATTGAGCAACAGCTGCTGAACACACCTGGCAACATCTGCTTGCATCAAAAGAGGGCTTCAAGCTGACAATGGCACCAGCAGCTTCCATCTGCAACAGAGACCCAGGAAAGGACAGGCTGTGCCGGTTTGGACAAATGTGGAGGAAAATATCCTCTGATAGAAGGCAGGTTACACCCAGCCCTCCCCCACCAGGTTTTTGGAAAAAAGAACTTTCCTGGGAAGAAAGTGAAAGAGATAAAAACTATTTTTTTAACAAACACACAGGAAAAGGATAGCAATGCTAAATATTAAAAGCTCTCGCTGTGCAGAGAAAGCTGGGATAATTTGAGAGTCCTTCCGTGTTTCGGTGGGGTCTCCTGAAACATCCATAGACAGCGAGGCCCGTGCAAAGAAACAGGGAGCCATTCTTGAGAGAAGTTTCAGAGCTCTTTCTTCTCCAGCCACATGGGCGGGGCACTGCCAAAGAACTGAGCAATCACAGCACAACCAGGGCCCTCCTCACACAGGGCAACACAAAATAAGCAGTGCTGAACAGGATTAGGGCACATGTGAGCAGGGAGCAGGGAGACCCCCGTGCCCAGGCCATGCCTCTACCCCAGGGTCCCCTCTCCCATGACCTCATGGCAGGGGGGAGGAACCCCAACACTTCCGTAGGTGCAGTCTCTCTCCTCCTCCTTGCAGCTGGCTCATGGGCCCACATTCAGGGCCCCCACCTCGGGAGAAAATTCTCCCAATGTGCTCTGATGTTGAAAGAGTCAAGAAGAGAAGAAGGGGAAAAAACCCCCAAAGTCCCAGGAAAACAAAGTTCAACTCTCCATCTCCCCCCAGAGAAAAGGAGCTGAAAACTGGCTAAAAAGAAACAAAGTTGCTTCCTCTGCTCTTGCTGCAAGCAGGATGCAGAGGAGTGTGTATGTGTGTCCTTGAACAAACGCTCTGAGAAGTTTGTCCGGTTTTTTTTCCTCTCCCCCCTCTCAGGCTCAGTTGAAAGGCACAGAAATGCACAAAGTTCACTTCTGGGCATAGAGCAGCAATAGGGGATACACACGATAAAGTCACCCCAAGACACAGGGACAGAGAATTCAGTGGAAAGACTCCGAGAATTCTGCTCCCAGAGATCATTCATTCCTGCTCACACTGACCCTTGTAGAAAGGGGACATCGTTCCAGGCAGCCTGTACTGAGCATGTGGCTCCTGAGTGGGGTTTGTTCTTTAGGAAACCTGCTCCGGCTTTTCCATTCTTTCCTTCCAAACAGGAAAACTTCTCCTGGGGCTGTGTGCAGGCAGAGCCCTGAGGAGAGCAGGTGGCACATGGTGCGCTGGGCTGGGACAGCCAGCTGCAGAGCTCAAGGGAAGAAGCCCAAAGTGTCACAATGGCTCCTTGCCTTCACATGCAACACCTGGGTCACAATGGTCTCCTTGATTCCATGAGGCCCCACTGTGTCACAGTGGCTCCTTGGTTCCATCAGGTTCCGCAGTGTCACCATGGTCTCCTTTGATCCGCACTGTCATCATGGACAATTGGTTCCATGAGGCCCCGCAGTGTCACAATGGTCCCTTGCTTCCATAGCTTTTACGTTGTAACAATGGACTCCTTGCTTCTGTGAGCTAGCCTGCTTTTTGCAGAGGTGTCTTTGGTTCCAACAAGGCCCCGCTGTGTCTCAGTGCACCCTGGCTTCCATGTGGATGTGGAGTATCACAAAGGCTCCTTGGTTCCACCAGGTCCTGCTGTGTCACAATGGGTCCTGTGGTCCCTGAGGCCTTCCAAAGTCATCGTGGAGGCTTGCTTCCATGAGGTTCCATTATGTGCCAGTGGTCATCTTGGTTCCAGGAGTTTCCTTAGTGTCACAATGCTCTCCATGCTTCCATTAGGCCCTGCTTTGCCACAATGGTCCCCTTGTTTCCATGAGGCCCCGCTGTGTCACAATGGACCTATGGTTCCATGATGTTGCGTGGTGTCACCGTGCTCTTCTTGAATCCGCCGTGTAACAATGGACCATTGGTGTCATGCGGCCTGGCCGTGTCACAATGGGCTCCTTGATTCCATGATTCCCCACGGTGTCACAATGGAGCCTTGTTTCTAGGAGGTTCTGTACTGTCACAATGGTCTCCTTGATGCCATCAGCCCCTGCAGTGTCACAATGGCTCCTTGGTTCCATGAGGAACACAATAGCTTGGCATAAGCATTGAGCAACAGCTGCTGAACACACCTGGCAACATCTGCTTGCATCAAAAGAGGGCTTCAAGCTGACAATGGCACCAGCAGCTTCCATCTGACACAGATACCCAGGGAAAGGACAGGCTGTGCCAGTTTGGACAAATTTGGAGGAAAATATCCTCTGATAGAAGGCAGGTTACACCCAGCCCTCCCCCACCAGGTTTGGGAAAAAAGAATTTTCCTGGGAAGAAAGTGAAAGAGATAAAAACTATTTTTTTAACAAACACACAGGAAAAGGATAGCAATGCTAAATATTAAAAGCTCTCGCTGTGCAGAGAAAGCTGGGATAATTTGAGAGTCCTTCCGTGTTTCGGTGGGGTCTCCTGAAACATCCATAGACAGCGAGGCCCGTGCAAAGAAACAGGGAGCCATTCTTGAGAGAAGTTTCAGAGCTCTTTCTTCTCCAGCCACATGGGCGGGGCACTGCCAAAGAACTGAGCAATCACAGCACAACCAGGGCCCTCCTCGCACAGGGCAACACAAAATAAGCAGTGCTGAACAGGATTAGGGCACATGTGAGCAGGGAGCAGGGAGACCCCCGTGCCCAGGCCATGCCTCTACCCCAGGGTCCCCTCTCCCATGACCTCATGGCAGGGGGGAGGAACCCCAACACTTCCGTAGGTGCAGTCTCTCTCCTCCTCCTTGCAGCTGGCTCATGGGCCCACATTCAGGGCCCCCACCTCGGGAGAAAATTCTCCCAATGTGGTCTGATGTTGAAAGAGTCAAGAAGAGAAGAAGGGGAAAAAACCCCCAAAGTCCCAGGAAAACAAAGTTCAACTCTCCATCTCCCCCCAGAGAAAAGGAGCTGAAAACTGGCTAAAAAGAAACAAAGTTGCTTCCTCTGCTCTTGCTGCAAGCAGGATGCAGAGGAGTGTGTATGTGTGTCCTTGAACAAACGCTCTGAGAAGTTTGTCCGGTTTTTTTTCCTCTCCCCCCTCTCAGGCTCAGTTGAAAGGCACAGAAATGCACAAAGTTCACTTCTGGGCATAGAGCAGCAATAGGGGATACACACAATAAAGTCACCCCAAGACACAGGGACAGAGAATTCAGTGGAAAGACTCCGAGAATTCTGCTCCCAGAGATCATTCATTCCTGCTCACCCTGACCCTTGTAGAAAGGGGACATCGTTCCAGGCAGCCCGTACTGAGCATGTGGCTCCTGAGTGGGGTTTGTTGTTTAGGAAACCTGCTCCGGCTTTTCCATTCTTTCCTTGCAAACAGGAAAACTTCTCCTGGGGCTGTGTGCAGGCAGAGCCCTGAGGAGAACAGGTGGCACATGGTGCGCTGGGCTGGGACAGCCAGCTGCAGAGCTCAAGGGAAGAAGCCCAAAGTGTCACAATGGCTCCTTGCCTTCACATGCAACACCTGGGTCACAATGGTCTCCTTGATTCCATGAGGCCCCACTGTGTCACAATGGCTCCTTGGTTCCATCAGGTTCCGCAGTGTCACCATGGTCTCCTTTGATCCGCACTGTCATCATGGACAATTGGTTCCATGAGGCCCCGCAGTGTCACAATGGTCCCTTGCTTCCATAGCTT
Source organism: Aphelocoma coerulescens (assembly GCF_041296385.1). Lineage (NCBI taxonomy): Eukaryota > Metazoa > Chordata > Aves > Passeriformes > Corvidae > Aphelocoma > Aphelocoma coerulescens. Next base: position 885,053 of record NW_027184074.1, read on the forward strand.
TTACGTTGTAACAAAGGACTCCTTGCTTCTATGAGCTAGCCTGCTTTTTGCAGAGGTGTCTTTGGTTCCAACAAGGCCCCGCTGTGTCTCAGTGCACCCTGGCTTCCATGTGGATCTGGAGTATCACAAAGGCTCCTTGGTTCCACCAGGTCCTGCTGTGTCACAATGGGTCCTGTGGTCCCTGAGGCCCTCCAAAACCATCGTGGAGGCTTGCTTCCATGAGGTTCCATTATGTGCCAGTGGTCATCTTGGTTCCAGGAGTTTCCTTAGTGTCACAATGCCCTCCATGCTTCCATTAGGCCCTGCTTTGCCACAATGGTCCCCTTGTTTCCATGAGGCCCCGCTGTGTCACAATGGACCTATGGTTCCGTGATGTTGCGTGGTGTCACCGTGCTCTTCTTGAATCCGCCGTGTAACCATGGACCATTGGTTCCATGCAGCCGTGTCACAATGGGCTCCTTGATTCCATGATTCCCCACGGTGTCACAATGGAGCCTTGTTTCTAGGAGGTTCTGTACTGTCACAATTGCCTCCTTGATGCCATCAGCCCCTGCAGTGTCACAATGGCTCCTTGGTTCCATGAGGAACACAATAGCTTGGCATAAGCATTGAGCAACAGCTGCTGAACACACCTGGCAACATCTGCTTGCATCAAAAGAGGGCTTCAAGCTGACAATGGCACCAGCAGCTTCCATCTGCAACAGAGACCCAGGAAAGGACAGGCTGTGCCGGTTTGGACAAATGTGGAGGAAAATATCCTCTGATAGAAGGCAGGTTACACCCAGCCCTCCCCCACCAGGTTTTTGGAAAAAAGAACTTTCCTGGGAAGAAAGTGAAAGAGATAAAAACTATTTTTTTAACAAACACACAGGAAAAGGATAACAATGCTAAATATTAAAAGCTCTCGATGTGCAGAGAAAGCTGGGATAATTTGAGAGTCCTTCCGTGTTTCGGTGGGGTCTCCTGAAACATCCATAGACAGCGAGGCCCGTGCAAAGAAACAGGGAGCGATTCTTGAGAGAAGTTTCAGAGCTCTTTCTTCTCCAGCCACACGGGCGGGGCACTGCCAAAGAACTGAGCAATCACAGCACAACCAGGGCCCTCCTCGCACAGGGCAACACAAAATAAGCAGTGCTGAACAGGATTAGGGCACATGTGAGCAGGGAGCAGGGAGACCCCCCGTGCCCAGGCCATGCCTCTACCCCAGGGTCCCCTCTCCCATGACCTCATGGCAGGGGGGAGGAACCCCAACACTTCCGTAGGTGTAGTCTCTCTCCTCCTCCTTGCAGCTGGCTCATGGGCCCACATTCAGGGCCCCCACCTCGGGAGAAAATTCTCCCAATGTGCTCTGATGTTGAAAGAGTCAAGAAGAGAAGAAGGGGAAAAAACCCCCAAAGTCCCAGGAAAACAAAGTTCAACTCTCCATCTCCCCCCAGAGAAAAGGAGCTGAAAACTGGCTAAAAAGAAACAAAGTTGCTTCCTCTGCTCTTGCTGCAAGCAGGATGCAGAGGAGTGTGTATGTGTGTCCTTGAACAAACGCTCTGAGAAGTTTGTCCGGTTTTTTTTCCTCTCCCCCCTCTCAGGCTCAGTTGAAAGGCACAGAAATGCACAAAGTTCACTTCTGGGCATAGAGCAGCAATAGGGGATACACACAATAAAGTCACCCCAAGACACAGGGACAGAGAATTCAGTGGAAAGACTCCGAGAATTCTGCTCCCAGAGATCATTCATTCCTGCTCACACTGACCCTTGTCGAAAGGGGACATCGTTCCAGGCAGCCCGTACTGAGCATGTGGCTCCTGAGTGGGGTTTGTTGTTTAGGAAACCTGCTCCGGCTTTTCCATTCTTTCCTTGCAAACAGGAAAACTTCTCCTGGGGCTGTGTGCAGGCAGAGCCCTGAGGAGAACAGGTGGCACATGGTGCGCTGGGCTGGGACAGCCAGCTGCAGAGCTCAAGGGAAGAAGCCCAAAGTGTCACAATGGCTCCTTGCCTTCACATGCAACACCTGGGTCACAATGGTCTCCTTGATTCCATGAGGCCCCACTGTGTCACAATGGCTCCTTGGTTCCATCAGGTTCCGCAGTGTCACCATGGTCTCCTTTGATCCGCACTGTCATCATGGACAATTGGTTCCATGAGGCCCCGCAGTGTCACAATGGTCCCTTGCTTCCATAGGTTTGATGTTGTAACAAAGGACTCCTTGCTTCTATGAGCTAGCCTGCTTTTTGCAGAGGTGTCTTTGGTTCCAACAAGGCCCCGCTGTGTCTCAGTGCACCCTGGCTTCCATGTGGATCTGGAGTATCACAAAGGCTCCTTGGTTCCACCAGGTCCTGCTGTGTCACAATGGGTCCTGTGGTCCCTGAGGCCCTCCAAAACCATCGTGGAGGCTTGCTTCCATGAGGTTCCATTATGTGCCAGTGGTCATCTTGGTTCCAGGAGTTTCCTTAGTGTCACAATGCCCTCCATGCTTCCATTAGGCCCTGCTTTGCCACAATGGTCCCCTTGTTTCCATGAGGCCCCGCTGTGTCACAATGGACCTATGGTTCCGTGATGTTGCGTGGTGTCACCGTGCTCTTCTTGAATCCGCCGTGTAACCATGGACCATTGGTTCCATGCAGCCGTGTCACAATGGGCTCCTTGATTCCATGATTCCCCACGGTGTCACAATGGAGCCTTGTTTCTAGGAGGTTCTGTACTGTCACAATTGCCTCCTTGATGCCATCAGCCCCTGCAGTGTCACAATGGCTCCTTGGTTCCATGAGGAACACAATAGCTTGGCATAAGCATTGAGCAACAGCTGCTGAACACACCTGGCAACATCTGCTTGCATCAAAAGAGGGCTTCAAGCTGACAATGGCACCAGCAGCTTCCATCTGCAACAGAGACCCAGGAAAGGACAGGCTGTGCCGGTTTGGACAAATGTGGAGGAAAAGATCCTCTGATAGAAGGCAGGTTACACCCAGCCCTCCCCCACCAGGTTTTTGGAAAAAAGAACTTTCCTGGGAAGAAAGTGAAAGAGATAAAAACTATTTTTTTAACAAACACACAGGAAAAGGATAGCAATGCTAAATATTAAAAGCTCTCGCTGTGCAGAGAAAGCTGGGATAATTTGAGAGTCCTTCCGTGTTTCGGTGGGGTCTCCTGAAACATCCATAGACAGCGAGGCCCGTGCAAAGAAACAGGGAGCCATTCTTGAGAGAAGTTTCAGAGCTCTTTCTTCTCCAGCCACATGGGCGGGGCACTGCCAAAGAACTGAGCAATCACAGCACAACCAGGGCCCTCCTCACACAGGGCAACACAAAATAAGCAGTGCTGAACAGGATTAGGGCACATGTGAGCAGGGAGCAGGGAGACCCCCGTGCCCAGGCCATGCCTCTACCCCAGGGTCCCCTCTCCCATGACCTCATGGCAGGGGGGAGGAACCCCAACACTTCCGTAGGTGTAGTCTCTCTCCTCCTCCTTGCAGCTGGCTCATGGGCCCACATTCAGGGCCCCCACCTCGGGAGAAAATTCTCCCAATGTGCTCTGATGTTGAAAGAGTCAAGAAGAGAAGAAGGGGAAAAAACCCCCAAAGTCCCAGGAAAACAAAGTTCAACTCTCCATCTCCCCCCAGAGAAAAGGAGCTGAAAACTGGCTAAAAAGAAACCAAGTTGCTTCCTCTGCTCTTGCTGCAAGCAGGATGCAGAGGAGTGTGTATGTGTGTCCTTGAACAAACGCTCTGAGAAGTTTGTCCGGTTTTTTTTCCTCTCCCCCCTCTCAGGCTCAGTTGAAAGGCACAGAAATGCACAAAGTTCACTTCTGGGCATAGAGCAGCAATAGGGGATACACACGATAAAGTCACCCCAAGACACAGGGACAGAGAATTCAGTGGAAAGACTCCGAGAATTCTGCTCCCAGAGATCATTCATTCCTGCTCACACTGACCCTTGTAGAAAGGGGACATCGTTCCAGGCAGCCCGTACTGAGCATGTGGCTCCTGAGTGGGGTTTGTTGTTTAGGAAACCTGCTCCGGCTTTTCCATTCTTTCCTTGCAAACAGGAAAACTTCTCCTGGGGCTGTGTGCAGGCAGAGCCCTGAGGAGAGCAGGTGGCACATGGTGCGCTGGGCTGGGACAGCCAGCTGCAGAGCTCAAGGGAAGAAGCCCAAAGTGTCACAATGGCTCCTTGCCTTCACATGCAACACCTGGGTCACAATGGTCTCCTTGATTCCATGAGGCCCCACTGTGTCACAATGGCTCCTTGGTTCCATCAGGTTCCGCAGTGTCACCATGGTCTCCTTTGATCCGCACTGTCATCATGGACAATTGGTTCCATGAGGCCCCGCAGTGTCACAATGGTCCCTTGCTTCCATAGGTTTGATGTTGTAACAAAGGACTCCTTGCTTCTATGAGCTAGCCTGCTTTTTGCAGAGGTGTCTTTGGTTCCAACAAGGCCCCGCTGTGTCTCAGTGCACCCTGGCTTCCATGTGGATCTGGAGTATCACAAAGGCTCCTTGGTTCCACCAGGTCCTGCTGTGTCACAATGGGTCCTGTGGTCCCTGAGGCCCTCCAAAACCATCGTGGAGGCTTGCTTCCATGAGGTTCCATTATGTGCCAGTGGTCATCTTGGTTCCAGGAGTTTCCTTAGTGTCACAATGCCCTCCATGCTTCCATTAGGCCCTGCTTTGCCACAATGGTCCCCTTGTTTCCATGAGGCCCCGCTGTGTCACAATGGACCTATGGTTCCGTGATGTTGCGTGGTGTCACCGTGCTCTTCTTGAATCCGCCGTGTAACCATGGACCATTAGTTCCATGCAGCCGTGTCACAATGGGCTCCTTGATTCCATGATTCCCCACGGTGTCACAATGGAGCCTTGTTTCTAGGAGGTTCTGTACTGTCACAATTGCCTCCTTGATGCCATCAGCCCCTGCAGTGTCACAATGGCTCCTTGGTTCCATGAGGAACACAAT